>NC_090267.1:141060459-141745459 GCF_040414725.1 Anabrus simplex
CTCGGTGTCTATTAGCGACTAATAGGATTTACTACTTCTACCGCAGCCAGAGTTGCTAAATCGGCTACTGCACTCTACACGAAGAAAGGGTAAATAGTACAGAGAATGAGGGAGAAAGTGGTTTGGCAGCCTCTCCAAAACAAACAAGGATCACTTAGAGCTTGTTAACTCAGCAGGGTGCAGGATGTGACTGACTACTAGCTCTCAGCTCGCTTCCAGGAACTGAGGTCGTCATATTTTGTCCCCGACTATACCAAGCAAGCGGCTGCTGATTGGCCCACGTAACTATTGGTTTCCACTCGGGAGATAGTTTGTTCGAACCCGAATGTCGGGAGCCCTGTATATATTTTTCCGTTGTTTCCCGCAGATGGGTATTACTTTAATTAGGGCCTCGGGGACTTTCTTCCCACTCCTAGCCCTTTCCTATCCCACTGACACCATAACATCTATCTGCGTCGGTGCGACGTAAAGCAAACTGTAAAAAATAAGGGAAGAAAAAGTAAAGTTCATGCTAGAATTTTTCATCAAATCTACACATGCTTTTACTTCATCCATGAACTACTCAGTTCAAGATATAGGAATACACTTTGAAAACAAACAAAAAATAATTTCAATGTACACATCAAATATTTGCAACGCCTGCTTAATAGTGTTATCAATAATATGTGCAGAGCATCATAATTGAAACGTAAATTTTACTTTGCGATGGAAAGAAGGAGCACATGTCGACTACGTCTATCACTACGCTGTCACGCTTCAAATCCGTTAGGCCGGTAATAATCGTCAGAAACTTAAACAACGAATTTTCACACCACGGGATGAAAGTAAAGGGGAAGAACTCTGTCGTCTTTGAAAGAAATAAATCCGTTGATATTCGTCTGACGTGAAAACACAGGAGTTTTTCTTTCACGGTTCAAAATATGGCAGAACACGGCCAATTGATGCCCCTGATAGGAACTGTTCGGGACTCCGGACGTTCTGCACGAATATAGTAAATCCGAGACATCTGACAACCTTGCACCAGATAACAAACTGTATTCCGAGCGAGATGGCTGCGCGATACTAGATCGCATAGCGGTATGCTTGCACTTTGGCAGGTACTGAATTCAGATCACACAGTTGGTAACCCTGAATGAGATTTTCCGTAGTTTCTCAGTTTTACTAAAAAAATGTTGTACTTAAATTAAGGCCCATTCCACCGTCACTGAACACCTCTAAGTTTTAGTGATACGTTTGCGTTATGGATCGTACAGTCAATGGCATGGTGCCTATAATTTCAATCCCGGCTTATACGTTTGGTATTTAAAAAAATTGAAAGTATGTCCCTATGTTTCATATTCCCTGCCTGGCCTAATGGGTGATTTAAAAGGGCCTCTCATGGGTTCTCACTTGGAAACGTAGGTTGACGACCACGGGTCTTTCACTTGTGCCAGTCTTCTCAATTTCAACTTTCCTCTCCAACCTCCCTTGTTCATATTTTGTTATCTTTAGACGCTGATGGTACCAGTATTGATTTTTCGAGGCCTATGGGGCCAGTCACTTTTGCAACCTTCGCAGTGTTCGCCTTTCCTTTGTCGATACCCTCATTTATGAAGATTCATCCCCCTTCCATATTTCTCTGGTTAATGTTAAGAGACGACTGTTTCTCAGTTGCACTTCCACTTAAAACAAGAATCACCACCGCCGGACTGAGTGGCTCAGACGGTTAAGGCGCTGGCCTTCTAACCCCAACATGGCAGGTTCGATCCTGGCTCAGTCCGGTGGTATTTGAAGGTGCTCAAATACGACAGCCTCGTGTCGGTAGATTTACTGGCACGTAAAAGAACTCCTGCGGGACTAAATTCCGGCACCTCGGCGTCTCCGAAGACCGTAAAAGAGTAGTTAGTGGGACGTAAAGCAAATAACTATTATTATTAAGAATCACCACCACCACCACCACCACCACCACCACCACCACCACCACGCAACAACTCGCTCATAATGCACGTCAGACTGGAGGTCACATAGCTATGATCACCATATCGTAAGTCATGTAATACTACAAGCTTGCTCTTTTAAGCTAACCAAAATTCACCCCGTGAGTGAAACAATATTTTCTCAGTTGTTCACTGTTTCATTTATCTCTCACCCTATACTTGTAGAACTCACATGCAGGCACTAAGCTCACCATATCACCGATTTATTTGTACTTTCGAGATAAGAAAGGACACCTTTAATGGTTTAAATTGACCCCTGTTCTAGGGATATTCACGGTTACTGAAAAAGGTGCCGTGTCAAGTAGCTATTAAGAAACGTTACGCCGGTGTCTTAAGACAGCTCACCTCCAAGGCACGGGAATCCCATTTTTACGTATCTGGGCACTAAAACCATTCCCATGTACATCTTTGCCCTTAATTATCATAATGTTTGCTCTTTATTATTCCTTTATGTTTCAAAGTTTTTACTATTCAAGTTAATGTTCTTTTAAATAGTAATATTCAACTTATTTTTAACAAAGACAGATTACGTTATACAAGATCAATACAATGTATATTATGAAGATGAACAAGTGTTATAAGAAATAATAACTTGAGGAGTAATAATTCTGAAACGAAAATAAACATAATGAAGAGTAAAACTTATCATAATTAAATGCAGAAATGTTACTGAGCAAGAGTTTCGAAACCGGGCCCATAAAATTTGACTCCCGCACCTGAGTGCTGAGCTACCGTAAGATACAGGTATAACGTTTCGTAATAGCTACTTCACCGTTTTCAATAATTCTTCATATGTCTTAAACGGAGATATACTGGTGCCCCAATCTATATCACTTCAAACCATTAGAAGTGTCCTTTCATCTCTCCAAAGCGCAATTACAGAACGAGGTATCTCCGTCTCAGCCAATCAGAGGATTTATATGTTCCTCTGTCTCGTGATTGGGAACGAGATTATTTAGCCGATCGTCAGGAAATTGAAATTAGTAACCGTTTTATGCTCTAGAGTAAATTAAGATGATCTGCTAGCAATTCAAAAATGGAATTTTATGTTTGGTCTGGTTACATCTATCAAGTGCGCGACAGAAATTCACGGTTCTTCTGGCTCAGAAACATTGCTGAACTAAGGCCGCATTGCCCTATTTCTAATGTGTGGAGAAGTTTGAAACATGTGACGTTACAAACGGCATCTGTTCAGGTAGAAATAATTCTCAAGCATTTCTCCACGGTCAGCTGAAGAAGGAAACTCCTTTCAGCAATGCTAAATGAAAGTCGATCAGCTGGTAGGCAGAGCAGCCTTAAAGTCAGACCCGGTAGGAGCAAATAAGACAGACACTTTTATGGCAGGACGAGGTAGACAATAGGGTTTCCCTTACTTAGATCGTAAGAACAATCTAGTTAAAAGATCGGAAGAGGTGTGCCAGATGTTTGCATTCGAAAGGAGCGAAATTTAATTATTAAATTTAACGATGTGTATTAATGATATACGTGGACATAACGTGTACCTTTTGTTTGTTATTGTTCTTTTCAATATTGTGTAATGAAGAAGAGAAAGATGTGTTCAATAGCCCATTGTTGGATTAGGGCAAATACATCCCCTGTTGTCATGGAATATAAATCGCGTTGCTGGGTGCAGCAGAAAGCTATGACCGGGCTGAGACAAAGTAACTGAGATGATTTTGATCATTGCTGTGATTTCATTCAGCAAATATCATAAGTTAGCTGTTGTCTGTTTCTAAATAGGAATATCTTTATGAAATGGCCAAACTTTAGGGATACAGTAAAGTCTATTCGTTGTGTAAAGTTCAGTCTCTATTATACGGATGTAATCAATGATAGGGCTAGATTAATAATTAGTGAAGATCATAAAGTAATGTGTCATTATTCATTTACTTATTCTAAGTCTTTGTATGTGGCGGCCCTCTCTTATACTTAACCACAACATAGTCACATAATTTGAAAGTTAATACAACTTATCTAGAAACTACCTAAGGTAACGGAATTAAAGAGTATCATAGTCGTTATTTTGCTAATGATTAATATTATCTATTTACATTACCTAACAATTGTTCTTGTACTGGTTGGTACAACTATACGCCGCACATTTGAATGTTCCGCCTTAACTTACCTCTCTACTGGAGAAACCCTGAACTTTAACAACTGAACTAACTCTACTGTTTATCAGAAGATGTCACTGTGTGTTTTTGATTTGTTTTGGTTTTTCATTGATCAAGAAGTGTGGACATTCTCTAACAGATGTCTCTACCAAAAACTATGATAATGCGCTCTGTTGTGAAGGAATGAACTTTCTTGAAGAAATTTTGTATTCATAAGTTTTGTCTTTACTAAATTTTGTTCTGTCATTTGTGGGTTGGCAATATTAATCCTTTCTTTCCGCCTGTTTTGAATGTAGCCAATCAGGAATTTCTGTAAATTATTTTCGGCCAATCGGGGCTTTCTTCTTCAATTTTGTATGTAACTGTGTACTGTAGCCAATAAAATTTTGAGGGCGGTTGTTATCATTCATGAAAGGTCTCGAACTTTCCACGAGGGTATAAAAAACTGCTGATTTTCTTGTCTCTGGGCCACTCGTATAACATATTTCTCAGTGTGTGAATATGTAGCAGGGGGCGGGAAGCGCCTCGTTCTTCAGGCAGCAGCTCTTCAACAAGGTAATGGCCTTTTAACATCTTTATTTCTTGTCAGCTCAGCAGTTTAACTCGCGGGGAAGGTTCGAAACCTTTAATATGTAACCTATATCTTTAAATATGTAAGCCTTTTCAATCCTTGTAAAAACTTCACATAACTTGAAGTGTAATTCGGGGATAGAGAGTGCTTTACCCTCTCGAGCTCCCCTTCGTTTTGAAGTTGAGGTGACTACGTTTTCATAACCGTTTCTTCTCTTCCTTAATGTGTTAAAGTTTTCTCATACGAGTCTCCTCCCTAGCCTGGGATTAGCCCCTGTGTAATCGGCCGAGAGCCACTTAGGTTTTAAAATGTGTATTTAGGAGTGCAAGTTCACGCCTCCAGTCCTCTCTGTACTTTGGGCAGGTAACTTACCCTGTTGTTTTTCCTTCATTGTGAAGGCCCTGTAGGTTGGGTACAAGTTACCCCTGTTTATTTATAAGTGTGCCTTGTGGGCAGTTTTTAGTAAAGTCCGTTTATGGCCTCTTAATAGGCTTGAAAGATTGAGAGCGGGTCAGCTCTTTCCGGTATTTTGAAAAGGTGCCTCGGGGAGGTGTGACATTTTGATTGCTGGGAGCTAGTGCTCCATGTAATTAGGGGCGTTCTGCCCTTTGGTATCTTGTGGTTGTGAGCTGTGAGCTCAAGGATTGACAAATTTGGGCTCGTAGCGCAGAAATTATAAAGACCCCGTAACTTGTGATTTCTATTGTAAAGTTGCACTGTACCTGATTTTCTTTGTTATTTCACTTAGTAAAAATTGTTAAATGTTCTTATCTGTTGGAAATATAACCTTTATTTAAATTTTAATTTCATCTTTAAGACTTGTAGTTAGACCCATTCCGGACCGCACCTTCTTTCACCTCTGCCTTCCACGGATAAATCCGTAACAGTTCTAAATCATGTTTGCTCTTATTCACTCTAACATCCAAACAGTACAAGCCGTTCGATCTCGACAAAACCGTTTAAATCTATTGCAGTACTAGTACGTATACTGACAGGGAGAGTGTGCCATTGCCTTTCCCCAGACAACTAGAAGGGGCGGCTGTATGCAGGTGAGTGGTTAAATGGTATCATAAGGGTAGAAGTCGATCTGGTATTATGTCCAGGAATAGAGCATAGGAAGCTAAAATTTGAGGATAAGTATTCAGGTGTAGATTCGATCAGAAGTCGAGATATTAGATTTCTTAGTTTATCGAGTTTTAACCAGGATAGCTTCTCATAATCAGTGGAGATACGTGACCTAAAGTTTAAGAAAAATATATATCTCATGCAAGAATTCATTGCCTTCTGAAGTTTCATTGTTTGTTCTACAGTGCCTCGGTTAGTATAATACCACAGTAATAAATTATTGGCAAAATGAGTGTTTGAATAAGTGATATTTTTCTACTATGTGGAAAAATGCATTTTTCAAATTTTATTGGGTGAAGAGATGAATATAACTTTCTGCAGACACTTGTTATGTGATGGTTTCAGTTTAATGTGTCGTTAATGACGACGCCTGGGTTCATACATCATTCCAAAAAGGTACAGATTTACTACAAACAATCAGAGTAGGCAGTTGTGTGATGTTTAGGGTATTTAAAAGCCTATGCTGTCCTATTATGATTTCTTGCGTTTTTTCGGGTTAATTAACGGGCAGTTCTCTTTGCATAGGAGCTAATTGAATTTAAGGTCGAGTTTATTTGGTGGATTGCATTGTCTATATCAGAGACTTTAAAGTGTGAGTACATTTAAAGATCTTTATCAAAAAGGCGACAGCTGCAATCGTTCAATTGAGAATAAATGTTATTAATATAGATTAAGAATTAGTAAGGTCCAAGAACGGACCCTTGAAGAACGCCAGATAGCTTAGTCCTCCATTCTGTAGTTGTCGTGTTTGATACAAAAGCTGAGTAGCAGAATGAGCCGTGCGAAGTTTTTGTAACTTAGCTAACAGCATGTCTATTTTTACAGTGTCAAACGCACTGCTGTAATCTAGAAGGATATGTATAGTCATTTTTCTTTCGATCATTGCCCTTCTAATGCCATCCGTAATCTTGATTAGTGTTGTTGCAGTACTGTGTCCTTTTAAAAAAAAACAGACTGTAAGGGATCGAATAAAGAATGTTTTCCAAGTATCTAACCATTTGTTTATGCGTTATCTTCTCCAGAACCTTAGAAAGTGCTGTGAGAATGCAGACAGGTCGGTAGTCAGATGTATTCTTTGCTGGAGGTTTTTATTGTGACTGGAACAATGATGCATCTCTCAGTTTAACTGGTATATAGCCTGAACTAAGGCATGTATTAAATAACTGCGTAATAATCGGGAATATTATGACTATTATGCAGGTCGCGAATGAAATAGGAATTTCATCAGCACCTGTTGCGTGAGATTTAATTGACATAACTTCCCTTTTTACTTTATGCTCTGTAACGGTATCAAATTCACATAAAAGACGGACTGGAGATAGTTGCTTTAAGGTATAGTCAATGGTGTTCTGTTCTGTCGATGTCTCGGGAGTGAGACGTTCCGTGGAGAAATATGTATTTAACTCATCATGGGACTCCTCAGGGTCAGAGTGCTTCACAAGTAGATTTCGATAAATAATTTCATCGTACATCGCATGTTTGATTGGCGTTGTCCAGCACAACAACGTGTTTTTTTTCTATTTGTTTTACGTCGCACCGACACAGATAGGTCTTATGGCGACGATGGGATAGGAAAGGCCTAGGAAGTAGAAGGAAGCGGCCGTGGCCTTCATTAAGGTACAGCCCCGGCATTTGCCTGGTGTGAAAATGGGAAACCACGGAAAACCATCTTCAGGGCTGCCGATAGGGGGGCTCGAACCCACTATCTCCCGATTACTGGATACTGGCCGCACTTAAGCGACTGCAGCTATCGAGCTCGGTACAGCAACGTTTTAAGAGGTCTTGAGATAAATTATAATAATAATATATGAATTTAAAAAATTATAATTAAAGCCCAGGCTAACTAAATAATTGGCTTGTTAAACAGGGATTCAAATAACTATGGATTACAATTTAAACATCATTCTTTTACATGGGCTAATGAAACATTTTTGCTTGTGAGATGTTGTTTAAGGATAGTTATAAGTTGATGAGTTTTATAAGGATAAAGTGGGATCGGACTAATTGGACAATTAACTGTGATGTTATGATTTTGTCCGGACGTATTTTGAGGCGCGATGAGTCATGGGATTGACTCCAAATGAGTGTATATTTCACCAAGTGAAAGGGTGAATCCAAGACAGAATGTCTTATGCGAAATAAGTTCGACTCCAGATGAGAGTATCTTTGCAGCTGAATCATGTGAATACGAGACGGGATGTCTTAGAATGAGATTTGTGTTGTTTTTGGGAACATGGCCTAGAGGTATTGTGTTTGATGAAGATGAGATTTTCTCCGTCAGATTTCGTTCATGATGTGTTTACCAGCACTAGAGCACTCTGTAAATAGTCATGTCAGATCCACGGAACTTTACTTAGCTCCATTTAGATGTAAAAGGGAAGATTGAATGCAATATTTAAATAATATGCTTCCCATTTAAATGGTTATTGATTACAAGTTATGAAGACACAAATAATTATTGTGTTTTAATATTCGCTTTGATAAAGTAATGCATGCAGATTTGATTATGTTCAGGTGTAATTTCAAGTGTGGATTTGAAAGATAATGTGCCGTCGTCAACATTATTTAAATGCTTATATCGAGATAATTTAATGATTTTGCTGTTGAGAAAACGACCAGGAGTAAACATGTTCATTGTCAAAAGTCATACCTCGTCAAATGAATGATGTGGTCGTGAGGGTGTGCTGTAGAATTTATTATGATTAATAAAATCAGTGAAGCTCAAAAATAATTGAACCAGTTTTTACATGCTCCACCAATTAATATAATAATTTAATCCATAACAGTCACTATTATTTTCCATTAATTAGCTCTAACTATTATTTAAATTATAAGCGTGGAACTCTAACGGTTATTTGAGCAGTGTAAATAGAAATGTATATGCCCTTCTTTCCAGGTCAGAGCGAGTTTATACACGCGACATTTAAGAGCTTATCATGTGTGTGTTTTGCTTTTTTATTGTGTTTGTTGCCCTTTCAAGCAGTGTTGATATTTAAATATATATAATCAACCCGCAATGATCTTGATACGCTAGATTTATAGAATAGATTAGGGACAGGGTGACAGCTAGCTTAATTATTTAAGCATAGGCTAAGATCAAATTATATCAGCGCCCTAACAACACATTACGTCACTGAACAGATGGTCTATTTTCAAACTTTTATTATGGTCAAATATTCAGTGTTGATTTAATGCTCAATTAATAGTAGGTAATATTTTAACGTTTGCGATAAATTTATAGCTGTTCAATTGGCCAGGAAATAATTTTATCAAAGTTTAAAACCAGGCAAATTGCCTTCAAACGTATGGTAATTAAATAAATTGTTACAACCAGATTAATTTTCAATTAGAGACTCATGTGAAGACCAATCCATGGCAGAACTGTTATTATATATTAAAATGATCCTAGACTGAAAAGCATTGGTATAAAAATCTGATTTTGAAGAAGGATTAATGAGAAATCCATGCCATGATAACAGTACTGTCAGAATTATATGAGACGTTCTGTGTTTGGCCATAAGATTTAACTTATTTATACCGTAATAACAATGACAGTGATTCATGAACGCATCATGGTGATAATTTTATGTACTTCCGTGTAATTGTAAAGTGTGCTTCATAAGCTTATTTTACTTCATTTAATTTCATCTGGTTTTCCATATTTAATATAATTCCACTCACATTTTTTTACAAGTTGCTTTACCATGCACCGACACAGGTAGGTCTTATGGCGACGATTGGAGAGGGAATAGCTACGAATTGCAAGAAAGCGGCCGAGGCCTAAATTAAGGTACAGCCCCAGCATTTGCCTGGTGTGAAAATGGGAAACCACGGAAAACCATTTTCAGTAGCCTAGAAATGTCTCGCAATATTTTGCATTGGTTGTGCAATCTAACAATTACCTTCCTTCCTTCCTTCCTTCCTTCCTTCCTTCCTTCCAAAGTCCTTTTACCTTCCTGTCCATTTTAGGGAATGTTTTCTGTAGCATACTAACAGCGCAGCAATTGAAGCATCAGACAGGTACAAGTACACGTGTGAAACACTGCGGCATTGACAAAAGCAGTACTGAAGAGAATGAAGTATGGAGAAGCGAGCATACAATACTGTTGTTCGAATGCTTATCTTGCCTTATAATGCTTCAGATAAGAATTTCTTATTTCTTGGTGTGCGACCAGGATAATATTCCTGCTTAATTATCCGCAAAAGTACCTCTGCACACTTAAAGGAATATTTATACAGCGCCTAAAATTATTGATATGTTACTGAAGATATATTGCCCTTTTACTTCCTAGTACAAATCGTTCATGTTCAAATACTTCTTACACGTAAGAAAAGCAAAGTCGTCTCCGTACAGGCCATGAAGGCCCTTGGAAGGATGGAAGGTAAAGGCTTCCACTATCCGTAACCTCGGCACTTGTTGGGGTGGAGTGGTCAGCTCTACGCCTGGCCACCTTTGCCCCCAGGAATTAACCTGGTATTCATTTTTGGTGTAGGCTGAGTGAACTTCTTACACGTACTGTAGGTGAATATTGGGAATTTGCAACTTTAAACATTAATATGAAGTCAACTAAAAAATTATCTGAAATCCATTACGGAAAATTTACTTCATCATCATCATCATCATCATCATCATCATCATCATATGCTAAAGGCAATCCTTGACGCTGTAGCCACATCTTATCTTCTGCTAGCCTCTTCATGGTGCTATATGAACCACCGAAGGAGTTCCCGATGTATGATATCCTTGGTCTTCCCCTGGATCTCTTTCCCTCTAGTTTACCTTCAATGATGGTTTGAAGAAGAGAGTCATGTTCACTACGTGTCCAAGGAACTTTATTTTCCTCTTATCTATCGTATTTAGTAAACATCGATCTTCCTTTACGCTCTTTAAAACAAAGTCGTTTGGGTTTTTTATCCATCCATCATGGTCCTGTAATTCTTCTCCAAAACCACATTTATGCAGCCTCAAGGTTTGTTTCTTAGTGTTTCCCTAATGTCCATGTTTCGCATCCTTAGAGTAGCACACTGCAAACAAAGGTCTTGAGATATTATTTTCTGATCACCAAACTGGGATGGTTGTTTAACAATAAGTTTTTCTTGTTTCGGAAGGCTTGTTCTGTTACCAATATTATTTTCTTGATTTCCGAATGGGACCTGTTTTCAGAGATAATTACACTACCCAAACAGGAGAATTCTGTGACTTGTTCTATCGGTTTTTAATTTAATTTTAAGCTTTTTCTACCTGTACGCTTCTTTTTCGCCTACTATCATGAATTCTGTTTTCTTTATTTTTAGTTTACGTTTTTTTAAGGGTTTGTTGAATGTTCTTGGGATATTACTCATATATAAGATAGCAACATCATCTTCAGTGCAGATACTGTGCACCTGAATACCAATAAAATTCACCCCTTTACTATCCCCTTTCATTTCTCTAACTGCACTGTAGTAACATAGTGAAAGGCTAATATTTTCGGTGAGATGTAAACGAGTTAGAAGTTACTACTGTCTAAGGCAGATTCAGGTAAAATTTATATGGAATTATTTAATTGTGGACGAACGTGATTTATTAAAATTTGAACCTCCATACTCAGAGAGGAGCGTTGTTCACATCGGATAGAAATATGTCCCTTCTTTATACAATGTGCAACATCTTTCTTGCAACTGAAATCTAATAATATTTTGAGACTCGAGTGGTCAATATACTGTAGCGTGCGCTGGGCTGGCTTCTTGGAGCCACAGCGTGATACATGGCAGTGACGTTAATGGAGGAGCGGATAAATCGCTCTTTACTTCACAACAGCTTTGTTAAGACGATGTTGTCCCTACGGCCCAGTCAGCTATCTCCTCTCTACATCGAGTCTCCAAGATAGTGATATGCTGTGGACGAAAACAGTGAAGGACAAACAATGCATTAACGGAATGAGGAGTGGATTGATGCATACTTTCTCACGGTGTACAACAAAATACAAAATAATCGTATGCTTGAAGAAACATCCTCATTTGGGAAATTTACGATAAGTAAATACATTTCACACTGAAATTTAATCCTTGACTACATTACATTGGAATAGTAAATTAACGAGCAAGTGGATTAGCGGTTTGGGTTACGTAACAATCAACTTGCATTCGGGAGAAGATGGGTTCGAACCCCATTATCGGCAGCCCTGAAGATGGTTTTCCGTTGTTTCCCATTTTCACACCAGGCAAATGTTCCGGCCGGGTCGGGAATTTTAACCTTCATTTATTAATTCCAATTGTACTGGGGCTGGGTGTGTGTGCCGTCTTCATATTAGAATTTACCATAGACCCCATCCTCACAGACGTGCAGGTCGCCTATCGGCGTCAACTGAAAAGACATGATCCATCGATTGAGTAATTCACCCACAGCTTCAGGAATATGCATTCGAGCATTGTTATGCACTACATGGTATTGGAATAAGAACTATTCAAAACATTCTTTAGGCAGTATGAGCCGAAAATACATTGTCAACGACGTAATAAGACTTTCGTATTTATATAAAACAGGTGAATCAATTAAAGAGACGTAAAATTCCTGAACACGTATCAAATTTTAATCAGCAGAAATTAAACGATTATCACTGTTAAATTGGTACTTTCTTCTTTTTTTTTCTTCCTCTTGGTCTTTCAAACGTTGGCAGCCACTGTGGCAAAATCTCTTGTAATAGTAATGGATTTGGTTTTACGTCCCACTAAATCATTTTACGGATTACGGAGACGCCGAGGTGCCAGAACTTTGTCCTGCAGGAGTTCTTTCACGTGCAGGTAAATGTACCAAAACGGGTCTGACGTATTTGAGCACCTTCAGATCCCACCAGACTGAACCAGAATTGGACCTCGTAACTTTGCATCTGAAAGACAGCGCTTTAATCGTCTGAGCCACTCAGCCCAGCCAAGACAAATCTCTTGTGACAGTTGACGAAGCTGCAGATATCTGTCCATTCCTTAGCCACGAATCTTCCTGCGTTCAACTCCACGACGACTTCTGTTGCAGTATTATTTATTATTTATTTATTTAGTTATCCCTCGCATAATGTAACCAAAACATTCCAATTTCCAGTATCTTATTATTTTGAACAACTCTCGCCCAGTTATTGCTCTTCGTAATACTAAGTAAATGGATATGATTCCTGGAAATGAGACGTCGCCAGAGCGACAGCCACTAAGAATAAATATAGCGATGAAGAAATTCTATGCAGGATGATTCATTCCATTCTTTGTAGCATAATTCGATATGTCATGGAGTATATAGGACTGAGTGCTTTGGGTGAGCAAGTGTCATTATTCAAACACTGAGAGTCTATAAATAAAACTATATCCTTCAGGACAGAATATCTGTACGGCAATAATAATAATAATAATAATAATAATAATAATAATAATAATAATAAAGAACATAGTATCTGAGTTGTTTTGATACTAGTTTCTCACCAAGGCGGCGTGCTTCCAATCCTGACCGATTGTTGCATTTTTATATGAAATTTCGCGTCCATGTGATTCGTATTCCATGTAAAACAGGAGGTCCTGCGCGATGATTATATCAGTAGCCACGTAAAGCTACAATCTTACTTGAAACATGTGAGTTGACCTCCCCTGAATCTAGGCAACACCTCTTGTACCTTGTACCGTAATGCAGGAAGCATTGAAAGATGACAATTTGCATTTACTAATGAGGCAACATTTCATATGGAATTGCGAATAGCCACAGTATCCCATTAAGGGATATAGAAAGTCCTTGTGCCGTTATGGAACATGAACAAGACTCCCCAAACTGAAGGTCTTCTTGCGATCGCAAGAACAGGTGTGTGCAGATTTCTTCATTTCTTTCAATGAGGACACTGTGACCGTAGCGTCATACCTAGAGATGTTTCAGTTGTAGTTGGCTTAACTTAAAGACGATTCCGACAACTACACACTCCAAACAAATGGGCTCCACCTCGGTGGCACACTGATGTGCATCCCTACGATAGCTGAATAAGGAACTCCCATACCGATAGATTGGGCGCTGTGCCGAGGTTGACTTGGCGTTGCTCAAATCCCCCTCCCCTACGCCTGCTGATCCTAATGTTTTGATTGCTTCCATCGGAAGTGTTCGTACGACCATCGTCTACAACACTGAACGAGATCTGGAATCGCGTTGCCGCCACATTGATGGTCATAGAAGGGGGTATGCTACAGCATGTGTGGGCTGCATTGGAGTAACAAACTAACGCGTGTCATGATGTCATAAAAGGGCGGACAAATCAAAAATTTGTATTTTTTAGACCGTAAATTTGTGATGTTTCATATCTTACCAGACATTATTTCATATGCAATTCTTTGTAAGATACAGATTTTTGAAACGCGGTGAATCATTTTTAATAGCCCTGAATAATTATACAGGAAATACACCTGCTTAAGAAGCATAGCTCCAAACTTTTTATCTGCTAAACATGTGAAGATCAGAAAGAAAGTTATGATTCATCAGGATGAAAGAACGTTTAACCAAATTATCACCTGAATAAATCTTCCAGTATAATACTAATTATTCTCATTTTAAAAGGACCCTACTTTCTGTATTTTCAATAACCTCTCAATGCCTTCTGCATGAAACACTGAAATTATACAGTACGTTCCACAGAATACCGTCCAGACCTCTTCCAGGGTATAGGTTCATAACGAATAATGTTTCATCAAGCCATAATCTTTCGGGGATTTGGTTTTTTTGTTTGTTTTATGTGGCACTGACACAGATAGGTATTACGGCAACGATGGGGTAGGAAATGGCTAGGATTGGGAAGGAAGCAACTGTGTCTTTGTTAAAGACTAGCAAATATACCCGTGCTTCGCTGAGGTATCCTACATTGTATACGGAGTTGTACGTAAGTTACTGTGCACGCAGTGAGTAAAATTATATTAAATTGCATGTTTCTTAGCGCTATTCGGGAAACAAAACGAGGAGGACCCCATACGTTGTTTCCTTTGTGAGGTGTACGTTGGAGAAATTTTGATGATAATGGCAGGCCACATTTCCTACTGACATTCACAATCGGATTCGGAAGTTTCTACACTAACTTGTCAAATACCATTCAAAATATAGGTGGATAGTTTTCATTATAATGGCAGGCCCCCTATCCTAATGCCAGTCACAATCGAGTTGGAAAAAATTGATTATAATCGAGAAATGCGGCGCTTTCTACAGTATAAAGAATCGAGATACGACAATAAGGCATACGACTATGTTGCAGATCTCTCAAAATAGAGCAGCGATTTTGTAAACGGCTTTGTGAAATGACTTACTATTTAGAAAATAGTTACCACGAAACGAATCTCTGCACCGTCATTTAAATTGTCCCCATATTTCGATATTTTCCGGTGTCTAGAAATAATACGTTTGAACAGCTTGGAATTTCCCTCAAAGGAAAGAGTGTCCAGTGACCAAGCGAAATTATGTACATAAAAAAGTTGTTTAATATATAGCGATATTTAGTTCACGGATCTTACAGAAAATTAATAGTATCAGAAAATATGACAGAAACCTTTTGTTTCCCCTTTAAAACGCCATTCTGTTCAGTGATTTTTAAATCATACGCATATCAAAACCTTCCTCTGAATGAGTTTTCATCGGAGTGAGCCACGATCGAACCTACCAAGTTGGGGTCAGAAGGCCAGCGCCTCAACCGTCTGAGCCACTCAGCCCGAGAAGATATGCGTTATTTGATATTTCGTGTAATAAGTTACAGCCTGGTTGTGGTCTCAAAACTGATTTGTGCATTGTTATCGGCGTTATTAGCCAAGTCGGCATTCTTCTGCGGTAATCTTGTCGGACTTACAGACCGGTATGTCGTATAACGTCGTATTTTATGAATTAAAACATAACTGAAAGTTCTATCTGGAACTCATATTTCTTAAGTGAACGGTATTTGTTATATTCTTAAGACATGGAAAATGTACCTCGTTGTACTGCAACGGCAACGACACCTACATGATGTTGATTTTAGCGCGGGATTGTAACTATGGTTGGAAGGAGATAACGATGAGGCGGAAGTGAGTGAATGGAGATTGAGGATTCTGGTCAGGACCCAGGTTTTATCGTCAGTAATACTGGTGAGAGTGTAACATCTGATTCAGATGGCGAGTTGTTAGAAGACGACATGCTGAACCCTGACGAAGCCAGACGTGAGGATGGAGATGAGACAAACACAACCGCCCCATCTGACACTCTTCCACCAAATTATGTGTAACTACAACAAAATTTGTTTGGTACAGCCAGCTGCAAACTCAAACTATAAAATTACCTGCAAAAAGTATTATTCGAGGTCTGCATGGCCTTACTGCCAGTGCCAAGATTTTGGGTAAAAAATCAACTGCTATAGATATTTGCAACCTACTTGTGGATGATGGCTTGATTAATGAAAATGTTTTATGGACAAATCAAAAACTATCCAATGTACGGAGGAAAATTTAAAATCCATCAAACCTATTTACAGGGAAACAAATTCTATTTAAACTAAGGCCCTTTTTTTTGCTAGTTGCTTTACGTCGCACCGACACAGACAGGTCTTATGGCGACGATGGGACAGGAAAGGGCTAGGAGTGGGAAGGAAGCGGCCGTGGCCTTAATTAACGTACAACCCCACCATTTGCCTGGCGTGAAAATGGGAAACCACGGAAAACCATTTTCAGGCCTGCCGACAGTGAGGTTCGAAGCTACTATCTCCCGAATACTGGATACTGGCCGCACTTAAGCGACTGCAGCTATCGAGCTCGGTAAGGCCTTTCTTGGACTACTAACATTATCTTTCACTTTCTAATCAGGGTGCGAGAATATGCACTCCTTGTTTTCTACTGGACTATTAGGGAGTCCAGTTTTTCGATGTAAAATGTCAGTGAAGAAGTTCGACACATTTTTCTCGCTCTTCGTTTCGATTACTCTAGAGACATAGAAACCTGGAAGAAGAACGTTATTGCGACTCTAGTCTCTTCAATCTTCGAGAATCTTTGGCAACTCCCAAAAGCTGTTAGTTCTGGGAGAAAATATTTGCGTCGACGAGTTGTTTATACCATTTAGAGGTAGATGTTCGTTTAAGATATTGATACCGAGGAAGTCAGCAAAGCCTAGAATTAAGGTAATTTGCTTCACGGTTGCTAAGCGTTCGTACATGTATAATGCTTATATTTATATTTTAAGTAAAATAGTGGCAATATTGATAGAACGCAATATTTAATGAACTAACAAGTCTTCAATGTAGTCACCTGCAAAGTCTGTTACCGTTTGCCAAATGTTGGGAAGCCGTTTGGAAAGCGTTCTCTGTTGATGACAGAGATGGAGCGTCCTACTGTGCAGAGTACAGATGCCACGCTAGAAAATCGGTGGCCTCGGAAGGGGGCCTTCAACTTTGATGAGTACGGAGGGTGTACCAAGACCTACCAATGCCACAGTTGTAATAAGAGCCTGGCAGTGTTTGCGACATGACAACGTGCGTTTTCATGCAACACGATAGGGTGATCATCTTGCAATAAACGCGAACACTTACGCCGCATAGCCGGACGCAAATGCCGCTCCAGGAATCGGCAATAGTAGTCACTGTTTGTCCCTCAGCCACAGCTTTCGTAAGAATAACACCCTCGCAGCCGTATGCCACAATCAGCATAAGCTTCACCGGACTGGGTTCCTGTCGAAATTTCTGTGGACGTGGTGAACCTGGCTAACTCCATTCATCGATTGACACTTTAATTCAGGCTCGTAAGATCATGCCCACGTGTCATCAATGGCGAAAATGCGTCTCCTTCGTTACGGTATCTGTCCAGGTGCATACAGGTGTCATTTGTGTTCGTCAGAGAGTTGATGTGGAACCTAACCGGACGAAAGGTTCCTTATGTTAAGACATTTTCTCCGTATGTGCCACACCGCATGGTGGCTGAGAAAAACCTCTACGGATAATTCCCGGAGAGTCCATCGATGGTCTACTGAAACGAGACCACTCACGATGTCAGTCTGATCTTGAGGAATGGACAGACGATCTGTGAGGTGCTAATGCAGTCTCATTCCAACCCGCACGAAACCCCTTGACCCACCCTGCAACCGCCCTATACGATAATGCATTGTCGCCATAGGCTTCACGTAATTTTCCATAACATTCTGATGCATTTTTTCCATGGGAAACTCCGATTTTAATCCATAAACGCTGATCAAATTTTGAAAACATCCTTTAGAGCGCTGAAATCGACACTCCTCTCACTTCAACGCCACACAGCTACAGCACTCCCAACTGCATACTCGTCAAATGCACACTACACAACGACAACAGCGCCACCTGACCGCTCCCATATCCTATTTGCGCATGCCCGATCTTCTGTTAGTAACTGGACTATGTTGCCATTACTTTATTTACAACCCTAGTATATCGGTATAGATGCTGGTGGGATAGCTCTTACAGGTGAAGGACGTAAATATAGGAAATCCAACTCAGCCCGTCTTGTGAGTCACAAAGTTTGTACAAAAAGTCAGTCGCAATGTAGCAGCAGACATTTAGTTTTCATCTGTGGAAATGGTGAATGTTTTGAAAGATCAGAGTCTGTCACGTCTGGGAACCGTGAAGGAAAACAAAAGAGAGATCTCTATGGAATACCGACAGTCACTATCAAGAAAGCTTTATCATGAATGGATTTGGCTTGACACTATTGTCTACCGTCTTGAAAAAGAATCGAGCTGTAAACTTTATTTCACCGATGCATCGCAGCAGAAGTGAAGATGAAAACGGAATGCAAGAAATCAACAGTTACTACAATACAACTAAATCTGATGTGGCTATACTTGATATGAAACGAGCCAATTATTCATCTAATACAATAGAAAGATCATGTAATGGCCCATGGCAGAATTCTTTTCTTTGTTTAATATAGCTATGGACTTCATCTTGCACTACCAGTTTCTATAAAAAACCTCCCACATAAATTGAGGAACAATAGGCCTATTTTAGAATTTGAGAATTACTTCAGAAATCATGAAAACTGACAAACTTGAGAAGAGGAAGACAGCATTATTTGCCCGTACCAGAAGAAGAGAAAAACTGCTTGCAAGTGTACTAAATGTTCAAAAGCAAAGTGTGTGGAATTCTCATTAAAAATCTGCCGATCCTATTCATAAGATCTAGGTGAATGTTTTACTTACAGTTCAAACAGTGTTGGAGTGAAGGGATGATAATATCCTGTAAATAATTTGTAAAATAACACTCTGTTTTTCCGATAATCTTGAACATAAAATTTGCAATTCTGACCATTTTTACGTGTTAAAATTTTTAAAGTGTATTAATTTAAATTATTTTTAAGGTTCAAAATATATTATCATGAGTTAAATATGTATGAAGTTTAAGTGGTGTCATTAGTCACATAAGTGTTATTTAAAGGGGTCTTTCAAGCAGGGAGTAAAATATCTACATGAATGACTTTAAAATTCGTTCAATGTATTTTTTTCCACTCATAACTACCAGACAGCGCTCAGATATTTACCAAAAGCTTATTAGATTCAGACCTAGATGTTAGATGTTTGTGCCCGTTATAAAACTGGTCTTAGAACAGCCGGAGCTCAAAAATGAACTTCATCTTTAAGAATATTTTCAGTTTGCTTTACATCGCATCCACATTCGCTCAACAATGGGATAGGAAAGGGCTACGAGTGGCAAGGAAGCGATCGTCACCTAGTGTGAAATTATGAAACCACGGGAAAGCATCTTCAGGCCGACAGCGGGGTTCGAACCCACTATCTTATTTTTCTACAGCTTCTCCCACACCCATGGGGTCGCGGTTGCGAACTGTGTAGCACATGCGAATTTGGCCCTGTTTTACGCCAGGATGCCCTTCCTGACGCCAACCCTATATGGAGGGATGTAATCACTATTGCGTGTTTCTGTGGTTGGTAGTATAGTGTGTTGTGTGAATATGAAGAGGAAAGTGTTGGGGGAAAACACAAACACCCAATCCCCAGGCCAGAAGAAATAATCCGAGGTGACTAAAATCGCCGACTTGGTCGGGAATCGAACCCGGGACCCTCTGAACCGAAGGCAGTTGACCATTCAGCCAATGAGTCGGACGGGGTTCGAACCAACTATATCCCGAATTAAATCTGATAGCTATGCAACCCAAACCGCGCAGCTGTTTCAAATCACATATAGCATTAAATGTATACTTATCCCAGATCCATTCTAAATGATTTAGTGTTTAACGTGCAATATATCTTCTGGAATGGGCTATAATAAGAATATTGGTCTCATAGATCTGTTTGATCTTCAACTTTCACAATATGAAAGACGGGATGAGTGGCTAAGGCGCTGGCTTCCTGATCCCAAGTTGTCGGGTTCGATCCTGCTCAGTCCGGTGGTATTTGAAGGTGCTCGTATTGGTAGACTTACTGACACGTAAAATAACTCCTGCGGGACAAAATTCCGCAAGCTTGGCGTCTCCTAAATCATAGAAGTAGTTATTGGGACGTAAAACCAATAACATTATTACTGAAAATATGGAAGAGATTACCAACACATGAACTATTCAAGTAACGCTATTCCTTATGTAGCCAGTCCCTCTGATTGATGGTAGGAAAGTGTCACTCATATGGTCGATTGGTGAATGCATTTCTGTGGGTTTGGTAGACTGATAGACAACATCGACTTGTAGTTAGGTGAAGAAAGCAACGGCAAATTATCTTCTCACTTTCTTTCTTTCTTTCTTTCTTTCTTTCTTAGTACACCTTTCCAGTGACGCCTAGACTGTCTACGACAGGTGTTGAGGATACAACTAGCCTTCGGGCTGAGGACTCGACATAAAAATGTCAGTCAACTTACCTAGAAGTTGAGCACGTGTACCGTGCGCCTGATCAGTTGCGCTAAACAGCCGGTCTAACTCGATAAATAGATGTGAAGAAGGAGAGAGTAGAGCGAGTGTGGCGCACAATATAATGCCCTCAGATCTCTTATAATTGATCTATAAATAACCAAGAATGAAAATAATTGCCTGGGAGAAGGCAGTTGTAAATTACGGAACTTCCGCACCCTCTACTAATGAATGCAAGACAATACAGTCCTCATCTACGAGATGATGGGATGTCACGACATCGAGGTAATAAATATCCGTGAACAGACAATAAATATGAGCTGATATTAATTTCTGCGTTTTAAAAAAATGCCAGGGTGTCCCATGTACCCGGTTGTTTATACTAATCATGTCCTCTTGATGCGTTACTATGATGTCGGTAGTGGGTATCAGACCCAGTAAACAAGGTAAATGTCAGTTCTAAAATGCTCAGGACCAGTTATTATTAACATGCTCCTTTACTTTGGTTTATGTGTTTCCGCTGGTTCCAGAATCATACATTGTCTACTCTTTTAACCACCTTCAAATAGAACACAACTTCCTCCTGGGGATGAGAAGGGAAGGTGCTAACCAGACCAATCATTCTTTCATTTTTCTGTCTTTGTTTCTTATATTCTGCATTCGTGTCAGAAGTGCCACATTGGACAGACATATATAAATAGTAGGTTACATAGTTACATAGTTAAACATAAATAAATTATGTGAACAAAAGTAAAATATTAAATAGAGGTAATCGCAGAATGAATTATAAACGCATGAATAACTACAGAAATATATAATATAATAAAATAATACCAAATGCATTATTTGCATATATCTGTGAACACACATCTACCATGTGGAGCGGTCACGCATGTAACGCGCATTTACTTTGGAGCCAAGCTCTGCATTCGGGATATGTGCGGGTTCGAATCCCACCGTCGGCTGTCCTGAGAATGATTTCCTGTGGTTTCCCATTTCCACCAAATGTCGGCGTAGTTCCCATTCATAGGCCACAGCCTATTCTTTCCACCTCTTTATACAGTTTAATTCACCATTCATTTCCTCTTCTTTAGCTGCTGAACTTAGGTTGACGTCAGGAAAGACATCCGGCCATAAACATTTTTTGATAGTTGCTTAACGTCGCACCGACACAGATAGGTTTTATGGCGACGATGGGACAGGAAAGGGCTAGGAGTGGTAAGGAAGCGGCCGTGGCCTTAATTAAGGTACAGCCCCAGCATTTGTCTGGTGTGAAAATGGGAAACCACGGAAAACCATTTTCAGGGCTGCCGACAGTGGGGTGTGAAGCCATAAAAGTATGCCATTTAATTTCAACTTTCCTAATCCCTGACCCCGTATCGCGAAACGGGGCTAAAGATCAGACAGACATACATACATCTGTGGACTCATGATGGGTAGGCCGGTAATTAAATGTTCTTGGCTCAGTACTAGGCGGCAGCCAATGGGGCTTGCTGACTGACACTAGGAACACTGAAAAGGGTAAGTAATTGTATGTTGGCTTCCCACAATCACAATCGCCCACCGCTCGTCGCTCTGCCTCGTGATGCGACTTTCGCAGCGGTACTTGAGGCTAGCGGTGCGTCGCACGACATAACGCGACGTCTATGCTCACTCCCGCAGCGTACATCAGGAAAAACAGCAACAGAACTGACGAACCGAGCATGTCCTGGAACACTCCCCGTTCTTCTTTTCTCTCCCAGCCCATAGCCGTCAACTTCTGGAAATTGGCCTCATCCATCCCTTTCCATGTCGCTCTGCTGGTGTCTCTCCGCAACTCTCCTGTCATCCAGCCAACTCAGCTGCGGTCTGCCGATACTTCACCTGGTGGTTCTCGGTTGCCATTGGAGAATTTTCTTCGTTCACCACTCGTCGCTCTGCCCCGCGATGTGACCCTCCCAGTGCTACTTGAAGCTGGCGGTGCGCCGCACGACGCGAAGTCACGTCTGTGACCCCAGTGCGTCTCCAGTTCTTTTCGCGGCCTAGGCCTAACATGCCTGCCTCTCACCCGGTGCCCCTGGCTTCAATTTCCATTTCCGGCCAGTTCATTAGATTTTTATCTGGATCTGAAGACTGGCTTGAGACCTACTCAGCCCACGTGATTATTGATTACAGTTGATGCACTATCTAACGATGAGATAGCAGCCCAGGTCTACAAAGCCAAGAATAACGGCCGAGATGTTACCTCGCAATCTGCAGGCCGTCGGAACAGGCAGTGGTTGTTTGGTAGCCCAAGGCCCATCAGGGCTGTTGGTCCATGGGTTTTATTTTGTTTGTTTGGAGACAATCGCTCTTACGACTGTACCACACACAAGAATCTTTTCGTAATTTTAGTAATTTTCAGTACACGCGGTGAATCATAAGAAGTAACTTCTAACTGTTGATGATATTCAAAGAAAATGAAGTCATATGGGACTGTATTCGATTTAGAATCCTTATAGAGTCACAATGATTTGAAAGTTATTTGTAAAATGCATTCTTCGAGTTCTAATCTTTGGAAGGGTAAAACATAATTAACTCTGCACAAATAATATTTTATTAAATTGGCTTGTGTTTTGAAGCTCAACATGTCTTTTGAATTTCTGAATTGCTTCGCACTGAAACTGTAACATTTTTAACAACAAAAGGATGTGTCCATCAATGAATAGTAACAATTGTTACAAAGTGTACGAATTCATTAGAACAGGAGCCAGTAAAATAACGGATTATTTCTAAAATTGCATTTTATTTTTTCCTTCAAGCGGCAGGAACTAAAGGCAAATGTGGTTTACAAACAACTTTAAAATTATTGTAAATCTTCAAAAATTGACAATATAGCACAGGTTCAATGGCATATTTTGCTCAAATTGTCTTCAGTAATTGGCTTCATAAGTGGTAGTAACTCCTGACGAATCATCCTATATGCTTGGTTCTATCTAGCGAGTTGTACAAATAGTAAATAGATATAGCATCGATGTCCTAAAGATCGATAACCCAGGCTTCCTAACACTGGTGACTTATCCGTCTCACATTTCCCCGCGATGACCGGTCCAGTCCCGTAGGATGGGAGAGCGTCCCTGCTAATGTGTGTTGGGAGTTCCCTCTTTTCCCTCGGGCTCTACCCGAGACTACGACGGATAGGGTGCGAATCGCGGCTGAAATAGCCCGCTCCATCACACGCGCCAACCAAATGGCCACATTTAATTTTGTCTTCACTCACCATTTGCATGGATAAATCTCCCTTGTCAGGAAACTTTTCACAACGCCATGTCTGGGTTTATGATAGTTTACAAGAGCGTACTATATTTATTCTGGAAACTACAATTAATCAAGGGACGTTTGTAAAGAACGACATAGTGTCTCCTAAAATTCATGCGTAATAATAACGAATTTATTTCTAAATTCTGCTTCCTCCAACTTGAAGTTGCTATGTACAATAGGCTACATACCAAAAATATAAAGAAAAACGAATACAGAAATGAAAGACAAAACTAACAAGAAACGTGACAAAAATGTTTTTTTCTAAACGTAAAATTATTCACTTCCTGCCCAGTGCCATACAAACGAATCTTTAGAATTCGAAATGATCCTTTTATAGTACACAAAACCATTCGCTTGATGAACGAATTGTCTAATTTGTACTCCCTAGAGAATTTTACAAACAAACTAGGAATTGTTCCTCGGGTCTTTTTTCCTCTCTCGTAGCACAAGAGTTGGTTCAATTATGAAAATAATAAACACATACAGTTAAGAATTTAAAAATTAATACCTCTCATTCGTGGACTATTTAGTCACGATGGCACCGTTCTTGGATAATTTAATGTACAGTTCAAACTTATTTCTAGAATAGCATATTCGTTCCATGCTTACAATAGTGGTTGCCGTAAGTCAGTGGTATCAGGACTTACAATGTGGTGTTACTAACCGCAACTACTTGAACTTGCTCGTTTGACCACAAGCAACAATAAAACTAAACGAAACTCTACAGCCGTTTTCAGTGACCACTGAAATTTCTTACCGATTTTAATACAATTGGAGCGTAAGTGTACTCAAGAATTGTGAATTTCCTTGAAAAACTGGAGCGTTTCACTGTGGTACGGTACACAACGTTTTCCTATTTTTCCTAAGTTTACCGCGTGAAAAAACACTGCCAATAACATTCGATTTACGTTCGTTTGCAACACATACTCTATTTCAAAACGTTTATTGCCTATCCTTATGCATGATTTTTGCACTTTAATTGCAAAGTTAACCGAATTCTGGGCCTAAGGAACAATAGTAATACTAAGAAACGTATTTATGCAATTCTTTGAGGACCAATAATAATAATAATAATAATAATAATAATAATAGTTGAAAGATACTTAAAACATCTTGAACACCAGAGTGGTGCAAATATTATCGTGGAAAGAATATTGTGTACTATACTAGTAAATCCATAGGCGTTGGCGTCTAAGAATTCTAATTCGATTCGCTCTTTAGAGAAGGGGGTGAGTAACTAACCATCGCAACAATTCATTCAACCCTTAATGATAAACATAATCGGAAGTGATCTAGTTATACTCTTCCTTTTGAAGTTTATAACATATATTGATCGTTTTCCCATGGATATACTTTATAATGATTAATTTTTAAGGGTAAGAACTCCCGGATAAGCATCCCGTCTCAATACTAATCAAGCTAATAAATGGAAAAGTTCCGATCATTCGAAGGAAGTGGGTAGTGGTAAAATAAAAGGGAACAGCAACATTACTAGGTAATTAATGAACGTAGGTTTTCGTGGCTCATTGTATTAACATAAAGAAATAAATGAACTGAATTAAAGCCACTATATATGTATTTATTTAATAATAAAGCCAAGCTTTCAGCCAAATTGCATTGGCCTTCATCAGGCCATGTGAAGTTTTGCCTCCGACAGTGAGCAAAGAAATTCTCCGAAGAAACGTGGAAGTCATGCCCGTACTATCCACGGCCTACCCCACTAACTGGACTCAAGGTTAGATAATGACGTTGAAAGTAAGTAAGTGGAAAAAATGTTACATTCAGCTAGGTTACCTGTAGTCGCTAGCCCAAACTCAGAGCTCCAGCGCTTATGACAGGCAGGGGATGATAATGCTATTGGATTTACTGTACATCATACTAACTACTTGTTTAGTGGTTTTCGGAGACACCGAGGTGCCGGAATTTAGTCCCGCAGGAGTTCTTTTACGTGCCAGTAAATCTACCGACACGAGGCTGACGTATTTGAGCACCTTCAACTACCAACGGACTGAGCCAGGATCGAACCTGCTAGGTTGGGGTCAGAAGGCCAGCGCCTCAACCGTCTGAGCCACTCAGCGTGGCGGCAGGGGATAACTTAGAACTGTTCTTCCACCCGCACTTTTTTCGTTGGTCCGGGTGAGTATCTTAGACGGTAGAACTCTAGCCTTCTGAGCTCTCAATCCAAGTTCAGTCCGGTGGAATTTTAAAGTGACCAGATACGCCATCTCTTGTCGGTATGCCGGGCTGAGTGGCTCAGACGGTTAAGGCGCTGGCCTTCTAACCCCAACTTGGCAGGTTCGATCCTGGCTCAGTCCGGTGGTACTTGAAGGTGCTCAAATACGACAGCCCCGTGTCGGTAGATTTACTGGCACGTTAAAGAACTCCTGCGGGACTAAATTCCGGCACCTCGGCGTCTCCGAAGACCTTAAAAAGTAGTTAGTGGGACGTAAAGAAAATAACATATATCTTGTCGGTATATTTACTGGCACGTAAGAGAACTCCTGTGGGAAAATATTCCGGCACCTTGGTGTCTACGAAAACTGCGCCGGTACTTAGTGGAACGTAAAATTACCGTAATTTTAATTATTTATAATGTCCATACCTCGATGATACGCATACAAATTGAAATGAAAAAAGAAATGCAATGAAAACAATCCTTCTTTGCAATGGTCGATGGTCATTCACCAACATTTCTACTCGATAATTAACCGTCTTAATAAGGAGAATTGCCACCCCTCGCAAGGGTAAGGGCTTCACAACGCCTTCTCAATGCTTTTGGCAAGGTGTTACACTTTAAGTTGAGTCTGTCTTTCCCACTATTCCGAAGGAGTATCTTCAAGGGTTTGTAGTGTTTGGGGTGGTGGATGAAACTACTTTTAGGCCAACTTTGGTGTACGGGAGTGCAATTTAGGTGGAATCAGGATATCCTATTCATGTGTTAGAAGTAACTGGCATGAAACGACCACTGATAAAAACAGGGAGAACACTGACAGGAGTGTACTCTGAATGAGGAGATAAATGCTCAGTTAGGTATGTACTCGATTGATGAAGCTGTTCGCATAAGGGCCGGTATTATAATAGAGGTTTAAACTGTTGGTTCAGTTTAAACTTCGGTTCATCTGTTAGTCATGTATTATAAAACTTAATCTTAAGTTTAACTTGAGATTAATTTTACTGCCACTCATCTACCGTTTAAACTGAAGTTTAAAAATACATTACCTTACAACATGGCAGAACGAATTGTTCTCGAAGATATTTTTAAGGTGTTTGAAGACATACTAAGCGATGACGAAGAAGTGGTTCAATATTGAACGAACACGGGCACCACTAGTTTTTCGAGCAAGGGCACTTCACCTTCAAATATGGAATGAAAAATAGTTTTTAAATGGGTTTAGTCTTTCAAAACAGACGCTTATAACGCTATTTCAGCAAATCGGTGCTAGAATAAAACATTCAACAAAAAGGTAAGAATGTAAAAATGACTTTTTGAACTGTTTGAATGTCAAAAGTGTAAATTTTAGAAAATAAAGTAACTTCCTTCTATTTCAGAAATCATGCTGTAAAACCCCTCAGTCAACTAGTAATAGCATTACTGTTTTATGCCTCCCGTAGTATGTTTGTTACAATGGGAGATTTGGGAGGAATTTATAAGGCCACTGTTTCACGGACTATATAAATATCTCTGTACTAATTGCACCAGCAATTCTATTTCCTTACAAGTAAAATTAGGACAACGTTTGTTCCTTTTATCCGCAATTTCACCTACAAGAAGTAAAAAAACAACATTATCGATAGTCATCCTTTCTAGCAAGTCACTGCTACCAACATCGTATATTTCCTTCTTCATCTCAGTTTAACTTGGGCCGGCCATTATAAGACTCAACATTGAGTTAAACTCTAACTTGAGTTTAAACCTATCTTCAGTTTAAACCCTCATTATAATACCGGCCCTAAACCGTCTTGGGTGGAGGGGTCTTATGAGGCGAATGGAGGTGGACAGGCTACCTAGGAGATTAATGGTCTTGGTCATAGAGGGTGAGAGAAGTAGAGGGAGACAAGGACGACGATGGTTGTACTAATTTTCTGATGGTTTAAAGATAAGAGGTATGGAACTAGACCAGGTCACAGAACTAGTTACAAATAGAAGATTGTAGAGACATTTAGTAAATTCACAGAGGCTTTCAGACTGAATGCTGAAGGACATAATCTACAATGAAGATGTATGCATTATTATTATTATTACTATTATTATTATTATTATTATTATTATTATTATTATTATTATTATTATGGATCCCGAAGAAATTTAGTTTCAGAAAAGAGGTCAAGAAATAGCTCCAGCTGAAGTAGAACGTTACGATAAGCCAGAAATGGCAACCTTTAAGAGAGTGACGTTTGGTAATAAGGGGGAGCTGGTGGTAGGAGGGGGGTCGCTCCATTAGAGTTCAATTAGAGCGCATTCCAAGTTGCGGGATCAATGTCAACCCACAGTGGCGCACAGTCTGAGTTCATTGATTTCAGTCGGAGCTGGAGCACTAAGGAAAACATAGGTTCATACGAACACAGCCTTTGGGAAAGACCAATAAGATAAGTACTTTAGTGCTTGATGTCTAAAATTTCCTATAAATTTAAATTACTTAACGCCTATACCAACTATATTAACTAATTTTCCATCAGAGACGTACGTACTTCATCACATATTATTAATTAATATAACTAAATGCCCTGCTATAAAATACTATTATGATACTTAAGCCTTCACAAGTCAGGAGAGCTAATATCGGTTTTGCTCAAGCTCAATAGTCTGAAAACTGTAACAAAGATTTGCGCTTATTTTGCGAGTGTTGTATGACGAAGTGCTGAAAGAAAAAATCCACTCTGACTCACATAGTACAGTACATGGATATGGTACGCATAATTTCAGTACCTAAAGCGGATGAAGGAGAGGTATGCGAAATACGAAATTTAAGATAAGGAATAAAATACAAAATGAAAAGAACAGAATGTTAACTAAAAAGTCAACAATTGATTTTTTGTTCTACGTCATAATAAGCACATTTTAACGGCTTTCGGAGACACCGAGATGCCGGAATTTTGTCCCACATAAGATCTTTTATGTTATATACAGTAAATCTATTGATATGAGGCTGACGTATTTCAGCATCTTCAAATACCACCGGACTGAGCCGGGGCATAACCCACCAACTTTAGCTCAGAAGGCTAGCGCTCTAACATCTGAGCTACTCAGACTGGCAAATTAATAACCAAGGGTAATGGTATCGAGTTATACTTGGAGTGTAAGAGTATAAAAACAAATAACAGGATATGTTGTTTTCAAATAACACAAATCCGTTAAAAATTAATTATTTAAACATATGTGAAAATTAAAACTTTCATGAGATTAATCCGATGTTCTGGAATATATCAAATTATTCTTAGAAGGGCCATATGAGAGTGCTTGTTTTCAACTATAATTGAATGCACTGAAATATAAAAATTAGTATTTGTCATAAAAATATGACATACCCAAGCGCAAAAGAATGACTTTGCTGCAAATCACTATCAGGCTTGGCCACTTAATGAATTAAAAGACTTAAAATAAAACTTACTTTAAATTTCTCAATTCATTTCCCAGAAAGGATAACTTTTTTTGCTAGTGGCTTTACGTCACACCGACACAAATAGGTCTTATGGCGACGATGGAGTAGGAAAGGACTAGAAGTAGGAAGGAAGAGGCCGTGGCCTTAATTAAGGTACAGCCCCAGCATTTGTCTGGTGTGAAAATGGGAAACCACAGAAAACCATCTTCAGGGCTCCCGACAGTGGGATTCGAACCTACTATCTCCCGGATGGAAGCTCACAGCTGCACGTCCCTAACCGCATGGCCATCTCGACGGTGAAAGTATTACTTGGCAAGATATTACTGATTTTAAGGGCAATTAATAATATTAAATGTTTAATGTCCCTTCATTAGCTATAGAACTTAAGTGCCGCAGGGTGTTAAGAATTTTCTCCGCACGAGTTCTCTAGCTTGCCAAAAGCAAACGGCCTGGAGTTATAGTATTTAAACGCCAACAAATGCCACCTAACTCAGGTGCGAATAAACCTACTCTCTTTGAAATAGGACAATTGATTTAGTTGCTGAGGGATATTATAATATAGGATGCCGGCCCCGTGGTGTAGGGGTAGAGCGTGCCTGCCTCTTACCCGCAGGCCCCGGGTTCGATTCCCGGCCAGGTCAGGGATTTTTACCTGGACTTGAGGGCTGGTTCGAGGTCCACTCAGCCTACGGGATTAGAATTGAGGAGCTATCTGACGGTGAGGTAGCGGCCCCGGTCTAGAAAGCCAAGAATAACGGTCGAGAGGATTCGTCGTGCTGACCACACGACACCTCGTAATCTGCAGGACTTCGGGCTGAGCAGCGGTCGCTTGGTAGGCCAAGGCCCTTCAAGGGCTGTAGTACCATGGGGTATGGTTTGGTTTGATTATAATATAGGATGCTATCAACAGATACTTGAGAATCCTCAGCGCGAAGATTGAATCACAAGGTACTATTGCATGGTCGTCAGGTAAACCTAGTGAAACGCATGAACCAATCGACCCATCAGTCGACCCTTACATCATTCATCACAGGATTTGACTACTTAAGGAACGGTGTTACTAGCGTCGCTTGTATCTCAGTCGCATATTGTCGAGGGCAAAGATGAGACTGAGACAGATTTATGAGAGCAATAAATTTGCTTTAGCCCTTACCAGAAAATACAGTACGCTGTAAACACTGTACTCCATAACAAATGTATCTCGGCTGAATTTAACACACAATAACGATTTAATGTCATACTTATTTACCATGGCTGGACGGAATAACTATCAGTAGCTTTTCTTTCTTACGTGACTGCTTATAATCATGGGAATCTAGTTTTACCTAGTAGTTAAACCACAGGGACGTCAAGATTCACTGAAAAATGTCCACATGCATTCATATTACTAGTGATTATGGTCTACGAAAAAGGGCGAAAACTTCTGGAAGTAATTTTAACTGAATGCTCTGACGAGAAACCTAGTGCATCAGATAAGTAATTTAGTTAAAAATGTGAAGTATGTGCATATATTGCTCGTACATGATAGTGTCCAGCAACATATCTGACAAGAGATACTGGTATAAGAATTTTTTTTCGACCAAATTTGCGTTCATTAGAAATCCCATTACTCACTATCTTTATCAAAAATTAACAAAGCTTTCTGTATATACATAGGAATTACGGTATTCATTTTAACAAAGGGTGTGTCGTTCTCTGTTTTTTCTACCATTCTTCTTAAGAAAGGTTGAAGATCCCGTTTTTATCTTTGAAACAACAAGTACAGTACCATTAAACCATTCAAAAGAGTTATGTTTTCGCTACCATATGACAGAACAACCGGATTATCTGAAGTGTTAAGCAGGCTGTCTAAATGGCATCACTTCGCAATGTGTGAGACCAGGTGGCCATTTATTATTATTATTATTATTATTATTATTATTATTATTATTTGCGGGAAATCTCGTTCAGTACTATGCAAACTACTCAGAGGCGTTTACTTGCCTTCCATTGTTCCCACATTTCTTCTCCCGTTTCCTGCGGACTTATTTTCGTTCTTTTTTCCCACTTATTCTGTCATTTATTTTCGATTTGTGAATTTTGGATCTAAAGACTTCCGTGGTTAGGATGTCTTCTTGTGTACTTCCTACCAATTTAAGCATTTATTTAACTATACCGATTCATTTAATAGGTGTTGTTGATAAGAACAGGCCATGGCAGATGCAGAGACATGCTGTTTAAAGAAACAAGTTGCCGACACCCGCGTGTGACTGCGGAGCTGCACGACAAACCATACACCATATTGTCAGAGAGTGTGAATCGCGGGCACACACAGGCAGCAAAGTGGGTTTTCTGATAGCAACTCCAGAAGCAATGCAGTGGATCAACGATCTTGACATTCAGTTGTAAAGAGTCTTTTCTTGTTCATTGTTTTCTTGTTTGTAAGTATGTATATAATTTATTTCTATACTAAACTTGATTGTATGGGCCATACGCTAAATAAATAAATAAAATAACAACAACAGTAATAATGTCATTGTTTTTACGCCCCATAAACTACCTTTACGGTTTTCGGAGAAGCCGTTACTTGAATTTTGTCCCGCAGGAGTTCTTTTACGTGCCAGTAAATCTACCGAAGCGGAGCTGACATATATGAGCATTTTCAAATACCACCGGAGTGAAACTTTGCTAGTCGCTTTACGTCGCATCGACACAGAGAGGTCTTACGGCGACGATGGGACGGAGAAAGGCAAGGAGTGGGAAGGAAGCGGCTGTGGCCTTAATTAAGGCACAGCCCCAGCATTTGCCTGGTGTGAAAATGGAAAACCACGGAAAACCATTTTAAGGGCTGCCGACAGTGGGGTTCGAACCTACTATCTCCCGAATACTGGATACTGGATGCACCGGAGTGAACCAGGATCAAACCTGCCAACTAGGGCTCAGAAAGCCATAACCTTAACCTTCTGAGCTACTCAGTCCGGCTATAATAATAATAATAATAATAATAATAATAATAATAATAATAATAATAATAATAATAATAATAATAATAATAATAATAATAATAATAATAGTACCGGGCGGTACACCTCCACGCCGCTAATTCAAACTTCGCGCCAGTTGAAACTCCTCTACTGGAGGAAGTATGAACTTTATCTACTGTGTTAATTTTCAAGTTTCTCAGAAGATGTCACTACTTGTAAATTTTGAAGTTTCTGAACTGGGTCGTTTTTCGATGTATTTTGTTTTGCCTGTAGTAAGAAGTGTGGACATTCTCTTTCAGATGGCACTACTGAAGAACTACAATTATGCACCCTAGTGCGAAGTGAAAGAACTACGTTTTTGGAGAAATTTTGTGTTCATAAGTTTGTTCTTTGTTAAATTTCTTTCAGTTATTGTTTCAGTTGGCAATATTAACCCTTTCCTTCCGCCAGTTTTGAATTTAACCAATAGGGAATTTCGGTAATTAATTTTCCACCAATAATGTGTTTCTTCATCTTGTGTAGGGGTTTTCGTGGTTAGCCAATAAAATTCTTGTGGGAGGGTGTTCTTCTTCCTGAAACGCCTCGAACTTTCCACGAGGGTATATAAACTGCTGATTTTCGTGTCTCCGCGCCACTTCAGTAACATCTATCAGTGTGTGAAGTACGTAGCAGGGGGCGGGAAGCGCCTCTTTTTTCGGGCAGCAGTTCAGCCACCAGGTAATGGCCGTTTAATAACTTCTTTTCTTGCTAGCTCAGCAGTTTAACTCTCTCGGCAGGTCCGAAGCCTTTCTACCATGTAACTTTTCCCCTAAAATGTAAAGACACCTTGTATCAATTCTATCTTTTAAACTACATATTGGGATAGAGAGTGCTTAACTCTCTCGAGCTCCCACTCATATTGCCTTGAGGTGAACTTATTTTCTCAACCGTTTCTTCCTTAATGTAATGTAAATTGTCTTGTTCTATAAGTCACCTCTCTAGTATGGGATTAGCCCTTGCAGTAACGGCCTAGTGCCAAGTAGGTTTTATATAAAGTGTATTAGGAGTGCAAGAACGCCTCCTCTCAAGTTGGTATTTTAGAGGCCATATAATTGACCTGTTTCTTTACTTAATAGGCCTCAGTAGGTTGGGTATTGTTACCCCTGTTTTCATGTCCTTCGAGGACAACTTGAAAGTGGAGTTTTGTGTGGCCTTTGAGAGGCTTAAATTTTGAGAGCGAGTTGCTCTTTCTTGAAAATTGAGTTGCTGTATGCCTCGAGGAGGCTTTACCGTGTAAAGAGGAGCAAGTGCTCCTAGGCATGATCGGGGTTTTCTGCCCCTTTGTTGAACCTTGAATATAAGTAAAGTTGGGCTCATTGCTCAAGAATTATGTGTCTGGCTCTCGGAGCCCAAATCCTGTAACACTGTCATTGTACATTCACGTTTTTTTTTTTTTTTTTTTTTTTTTTTTTTTTTTTTTTTTTTTTTTTAAACTTTGCTACTCTGTACCTGCCATTCTTGTTATTTCTTGATTTTGCAAAGAAAATATAACCTTGTTAAATTTTATCTTAACTTTAATTTCGTATTTTTGAGACCTGTTCACCCCCGCACCTTCTTTCACCTCTGCTAATCCACCAAACCACGGTAACAATAATAATAATAATAATAATAATAATAATAATAATAATAAAGTAAACTCTTGTCCTCATACTGAGGTGGTGTAGTTCTTTTCAAGCACGTCTCCAATGGAGAGCAGTTCTTCTGCCATACTTATATTTCTGGCAGTACCAGAAATCGAAACCAGGCCTCCAAGGACGGCGGCTAATAGTGTTAGCCGTTATGCTACGGGGGCGGTAAAAAATAATAATAATGTTGAATTTGGAGAGAAACATAGATGGGAGAGAGATAGATAAAATTGAATATGAACCTGAACTTTACACAGTTGCTGACCTATTAAATAGAGAACGGAATAAGCCAGGAAGAACAGCAAAATTGTGTAATATTATTATAGGAATATGGGAAAAGAAATCTAGAGAAGGTGAACGCAGAGAAAATACTTGCAGGTAATATATAGTAAGGATGTACATGGCGAGGTAGCCTTGATTATGTCACTTAATTGCAATCCAGGAAATACTTCGGAAGGCCAAGGTTGTCCAAATTTTAAAAATATGTCCAAGTTATAAATCAAATTAAAATCACTTTATTTGCCAATGAGGTGTCTTCTTCGGTGGCAAATGATGTACAAAAATACATTATCAAGCAGGAGATTTTAAATTAAAAAGATTTCCAAAAATACAGTACTATACAACTTACACTAACATTTTTTCTATGAAACACACAGCTCATCCTTTATATTATTCACATAGCTCTACTCATTATATATTCTTTTCTTACACACATAGCCAACTTATGTACACTATGTGGAATCACTTCAAATAATACTATACAGCTGCTGTAACATGCATAACGACCTACTGCGTCTTCACCAGAGCCCCTTTTGCCACCGATTTTCAGAGTTATGTACTGCATTAGTGAATTATATTTTAATTATTTATTGTAACATGTTATTAGTTGGAACATATTTGATATTTTGCAATATTAACAAATATATCTGCATGTATCCCTAATCAGTCACTACTGATCTGCATTTAGGGCAGTCGCCCAGGTGGCAGATTCCCTATCTGTTGTTTTCCTAGCCTTTTCTTAAATGTTCTTAAATATTATAATAACAATAAACGAAAATTATCTCCGCAGTTTGTGGGTTATCTTTGGTTGGGAGGGAAGGATATTATTTTGTTCTGTTCATTCATAATGTATTTATTATAACACCAATGACAATCCTTAATGAAGTACTGCATTTATCCACAGTGATTGAATCACTGAAGACACTGAAGAACAATGATCTTTTGTCACCAATACATAAATTATAACATCAATAATTTGTATAACCATGGTTGTTACATGTGTTGTAACCAATACCATAGCTAAAAGTTCCTTACCATCCAGAAGTTGACGCCATCGTCCGAGAGGCACATTCAGACAGCGATAGCGGGATACCATTAAAGATGGCATCGAGCTTCTGCCCTTAAAAACGGAAAGGGCATTTTATGGAGTAAAATGTATATTCTAAATGCAGACAGCGCAGCATTTGGACAACGGCTTACAAGGAGAAGACCGCATGTAGAAAAGAGAAACGATTAATTCAGGAGAGAGATTATTTTCAGGTAGTAAAGAAATAAGAATACTTTGTTAAATATGATGCACAAGCACTGATGCAGAGGTAAGTATGCCATAATGATCATAGTGGCGGCCTTCGATTTATAGGACCCGGGGTTCAATTCCTGGCTGGGTCAGGGACTTAAGCCGTGGGTAGTTAATTCCTCTAGGTCGGGGACTGGATGTTTGTATTCATCTCAATACACATCTTCATTGACACATCACACCGTAATTCCAGTTCATCCCTCCACACAGGATTAGTGTCAGGAAGGACAACCCATCGCAAAACTGGACTTAATCCACCTAGATTGCCGGCCGTAAGTAAATGGGAAAAGGACAGAAAAAAGAAGAAAAATGTGGAAGAATTCGTGTTTCTAGAATTTGGCCTCTAAAAAACATGATCGACGTCATTGATACTCGGAAGACAATCGTTATACCCGCCAATGAGTGATGCCAATTATGGCGATGAAGATTGTAATAGTAATATTCTCTTTTCCAATAGGTATGCATTCCTCTCGTGCGTCCATGCCTTCCCGGTTTTTAATTTTGGCTTGTCTCGGAAACCCTGGAACGCTCGATGTTTCTTCTTAAGTGGGGCACGCTCCTAGATGTCATTATGTGTGATCCCCACTTCTTCAAGGTTTCTATCCACCCCACTGAACCAAGACCCTTTGGTTTTCTCCTGCTGAAAGAAGGTAATGATGCGGTTGGTCAGTCTTGTTGGGTGGATTTGTGTCACGTGCCCGTAAAAGATAATTCTTCTTTTCCGGATGGTATCGGTAATTTTCTCCACGTGGTGTATAGTCCGTCGTTATGCCGTCTTCTGTACTCCCTATTGTCTTTGACGTGACCTAAGATTTTTCTCAAAATCTTCCTTTCTTTAGCCTCCAGCTTCTCGATCAGTTCATCGCAAGACATACTGAAGCGTATAAGACCTCTGGATGGATGACAGTGCTGTAATGCCGCAGCTTGGCTTTGAAAGACAAGGATATTTGTTATAGACGCCTTTGGTTAAATGGTACGCCATTTCCATTTTGTTCATCAGTAATGTAAGGGCTTCCTTCTCTGACAAGTTTGGTGTTTTCAGTTCTCCCAGATACTTGAATTTGTCTACTCGTATCATTTTGTCTTCATATTATTATCATCCTAACTTTTGGCTCACTGATGACTGTTTTATGCCACACATAATATCAAGGAGTGAAATTTCGTTAGTTCTACGTATCTCCAGCATGGACTGGTTACGAAAATCGGCCGCACTCTCCAGGATTGTATATATCTTTTTTTACATACAGTACTTTCATTATCAAAAGTGAATGTAAAATTAACTTGAGATACTGTAGTAGTAAGGAAGTCAATATAGCCATGACACGACATTCTCAACAAGGTTTCTGGTGAACTAACGTCTAAGTATTATTCTATAAATACAACTTTCTTCATAAGCACCAGTTTTCTAGCAATTCTGATACAGAACGAGACACGGTTTCTCATTAAGCCAACTCATCCACCACTTTCAAGACCTCGTAGTAAAACTTCCATTCCATACACGTCACGAAACGTGATTGTATAATTGATGGTCGAACAAGAAACTTTAATTAAACATCAAGAGATTCAATACGACTTACAAGTGTAATAATTCAAAACTTATCTTGTTAATATATTATGTCTTCTTGCCGAACATAATGTCGGTTGCGGGTAACTCCGAAGAGTAATAAATCATCACATAAAGGCAGGAAGCTCGTTTCATCATCAGTTTTAAAACAAATCGAAGAATTATAAATAATAAAATAATCAATAATAAATTATAAACAAGGAACCATCTTCTTTCTTGATCTGTTTCCCAGTTACTTGTGTGACTTTCCTAACTGTCTGACTAAATTTTACAAATATTATAAAACTGCATTTAACTTGAAAAATATGAAATATCTGCATTTAAAATGGAAAATCTGAAAATTAATATTCATTAAATAAAATACACACTCGTCGGACCTTGTACTCACACTTACTTGTTACCTGCTTACATACACATACGTTATTTGAAGGGCGCCAGCTACCACTCAGTGTAGCAATAATAGAATGAGAATCTTGACTATCTCTAGGGTGTGGGGCAATAAGCTTACTTTTGACAACATACCATATACGTTCTGGGAAAAGGAGATTGGCGTTTGGTTTCCACATTAATTTTGAGGTTAAGATATTTTACTGTCATTGAAATAAAACTAAGAATTCGTTTGATAGAACAAAATATATTCTTTAAATAATATATAAAAAATAGTAAGTCTTGTTGCGATAAAACAGATGAGAATATGAAATTATGACATTGCAACTGAAAGAAACTAGGCATGAATTTGAATTCTTCTTGACCGGACATTTAACAACTTATACGAAATATTTCCCTCACTGATTCACTTGACTGCACCTTCAACACTTTGAGTGTAATTACGACGTATTCCTTTGATCTGGTGTTTACTGTAGATGTGTCACGCCTAACTTGGTGATACATCCTTGTGACTGCTTCTTCTCCATATTATCTGACTTCTTTGGAAGTCAATATGGTATCACCTCATGGCAGGTCCAGGGTTGCCCTCTGTGACTTCAACTAAGTGGCCAACTAACTTTGGCCTCACTCTCTCAATGACCAATGATTAATGGCTCACTGAGTCTTCTCCATCTCTCGTTCACACTCGTCGACTGACCGACTGAGGCCTCTTCATCTCGTAGACTTCTTCACTGTTCAGCTTCCGTTTAACTAATGACTGTTCACTTATCCATTTTGACTTCTTCACTGTACTGCTTCCGTTTAAATAATGACTGACGCTACAATATGCATCCACCTTTTATAGACGTTGGTTGACACAGCTACGTAATCTCCAGAAATAACAATGACATACTCCCACAACGCGGCAAATATTACATATAGTTGTGAAACCGCCGCCGGCTCGCTGGGTTTCTCAAAGAAAGTGAGCTCAGTGCTAACTAAATACGATGACGTAGCCATGACGTAGCAATGACTTGGCAGAATCACCAGTAGTGCAAAATATAACAACGTCATATCCAACATCTGATATAACAATTCTTACTGTACATATATTGAATGTTATTCTACACATACGTATATATGCATACATCTAAGTACAATCCTGCAAGCGACAAACATTGCAAAATCGAATTGAATAAGAATGATAATTACAATAATAGTAAAAATATCGCAGATAAAATAATAATAATACTGACATCATAATAATAATAATAATAATAATACAGATAAAATAATAAAATAATAAAAATACAGATATCACCTTGTAACGGGATTTGAACCGTTACACTTGGAGTCGTCAACTTATGATGATTGAGTCCATATTCGTGGCTGTATCCCTTACCTGACCTGGTCTGGAAAGCTAATAATAACGACCGAGAAGATTCGTCACACTGACCATGCGTCACCTCGAAATCGGCAGGCCTTCGAGCTGAACAGCGGTCGCTTCGTAGACGGAAGGAAAAATGCAATTTCGATCTAAAGGCACTGGGCAGGTTATCTGCAGGCAAATGCACATGTTAGCCACCAGCAGCTAACCTAGGTCTGAAAGAGTAATAGTCAATGGATCTGGAGTCTGCGAACCGATGCGCTTTGGTTAATTTTTTACGAGATGTTATGGTGATTCATTATTAGGATCAGACGAGACTGTGCGACATTCCTTCTTCGATTGTACTTCTTACTCAGATCAGGTCAGACTGTCACGTAATGAATGTAATACAAGCCATAATAAAAGAGCAGTGGTTACGGTAAGTGAAGTGGCGTATGGCTTTTAGTGCCGAGAGTGTCGGATGGCATGTTCGGCTCGCCAGATGCAGGTTTGTTGATTTGACGACCATAGACGACCTCCGCATCGTGATGAGGATGAAATGGTGACGAAGACAACACATACACCCAGCCTCCGTGCCAGCGGAATTAACCAATTCTGCTTACAATTCTCGACCCTGCTGGGAATCGAACCCGGGACTCCTGCGACCGAAGGCCAGCACGCTAGCTATTTATCCATAGAGCTGGACAGTGGTTAAAGTATACTTCGACGAAAGGATCCACCTTCTACGAACACAGAACTTTAACCTCACAACATTTCCTTCGTCCCACGTTATTTCTAGCAATACCTGGCGTGTCACTGCACGATTCCCACGCTATTTTCACGAAGCTACAGTTCCTGCAGCGTATTAATTAAAAACTGAGCACAATACAACTTTCAGATACCATTAAAAATACAAATAAATTCAAATATAATTACCAATATTTTCTGTCTTTTCTAAATTAGTTGTTTCTACACAGTAGTTCAGGATTCAGTACAACTAATCTTAGTTATGATTCATGAACCATTTATTATAGGAACTTATCAATAGTTCAGTCGATACCTTAAGTTCATTTTCTATGATGACAATGCCATCAATAAATACAGATTTAGGGAAGGTAGGGAAAGACGCAGATATTATTACATACCGGTATACAGTATTCGCGCAAATTGTTTCCAGCCATCAAGGAAGACACATCTGTCAGCCAGGTAGTTAATTAAAAGAGATTTCATGGAGTTTTACATGAAATATCAAAGAATTGTGATTGTCCCCCGGCACGGAAATAATTAATTGTCACGATGGATAGTACATCCTGCTAACAAGCCTCTAGTCAGTGCTCAGAGGATGAAGATTGAGTTTTAAAATAGGATCTGTAATACTACAATACTGAAAAAAAGAATTAATTTATGTTTGTTTGTAATGACGTTTGAGCTAGTAAACAATCATATTTATTACCTAAATCATTATAATTTCAGTCGGAAAGGGTAAGCTGAATGGAAAATACGCTTTCTGTGTAAAGGAGCCTAACATGTAGGTCATCGAATGAGTGAAATGGACTTTTTATCACGCATTACTATTAAAACTATCAAAATCCTAGCTCTTTGAGGCATTTTCTGTATTTTACGAAAGTTATATTTCTACAGTTAAACAAGTGTATTCACAGTGTCCTAAACATGGCATGGGGCTATGCAGAACAACAATGAAGCGATATTAACTAAAAGCCAATTGAGCACGTATTGTCCATTAGGTGTGTGACAAAAAATGACAATAGGACACTTGAAGATTTTAGAGTTCCCAAACTGTACAGCACGTGAGGTTTTATAGCAACCCCATTTCTTCCTTCACTGAATCTCCTGTATATCCAACAAGCCATTTCATTCGTGATTGTTCCGATTTTTAATCGATAATGGGCTAATAACCTATTCGATTGACGTGAAGAATATTGAGCGAGAACGTTACTCCATGTATTAAGGGTGCTCATCTTGGTGCAACTCCGATGGGTTGGCTTTTTTGATGCCTGTCACACCGTATATTCCCAGCTCCACGGAAGAGCAACTCTAGTTCACCTGAAATTGGGATTCACTACTGGATACTTAAGGAGAAATCTTTACTGGTTAAGGACAATCCAAGAACAACTCTAACGTAAAACGACTATGATCGTCAGTGGGTACAGAGGCTTCAGCCGTATCTCAACGCAATTTCCTTATAGGGTCCTGTAGCCATCAAAGCTACCTACAACTTCACACAAAACTATTATTGAAGAATTTGAACTAGACAAATACTGAGAAAATACAATACCATAGATGTACTTGTAAACGTGGGGAATATGCTAGAATCACATGAGAATACGAACAATAAAACAATATGTAATCCATTTTGCGTTAGATAACAAAATAACTTCAAATTTTCACATTTCTTTCCAGAGATGATGAAATATTCATACTTTTAAAATAGCTTTAAGACTCCTGAAATATCAATGAAATCCGTTCATGTGAAGTTACAGTACCATTGTCAATGTTTAGAAATGTACTTTCTTCCCATTGATGATTGATCCCTTTCCGAAATGTATCCTTCATTTCATTTGAACGAATTTCAGTTTCTGTATCTATTTTACACAAGGTTATTTTATCTTCTTTGAACAGCTACCCTCTCAAAACAGCTTCTCCGGCTGATACAACCGAAAACTACAGCAGAATTTCCAACGCACTTGTAATAAATAAAAATAATAAATTTTACTGCAAAACACCAAACTGAACTTGAGTTACAAGGCAAGAAATTTCATTTTGGAACGCAATTTTTAATAAAATTCCTGAAACGAATAAAAGTCGCAAAACACGCGAAGTATTTACTAAGTCACACATTTACCCAATTACATGTACATTCGTTAACCAAAGGAATTTCTTGTTCTTCTAAGGGAATTCTGAAGCAGAAGCAGTCAGGAAGAACCAGATTATACTATTCACGTTTACACTCATATAACAATAACTCAATAATATTTTTGTTTTGCTGCGTTTCAGATTTCTTCTATACACATATCTTTCCCTCTTTGATATGAACATTGTCAAGGCATTCCAGAACGGGAAAGCTTAGAATACGCTAGTGTTATCTCGAACGCAGGATATGATGAACATAAGCAGATGACTAATACTGTCCAGAGAAGATTTTTAAGTCTTCCATACATACATACATACATACATACATACATACATACATACATACATACATACATACATAATTACAGATTATGCCTTTCAGCGTTCAGTTTTCAAGAGTACCTATAAGTTATGAACTTACCAAACGCCTCTATAATCCTCTATTTGTAACCAGCTCTGTGGCCTCGCTTCGTTTCATACTTCATACCTATGAATCTTTGGATACTGCGACCAACTATCATCGTCTTGGTCTCCCTCCACTTCTCATAACCTCCATGAAGGAGTTCGTTATTCTTCATTCTCCTAGTAATGTATCCCCCTGTATACGTTTCACATGGCTCCACCGCCGAAGACGGTTTATACGTATGACCTCATCAACTGACTTCATTTCCAATTTAGTATCTCCTTATTCCAAGCACCACTTTGTTCCCATCTCTTTTTACCATTGACCATTCTCGTTTCTTTTTTTTTTTCATGTCTTACTTGTAAGTTATGAATATCTTGCGTCCATCCAACTTCCACTCCCGTAAAGCAAAGTTAGTGTAATGATAGTTTCGTCTGGAAGCTGACTTCCTTCTTACAAAATACCGTTGATCACAACTGCGAGCTCACTTCATTAGCTTTACTGCACCCTAATTCAATCTCACTTTCTATACTAACACCTTGGAAGGATACATATCGTAAATACTTAAAAATATACACCTGTTCCATCTTTGTATTCCCAACCTGGCATTCAATTCTTTTAGTTTTCTTTAAGTACTGGCATCACTTTAGTCTTAGAAAGGCAAATTTTCGTAACGTAATCATTGCATTTATTTTCAAGTTCCACGATATTAGACTGCTGGCTTTCAGCACAATCTTCCATTAAGACCAAGTCGTCAGCATAGGCTAAACTGCTTACTACATCGCCACCTAACTCAATCGCTCCCTGCCACTTCATATCTTTCGGTCGACGATCCATGTCAACTGTGAACAATTACAGCCTTGTCTAACCCCTGTTAGTACCTTGATCCAAGAACTCAATCTGTCATCAGCCCAACTGTCTTTGATTGTCTTTAATAATCTACCGTTAATTCATAGTGAGACAATAATTTACGATACCCTCATTTGTTGGACATATACATTTGTGTGTGGGGACTTTTATCTGCAATTCTCGGCCTGAAACTGTGGCGATTTAAAATGTATCTTCTTGCCATTGTTACGTCGGTTGCTTCGAAATTCTGATTGGCTCAATAACCAAATTTTTGACTTGAGCGTGCGCAGTGTCGATGTTCAACTGAGCGACCCGCAGCTTGACTGCACTGAACGCCAGTCTGTTCCCGGCAGATCGCCAAGATGGACGCGTTTGGAGAAGTTGTGTACAAAATGCAATTGAAAGTTGTTGGAGTGGAGTTTGATAAACCAGGCTAATAGCCTCGTTAATTAAGGCATTGCCTTAATTGAAGCGCGATAATGTTGTGTGTTTCATATTTACAGTTTTTTAAATATTAGTGTGACTGAACTATCTGAAGGAGGGTTCTTCATTACAAAATGAGCTAGAATGTAAGCTATTGGATTACAGTATATTAAATTGGACACCCAAAAATGTAAGTACAAGTATCTACTTAATTGTTTAGAAACTGTTCTACTGTCGGATTATTTGGAGAAGAACGTGTGTATCAAGCTATCTGCGACAACTATTATATTAGAAGAAATGTTTTGGCAACGCTGTTAATATTACTTCGTCTCTACTCCGCTACTGTAATTGAAATTAAGCGTATAGTTTATGGACCTGGCGACCACCGTTTATTCATTAAATTAAGCTGGACTTTCTTCTTCATCGGACATTTTAATGATATAAATTGTATCTGCTAAATATTAAAATGTAACTTAACGTGATTTTGGTAATGTTCTATATCCAAATTATTCTTATGGAGTAATTCTGGAACATGGTATATGCGCGGGTGAGAGACCTATTATTCCATTACTTTAATTTAACTGAGATTATCGTTGTGCTGCCTTTTTCTGTTTCTTAAAGTTATTATTATTATTAATTTTGTTGGTGGATTACTTTTTACATTTCTTGGTTCATATTTGTGGTATCCGATGGACTGTTGACAACGTTTTGAAAGACGTTATGTACTAGTATTGTTTTCGTAATGGCTCATTGTTTAATTACTTAATGGGATGGTTTATTTCCGGTCTTATTCGGCCATTACCGTTTTCCAAGGCCTCCTAAAATTAAAATTGTGTAACCGGCATTTAAATCCTTTATTAATATTTTGGTTGGAAGAAATGTTAAATTTAAAAGACTATACATAATTATTGTAAAATTCTGGTTATAATGAACTGGAATTTGTTCCCTATTTCTTGATGATACTTTTGCCCTCCTCAGATTTTTCGCGTCCGTTTTTCTTTCCTTCTTCTTTCATTATTGCGTGCCATGTTTTTGTCTTATCTCCGGTACGCTAATTTTGTGTGGGCTTAGCCTATTGTCTCTTTAAGTCGGATGTTGGCTTCGGTTTTGGGAAGCTGTATGCTTCGTGTGTACCATTGTTTTGTTGTCTGTGAAATTTTAAGTGTTTCCCTTCCTAATTTGTAGTTTATTTGAGACATATTTTTATTCGGGTTCGTGCGATTTTCTCTTGTGTCCTTTCAATTATTTACGTGCGGAACCTTTTTTTGGGTCTGCTATCGTTGCCTTAAATATTGAGTGTGTTTCCGTGTTTCGGGGTGATTGAAATCCTTGTGTACTGGTTCCGGAAGCAAATTCCAGTTTATTGTGATTAATTGTAGTATACTTACTCACAAAGAAAAGCTGGCCAGTTATGTAAATAATATTTAATGCACGGATCCGTTTTAACATTTGTCATTCATTGATTCTAAGGCAAAGTGTAGCTTGTAATCTGAGTGTGTTTTCACGATTTTATTTATCCTAAAAATAGACATTTGTCTCCTAATTTAATGAGTTGAATTATTACAATTTTTATCTTTCTTCTATTTACTTATTTATTACTACATAAAAATTATTTTACGTTGTTATCCGAGTGCGCACTCATAGTATATTTTGCTTTAAAAATTGATTTTTATCTATAATTTAAAGACATTATTTACTGATTTATTTTTTGCTCTGCAGTTTTCATTCCTAAATTCTGTTTAAATTTTCCTAATTTTAAGTAAAGTTCAAGTTATTTAAACATTAATCTTGCTTTCATTTAGCAATCTTGACCTGGCAACCCCTCAAGTAGTTAGCTCGATCCAGTCCTTTCCCTTATGTTCTGTGCCCTCCACGCTGGTTTTGTTAATACTGCTCCTGCTCGATGGTAAGTATTTTGCTTCTTGTGCACATTTGGTTATATTTATGGGGTTTTATTATCATTCCTGGTTTTATCTTTGTCGGGTTGCACATAGACCCCCAGCACGAGTAACAACTTCTCCCCCAGTACTCAGACATACACCTTCTCTACCTCTACGAAGCAAACGTTATTGTCTATGCCTCTCGTAGCTTTTTTCAATTACCTAGCTCATACTGAAAATTAGATCCTGATAGAACCTCTGTGCATCTGAAACCACACTGGTTTTCCTTTCGATCATTGATCGCTCCCTCCCTGTAATATGTCAGTGAACACTTTGCCTGGTATACTCATCAATTAAATACCTCGATAGTTGTTGCAACCCTTCCTGTTCGCTTACTTATATATAGGTGCAATTGCTGCTTATGCCCAGTCTGAAGGTACCTCCCTAACATTCCATGCTAATCGCATTACCCTAGGAAGGTACTTCATCCCGGCCTTTCCATTATATTTCACCACTTCAGGTCTATTTAGTTCTTCTTTCGGGTTGAACAGTGTTGTTGTTTTCTGTACATTCCGTACAGTTTGTCGAGTCCATTGCATTATTCGTTGTCAAGGCGACTGAAATACCCGTACTTGATCCGACATAGTTAGTCTCCCAGACTGCAATCGAACTACGAACTTAGCCTTATATATCCTACCCTCTCTGACTGACGTAAGCTCCCCGGCTGTCTCGTGAGAATTCTGCAACGTTATGTGTCACAGCCAGGTGATGGGAATTTTGCTGTTACGTAACGTGAGGTTCTTTGATCACTGCACCTCTTAATTTATGTATGAGAGTCATCCAAAATTTGCTGATTTTTACGTCCTTCTTATAAATTAATATTGTTCGGGTGTTTAACTTCGATAGCCTCTCAAATTTTCCTTTCGAGATTTCTGGAGATAGCTGCTAAAATCTTGGTCCTATCAAGTAATATTTCGTGTTTTGTTTCGTAGGAATGTTTGGCTACAGCTGAAATATCTGTTTCTAGGTTCTTGGTGTGCCGGATATGTTGTTTAAGTCGGATAGAGATCAGCGGTTTTGTTTCCTCAACGTAACACGTTCCGCAGCTACAGTCAATGTGGTGGACTCCAGGAGCCTGTAATTCTATTATGTCTTCTACTGGTAGTAAATGACGCGTTACAGATGGTCTTTATACCGTATTTGTCTAGTCTCTTGCCGATCCTGTCTGTAGTGTTTCTAATGTAAGGAATCATCGCCGTTTTTGGGCGGTCATTTCTTCCTCCCATTTGTTTCCTTCCGCGGCCGTCCATTACGGCGCCTCCTGGTTGCATATAGGTTCAATTGTTCCCGAGTAAAGAGTACCTGCGAGAACTTACATAATACCATGGGTCACTATATTTTTGGGCGACTGTACAATACGTGACCGCCCTCGTAAGATCACTTAGACAACAATAACTCCCTGCCTTCAATTTAAGGCATTTTATGTTTATCTATAATAATAATAATAATAATAATCGTATGGCCTCAGCTACCGTGTGCAGACATTTCAATTTGACGCCATCTGGCTGTCTGCTCGTCAATTTCGACGTTCCGTTTTACTCTAGGCCCCCACTAGATGGCAGACCGAGTAAACCGAAACTCTCTTGGGCGTCTATGGCTGAGATTTAATGAATTTTGTCGGGTAAACACCAAATGTGTCACCAGAGATCTTTTACATGCCGACATCGTACGACATGGAGTGTCGAATGGACTTTTTTCCGCCCTTCAAAAATCCGACTACCTCTGCCGGGTTTGAACCCGCTATCTTGGGATCCGGAGGCCGACACTCTACCGCTGATCCACAGAGGCAGCTATGTTTATCTATTATTGCCTTGTATTTATTTTACATATGGCTTTACTTCGCACCGAGACAGATAGGTTATATGGCGACGATGGTATAGAAAGGAGCTACGAGTGGGAAGTAAGCGGCCGTGGCCTTAATTGAGGTACTGTGAAAATGGGAAACCACGGAAAACCATCTTTAGAGCTGGCGACAGTGGAGTTCGAACCCACAATATCCCGAATGCAAGCTCACAGCAGCGCGTCCTTAACCGCACGGCTAACTCGCTCAGTATATCGTAGTTTTAATATTTATTATTTTTGTACAGTTTAGTAATGTATACACTTATTTTAATGTAGTTAGTATATTTGTATGGATATACACTAATCAGAGCTAGTCCTCTTACAACTCTTGAAACAAATAGGCTAAAGAAGCGAGAGAACGAACCAATTTCTCGTCATGTATAAATGAGGTTTTACGATATATTTGTGAAAGAAATATCCTGGAGAACTCAGTAGTGTTAAAATACTTTTTTAAATATTTCAATACCGCTACCATCCCTCGTATTCCATGACTGTAGCTACACTTTCATATTGCGGTGTGTGATACATCACTGGATGCTTTATATCATTTCAATTGCTCAATTAAAATATGGCCACGCTTTTCATATTAAACCTGAGGTTCGGGACAATTCATTGGCTGGAAGTTGGCATCTGGTTGATTACATGTGCACGGTAAACACACAAATCACACAGGAAATCCTAAAATTTAAATGGGTAGAGATTCCACGCACAAAGCCTAGTTTAGTATATTCTGAATTATATTTTTGATTGTATTTTTCGAGTATCAAACAGTAAACTGACCAACATAAGGTATCTCAAAATCACTGAGTAATGATCGCACAGGATCAGTATATATTTACCAGAGATATGGGTCAAACGACTCATTTAAAACAGAAAATGGAAGTTTTTATCCTCTTAGTATTATGGTTTACTCATCTAGACGCTTATTGTGCTTTCAGTATTCATTTTATCCTTTCCTCTGCCTTTTATGTCTTAATTTCAATTTCCTGTCAGTTATCTCAATAATATACATTATTAATATCATGATTTATTTCTAACTACCTGATGTACCCGTGCTTCGCTACGAAATTCTACATTATATACAGAATTCTGAGCTAGGTAGTGTACGCGTTGTGAGCAAGATTGCATTAAATTGCATAGCTCTTAACGTTACTCTAGAAACGTGACGGGGAAGTCACCAAACGTCTTTTCTCATATGAAGACTGGGTTAGGGAATATTCATTGTAATGGTAGGCAATAATGTTAGGCCCACTTGCCTACCATCAGTCACAATCAGGTTGGGTAGTTTTCATTATAATCGCTGACACTCACTCTCCACCTGCCTTTTTACATCTTCAGAAAGACAGTCTTAGTGGTTTTCCCAACTAAATGAACGTAGGTCATTACAATGACGTCAGTAGGAATGGCACGATTAAAAGCAATGCTTTCGTATAGAATACTCGATCAAATTAAAAACCACACATTTTCTAACTTTTAACGAAAAGTACTAAAAGTACTACGCCGCCGATCTAACAGTCCAAAGTTCCAGAGCTGGAATGACCAAGCCGCAGACAGCCGTGATCCGTGAACACTCTTCGTCTTTTTTTGGCGAGGGGTGGGGGTCGAATAGTGGAGAGTCCCAGCCGTTTCCTAGGAGTACCCGGTGAGTCAAAAAATCTCAATTCACTACACTGGCGGCGAAAAAAATCTATCTCACTTGCAGGCAAGTTTTTCCTCCAAGCCAGAGTAGAAACCCCTTTTTCAATGCTATTTGGAATATAATGAATGTAGAACTTAATTAAAGTGAAGAGGAGGAAGCTTCGAATTATGAGGTAAGAAACGAAGTAATGTGTAGATAGATAACTTACAATCATATTGCAATATGTGTACTAAAAATGCAATTTTCTACATAATTTTTTTTTCTTAGTAAGTCTAATAATTCTCTACGAAATTTATATTCGACGTGTTAAAGCACGCGTTGTAGATCCTCCAAAACGGATCAGCAGTAACATTACACGGACTGACTGACTATACTTAGTTGAAGTATACTCTGTCTCTACCACTGCAATTGAACAAAACTAACCAATCAACGTCGGCTACGGCAATTGTTTGTCAAGTCATTAGCCTGGAGGCTGGTTGGATCCACAAGCATCCCACTAAATGTTATGCAGTTATAGAGAAACCACCAAAAACGGATCGTGGAGCCATAATAAGGAGTATAACGTAGGTACTGCAGCTACTCCGTCACTATCTTAAAATGATTCTGCTTTAAACACCGGAGCTATGTTAAGGATTTTGGTTTCGTAATAGATAAATTGTTGACCAGTACACCGGTTACTAGTAGAAATCCCGGTGCGGTTCTGTGAGATTTTGCTAGATCCACCGTGTAGCAGCAGCAAGAGCATCGAACGCTTAAAAAGACCTAATCGACTCCTACATTGATCCAAGATGCCAACAACCTCATATAAAGGAAACGTTGGGAAGAAAATAGGTAATAATAATAATAATAATAATAATAATAATAATACTTGTAAGATGAGTAAAATAGACAAGGTCACAAATACACATTAAAACACGATTCAGGTTACACAATACGACAAGTTAAAATGCATGATAAAATTCGAAGTATGTTCTTAAAATGCTGGAGCTCAATAGCTTATCAGTTCTGTTGATATGAATGTAAAATTGTTTAACACACGTAATAGCTCCATTAAAATTCGATGATCGAGCTGTTATGTTGGCGTGATGATTTGTTGTTGAAAATTCTTCGTTAAGAGGTTGTGAGTCAGACGGAATATTTGACTCTAAGCTCACATACAGAGAAAGATTGTGCTGTACTTGAATATTCCTAGACTGACTACTTAGGTACGTCTTCGTCTGCCCAAGAGAGGTTAGGCTAGATACGTGTGTTACAGCTGATTAAAGGTGATGATGTCCAAAAAGAAGGACGAAACATGTCCCGGCACTTCTGAATTGCTAATTAAAGAATTTGTTTAGTATTGTAAAGGTGGAATGTTTGAGTGTACCTTAAAAAGTATACTATCGACAAAACGGGCTTTGCAATTAAATTAACTTTAAGCAATACCATTGTCTGCCATCCATTTTACAACTTCTCCGAGGTTTCGTTCTTTTTCACTAGTTGCTTCACGTCGCACCGACATAGATAGGTCTTATGGCGTCTATGGGAGAGGAAAGGCCTAGGAATGGGAAGGAAGCGGCCGTGGCCTTAATTAAGGAACATTCCTAGCCTTTGCCTGGTGTGAAAATGGGAAACCACGCAAAACCATCTTCAGGGCTCCCGACGGTGGGGTTCGAACTCATTATCTCCCGAGCGAGCTCACAGCTGCGCGCTCCTAACCGCAGGACCAACTCGCCCAATGTTTCTCTTTGAGGAGTTGTTTACAATCCTATAACTTATTTAATAGTCTACTTATTAGTCTTTACAGTACCGTGTAGCGGCACGTGGCTGCGAGCTTGCATCCGGGAGATAGTAGGTTCGAATCCCACTATCGGCAGCCCTGAAGATGGTTTTCCGTGGTTTCCCATTTTCACACGAGGCAAATGCTGGGGCTGTACCTTAATTAAGGCCACGGCCGCTTCTTTCCAACTCCTAGACCTTTCCTATCCCATCGTCGCCATAAGACCTATCTGTGTCGGTGCGACGTAAAGCCCCTAGCAAAAAAAGTCTTTACAGTATAACATTGCCGGCGAAAATCCTTATCTGTGATTCCAGTTCCTTATTCAAATCACATAAATATTCAGGTGTCATTGAAAGAGGTTCCAATATTAACAGAGGAGACTGCACGTAACAAACGAAGGAAAAAAGGTCGTATAAACGTTGGACGCGAATCCAATGCCTTTAGAGTTATGGTCCTCTGCCGCTACCATCAATGATTACGATATTCTAAAAATTTATGGAGGGTCGTATGCAACAAAAGACGGAAATACGTCCCTACCTATACATTGGTCGTAAGCCTACTAGCGTGTTGTGTTATGGTCTTATGATGAGGCGCCGGCCCATTTTCATCGTACAATTAGGCGACACCTAACACTGGTCTTCCATTAGCGATGGATTGGTTGGGAAGGGCTAATATCATGGTCTTCCCATTCGCCTGATTTTAACCCTTTAGAGTTTTGTCTTTGGGGACCTGTAAAGACCATGGTATATGCTGTACCCATAAATGATGTGTATACACCACGAGGCCGCGTGTTCAATGCTTGTGATGCAACCCAGCAACAGCCAGGGGTGTTCCAACGAATGCATTATCCCATGCGATGTAGGATGGAAGTCTGCATTGCCATGGATGGCGGTCACATGGAGCACAGGTTGTGAATAGTGGATCAAAGACATGGTGATCACTGATGGTGGTGGTAGCAGACCATAACTTTGAAGATATTAGGTTTGCTACCATTGTTTACAGGAGCTTTCTTCCTTCCTTTGTTGAATGATGCCTCCTCTGTAAATATTGGAACCTTCTTCAAGGACACGCTGTATAAGAAAACAATGGCCCAAGAATATTACCTTGCGGACCACCCTCCCGCATCTTCTTTCATGATCACAGGATCAGATAATGATTCACCTACTTTATACGGCCCTCAGATACCTCCTATACAAAATATACGTAAGTTTAGTCATAAGTCATGGCAACTATTTTTTTTCTCGCGAACAGGAGACAACACAGAAAATCTAAGGTATTCATTTGGAAACGTACGGTATGCACTTGCGTATGATGTCACTAGAGGGTGTACGTAAACAACAGTGTGGGTCTAAGCATGGCCCCAAGTTCAGCGTGTGAGTGAGAGCGTCAAAAAATGGAAGTCAACAAGCAGGAGCAACGATCGTATATTAAAAGCGATTTGCCTCGCCCAGGCCGTCTAGTGTCCATGGACAAAGATGTACCGCTGGCAACGGAAAGTGTAAACCTTGGGTGATTATTTCGAAGGTCTGTAACCAGTAGAGACCTGTCCTTTGTACGTAGTCTTGTGTATTTGCTGTCTATACCATAATAAAACAATGTTTACCAATGGCCTGTGTTCTGTCACTTTCCTACGAGAATCTCCTGAAGTCAGAATTTGTCTTCAAGCACTATGCATAAGTACATGCACTATATTTCCACACGCATATCTTAGATTTTCTGTGCTGTCTCCTGTTCGGGAGAAAAAATTGTTGTAATGACTTATGACTCGACCCTCGTATATTTGAAACTACGATATTACGCCCTCTTTTCCTCTTAAGAGTCTCCATTTCCTGAGAATATAGTTGCTTATTTTTGAAGTAGAATACGTATATACTGTAGGTTTGGAACCGTACCTGGACCGGTAAGTATTACAAAATCATGAAAGATTTTACATCGTAATTATTTCTAGATGACATATGCAACGGCAATGTTCAATATCTCACCGTAAAGATGGAAGAACGGCCATCATACTTCGCGCAGGGAACAGTTAATGTAGATCAGGACTCCGGCATGGTAGCTCATCTTATGCAGTGTCGTTTGATTTGTCTAAAGAAGTGCTATAAATACACGGCAAAACCATCAAGTAGGAAACATATGAGAACGTTTTAGTGGAAAAATGCGAAATATATCGCGACACAAATGGACAATAAATGGCATTCGAAAATGGAGAAAAAATAAAACGCATTATAGAGGATTGAGTGGCTTTTCATAATTCCATAGCGTCCATAATCACTAATATCAAGCATCAAAAGGCTAATACAAAGCGCCTCTAATTTAAGGTGACCATGCATAGTTCCGCGAGCTCCCCGCTACGTGAGCCCCAGTCTGGGAATATGATCTGGAATACATGAATGTGGATGCTGATCAGCCTAGTGATGAGTATGCGGCCATCGAAGCCGCCACGACGCTGAGTGATACGTAGTTGCTTGCGCTTGAATTCGGGAGATACTGGGTACGAACCTCAATCTCGGCAGCCCTGTTGATGGCTTTTCCATACTTACCCATTTTCACACCACCAAATTCTGGGGCTGTCCTTAATTAAGGCCACTGTCTCTTCCTTCCCATTCCTAGCCCTGTCCTATCCAAATGTCGTCATAATACCTCTCTGTGTCAATATGACATGAAACAGATAGAAGAAAAAATTTAAATTGTACGCTTAGGGAAGCTCGTGTTATATTTTCACTTGCCGATTTAGAATATCATGATCCTAGTCTCCAAGCCAAGTAGGTTAGAGGTATATCACTCGTGATCTCTGTCACTCGATTTCTTATTTTTTAGAACTCCTGCAGGAATAGGATTTCCAGGAATAATCAATAACATTTTCATTGCGAGTAGCCCAATTAATGTGACAAAATTATCCTGGTAATTTGAAACAATTCAGTTCACTGACAACGATATCACAGAACTGCAGCATGTTCAATTTTGGATGTCTTTAAATTGATTGTACCTTTGTAAAGTCAATGTGCGAGTCGTATTCTATCCGCAGTCCGATTTCCTCACCTTTTTCCTCCTTGCATATTTACTATCACAAACTTTTGACTCACTTCCTCATCCTTTGGGGGTACTTTGTACGCATTGCATTGTTCTGATTACGTGCTTTACCGGGGAAGATAGCCGTGCTTTCAGTGGCGCGTGGCTGTGAGGTTGCATCCGGGAGATAGTGGGTTCGAATTCCACTGTCGGCAGCCCTGAAGATGGTTTTGCGTGGTTTCACATTTTGACACCAGGTAAATGCTGGGGCTGTACCTTAATTAAGGCCACGACTGCTTCCTTCCAACTCCTAGGCCTTTCCTATCCCATCGTCGCCATAACATCTATCTGTGTCGTTGCGGCATAAAAGCCACTAGGAACGCGATTACGTCCTTTATTGGTGGTGATGAAAACCACAGTAAACCTTTTCCATCTTCAATATGGGCAATTATCCGAAAGAAATAATTGGCTTCACAACAAATTCTCCCAAGATATTTCGATAGCAATGCATTGATTAATTTTACAAATCACATCGTCCGGGAATGAAGGTTATTTGAGTGCGAAGCAAATCAAGTTTCACAGGTCAACACAGCAAACATAATTCCGAAGGAAAAGACAAAACGTCTGTCCTGCGGAAAGTATTTTGATGTTGCTGCATTCAGAAGTTCTTTTTTGCTATTTGCTTTACGTCGCACCGACACAGATAGGCCTTATGGCGACAATGGGACAGGAAAGGCCTAGGAATGGGAAGGAAGCGGCCATGGACGTCATTAAGGTACAGCCCGAGCATTTGCCTGGTGTCAAAATGGGAAACCACGGAAATCCATCTTCAGGGCTGTCGACGGTGGGATTCGAACCCACTATCTCCCGGATGCAATCTCACAGCAGGGCGCCCCTAATCGCACGACTAACTCGCCCGGTCAGAAGTTCTTAATAGCAAAATATCACTTGTAGAGTTCGTAAGAAAAATCGGTCCATGTATCACGCTCCTAAAATTATGATACTATTAGTAACCATCCGCTATAAAACAAAACTTATTCAGCATGGCTGGATTTTGCAGTTGAAGACCTAGTGCCTATTTTAGTGATTTTTTCATGCTAAGACAAAGGAGTGTTGGAGCAATTAGTCTTGTGCGTGTTGTAGCCATTTGTTTATATTTTGTACAGGAAGCATACAAGTGTCGCAGTGATCGACACACACCACGATAACACTGGTAAAGAGAATTTATAGGATCATCAAGTCACAGAGTACGGTCACCCAAGTATGTCAATGCGTTCCCGAATGAGGTAGTGTCTTTTCTGTTTCGCTAATATAAGTGAATGAGGCGCCAGCAGGGTCTGGTAGCAGCCATTACTCGCCACACTCCTCTAGGGAGCCGTACCAAGCACTGGTCGTTACCATCGCTCATGATACCGCAGCTTCTGCTTGCTCTACCGACCCGTCATCATCGGCACGGCTCGCTTGTTAGTCACACTAACTCCATCAGGGTACAGGAGTACGCATCAAAACCACAACATGTGAGGTGTGACCGTGACTTCCACTCCCCCGCCCTCTAACCTGGGACACTCTCCCATATTCGTTTTTTCCTCTTCGTCCTCTGCTGGTAAACCCTTATTTTCTTCCTACCCCAGTAAAAATATAGCAACGGATCTACTGCATATTCATGCTTTCGTTATTTCTTATTTTCCTTCCATTTTTAAGTGGCAGGAATACCTGATCTTCAGTCATTTGATTTTCCTCTCTCTCTCCTTCTCTCTCTCCCTCTCTCTCTAGATCTATCGAGTCAGCAGCTGTGTGGTTTGAGTCACGTAGCTGACATCTTACATTCGGAGACAGTGGGTTCGAATCCCAATGTTGGCAGCTCTGAAGATGGTTTCCCATTTTCACACCAGGCAAATGCTGGGGTTACACCTTAATAAAGGACACGGTCGCTTCCTTCCCTCCCCCAGCCCCTACAATATCTCTCTCTGTATGTGCGAATAAATGAACAATCTGGGTTACTATGCTGTCCGGCGCAGTATAAATCGCCGTTTCAGTGCAAAATCACGATAAGTGCAAATTTTTCATTTTTTTAATTTTTAACACCAGTCAATGTATTTTAGTGTGATCTTCAATGTGAAAGTACGAAAATTGCTAAATTTATTTTTGGAACCCTTGAAGTAAGATATATTTGTTTTACATTGGAATAGTTTTTAAAAGATGTTAAGTGCAAAAGAGCGTCATCTGCAGATGCATTGCTTTTACACTGGAAATGGAAGGAGAATTCATTTACATGCACTGCAAGTCAACGACATTTGCAATTGTCGCGGTTTTTGCACGGGTATTGTTTACAATCTGCCTTGCATTCCTATGTTATCGTTATTGACACGAGTAAAGATTTCCTTTTTCATTTTCTACTCATTTATATCACTGTTGTTCTAAGCATTATTCAATGTGGTAGTGAGTGTATTATCGTGAATTATATAAATATGAAGATATACCGCAGTCATTATGAAATGATGTTACATTTGGCGAAAAAGGTGCATATTCCTTAGTTTCTGCCAAAGCAAGTTATTGTTTGCAAATGCAAATGCCATTACTATTAGTTACAATGATTATTTTCGTTTCCTTGTTTAGTGCTAGGATTATATTTAGCCTACGTGGTGTTTTATTAAATACAAAAGAAAATAATTGAGCACGATGAAGGACTGGATTTGTTTCTATTAGAACAGACTTTCAGAAAACCCACCATTCATTATGAGAATGTTTGAAAAATAACTTCTGCACCAAATGGCATAGACTCAAATATTGTTCAACATTCTCCTGTTATGGAATAGATAAAATATGAATATTTGATGTACCAAGCAAGGTGTTCTTACCACACTGATGTACGAAAGCCTTCAAGTTATTCTGAAAACAAGCTGTCTTTATCACAACAAACGCATGGGTTTAATGATACCATGAGTAGGCCAACAAACTGGATTGGTTTGAATGTTTTATAAAATATAAACAAACCACTGTACGACCACGCGTGATTTTAATGTACATAATAATTCACAAATAATTCCTCCATTTTTCAAATAAATTTCGTGGAATCAGAAGGCTATTCAAATGATTATTCACGTAATTCAGATTACTGCATTAATAATACTCCAAATAACATGAAGTACCTTTGGGAAACAAGTTCAGAAGGAGGACGAGGAAAAGAAGATGAACCAGAACTAGATGGCGATGATAGAATATGAATATTTGATGTACCAAGCAAGGTGTTGGTACCACACTGATGTACGAAAGCCTTCAAGTTATTCTGAAAACAAGCTGTCTTTATCACAACAAGAGAAGGAAGATAACTATCGTGAAAACAAACCACTTGAGAGGAATTTAGAAACCGCATAATTAATTTTAACTAACAAAGAGCTCAAAAACTCTAAAATTTCAGCAATTATTTTGAATGAAAGTTGCGTAAACTAAACATCAGATATTTCTGTTCCTTCGGGGAGTGCCAATTTAGCAATCAATTGTAAAGGATCAGACTCAGCAACAACAACAACAAGAACAACTCAGAAACACAGACACGTTTTCGTCAAGAACGTCTATAGGCTCGAAACATAATAAAAACGTAAATATAGGACTGTTTCACTCTGTGCACAAAATGTTATACCTTAGGCCCATCACCTATTCTTCGTTACTTTGGAGGCGGAAAAGGAATGAGGTTGCGACTATTAGAGCAAATGACATGTTCATGGTGATCTTGTGAACTACATTCCAACATTCTTGCCATCTTCGGGCTCAGTGTGCTTTTTCTCAAAAGCTATTGGTTCTGTCAAATTATAAATGTGTTTAAAATACACAAATACAGCAGTAAACGTGAAAAATGAAATAGAAGTGCTGGAATTCGTTAATTTTTGAAGTCATTTTCAAAGAACAGTCAGTGCATGACCACGTCATCTGCATTCTACTGTAGCCCTTCCTGTGAGCCTTTATTACAAAATGAATGATTTTAAATAAAAGGGTGTTTTACACTATGCAATAAACCGAACCATATGCTTTTCATACATTTTCTTTAGGATGTCATACTGTCAAAAGGTTAATGCAAAGTTATAGAAAACTTCAAACCCCTTCTTTTCAAAAATATGACTTTTTCCACTGTCGCAGACCATGTAACTAAATTTTCTCGATGTGATTTATGTGGACCAAAACTGAGTTATAAGTAAAACTGTTTCTAACTTTCCACTGAATGAAGAAACATAATAATATAATTATATTAATAATTAACATAAGTAATAATATTAATAATAATAATATATTATATATAACAATAAATTATTATTATTATTATTATTATTATTATTATTATTATTATTATTATTATTATTATTATTATTATCATATATTTTTAAAATTTCAAAATACTACCAGTGCGGGGACAGTGTTCATTGTGCTCAAATATCAGGTCCTGAAAAGGCATCGCATACGTGTCTCATGAATCTTCGCTATCGACTGAGACTGTGATGCAGTGAAGCAACAGTTGCTATCATCATTTTCCTCCAAAAGATGACCTGCAACTTGTATTATGTTACTTTCATATCCTAATACTTCAGTGTAAAAGATACTTCAGGACGTGATACTGAAAAGTAACTATTTGTTCCATCCCTAGAGGACAGTAAGCAGCCCTGTCGTACTCCTTGCTTGATGCTGACTTCTTTGTGGTGTTCTCAACAACTCACCACCTCAATAGCTTCTCTGTACATGTCGGACACTACTATCCTGTCCTTGGACTTCATGCTTCAGAATCCTAAATAGCACTCGCCAGCGAGCTTCGTTCACCGCTTTTCATAGTTCGACAAAAGTAACGTATGTGTCCTGCCCTTTCCTTAGCCTCTTTTCTAAAACCATTCTCGTAATCTCACTATCACCTCCACGTGTGCATACCCCTTCTGAACCCGAACTGGTCGTCAGATGGCATTGCCTCCATACTTCCCACAATGATTATTGGAATGATAGGCGCAATACGCTATTGGAAGAAGGAACATTACTCAATGTAGATGCAAGTAATTAAATTTTACCAGACTAAAGCTACATACATTCAAAAGGTGACCAATATCTTCGTCAAGATAACGAGCACTAACAGTAGATATGCAATTAAGCGTAAGAAACACATAAAGGGGAAGGTATAGTTGAACTGTCGGCAAACGATTAACATTCCACAGCTTCGTTAACAATAACCTCGAAAAGGCCGGGCCGGAAACTTATACAAGCGTGTATGAATTAATATTCCACCTATCTTAAGTTACCAAATCCAACAAATTAATCATTTACAAGACATTAATTAAGGCGACTATGTTATTTACCGCTCATGGATGGGGCACTGCAAGAGATTATTACCCAAAGATAAATTCTTAAAAATAACCGTTTATCTACCCAAGGATGTCCGCAACTCCGACATCGGTCGCCAAGTTCCTACCATGAAACATGAGATTCTAATCATTGGATAAAGGTTCTACAAATCTGCTTCTGGGATTAGTAACTCATTTAAAAAAATACAGCACATGTATGGAATGGTCTTCCTTGAAAAGAAAGACCCAGGACACTAATACTAAGCTAACATCCCTCTCACTCCAATTCTACACTCCGTAAATGTTAGTATAGGCCTATTATTCATACTACTTCTTGATGCCGTTTCAGCCAACTACGGACCACGTTATTTCAGCTGTACTTTTCCTTTCCCTTGTGCTTGGGCTTTAACTTTTGCCCAGTATTCCCGCATTCGAACACTATGCTGTACCTTACATGCTTTAGTCCATGTTTTGCCAGTTTTTAGTTTCGGCTTGTCTTGGAAACCACAATGCTCTTGGAGTTTCTCCTTAAGCGGAATACGTTTTAGGATGTCCTCCTGTGTTATCCCCACTTCTTGCAAGTCTTTCTCTACCTCGGTGAACCACGCCTCATCGGTTTCTTTGTTAAGAAAGTAACTAATGATCCTATTGCCCAGCCTTATAGGATTCATACGGGCAATGTGGCTATAGAAAACAATTATCTTACTGCGAAAGGTGTCTGTGATATTTTCTACATGTTCATGATTATGTCATCTTATAAATTCTCCATTATCTTTGATTGGCCCTAGGAATTTCGCTAAGATGTGCCTTTCCTTTGTTTCTAATTTCTCGATCAGATCTTTCCTATTCAGAGTAAGGCATTCGGAAGTACTCGTATATAAAGCCTTCGGTCGTATTACTGTGCAGTATTGTCGTATCTTGGCGTTAATAGTTACAGATTTCTTCTTGTAGACATTTTTGGTTAGTTGATATGCCGTTTCCATACTCCTTATCCGTGATGTAAATTCTTATTTCTCAGGAGTACTGGAATCATCATACTACTATAAATATTAGCAAATATTTACCCACATTAACTACCCCCAAATTAACTTATTAAGTTATAAAATGCACATATTATTTATGTAAATAAATATTATATATTACAATCTACTCTATAATAGGTATTTTAATTAAAACTGTACTGTACATTAACCACTAATTAAATTAGAATAAAGATAAAATTGTTGATGATGATGCTTGTTGTTTAAAGGGCCCTAACATCTAGGTCATCGGCTTCAGACCATACAGAGAATTCAAGGTAGTAATAAACTATTACTGGATAAGCACCATGCCTGCTATACGAATGAATGATAGCACTGTAATCACACAAATCCACCAGGCAGGTTGTTCACATTAAAGTAGCAATCCCTTAAAACACACATAAAAGAGTGTTCCAATAATAGCAGGGGAAAGCCCACGCGTAACCCGCATTACAATGTTTTTTTTTTTTTCAGTTTGATTGATTTTGACGATGGGAGGGGAAATGGCTAAGAGTGGGAAGCGGCCGTGGCCGTAATTATGGTACAGCCCCAGCATTTGCCTGGTGTGAAAATGGAAAACCAAGGAAAACCACCTGCAGGGCTGCCGACAGTGAGGTTCAAACCCACTATCTCCCGAATGCAAGCTCACAGTTTCGCGCCCCTAACCGCACGCTCAACTCGCTCGGTACAATCTTTACCAAGCTGGTTGGAATTTCTCTCATAACAAAGCCGTACAAAACGAAAAGCGTAAATAGGCAACCAGTGCTTCAAGTGTCCATCACTGGATGCCTAACTAGCCCTAACATCAATGAACAGAGAACCAACACTTTGAAGTAGCTAACTAATTAACATTGGTATTCAAGACAAAATGTCGCAAATATTGAAACAATTAAACCACTTGCACCAGACAATATCTCCCCCCTCCTCCCCACCGTTTAGGGGTAGAGGATAAAAATTAGGTCGGCGGCCCCAACGATGAGATCACAGGAGAACTGTACTATTACGTTAAAAATTAGTTCTACATCTGATCATCTAAACAGCTTCTGTTTAATACGGAGCGTTCACGTCAAGATCCATTGGCTGAGCACCTCCACTATCTGCCATGCACGAACACCCGTGCCCCATAAAGGCATATTCATTTCAAATGATTGTACTGCTTGACCAGTAAGGCAGGAAAAGAGTAGGATGTACTGCGTTAGATCAAAGCAAGTTGTTTTAATCCAGGGTTGGACAGCAGTCAACATAGCAACTGTGCTTCGCGCTTCGAAGTGACATAAAACCTCCTGCCCATTTTTAGTAACAATTATTAGGCCTATATTAAAGTTCATTGCGGTGTGATGATGGCGATACAAGTATCTACACAAATTAAATGAAGATAACTCAAACTACGAGACAATTACATCAATGTTTTACATCATCGAAAGCATACTATTATACTCTGTATACAAACCATGTTTAATATTCTCTATTGTTAAACAGATAATATTCTTCCATGAAAGAAGATAATCGTGACTCATTTATACTTTTTCCCTACATAGATAAGTATTAAGACAGCCTCTGTGGTGTAATAGTTAGCGTGATTAGTTGCCACATGGTTCGATTCCCAGCTCTGCCACAAAATTTGAAAAGTGGTACGAGGGCTGGAACGGGGTCCACTCAGCCTCGGGAGGTCAACTGAGTAGAGGTGGATTCGATTCCCACCTCAGCCATCCTCGAAGTTGTTTTCCATGGTTTCCTACTTCTCCTCCAGCCATATGCCGGGATGTTACCTAACTTAAGGCCATGGCCACTTCCTCCCCGCTTTCTTGTTTATCCCTTCCAATATGCCCATCATCCCCACTCCAAAATACAGGCTCCTGTTCAGCGTAACAGGTGAGGCTGCCTGGGCGGGGTACTGGTCTTCCTCCCCAGCCGTATCCACCCAACCCAAAGTCTCACGCTCCAGGCCACTGCCCCTGAGGCGGAAGAGGTGGGATCCCTCGCTGAGTTCGAGTGGAGGGTAAACATATTAAGAAAGAAACAAACAAGTAATACTTTATTATAATGAAATAAAATGCATTATGGTATATTCTAAAGTTATGTAAGTATCTACAGTATATAAAGTGACGAAGAGATCTTTGAGAATGCTTTGGTTGATATAGACAAACATAAGGTTATACCGCCACATCAAGAAGGATCCCGCACCATCCCTGTTAGGTAAATCCAACCATGTAGCCACCGTTAGGCGTACCGAGGTGTGAAACTATTGATGCGTTTGCTGCTGGTTTGAGTCAGTTCATATAATCATGATCTATACTACCACAGCGACATATTAACATCGCATACCCCAGAACATAAACAATACCAGTAACAATTAAGTTCAACAGTCCGCCTCTTTGGCTGAGCGGTCAGCGATGAGGCCTTCCGTTCAAAGGGTTCCGGGTTCGATTTCCAGACGGATCGAGAATTTTAATCAAGTGTGATTAATTCTTTCGGCGCGGGGGATGGTTGTTAGTGTTTGTCCCAACACTCTCCTCTTCACATTCAGAGAACATACTACACTATCAACCACCACAGAAACACTTAGTAGTAATTACATCTCTCCATATAGGGTTGGAGTCAGGAAGAAAATCCGGCTATATAAAGGCCAAATCCACATGTGCGACAGAGTTCATACCAGTGCCCCCATAAGGTATGTGAAAAGTGGTAGAAGATGAAGAATGACTGAAATATAAATTAAGTCTGGTAAGGTCGAATACAAGGAATATAACCATAAAGAATCTAAGTCTTCTCAGTTTACCGGAACGTCCAGTGGCCTATCAGTATTCTATTCATTAGCCAATAACTTGCTTAAATAGCAGATACCACGTCGATCTCGTGAGTACATCGCCGATGTAGCTAATGAGTTAGTGCATATACTGTTCTGCGATACTGAATATTATGCTTAAGGGTAGCTTTATTTTGGTTTGGCGTGTCGCCAACAGGGTACGGTTGGCAAACGTGACCCTTGTTGTTTAATGTTTCATGAGGAAGTTCTCCTCCCCGCGAGTAATGGTTTTGTGCAATGCGTGCGTAATGTTTGAAATAATGAAATATGTTTCCCTGTACCTTATTCATGGAGGCTGTTGGTAGTATCCCTGTGTTATTCTAGGTAAATAAAATACCCAGATGAGAAGTTTAACGTGAATGGTCGTAGTGTCCACTATTACCGAAGTCGAGTTGCAGTTTTTCTCATATACAGGATATTTCAAAATCCCGAAAAAGTAATGAACTCTTGCAATAAAATACTCTGTCAATGCCAATGATTTAGTTAAGGAAAGTAATAACGCGAACTCATTACTTCAGAAATCTCCAAACTGACCCGTATCGTGTGTCAAACCACAGTCCTCATGTTTAGCTGAATGTCTCCCTTTAGGCAGCGATGACCTGTGCGAATCCTATTCATTGTGCTGAAAGCAAGCACTTTGAAATGTTCCTGTTGAGATGGGAATTGTCCTCACGAAATAGATCAATTCCACAGGAATATCCTTGGCACATTCCTTCTAAAATCATTTATATACCCTTCTTGTCTATAATGTGGGAAATCAGATACCCAAAGTAGAAGCCAAAGACCAATCTTGTTTGATCATTACTGATATTTTGTTCATTCCATCATCTTTCTGACTAGAAATGGTAGTCTACTATAATTGGATGATGTGAACGAATCTACGTAATCCTGATGTTTAAATTATTCAGAACGTCCTTAATTAGATTGGTGTAAGGCCTCTGGAGAGGCCTAGTGCCGGTCGAGTTGACGCTTGTAGGTGTTCTGCGCATCTGTGAGGACCTGTGATGAATTATAATGTTGAAGACGGCACACACACCCAATCCCGAGCCATTGAAATTAAACAAGGAAAGTTAAAATCCCCCACCTTGCCGGGAATAAACCGAAGGACCCCTTGCAACAAAGGGCAGCATGGACTTGGACAGAAGGCCCATGAAAAGTGCTTACCGTCAATATTTTATGTAACACCCATTAATAACGTTGTAAGGAAAAATATATTTTCCGGAACTGTGTTCTGGTGTGTTTCGGTCTAACTAAACTACTGTATAATTCTGAAGGGAAGTCTTCTTTGAGAGTGGCAAGGCGGGTATTTTAAACGTATCATTGATCAGTTAACAGATAAGTTTCTCAGTAATGATGATGATGATGATGATGATGATGACCATATTAATTATTATTTTACCGGGAAAATCATTGCTCTCAGAATCTCCTCTCTCTTAGATGATAGATCTCACATGTGGCTCAGATATGTTTTGGTTCTTCACTTTCATAAATTTAAAAGGCGTTGTGTCCTTCCGCTACTACCGCTTTTCGCACATCACACCATTCATAGCAGGGACTGGCTGCATAAGGAATAGCATTACAAGCATCGCTCATACTTAAGTCAATTTTATATTTTCAAAGCCAAGGATGAGACAAGTCAAAGAAAATTGCTCTAGCCTATTCTAAAAGGCATAGTTTACTGTAAACACTAAGAGCCACCAGCAAAGGCATATGTCGAATGTAAGATTACAAAATGTTATTACACAGCCTCCTGCGCTCGGGGATGACGTACGTTTGACCTGCTACAAGACCAATGCACTACTTTTACAAAGTTATAACCACGCGCGATGTTCGCTGTAAGCAAGGAAAAAACTTACAACAGACCATCAGTCACATATTTAAATTTGAAGTGTCTTGCATCAAAGAGATACGTCGCTTATTTTGTACCCACCGTGAGCCGTAACTTTCCCCCGTCAACCTCAGTATAATGGAGCACGTTGTTGGTCATCTGTTCCACGAGATGTCGATGAAGGTGACTTTACATGATGGTTTATTGTGACAACTCCGAGTCATTGTCATGCCACTCATGAATTAACTCAGCTCTTGTGTACAAACAACCGACATACATCGTCTCTAGACCGTTAGCAGTCAGAACAGACGGTAAGCGAACATCTTTATTGGGAGATAGTGGGTTCGAATCCCACTGTCGGCAGCCATGAAAATGGTTTTCCGTGGTTTCCTATTTTCACACCAGGCAAATACTGGGGCTGTACCTTAATTAAGGCCACGACCGCTTCCTTTCCACTCCTAGCCCTTTCCTATCCCATCGTAGCCATAAGACCTCTCTGTGTCGGTGCGTCGTAAAGCCACTAGCAAGAAAAACATCTTTAAGGCTGGTTTTGCACGGGTAGAGTAGCGAGGCGAGTAGAGTAGATAGTAGAGCTACTAGCATCGTGTAAACGACCGGGATAGTAGCAAGTAGAGTAGAGTAGGGCAGGTAGGCAGTAGAGTAGAGTGGGTTTCCGCTGCGGTAAAGTAACTCTACCACTATCCTTCCCTCTCCACCGGAACCGAGCTCCGAGAGCTGGCGGAGAAGTCCGAGGACGCTCGGTTTTTCAGCTGGCGCGTCATTCGACTGCTGTATTTGCATGTGTGTACAGACGGTGGTATTACGTTGAGCGTTTATTTGGCGGCAAAATGAAGTGGACGGAAGAAGAAACTTGCAAATTTGTGGAGCTCTACAGCGGAAAAGAATGTTTATGGAACATCAGCAGCGTTACTTATAGAAATAAGAATATGAGACGGGCGGCGGAAGAGGACTTGATTGCGAAAATGGGTAAAGAGAGTTTAGGGTTAACGGAACTGAAGCAGAAAATAAAAAAATTACGATGTACATACAATCAAGAACTCGTGAAAATACGAAGATCCAAGAAGTCTGAGGTGGTGCCGCAAACATCTACACTCCGTCTCTTAAGTGGTTCACGATAATGGATGCCATGCTAAAGGATGCTAGGAGTAAAAATGAAACCCAGGCTGTGATAAGTACACTATATTCTTCATACATATCTCACATTAAGTAAAAAGCAATAACATTCACTGTGAAGTTTGTCATCCTGAGTAAAGTATATTTTGTAAGGTAATAGTAAAAGTTAAGTACATTAGGCCAATTCATCCACAACGTAACGTTATAGCTGAGTGATATTAAGGGCAGGTACACCTTTGGAGGTGAAAGAAATGCAGCTGTGCTGTACTATAATGAAGAACAGACTACTATGGAAGAAGGATTTTAAAAATACCTATACCTATAATAGTTTCGAAGATGCAACATAAAATATAAACAAGTGTTAGCTGGATTTTCACTTAATATGAAGATTTCTCAAGTTTCAATGTTACACAGCGTCTCATGTGTCTCGACATGTTTAAGTTAGGCAATACAATGGTGCAGGACTGTGTACATTAATCATATTAATAACATACATAGGGATCTTCTACATATCACTTGCCACTGCCGTTAATTTTCAGCAATAACAGTAATTTCCCCAACTAATTGAATAGTTTCCATATGTTGTTTGGAATATCCAAAATAATTATTGTTTACAGTACAGTGTCAGATCTAGAAGCTTAAGCTCTACACCTGGGCCGTACAAGCAACGAACAAAAAAAATTAAATAGATCAATAATTGGGATATTTATGGCGAAGAAGCTACTGCAAATTAGGCCTACGCCAGCGTAATTTACAGTGTACTTATGGCCGGTTACGTCTCAAAACTCACGTGCGAAAATTAGTAGCAAATGTTATCAAAACTCACGACTGCAAACTAATAGCTAAATTAATATTCCAATGAGTCGCAAAATTCACGACTCCGGATAGCAGGTGCCTGCGATGACGGCAGAAGGGGTGATGTGCGCGGTGACTCACTCACCAGGCCTCTCCTGAGGCCACAATACCATTAACATTAAATTTATATCAAAAGGAAAATTACGTTATATTACCTTTAAGACCACAGAAAAAATGTTTTGATGATGATGATGATAATAATAATAATAATAATAATAATAATAATAATAATAATAATAATAATAATAATAATAATAATACACCTCTGTGTCATTCACCGACCATTATTTTCCCCTGTGTGTTGGGGTGGCAGAGTAACATCCACAGCATCCTCTGCCTATCGTAAGAAGTGACTAAAAGGGGCCCCAGGGGTACTTACATTTTTTAGAAAAGGCCCTTGTCTTTCTTTGCCCGAAACATTCATTTTCTCGTAGTATGGGCCACCTTCCATTTTTTCCATCTGATTAGTATTAATAGAGGATGGCTGCCTAGTTGCATTCCCTCTTAAAACAGTAATCACCACCACCACCACCACCACCTTTTCCTTCATTGTTTTCAACACTTATTGATTTTTAATGAATCTTTCCACATTTTCTTGGCTGGGGAAAGAACCACCATCATAAAATATCATCAACATCAGCGCTGTGGAGTCTTTTTTAAGTCATATAGCAACAGAACGTCAAAGATAGCGATTAGCTACTTCGCTACATTTTAGATAAAATTCTGACACATTTTAATTTATGATTTTATAAATTTGGTGACCCAAGTAGTCAATACTACGAGTATATAACATTGCGTTTCGTGTAATTGCGTGGGGGCGTGATGTAATATATTAATCTATGCTAAGTAAGGCATCTGGGAGTACATGACTCAGTCATACGTGTGGAGCATGAGTTCATATTATTTTCGGAAAGCGTATCAGAGACCGTTCATCATACTCGCCCACTTTCTGGAGGGAATGGAGATAAGTAATTTGATTTCCCTGCGATGAGATTCATGACCAAATTAATCTCTAATGAAACTAAATGAGTGAATTAACAGTCGTAATATTTAATATCGGTAAAATAAAGTTTCTTATGTAAGTAAATGCCGTCTTCTGGCCTCATAATAGAACTAAGCCCCGGTAATTACTACCAACTGAAAATTTATTTTAACTAGCAGCAGGCAATATACCTACTTTAATTTTATGTCGTCCGGCTGCATGGATACATGGTTAGCATGCTGGCCTGTGGTCCAATGGGTCCAGGGAGTCCCGGGTTCGACTCCTGGCCGGGATTTTCACTTTCATTTGTTAATTCCTATGGCTCGGGAACTGAGTGTTTGTGCCGTCTTCAGCATTGGACTTCATGGATTGCAAAAAAAGAGGCGTATTTCTATTTTTCATCTATTCACATAATTCAATCGATTATCCATCCGACACACTTACACCGCAAAATTTATTCACGACGCAATCGATTATTCTACGCGATATAACTGAATGATATTTGAAATTCATTTGATTATTTATTCCATTATTTAAATAACCGGATGGAAGCTATTTGATTTTTTAAAAATATCCGATTATATCATCACTAGTAGGGTGGGCATATATCCATTCAAAGAAGAACTGGTCCTGCTCGTGAGCTTTGAGACTGGCCCAGATAGAGAAACCTATTCTTGCTAATCCTCTTCTTAGAATTCGTGAATTTTGATACTCGTGAGTTTTGAGACTCGTGGGTTCTGAAACGACACACTGATGGCCAATAGGTATTCTTTCTATAACTTTTGAAATGAATTCTGTAAAATTTCATTCGGATAAGATTTAGGTTGGCTGAAATACAAAAAAATGGAAATAGAAACATCACTACAGTCTAACTGGGGAAAGGAGTACCTCACCCCTTCACCGTGGAACAAAAACCTTCGCCAGAATTATGATCTATAATTAGACTGGAACTCGTTCATATATTTTTCTCTTAGAAATCCCCACTACATTATTCACAGACGAAGACTAGTAAAATCCTGAGGAGATGATTACACTGTCGTTACTTTCTGTACAATAATGAATAAAGTCATAAAAATTCAATCGTTTGTGTTCCTAGGTTAAAATACATGCTTGTACTGCCAGGGAACTGCTCCTTCATTAACAAAATGATTCCTGAGACGATCCCTCATGTTCTTGGCCAACTGTGTCGAGTTTGTCCCCCCATATTTCTCCAAATTGCCAAGTTCTCTCAGAATTAAAGCCGATGCCCCGAGTGTATCTCTCCTACTAAGCCAGCCTCTTACCCATTCCCCTTTTTCCTCATTCACTTCTTCTTCTTCTAACGCTTCACCAACCTCTTGCAGTGATATGTTTGTAAATGTCTTTAAACAATTCCTTACGATGTGCTTACGTCTTGACATGGTGCTACTACTGTACTCTACTCTACTGTATGACTCTACTCCCGTATGAACGATACGAGTGTCAACTCTACCAGACAGCGGTAGAGTAGAGTAACGTGGCTACTCTACCCGTGTAAACCAGCCCTTGTTATTTCCTATCCATTCAAACTCAGGTCACATCAGCAACAGTGCTGACCAGAAAGCACGCTGCTAGACAAGCACATGATCATAGTTTCCTATGGTTAGTATATAAAACTGAGGCGTAATGTGTTAGATAAGTACTTGTCTTAAATTCCACGTCCTAAAACGAGAATAAGAATAAGAATAAGAATAAGATTAAGAATAAGAATAAGATTAAGAATAAGAATAAGAACGACATTTTCTGAATTGTAAAGAGAACTTCATTAGCCAGTGGCGTAACGTGAGGGCCTGCAGGACCTGCAATGCAGGCGGGCCCGGGCCTTCACGGGGCCCCGCAGACTCCTCGTAGCAATAATAATAATAATAATAATAATAATAATAATAATAATAATAATAATAATAATAATAATAATAATAATAATAATAATAATAATAATAATAATAATAATAATAATAATAATAATATATATATCTAGTTGAATATCTCTCTGCACGAAAATGGTCACGGCAGCTTAGTAGTATCAGTCTAAATAGCTTCTTTTACCATTTGTACGAAGACGAACTGCCATCTAGCAGTAGTTGTTATAGCACAGATGTAAACAATGCTTCCCCTTTCCGTCTCTCGCAAAGCCGCGGCACTCTCCTCACAAAAGACCTGCACCAAATTATTTAAAAATAATTACAGCCATGAAAATCGACACTAAAATATCATGCCTTAGTTATAAAATTATATTTTATTGAAGTGTAGTGCATCTAAGATCGCATTATGCACAATTTTTGCTGAACATCACTCATTTATTCGACAACAATGTATAATTCTAGTAAGAATTAGGTGTAGTAACACTCAGTTCAGTTTTGAACGAGTTCTTTTTGCGCTAGGGTTTATCAGTTGTGTTGTTTGATATTTTTCAACATTTATTTAAACAGTTTTTATTTAATTTTGTTCGTTTTTTTGTTTTGTATTCGGATAAATTATTATATGTGAGACTGGTAGTTACCGTAAAGTGAAACTAACTTTAAGTAGGAACAACTAAGTGGGGAATGGTTCAGCAGCTTAGCCGTTAAAGCACGAAGGCAATCAAATAAAACATATTAAACTTATTTCTTAACAATCTTATAATAGTGAATAATCCCGTTGTTCATATAATTTGATAATATGTTAAATATTATCTGCCTGCTGTAATTAAATTTATATTAATTATTTATAGGTTTTATATTATATTTGAGGGTGTCCGAATTTTTATATTGAAAGGCGGGTTCGTATCACATTCGTTATGACCCTATCCTTAGCTGATACCTCACCTCCATGGCTGATACTTATGTTCAAACTTCGCCTTACAATTCCTATGGTGGTTATTTAAAAATATATTGTCTAAGTAGCAGAATCGGATATGAGGTTTACAAAAATATTATTTTCTTCTTATTATTATTCTTCTTCCTGGACTTTTCGCAATATATTACGGCCGGTACTTGATGTGAATTTTTCCCTGTTCTACGTGCGGATGCCATTCCTCACGCCAACGCTAGAGAAGGGAGTACCCACCACTGTGTGTTTCTGTGGTGGTTGGTTGTGCGATGCACTGAGTGTAAATTAAGAGTAGTGCATTAAGAACACAAATACCCGGTCACCTAGCTAGAAGAATTAATCATACGTAGTTTAATTCTCCAACCCGGTCGGGAATCGAAAATGGGTTCGCCTGAAACGAAGGAAAGTACGGCGACTTCTCATCCAATGAGCTGTACGTTTACAGGAATACAATCAGTAACAAAAATTCCAAGACATCATCCAATACATGTGAAGAATTTGTAAAGAAATACAAATCTAAATCTCATATTTGTCTCAAATGTAGATGAAAGTACTTACACTAAAAACATCACCTCCTTGGATTGATAAATGTGCTCGTTGTTGGTTTCCTGAGTCTGCAATTATTATTGAATATTACACTATCTCAATTAAAATAGAATTAGATCTGAATAGTTTGCGCTGCGCATAAATTGATGGTAAGCCATTTGTGTGATAGAATATGAATGATTTTACCATTAGCATATGAAGAAATTAACTAAATACGTCATGAGTAAGCTGGGGATCTTAAAATGACTGCTTGTTCCTTTATCTCCTGAACATGAGGTCATAATTTAAAACTCATTTAGATCACATAATGACGAATAAATTTCACGTTAGTGCCTAAAAATGTCTATTTTGATCGTTAGCAAGTATTTTGCGACAAATTTCTAATTAAGTGCGTGGAACATAAACTTTTTTAATTTTTAGATTTCCTTGGAAGTATCTCATTCGTCGGAGTAGCAGAATCAGATATCAGATTTTAAAAAATACTATTTTACGATTATTCTTCCTCTCTCTGGACTTTTCCCAATATATTAAGGCCGGCACTTGATGGCAATTTTGCCCTGTTCTACATCCGGATGCCCTTCCTGACGTCAACCTCAATTCTCCGACACGGTCGTGAATTGAATAGCGGGTCCTCTGAAACGATGGATACTATGTTGACTTTTCAGCCAATCAGCTGTACGTTCACAGGAATACAATCAATAATAAAAATCCAAGGCATCATCCAATATAGGTGAAGAATTCACCATTGTCCGATCACATCCTCTGAGTTTGAGAGGACATAAAAATAGACAAAAACTAACACCATTAAACTTTGAAACATACAGAGTAGTCAAGCGTAAAGTAGCTAGAGAGTAAATTGATTTATTAATTTCAGTACAGTTTCGTTCTGTCTTCACAGAATTCGGATGAGTAATAAAAGCGGCAGTTCCAACATAGTTTTCTCCTGGCATTTTCCTAGTTACATAGGATCACCACTATCGTATATTAAGCCTAATTTTAAGCTCGGTTGTACTTTCTGACGCCAGCCCGATGTGGAGGGATGTATGCACTATTGGTAGTGTATGGAGATGTAGATACGTATATAGACAATCTCAACCATAAACGTGACTAAAGTCCCCAACCAGCCGCGAATCAAGACCCTCTGAACTCGAAGATCAGTACGCTCACAGATGGCCTAATTCCAAATACAGTCAAACCCCTCATCATTTAATACTGTTTAGGAAATCATTTAAACCGAGAAATTTGGCTCCGCGGCTCTGCCACGTTCCCGTTTTCACACCAAAAAATGCTGGGGCTGAAAATTAATTAAAACCATAGCCACTTCCCTCTCAATCCTAGCCCTTTACTACTCTTATTTCACCGTCATCGAAATACTTAAACTGAGTCTGTGCTACGTTAAAAGTAGACAAACAAATTAAACTGTTGAGTTAATACAAATCCTGGCTCCTTGGCTAAATGGCCAGCATCGGGGCCTTCGGTTCATAGGGTTCTAGGTTCGATTACTCGCCGTGTCGTCATTTTAACCGCCACTGGTTAATTTGGCTCGGGAACTGCGTATATGAGTTTGTCACAATACACTCCCCTACATGTACACACAACACACCACTCTACTAACTACTATAGAAAAACTGAATATATTCCTCCATGTGAGGTTGGCGTCAGGAAAACAGTTCACACGCGCGAGCTCACCAGGCTATAGCAAAAGTAGTAGAAAACAAAGTCTGTACATTTTATAGGGCCTATTATTATTGCCAATTTAGGCTGCCTGAAATGGATTTTTAATGCATATATGTCCTCGAATTAGCTATAAGACTCCTCTCGTCATTTCACCTCCGAAGCAGACGCATACACGAAGTTTCACTCAACGTTTAGGTACCTGACTTACGCTTAATCCCTTCATTACAGATATCACCCTCCTGGAGGCTCATAATCCCGTTGTTTGCGAACCCCTTACTCCGCTCCAGCCTCTCCCACCTTTAATTAACACATACACCCACTCACTTTACCTGCCACACTGCCTACAGTGTTTTCAAAACGTATCCCTAATGCACCTAGCGTTCGATTCCTGTCAGAAAAATTGATGAGAAATCACATCGAATTTACAACCACAACTTTTGTGAACTCATTCATTTTTTTTAGAGTTGATCGCAACTGTAAACTCGCTCCATAAGCTCTACAAAGTCTAACTTACAGGGTGCAAACAATATTTGCTTCGTAAATGAAAGGAGTGTTATAGAGCACAGACACAAGTAATGTGAAGATATTAACCATAGGACTGTTTTGATTAGATTCCGCGTTACGCGCGGTTTGGCTGCCAAGCTCCCAGCTGTTCAAGCGTGAAACACTGCTCTATTTTCGTTTAGGTTTTAGCTGCACGCATTGAAAGTTTACAAACGTACAGTACCTCAGAGAAAATGTTCGGTATGTCTCGCTCCAACTTGGTGGCAGAATTTACATCTACGCAACGCAAGGTCGGGGCTGTACGGCGGGTGCGGAAGGATGTCCCATCCAAGCGATTCCAAGGTATCTTTCACTGGTTTTGCTGTGTGAGACGGCGCATTTTCGTGTAACAAAATCACTTTGCCATGTCTTCTGTCCCATTCCGGTCATAATTTGTTGGTGATAGCGTTGTGCATTAACGGTTTCGCCGGGCTTCAATAGTTCATAATACACAATACCGCTGGTCCCACCAGACACAAAGCATGGTCTTCTTGCTACGTTTGAATTGTCGAAACTACGTATGTCCCAAATGTTCTCATCTATGAAGCGTGCTCACCATATGTTTCTACCAGCAAACGATGGCTTTCCAAGGACCTTTTTCTTTTGATTAAATAAGAAAAGCAATGCGTTCCGCAAATGTTCTTTTTCAGGCACAAACGTTGACATGATCACTGAACGATACAGCACAGACGCCAGTGCTTGGCGAACTCAACTTTTGTGTGTTGGTAGGTTAATGTCGGACGAAAAAGCTGGCGTATGTGTCAAATTCATATGCTGTGTACTGTTCGCTGGCGCCATTTCTTAGTGAAAGCGGGAAAGATTTATGCATACACCTGGTATGTTCACAATACTTGCATTTGTACCATCTAACACTCCTTTCATTACCCGGCGAGTTGGCCATGCTGTGAGCTTGCATCCAGGAGATAGCGAGTTCGAACACCCCTGTTAGCAGCCCTGAAGGTGGTTTTCCGTGGTTTCCCATTTTAACACCAGGCAAATGCTAGGGCTGTACCTTAATTAAGGTCACGGCTGCTTCCTTTTCACTCCTATCCTATCTTCGCCATAAGATATATTTTTGTCGGTACGACGTAAAGCAAATCGTAAAAAACCTCCTTTAATTTAAAAAACACAGTTTTTCTGCACATGTATATTCGTCTAAATTGTTCACAAATACAACGTATACATTAGCTCTATAAATTTCAGCATTATACAACAACGAGGTGCATGGATTAATTAGACAGCATTAACACCACTCGATTCCTTACGGTTGTGGAAAACCTGGTGGTTTCTGGAGCTATGTTCTCCTCACCAAGTACATAGACCGCGAACCCCCTTCCACTCGGATGTGACGCTTGCATAGTGCTGCCACAGCAAACCGTGTTTTGTGTCAAATGACCACAACACCACGAACCACATCTACCATATCACTTGACATTTGACAGACTCGGTGTACATTGACTATCCTGATAAAATAGCTACATTTCTCATTTGGTTAATTACTTCATAAAATGACTGCTGATTGACATAAGCTCAATGATGATTGATTGCTGGCAAAGCTTGATGTTATACATATATCATATTAAAATCGAAATACAAATTCGTCAGTAAATGATGGTCACGCACTAAAAAATACGCACCGCTCTAATAAAAACGAACATTGTTAGAGTTATGAGGTCCTGGTAACCCTTTCAGACCCGAAGTCGTCATGCTTACAAGAAAAACATGTAAGTTCTATATTTTTTATGCTGGAAAGGAATGAAAAATTTACAGATGAAGTATCATAAAAAATGAACACAGTTCTGTTACCTAAGTTTACGACTAACACGTTTATATGATATACGCTATAATTCATAGAATAGAATATATTTATTTATCACCTACAGGATGTCCTAATTACAGATGATGTAATGGAAAATTAAATAAAAAATTAATCTTAAATAATTAAATTAAATAAAAATTACATATTCGTTTTGTCAAGTAGCTCTTTAGCCACTCTAAAATACTCCCGGACACTCCATACGCTGACAACTTTCTCAACAGGGCTTCGTGTTGTAAAGAGTCGAAGGCTTTGGAGAGATCAGTATATATCACATCAACCTGTTTAAACTACCAGATTGGTAACAGTTGACCTGCCTTTAACGAATCCATGCTGTGATGGGTCTATGTACTCACTAAAAGAGTCATTCAGGCGATTATATATGACTTTCTCCGCCACCTTCGATAAAAGTGAGAGCAGCACTACCGGTCTATACTTATCGAACAACACATTATCACCTTTCTTGAAGATAGGTATTACGTAACACTTTTTCCACTCAGTTGGAAAACACCCACACTTAAATGATTTATTTATAATTTCACATAGTGGAATTTCCAGTTGGGAAGCGCATTCACGGAGGACGATGCCAGGTATATCGTCAGGCTCACGTGATTTGTTGATATCCACCGATGACAGGATCCGTCTCACTTCTATTACAGACGTTTGAATAGAAACTGGATCTATTGAAAATGGGGGAGAAAAAGTTGCATTGCAGGGCTCGGAAGAAGAATGGTACTTCGCGAACGTTTGCGCAAATGTGTTTAGAATTTTACGTTTTTTTGGGGATTTCGTTTCCGTTTATTAGCATAGTGTGAGGCAGACGGGAAGATTTTCTTTTATTAATAATTAAATTGCAAAAGCGCTTAGGGCGTGTGATGACGTCATCTTCTACCGACCTAACGTAGTCCCTGTAATTAGCAAGCTACAGTTTTTTTACATTCACGTCGTAATGTGGAAAACTGCACATAGTAGCACTCTTGGGATGATCTTCTGTATTTCCTTCTCGCCCTTTCTTTTTCCTTCAGTTTCTGGATTAGTCTAGAGTCGTACCAAGAAGGATATTTTCTGATGTTAATTTTTCTTTTGTTCTCAGTAATGAAAGTAGCTGATCGCTGGAGAATTGATACTCTAGAAATGTAATATTGTAGGAGGTTACTCTGAATACTTGGACGGTACTCCGAACAAATTAATCAATTCCAAAAGAGCTAGTCCTGAAAGCTGCCAAACCTGATCAGCCAATGACAATTCGGTTACTTTGGTTATGTTATACTGTCGAGTGATCACAGGTATTTATTTACACTTGAGGAGAAATGTATCCAAAAACCAAGAATGGGTTGTGCTAGATTAACTGCAAAATTAATTAAATCTCAACCATAGACGCCCAAGAGAGTTTCGCTTTACTCAGTCTGCAATCTAGTGGGCCTAGAGTGAAACGGAACGTCGAAATTGACGAGCATACAGCCAGATGGCGTCAAATTGAAATGTCTGCACACGGTAGCTGAGGCCATACACGATTATTATTATTATTATCATTATTATTATTATTATTATTATTATTATTAACGAACGTTAGGCGTGTTGATTCAAATTTCCCGCAAATCGCATTAGCGTGGTGTTAGTAGCGGCCCCATGACGTTTCACATCGGGTTTGCTTTAAGTACGGGCTGTACTGTGGGAGGACGTTAGTTACCTGTGAGATTGAATGGAGTGACTGTGAGTGGGTCGAGAATGTATTTACGACGACGAAGAGGCCAGTATCAACAGCTCACTGCGGTTGAACGAGGCCGTATAATAGGGCTACGTGAAGGTGGAGTTTCCTTCCGCACTATTGCAGAACGACTTGGGAGGAATGTCTCCACTGTGCACGCGTGCTGGCAGTAGTGGTCACGAGAAGGTACGCTCGCAAGAAGGCCGGGTTCCGGACGTCCCCGTGGCACCACCCGGCAGGGAGGACTGCCGTATTCGGCGTTTGGCTGTGGTGCAGTGGACTGCGTCTGCAGCAGCAATTCGAGCGGATCCCACGCACCCCGATTTCAGATGTGTACGTCCGTCTGGTGATTCCACCTGTTGTGCTGCCATTCATGAACAGCATTCCCGGGGATATTTTCCAACAGGATAAGGCACGCCCCCATGTGCCTGCTGTAACCCAACGTGCTTTACAGTGTGTCGACATGTTGCCTCGGCCTGTTCGATCCCCGATCTGTCCGCAATCGAGCACGTATAGGTCATCATTGGACGACAACTCCAGCGTTATCTACAACCGGCATTAACCGTCCCTCTATTGATCGACCAAGTTTAACAGGCATGGAACTCCATCCCATAAGCTGACATCCGGCACCTGTACAACTCAATGCATGCACATTGAACAGTCAGGCGATTACACCGGTTATTAATGGACCAGCACGGCACATTTGCGATGGCTTTTCTCGCGTGGATATTAACCTGTAGTCTTAAACCTGTAATCAAATGTTACCTCGAAAAATCGTCGCTGTTCGGGCAAAAGGTCATATCCCACAATGTTCTTCCTACCCATTATTTTCCATAAGGCTGGTCACGCCTTCCAGCCACATATGGACTTGCAGTCAATCAGAACAATTTCTGTATGCGAGCGTGTAAAGGAAAATTAAGTTTAAGTATATTACACAGTAGGAGTGCGTAAAAATGTCATGCAAACATTCATTCCTAGAGTGCGGTATGGCAAGGTTTAGATTGTCTCTTTCAGATTTTATTTGAAAAAGAAAATCCAATGCATGTTACTTCAAGTTAGGTAGTACAAATGGATTCTAACAAGCGGCAATGAATTTTTGACGCAGAGTCCGCAATGTTCTGGATAATGGTGTTCGGAATTATGTTTATTCTTAAGAAGTTTAGCATCTCCTTAGGAATTGTCTCTCTGGCGTCAATTTTGTAATTTCATACTTCGTTCCGATATCCTCAAGGCATCGTTCATACATCCCCTTTTTCTCCTCCCGCACTAATCGACAATGCTATTCATTTTCAGCGAATCTTGCAGTGGGATCAATTACCATACCATCTCTAACGGTCGCACACGTAACACTTAGAACGACAATTCGTTGATATATTGTAGTTCAAGCAGTCCGACTCATTAGCTGAATGGTCAGCGTTGGGGCCTTCGGTTCAGAGGGTCCCGGGTTCGATTCCCGGCCGGGTCAGGGATTTTAATCACCTCTGATTAATTGTTCTGGCTCGGCGACTGGGTGCTTTTGTTTGTCCCAAAACTTTCCTCTTCACACAGCACACTACACTACCAACCACCACAAAAACACGCAATAATGATTACATCCCTCCATACAGGGTTGGCGTCAGGAAGGGCGACCGGCCCTAGAACAGGGCCAAATCCGCATGTGCGACATAGTTTGCACCCGCAATCCCACAGATGTAGGAAAAAGTGGTAGAAAAAGAAGATACTGTAGTTCATGCAATACTGGATCTTAGATGGCAGAACCTATTTGGTCAGAGTTCTAAGCACCATGTTGGTATATTGTCAAGTCATTCAGTTATAAAGATGAGACAGAACTTTCCTTCATTTCCATGAGATTTGTTTACATCAGTAAACATTATTCACTCTAATTATACTTTACGTAACTTCATTAGAATTTCTGAAACCGTTTGCATTCTTCGATAGGGAACGAGCATTTCATAATCAAATGATGCAGTTCCTTGGCAACTATTCGAACTTTAACCTCTTTTAATAGAAGTAACAAAGCCTACACAGGCGCTTGGTACAGGTTTGTACTGTTTAGTGAGAGAGGCCTACATGAAGCCAGAATGAAATATGTTCCTCACCACACATATGTTTGGGCAGGGTCTACAAGGGTTATTATTATTATTATTATTATTATTATTATTATTATTTTGCTATTTTTTTGCGTCGCACCGACACAGATAGGTTTTATGGCGACAGTGGGACAGGAAAGGCCTATGAATGGGAAGAAAGTGGCCGAGGCCTTAATTAAGGTACAGCCCCAGCATTTGCCTGGTGTTAAAAATGGTAAACCACGGAAAACCATCTTCAGGGCTGCCGACAAGCGGGTTCGTACCCACTCTCTCCCGGATGCGAGCTCACAGCTTCGCACCCCTAACCGCACAGCCAGCTCGCCCGGTTGCAAGGGTTATACAGTACTACTATCATGTGTCAAACGAATGTAAAATATGTGAAGTTATGGTATCAATACTGGTCTATATTATGATAATTTAATAATTCCAACAGAAAATTGGGAAGTAAGCAGGAGTGGTCAACACAGGTAAGAAGACGAAAAAGCAGCAGAAGAAGAAAAATTAAATATTATATCCTTTGAATGTGGATATGGGCGCAATAAAAAGCTATTTTCAACTGTTGTGTTACAAGGTTTAAAACACGTAAAAGGGTTGGCATTTCATTCCAGAAAAACAAGAATTTTACGTGCTCGAAAATTCAGTGGTGATGATGTTACTTGCAATTTTAAAGGACAATACATCGAAACTATTGCGCCTTCTTAATACTAATCCAATGATAAAAAAGACTGAAATTAAATTTCTCAATGAATAGAGGCATCAAACAGAAAGGTAGAATAGTCCTCAAAGGCGAAATAAAATGGAAGGATCTTTTGACTTCCTAAGCGGGTCTCGGAAGAACGCTATAGCCGCCGTCGGGAATATTGAGAGTAAAAAAGAATGATAGGGGAGTTTTACAAGTAAATGAAAAATGTGTTAGACTCATCTCTGGGTCTGTGATTGCTACTCCACGCCAGAAATGGGAGTCAAGGCAGGTGAATCCACATACAAGGGTCCTCACGTTATTTCATTCACACAGCTGTACCTGAATCAGATCCCACAATCTTGGTCACAAAAGTTTAGCGCTCATAAAACTACGCTACTCATCCAAGTGTCACCTCGGTACAGGTATCGACTGATCGATGATGGAGTTAGAAAGATGTATTCATGCTTTAATCGACAAAAAATGGAATAATGTAACAAGCAATTTGAGCATTATACATTAAGGTTAAAATCCAGAATTTTGTCCCCCAGTATACAATATGATTAAGAGTTCAGAGTTTCCCCCTCCATCCAAACTGCAAATTCTAGTGTAGGTTTAGTATTAATGATGCAGGTTAATTTCTTGACGATAACTTCGATGGAAGTATGATTAGATTTAATTTTCTATGGAGATAAGTTGTGTCAAATACTGAGTGTCTGAAAGAGTCCCTGATCTTGCAGCTCATTCCATTAAGCTCTAAATACCAATTGTTCTAGAATTATAAAGCGGAAACTTATTTCAATTTGCTAGATGAAAGGATTTGTAAGGCTGAGACACACAGTCGCAGTCTCTTATCACTCCGAACTAATCGAACTTAATTATTTTAGTGTGACATTTTAATTCAGACTACTTTATTGTAATTTTACAATGGAAGTAACATTCTTTGAATTTGGGAGACGGTAAAATTGTTGCCAAGTTAACAGGAAACACTTGCATTATTTAGAGCTCGCTATCGCACAAGTTAATGACAAACTCTATGACTTTCAAGGGAAGTCTAGAGCTTAATGGACACCGAGTTTGTCGAGGTTTCGCGACGTCTATCTTCATGGTTACAAAATTAATATCAGTTTGGAAATCCTCTCGAATGGGCTTTAATTATCAATAATTTAGCATTCAGTTTTGAAATAACCAGTTATAAGCCGTCATTTAAGTCGGTAGTCAGACAGGCGTTCTCGTACTGTAGAGGTCAGAGTGATTAGTAACTTAAGGTTCAAAGGTTCGACTCTTCATCAAACCATTCTTTTTTTCTCTAACTCCTGAAAGATGGATTTATTTCATTGTTTTCAATTTTATCTGCATGTTATTTCTGACAAGAATACTTTATATAAAATTATATAGGGTGGTCGGGACTCTTTCACACATGTAGAGTTCCATGTCGCACGTTCCACATTTAACTCTGCCAGTAGCCTGGTCATCTTAACCCCAAAATCCAACGGCACAAACGTGGTTTACAAAGAGGCTCTGGGGTAAATGAAATGCAATTTTTCGGTGATCTTTTTATACTTTTTACACTGATAATATCCTAGTGCAGTACAATTAATTTTTATCAACTTACCAAATCCTCGCGAGCGAAGCCGTGGGTAACAGGTAGTAGCTAATCAATTGACAACGGAGCGAGATACCGATGTATTTTTTTAAAATTTTTTTTTACAAATGACATCTGTATGACAAAGGCTCTAACGATCATATACCCGGTTTATGTTGCTTCCGACCACCCTGTATATGTATATTTTATCAATGCTACTCTGTTAAAATGGTGCAGCACTGCTTTTAACGTAAGGTGCTCCAGGCATGTTGTAAAGTGAAATTATCCATTGAATGTTTTTTTATTTATTCATAAGCTACAGAGATTCCGCTTTACGATTACCACAATACCTACACATCATGGTCTTGAAAACAGTTTTATATTTGTTTCAACGAAACACTTGCAGAAGTGTGGCAACAGGTAGTTGGATATTAACATTAAATAATGAAGTGGACGTATGAATAAAATATGTGCATTTAGAAATAACGGCAGGGAGTAAATGTGACACAGATAGGTCTTATGGAGACGATGGGAGAGGAAAGGCTTAGGAATGGAATGGAAGCGGCCGTGGCCTTAATTAAGTTACAGTCCCGGCATTTGCCTGGTGTGAAAATGGGAAACGACGGAAAACCATCTTCTGGGCTGCCGACAATGGGATTCGAAGCCACCATCTCCCGGATGCAAGCTTACGGCTGCCGTCCCTAACCGCACGGCTAACTCGCCCTGTGATTTCAAAATTAAATAAAACCAATTAAAACTGTGCACATTACATTACGGTACCATGGCCTTGTCCCCTGTACTATGAGAACGCTTCTACAATATAATTGCGAGCTTATAACTGAAGCGCTAACATCTAGAATTTCCAAATACGTATTGATTTTGTCCTTACCAATATTAAACTCGCTGAAAGTGAACGAAATTGGTGTCCATCTCATATGTACTCCCCTTGTTAGTATACGTGTTGAAAATCAAATCAAATATTGTTATAATTATGGTAGAAGATTGAAAGACGCAACTAAATCCGTAATAACAAGGCAAGAACAAAGTGTGACTCATCCTGACAGTGATTATCGAAATATTATTTATGCATTAAACAACTTACCTATTCTGCATTTATGTATTACTTCATAACAATATTATACTTTTTCTCTACGAATTCTCTCTCTCTCTATCTCACCTTTGTTTGCAAGTTGTTTTACGTCGCACCGACACAGATAGGTCGTATGGCGACGATACGACAGGAAAGGGATAGGAGTGGGAAGGAAGCGGCCGTGGCTTTAATTAAGGAACAGCCCCAGCATTTACCTCTTGCATAAATGGGAAACCACGGAAAAACATCTTCAGGGCTGCCGACAGTGGGGTTCGAACCCACTACCTCCCGAATACTGGATACTAGTCGCACTTAGGCGACTGCAGCTATCGAGCCCGCTCTCTACCTCCTCCTCATCATCATCGTCAACACCATCCAGCCGTGCAAGTCACCCATGGGAATAAAATATAAGGACATGTACCAGGCGAGGTGAACATGCCTTGCCGGGCTGAGTGGCTCAGACGGTTGAGGCACTGGCCTTCTGAGCCCAACTTGGCAGGTTTGACCCTGGCTCAGTCCGGTGGTATTTGAAGGTGCTGAAATACTTCAGCCTTGTGTCGGTAGATTTACTGGCACGTTAAAGAACTCCTGCGGGACTAAATTCCGGCACCTCGGCCTCTGCAAAAACCGTAAAAGTAGTTAGTGGAACGTGAAGCCAATAACATTATTATTATTATTATTATTATTATTATTATTATTAGCCTCGAAAATATCCTAGGACACACCCTAAACTAAAAGCCACACTCTAAATAAATAAATAAATAAATAACACTTCTACGGATGTTGTAATGTTAAAGTAACTCTCGAGATAACAATCAAACTATCACCATTAATAATTAGTAAGCTAACTGGTAGTCGAAACAATGCGATGGGCGAGACTTGTGATGACCGAATACGATTTTAGAGTAACTTCATTTCTACGTTTATTTACCGCGAAGATATCACTTCAGGTGGGGGCAAACAAATATAAGTAAAATCTGACAGGAGAAAGTTGTCCCCCCATTCGTTGGGTGTTTCTTCAAAATATATGTGCCTCTGAATGCGTGTATCATTCTATTGAGTTATGCTCGTGATAGAGGTTCTCCTTGCGAGCCTTATTTTCGTGCTTGAGTCACGGTTTAGCACTTCGACAATCGGTTGACTCCGATGAAGTCTTTAAAAACTCAATTACACACATAAAAATTCAAAATTATGAAATAATGTTAGTGATCATCATGATCTAACTTATTGAAAAATAATGATTCCATGTATAAACATGAGCGTGACGGCTATTATGGACAAGGTCTAGTAGAACACTACAAACTGCATGCATTTTAAAAAACGAATCGGTTGTGAATTCGTTACCATGGACGATATAAAATTCTTATTTGTTTATAACTTCAGACTCCTGATACCTGTATCTGAATTACGATGCACATGAACTGATAACTTATGTGTCAAAACTGAAGACAAAGTATTGTCACAAATTTGTTAGGTTATAACCGTTGAAACAATGACTAAATATTAAGTTTTTAAACATAACTTCAGTTATATGGTTTCAATTAGTCTGTTATAATTAAGATAATCCTAAGTACAGTTTAGAATTGTCGTGTGATTATTTTATTAGATAGCACCTTGTTTACTTATCGAGGGAAGGGCCATAATACGTTAAGAGTTCGAAACCGCACCTGATGCGTCAGCGAGTCAGTGTCGTACGTTAAGTAAGATAGGAAGTAGTAATTACAGTACCCGTCTCCCTTCGTAGGTGAAACACGGTGAGGTACCATTACGCCACCAACAGAAATGAACTCCATACCTAACGAATCGTATTGTATGTTCAGTCTTCAGCCCTAAGGCTGGTTGGATCCTCAACAGCTCTGCCATCAGCTGTCATAGATAGCCTAGGCATCAGTGAAGAGGCGTAACAGGGAAATGAAGAGTGAGGTAGTTTCCCGTTGCTTTCCTCACCGAGCCAGAAGTTGCTATTACATATCAGTCTGCCAAGCCCACTGAAATGCATGCACCAACCGACCCTATGAGCAGCATTTTCACACCATTGATAGCAGGGACTGGCTGCAGAAGGAATGGCATTACTAGCATCGCTCATACCTCAGTCACTTTCATATTGTCAAAGCCAAGGATAAGACAGAGACAGATCAATGAAAGTAACAAAATTGCTTTAGCCCATACCAGAAGACATAGTGCACTGTAAACACTAGGTCCTGCCAGCAAAGGCATACGAATCGTATTACGGAAAAGAAAAGGAAAATGGAGTCAGCTATGAGGAACAGGAACAGTATATAGGTGCTGTAGGTAAACAAAAAGGAACAGCTGGTTCAACAACTATCTCGTTGTGATCAAAATGAGTCGGGAAAGGTGGAAATTATTAAGAATGAAAGATAAGAAGAGAAGTTGTGTATGATGAATAAAACTTACGTCATTGAGTTGTACGAGGTAGTTTGAAGCTGTTATGATAGAACAAAGTAGCACCGCCGATCGTAATGCTGTGAATGGAGACAGATGCACGCAGAAGCTTGTCAGGGCTTTTCTAGGTATAGGAGATAGATATGGAAAAGAAAAGGAAAATGGAGTCAGCTGTGAGTAATAGGATCGGCAGTATACAGGAGCTCTAGCAAAGCCTGGTAGAACAACTATAGCATTGAGACCAAACTGAGTCTGAAAGTGTGAAAATTATTAAGAGGTTTTGTTAGTGGTAGTTACTGATTCAAGAGGAAGTACGCCAGGGTAACCATCCTCTATTAACATTATTTAAAGGGAAAAAATGAAAGGTGTCCGACACTTCAAGAAATTAAGTATCAGCCAAGAAAAGACGAGGGCAACGAAGGGCGTGGAAATAAAGGACTCCCTAGTCCTCGGGAACCTAATACAGGGAACCTAATCGGGTCGGAAAAGAACAATAATTTACCAAGAGAGGTAGGATAGGATAAATGAAAGTGCGGAGTCTGGCACAAGTAGCTCGCTTGTTGTTTCAAGGGGCGTAACATCGAAGGTCATCAGCCCAGGCACAAGTAGCTGGAAGCAATTCTAAAACTCACCTAAAAGCCCCATGGTCGTCAACCCATGCCCCCAAATTAAGAGCACATGAGGCCCCTTTTAATCGCCTCTTATGACAGCAGGGGATACCGTGGATGTTATTCTGCCGTCCCCACCAACAGGGAGGTTAGTAACAAGAATAAGAGATATGAGATAGACGTAATTGAAAATAAGACGTATATTACGCATAGAAGCTGTCTGATAGAACGCAGAAGTCCTGTGGATCCTATTGCTGTACATGAGAGAGCAGCACGTACAAGCACGTTTGATCGCATTGCTGTCAATAAAACCACTCACAGTGAGCGCCATGCAATTCTCTCACAGAATAATATCTTCTTCCTGCGATCTTTCTGCGTGTGTTACGTATTCTGCCCAAGCGGGACTTGTACTGATTCTAACTGCCTCGTTCGTGAGTCTGTTAATATCTGCGCTCCAGCACTTTGAGTGGTGGCATTGTGGTGCCAATATCTCGAAAACTGTTTAAGGTCAAAAGGGATGTAACAAGATGTGTTCCTCGCGTAGTAAGACTTAAAATGAGGTTTAACTCGTCCTTGTACGAGAAATTAGATTTTCGCGTGTATTAGCCTATGCTAATGTGCAAAGGCACGATGTGGAAGACAGAAGCTTAATTTTGAAAATCCTTTCATAGTGCACCTCTAGGGCAAAACATGAACCTATGTTCCTAATTTCAGCTTTCTAGGTCTTTCGGGTCTTGAGATATAATGATCAGTGAGTGGTTTTTAGCTTAGATAGATATATAGATAGATAGATAGATAGTTTTTCGATTATATTTGCCTATGATATTGCGCAATGCGCAAAGGGCCGAAGAATTGGATAGAATTGGATATAAATCCTGGTGCACCTCTAGGGAAAAAGGAGAAACGATTTTCCTAATTTCAGCTTTCTAGCTCTTTTGGATCTGGAGATATATTGATCAGTGAGTGGTATTTAGCGTTTACTAATGTAGATATGGGTAAAGCAATGGAATCATAGATAAGGATTTTCGCAGATGATGTTATACTATACAGAGTGGTAGATGAGCTGTGGGACTACGAGCGACTGCTAAAGAACCTCGGCAATGTTGTGGGATGGACCACAGGCAATGGGATGATGGTGAAGTGGATGAGAAGTCTGGTTGTAACCTTCACCAAGAGGAAGAGTCACACCATTTTAATTACTTTATTGATGAGGTGAATGTTCCTCACGGGGATAACTGTAAATACGTATGTGTTAATACAAGAAAAAGTCATATTTGGGGAAATCGCATTAATGAGGTTATAAATAAAGGTTATACAGCCAATGGTTATGAGGGCTTTTAGGGGTTGTAGTACGGATAAGTCTATGATAAGACCGCAATATGGTTCCAATGTACGGGGCCCACACCAGGAAGAGTACGAGAACTCTAAAAGATGCCGAGGAAAGCAGTAGGATTCGTTCTGAGCGAAATCCGACAAAAGCGCAGTGTTAAGGAAATGTTATAAGCTTTGGACTGGGGCGACTTGGGAATTAGGACTGCTCAACTAAGTGGGGTGTTCAGAGCTGTCAATGGCATGTGAATGATATTAACAGATGAATATACATGAGTGGAGATTTTAAAGTCAGCAAAGACAATGTTGGAAATCAAGAGGACAAATTGCAGCAAGTATTTATTTATAGGAAGAGGAATTAGAGAGTGGAATAATGTTGTTTTTTGCTATTTGCTTTACGTCGCACCGACACAGATAGATCCTATGGTGACGATGGGATAGATAAGGCCTAGGAATTGAAGGAAGCGGCCGTGGCCTTAATTAAGGTACAGCCCCGGCATTTGCCTTGTATGAAAATGGGAAACCACGGAAAACCATCTTCAATCAATAGAAATGGTCAATAGATTCAATGTTTTTAAAAATCATTTAAAACACCTAGGCAAACAATTGATATGAAATAAGCTACCTAAGTGACAGCTCTGAATGCAGATCCAATACTAAAGACTTTATTTCTTCCACTTCCCGCATTTATACGACACTAATAGAAGTTCCAAGTAAAATAGTTTTTGAATTCAACAATTCGGTCTCGAGTGTAAATAATTTGAATGATGGTGCATAATTTATTAAAAACAAAGTCCATAATAAACAACAATTTAAAACGTTCATAATTCTTTTTCAGTGAAATAATGTTAGTTTCATTCATATACAAAAAGCACAATGTTTTAGATACAATTTTTTTGCAAAATGCTGATTTCCTAACAGTTTTAATTCAATAGGTTGCATTTTCAAAAATGCGTATATGATATTTAAATTTGCCAAGTTCTTCCTTATTTAGGTGTGTGGGAGGTATTGGACCCCGTAATTCCCCCTAGATACGGTCTTGACTTGCCTGAATGACCAACGTACTAGCCTTCAGGACAGAATGCCTCGGGTTCGATTCCCAATTGGGCCAAGGATTTTGATTGCATATGGTTAATTCCTCTGGCTCGGCAACTGGGTGTTTGTGTTTGTCTTAATACACTTTTCTTCATTAAAATACAACACACTACCAACCACTTCAGAAATACGTAATAGTGAGTACATCTCACGGCCACCAAGCTAAGCTAAATCTACATCAAATGCTAGCCCCAATAAATAGGGAAAGGCTATTAATAATAATAATAATAATAATAATAATAATAATAATAATAATAATAATAATAATAATAGTTTGCCTAATCATTCCTTCAATCGCTACAGACACCAATTTGTTGGAATCCTACGCCCCAGAAGGTCTCAGACGCGCTGCTGGCGAAAAACTTGGAGATGGATTCGAATATCTTCGAATACTATCGACTTCTGCCGCAATCGAACCTGCAATTTTGGGGACAGAAAAAAACTTCAAACCGACTGAGCTACAGATCATCAAGGCTTTTCCCCTTCCAGCCATCTTCAGCAAAGAGTATTTCTGTTTTACTTATTCTACTCAACTTACTCCATCAGACCAATCAGGTGGTAGGAATACTACTACAACAGCGATCAAAAAATATTCGCAACAGTAAGTTAAGTTTACAGACCGAGTAATTATTCCATAACCTTGTTGTTAATCTCCTGTGGTGGATTACTCTCTGGATCCAAAAACGAAGTTTTAAAGCTGGCGGAGGTAGTTGCATTTTTGAAGGGCATTTTTAAAGTTCATTCTACAGTCTATGTCGTACGATATCAGCACTTAAACGATGCAAACGTTCTCTGGTGATACATTTGGTGTTCACGCGACAAAATTAGTTAAAACTCAACAATTGGTCACACAACAGATTCCTATTTTCTCTGTCATCTGGAGGAGTGATTAATGTCAAACCTGACCCGAAGGCAAATTAAATGTCATCAAATCAAAACACTATCTCAGGCTTTATTATTATTATTATTATTATTATTATTATTATTATTATTATTATTATTATTATTATTATTATTATTATTATTATTATTATTGCCAGCCTAGTGGTGTAGGGATAGCGTGCTTGCCTCTTACCAGGAGGCCCCGGGTTCGATTCCGGGTCAGGTCAGGGATTTTTACCTGGACCTGAGGGCTGGTTCGATGTCCACTCAGCCTACGTGATTAGAATTGAGGAGCTATCTGACAGTGAGATAGCGGCCTCGATCTAGAAAGCTAAGAATAACGGCCGAGAGGATTCGTCGTGCTGACCACACAACACCTCGTAATCTGCAGGCCTTCGGGATGAGCAGCGGTCGCTTGGTAGGCCAAGGGTCTTCAAGGGCTGTAGTGCCATTGGGTTTGGATTATTATCACTTTCTGTTCAATGAAATAGAAGTTGTATGGTTCCTGGGTGCACTTTCCTCAAACGAGAGCTAGCTACTTGGGTGTAGCGAGAACTATTTCTTGTGCGAATAGATTGACATTGCATCCGGGAGATAGTAGGTTCGAATCCCACTATCGGCAGCCCTGAAGATGGTTTTCCGTGGTTTCCCATTTTCACACCAGGCAAATGCTGGGGCTGTACCTTAATTAAGGCCACGGCCGCTTCATTCCAAATCCTAGGCCATTCCTATCCCATCGTCGCCATAAGACCTATCGGTGTCGGTTCGACGTAAAACCCCTAGCAAAAAAAAAAAAAGATTGACAAAATGGTAGAAAAGTGTTCGTAATGTAAAGGGGGCTAAGTTAGAAATGAATGTATTGATGAATGGTCTGCGAATTAATCGTTTCTTGATAGCAGGATCATGTGAAGCGAAATCAGAAAGGCAGTTTCATGAGGGATTAGTTTTCCTAAATTAACAACATAGGAATTGAGGTTGTGAGCTTTTTTAGTTCATTGGGGAACAAAGGAAAAGGCAAAACCATCACTGTTGAGGCTGTAAAGGCTCTTGAAGGAATAGAAAGTGCTATCCTTAATCTCGGCACTAAGTATGAAATGAAATGGCGTATGGCTTTTAGTGCCGGGAGTGTCCGAGGACAAGTTCGGCTTGCCAGATGCAGGTCTTTTGATTTGACACCCGTAGGCGATTTGCATGTCGTGATGAGGATGAAATGATGATGAAGACGACACGTACATCTAGTCCCCGTGCCAGCGAAATTAACCAATTAAGGTTCAAATTCCCTACCCTGCCGGGAATCGAACCCGGGAATCCTGTGACCAAAGGCCAGCACGCTAACCATTTGGCCATGGAGCCGGACAGACACTAAGTATGATCGAGTGGTACTCATTTTCGTTGTAGGCTGAGTGAACTTCGGGGCTACAAATAAATAACGAATTGGAAATCTCGCGTCTTAATTTTTCTACTCCTGAGCGGGAATCGAAACCACGTCCTTCCAGGTGAATCACGCGCGCCTCTCTCAACTCGGCTATGCATCCCCTGCCAATAGAACGAGTAGCTACATTCATACGAAAGGAAGGGCACCCACTATTCTTCCCGTTTATGGCTACATCCTGCTTAAGTTTTTGACCACGTGTATGCATCATGGGTTGAAACGACTGAACAGGAAACTTCTTTTTGTTCCGGAAGAAGCATCATTCTTAATGGAATAAAATCCATCCGTTCTTCGTAGTCCATTGTAGAGCTCACCAAATATGAGTGGGAGATTCTCCCTGGAGAATGGCTCAATGCTTTCAGCCTCTCCACTCCGCAGTGTGTAACATCAGTCCGGAAGAAGAGAGCCGTGCCCGGAATTACTTCACCACACGGCAACAAGTCTGCAACAGACAGCTGTGGTCTCTATTACGACCGATGCTGTATTCTAACAGACTTCGTGAGCACTGCATGATGTGATTTGTTCTCCATGAGGCTCCCGGAGAATTGCTAGAATCGTACGTCCACACATGGCACGAAGGAAAGCGGGAAGGATGTCTGCAGTGGCCACTGCAGCTCAATGGGTTAATACTCGTGCAAAGAATATTGCCTCAGTTTTTACGAGCTAAAAGGACCGAATTGTGAAAGGTTTTGAATTACACATCGCGGATAAAGTGAGAATAATGTAGTCCATTGTACCTAAACCGTACAGTCAGAGGTCTCGTAGCACATTATACTCAAAAACGCCCACTGGTGGCTTTCGCTCTCGATTTGCTACAAGCGCCCATAGCGCTTCGTGCCCAGAGGTCGCTGCTCGCTACACTTGTAAGACGGCAGTGATTGGAGGTTGGCACGGCGTGAATAGTGGCTGCGTGTTTCGTTTTCACAGGTTAAAGAGAATGAAATGAAAATCCACAGCCTGCTTCCAGTCATTCGACCGGGTCAGAAATGGAATGAATGAAGCCCCCATCTAGCGGCGAGGATAGGAATTGAGCCGGCTGCCGAAGCACGTCGCACTCATTTGGGGCAATGATAAATGAACGACAGGTGAAACGATATTGTAGTGTTTATGGAATGAAATATGACAGGGAAAACCGGAGTACCCGGAAGAAAACCTGTCCGTCACTGCTTTGTCCAGCCATGGAGTGATTGGGATTTGAACCATGGAACTCAGTGGTGAAAGGCCGGCGCGCTGCCACCTGAGTCACGGAGGCTCTTTAAAGAGAATATTATCTGCTTTTAATTATTGTCGTAATACCATAATACACAGGTGATAACAGATTTTGTGTTTCATTTTCACCTACATTGGACGATGTGATTTTTGTTTCTTATTGTAATAATAACTATTGTTTAAAATGTATAAAATAGATGTGCTTACTATTTGTTTCTGTATTTTGGTTACACGCGCTATGAATCATTATTACATGCCCGTTATAAGGTAAATAAATGCCCGTTTATTTGAATTATTGTTACGGTATTTTAGTAGGTAAGGTAAGGGTTATTCTGCCCGAAGGCAGGTCCGAACCTCCGCAGAGGTGTTCCCGAGCCGGAGTTTACGTGCGGTAGGGTGGCCAGTTCCTTCCCGCTCCTCCATTTCCTTACCCCCTACCAACAGCGCGTGGCAACCCATCCAACTCCTGACCACGCCCAATGTTGCTTAACTTCGGAGATCTCACGGGATCCGGTGTTTCAACACGGCTACGGCCGTTGGCGTATTTTAATACAGCCTACATTAAATAACATCGTCAAATATAGATTTGCACATTTAATTTTACAGGGTGCATCTCAATATATATAATAAACGTATAGGTATGATTAATGGGCTCAAAACAAGAAAAAATGTTCCTATGAATATATCGCCTTAGCGCCTCGTAATACTGTTATGTGGCAATGTTGAGGGGAGATATACTGTCCCGCAGCACATGTATCACTTGGAACGAATATTCGTTGATACAGTTCATGCAATACTGAACCATAGATGACTGAATCTCTCTGATCTCAATTCTAAGCTGAAATATTATAACGTAGCGGTTTTCCTAATGCCAACGACGATATATCCTGCACGGCATTGATACTGAGGTACAGACGTTGCACACTGAAGTTTTATACGTCCGTCGTCGACAAGGCCACATTTGAAAGAGATGACATCATAAACTTGCACAAAACACACACATATATATACACACACACGTGGGCAATTGAACATCTCCATGGTACCGTTGTCCCTAATCATGAACAGTGCTTTTCTACGCAATGTGTGGTGGGGTATTACCCATGATCAGCTGATCGACATATACATGCTACCCCGAACACAGAATGGATCACCGTATCTGTTATACATCTGATTTCACATATATAGGCTAGTTTTTACAATCAGATTTACGTCGCACCGACTCAGATAGGTCTTATGGCAACGATGGGATAGGAAAGGGCTAGGAATGGGAAGGAGGTGACCGTGGCCTTAATTAAAGTATAGCCACAGCATTTGCCTGATTTGAAAATGGGAAACTACAGAAATTCATCTTCAGGGCTGCCGACGGTGGGGTTCGTATCCACTATTTCCCGCTGCGTGACTTAAACAGCATAGTCACGTGCTCGGTAATATTTAGTTCTTCCTCTACCTCGTTATCTTACGATTGCATTTATTGAATGACAACACGTTCAGAGAGACAAGTTTTATAATGTGGTCGCTAACATATACCGTTTACGCTGGTCTGTTATACTTTGTCACTACTCGCTGAACTTGTTATGTCATACATGTCCTGAACTGTCCGGCTCCATGGCTAAATGGATAGCGTGCTGGTCTTTGGTCCAGAGGTCCCGGGTTCGATTCCCGGCCGGGTCGGAGATTTTAACAGTAAATGGTTAATTCCCTTGGCTCGGGGACTTGTTTTCGTGCTCTCCCCAACATCCCTGCAACTCACACGCCACACATAACACTATCATCCACCACAATAACACGCAGTTACCTACACATGGCAGATGCCGCCCACACTCTTCGGAGGGTCTGCCTTACATGGGCTGCACCCGGCTAGAAATAGCCGCACGAAATTATACATATATATATATGTCCTGAACTTTCATGCTTGCACTGTATGCGTTCTGATATCATTTGAGCTTGCCTCAGCTGTCGTAGGGGATCATGTATACCACATTTACTTCAGTTTTAGTATATGAAATTCAAGTTTTCTGCTTGAAAATAGCGCCTTGTTTGAAGCAGTTTGGTGATCCTTTGGCATCGCTTTTTTCCTTTTTATCAACGGCCTCTCCAAGTGGCGACGGTGGAGGCGATCAAAATGCCGATATTTCACCACCAAATTTCCTGGATGCTTGTTATTATCGCTTTAATGTGCGAATATTTACCATATCTTCCTTTTTTTTGCTAGTGGCTATACGTCGCACCGACACAGATAGGTCTTATGGCGACGATAAGATAGGAAAGGCCTAGGAGTTGGAAGGAAGCGGCCGCGGCTTTAATTAAGATACCAGCCCAGCATTTGTCTAGTGTGAAAATAGGAAACCACAGAAAACCATCTTCAGGGCTGCCGACAGTGGGATTCGAACCCACTATCTTCCGGATGCAAGCTCACAGCCGCGCGCCCCTAACCGCACGGCCAACTCACCCAGCCATTTTATTTACCTCAGTATTATAATAGTTATTATTCCCCTATTAACCTTAATATGTGATATATCATCCCTGTTTAGCTTGTTGTGGTCAGTCCTGTGGTAGGGCTTGCATGCTTGCCTCTAACCCGGAGGCCTCAATGATCGATTCCCGATCAGGCCAAGGATTTAAATTCTGGACTGTGGACAGAAATGGATTTTCCACCGACACCAACTAAGGAGCTTTTGATACGAGAGACAACGGATTAGGTCACAAGATTCAAGCATGACGCCTAAAGATGTACAGCTGACCGCGTGGCACTCGGATAAATTAAGACCTTCGGGCCGGGAAGCTAAGGTCTCAACGGGACACCTGGCCACGGGTTTTTTCTTTTTGTAATACTACACATATGAACGCTGTCTTACTGGATTAATATCGTGAATACGATTTATATCAAACACTAGCTGAAGACAATCCGCTTCGCTGGGTTCTTTGTACATCAGTGCCTTTTTCCACTATATAATACAGACGACGTGCATTAAAAGACCACTCTTTTTTTCTGTACTTCTTTCACGTTTATTCATTCCTCCGGGGTACATAAATATCTTACAATTCTAGGTCATTTCATAAAACTGCATGTTTATACACTACATTTGATGTTTTGTTGTCTGCCACATACACAAGCACATTTTCTGCTTGTCCGACATGGGAGAAAGTAACGTAGAGCTGACCGTGTGTGAAACAGGAAGCCTTCAAATTAAATCCACACCTGTGTAACGTTTGGCCCTGAAGTTTATTGATAGTCATGCTATAAGCTATTCTCACTGGATATTGTAATCGTTTGAAACAAAATGACAAATCATTTGAGATCAATGGAATTCTAGGTACGAAAACCGGTTTTTCTTTTTCTTTGCCTCAATGATATTGTTAAGGAGATGTTTCAGTAAGTATCAGCTTTATATTCAAGAATTACAGGAAATATTCACAGATATACTCAAGAAACAAACTGTTGCGGTTCTGAGATTAGCATACTCCAGCGAGATGAATCAAACCAAGAAGTACATATTACAGCCTTCTAGAGCACATTCTCACTCCGATACTTCCAGAACATTCTCACTGACTTCAATACATTCAAAATGACGAAGTCAGCCACTTTCAATCCCCACATCTCCCACACCACCAAAGTTACAGACACGCAAACACTATAGTGTACGATGGGAGAATCGAGGCTAATACCACACACCACTGGTCTGCAATGGGCAGTTGTGGCTGCAAGGTGAAGTATACGAACACACACCTCTATTTTTATATATAGTCGGCCACTTTCAACCCCCACAGTTACCACATCACCAAAGCTACCGACTCAGAACCACTACAGTGCACGATTGGAGACTCCAGGATTCTACCACACACAAGAACTAGTGGTCTGCAATGGGTAGGTGTGGTTGTAAGGTGAAATACATGGACACAGACGATTATTTTTTATATCGTTGGCCGGTTTCCGCCACCCATACCTCCCACACAACCACGGACACCGACACGCAACCACCATAGTGCACGACGGGAGACTCGAGGTTACAACCACACAGAAGCATCAGTGGTCTGCGCTGAATAGTTGTGGCTGCAAGGTGAAATATACGAACACACACGTCTATTTTGTATGTAGTTGGTCACTTTCACCCCCCATAACTACCACACCAGCACAGCTACCGACAAGCAAGTACCATAGTGCACGATGGGAAACTCGAGGTTAATACCACACACTAAAACCAGTGGTCTGCGGTGGGTAGTTTTGGCTGCATGGTGAAATATACGGACACACACACACACACACACACACACGCGTCTGTTTTTATATGTATAGATTATACATACTCACCTTTGCTCGTTGGGAACACCCAGTTGCTCTTCGTTAGGAGTGAGTGATAACTCGTGTCATTCCACTGCTGATATTCTGCATTTTTCGCAGTTTCTTAAATATTGTTAACATCTATTACACAGCTATATTCTTCAAACTGGTAAACTTATCAAAGTTGGTCGCATAACATGAAAGTACATGTCGATCACGGCATGTTGGATTGCTATTTCCAAATCACAGATACGCTAATGAACCTCCAAGCAACAACGCTACTTTATAAAACATGGCGGTGTGTTCCCATCCTCCTATATACAGCCAATACCGACTACAATATATATCAGACCGTAATATCCAAACCAAAATGGCGGACGTCGTGGGCGCACTAGCTGCCGACTGATGAAGGTTACGGCAGCACGTAATAAATTCATTTGGACGATAAACCCTCGCATAATAATAATAATAATAATAATAATAATAATAATAATAATAATAATAATAATAATAATAATAATAATAATAATAATGTTTTTACGTCCAAATAACTACTGTTCATGGTTTTCGGAGATGCAGGAATTTAATCCTGCACGAATTCTTTTACGTGCCAGTAAATTTACCAACACGAGGCTGACGTATTTGAACAACTTCAAATACCACCGAACTGAGCCGCGATCAAACCTGCCAAGTTGGGTTCAGAAGGTTAGAGTTCCAACCGTATGAGCCACTCAGCCCGACGTCACATTAAATTATTCGTGGATGCCATTGAAAGCGCTACACAATACCTAGTTCAATCCACCAAAAATTAGGAAAATGTCACGTACATATTTTGCCAACGGCTGTAATTTATCATGATAAATATAACATCATAGGGAAAAATCACTGTTCCGCTTATGAAAACTATCAACTATAATCACATATATTCTACGAGAATAGATGGACAGTCCCACAGCAAAAAAGAACAACAAGCTGATTATATGAAATTTCACTTCGTCAAATAACATTTTCTCTTAGATTTCACTTTGCTGGATAGATGGAAAATATGATAAAACTGTTAAAATTGCATTTATAACATAATTTTTAATGTTTAAAAAGAATTAAAGGTGTGAAATTCCTCAATTTATTCACTCTCATGAGAACCAATAAACATAATGTGTTGCCTTAGTTTCGAAGTGGTGGACAATTTATAATGTTCAGCACTCAATGAAAGGGAAGTACTCCCAGGGCCCAATGAACGGCCCTGGTGACGTTAAGCCTTCCTTACTGGAAACTCTTGAAGCATATGTTGGCATATGGTATAGCAACACTTCCAACAATGATGGTAAACTTAGTAGTGAAACGTTCAAACACTAAAGATATAATAGAATTTTCCCCATTGAAGGACATGAGTATAAAATCTCTAAACATTGATATCTTTAACCTGCATGGATGAGCTTCAATTAGATGTAGACTGCTTGGTAACAGATATTCACAGCATGAATCGGAAGGTATTGGTACTTTAAAACCCCTGCGTTACAAACGCAGCTAATCCCAGCAAGTCACTATTTTTTCTGTGTAACAGTGTACAGATTGCTTCATCTGTCACACTATAAGTCTTGTATACTCTAACATTTCCGCAAGCAAGCATACATTCTTGAAAAATACAATTAAATCTAAATCGCGCGATAATCTGAAGCACGCAGTCACTGACGGAACATCACCATATCAATTATCATGTACAGTATATAAATGAATTGCTCTTTCGAGGAATACGAATTGGTTCACCATTTAGAATTCGAAAAAAGTCTTCCCTAAGCTCAGACTTATTATCAGATGACATATGCACACTACTGCTTTGTCGAAATATTCACGATGTATATTCCTAATCCACTTCTCTCTTTTATTCCTTAGAAAACATAAGAATAGTTGTACGAGAGGCATTGCCGAAGTTTGATTTAAATCCGGTTCACAACACGATCCAAACAAACATATTTTCACATTAATACGTATAATTACAGATCCTAAATGACCACTGACCTATATTAATACACTCACACTTATATTCTACAAATAAACTAATATTTATCGTCTACTTTCATGAAATTACATCGACCGAATAAGAAAACAACAAAAACGGACCACCATTTTCGGTTGGAAAGAGATCTTCCTTAACCACAAATTTTGGTTTCACACATCCAACAGTTTGATATTTGACTTCCCAATTTTCCCTACTAATATTCCTTATCCATTTCTCCCGTAAAGATCTATCTTCAGGGAATTTAAAAGTTGAAGTATGCGCAACGGTATAATTCGATCTACAACCACGAACGCAGCTGGAACGACCCATTTTGTGAAATGCTACAGCACGGCAATTATAAACACTATTATACACTAAAAATACCATCATATACACTCCTAACAATACTCCATACTAATAAACCGTTATAAATTGCTATTTCACGAGATATATACTTTATACTTCAATGCCCCGATCAAAATAACACTTTTAATACAATGTAAACATAGATATGAACCAACCACACATCTCAAACGTTCGCCCACGGAGGCGCCATTTTACTCCCAATCTATAGTAGCATTAAGGTCTGATATACTGTAGTCGGCCTTGATACAGCATTTCTTATTGGACTATCATGACATTGCGTAAGCTGCTGTTGCCTAGCGGCAATCTTTACATTAAGTACATCCAATCGTGGAACAGCTTTGCAGTTAAATTAATTACATAAAATTACTTATCATAAAAAACTACTCATCGGATTTCGTTCAAGCCACATCCTCAACACTCCCAGGAGTAATAAGAACGAATTGTGAAATTTTCAGCGATATATATATATATATAGATTGCAATACCGTATTTTTTTACTTCTGGTAATGTTGCTGACATATTATTATTATTATTATTATTATTATTATTATTATTATTATTATTATTATTTGCTTTATGTCCCACTGAATACTTCCCGTCTTTCCCGGGACAAAACCTCCTAAGTGAGAATATTTTTGGGAATATACTGACCCGCAGCACACATTATGAAGAGCGAGAATTCTTTGACCATATTCACACAATATTGCACCTTAGATGACAGAACCTTACCGGCCAAAGTTCTAGGTTAAAATATTCCACATAGGAGGTTTTGTCCCGGCAGCGACGTTTTACTGTTTTCGGAGATGCCGAGGTGCCGGAATTTAGTCCTGCAGGAGTTCTTTTACGTAACAGTAAACCTACCGACACAACGTATACCGGACTGAGCCAGGATCGAACCTGCCAAGTTGGGGTCAGAAGGGCAGCGCCTCAACCGTCTGAACCACTCGGTCCGCTATTATTATTATTATTATTATTATTATTATTATTATTATTATTATTACCACCGTGAGTACAACTGATTACGGGCTTACCCTGAATATATTCTTTTACGACCCTTACCTATATCCTTAGCCCAAACTGTAGTGCATAGAGGACATGTGATCGCGGAAGGGTATTGCTACTGGCTTCATAACAAGGCAGTCTCGATTCGAATCCTGGCTAATAATTACGGGAATTTTTTAAATGGAAAGGCTCGCTCCGGTGGATCGAATTCCACGTAAAACTGAATTTTTTGTAGGCTAATTCATCACATTCATTCATTAGCCTTGGGTCTGATGACTTGCATAAAGTGAATCATAAATCCAGCAATGAAAAATAATCCTTATATTTCTTTTAAGCAACTGTTAAAAAAGTTATATCTGGCTTACCACTCCAACTCCAAGAAAATGCTGGATTGTCACCTTCATGAAAGTTACAACGAACCCCTTCCCAGTCTCAGATCGCATATTAATTTAATTGCATGGCGTTCTATTTTTGTATTTGAATATTTTCTACGGTTTACACAGAAGAAAATGGAAACTGGAACACCCAGAAGGAGTGGTGCTACATTGCTGCAACTGAACATGCAGGACGAGTGTTTGGTTGTAATTTGATGATTACACTTTCAGGTCCCTCTGACCGCAAGTTTGGACAACAATCAATACAGAATGTGCCCACCACGAGCTGCAATACATTGATGAATTAGTCGAGGCATGGGGTCAATAAGGCCCTGAATCGCTTCCTGAGGAATTGTGGCCCATGCTTGCTGCACTGCACGGGTCATTTGTTCCAGCGTTGTGGGTGGCTGAGGACGGTTGTCCAGTTGTCGACCCATCATGTTCCACAAATGCTCAATAGGGCTGAGGTCCGGGGATCTGGCAGGCCATTCTAAGGTTGTGATGTTGTGGAGAGCTCCTCTGGAGATGCGTGCAGTGTGAACCCGGGCATTGTCCTGCTGAAACATCCCATTAGCAATGTTCGCCATCATAGGGACAACCACTGGATTGAGTACCCTATCAACGTACTGTCGAGCAGGCATAGTGCCCTCAATAAGCACTAATTGTGATTTCACATTGAAGCCAATAGCTCCCCAGATCATAATGCTTGGTGTTGACCCTGTGTGCCTCTCGACAATAAGATCTGGGCGGCCCTTCTCCCCGGTACGTCGGCGCACACGATTCCGGCGATCACTGCGGGCAAGACAGAAGGGCGATTCATCACTAAAGACGACCCTACGCCATTCGTCGACCCACGTCGATCTTTCTCAACACCAGGCCAGCCTTACACGTCGCAGGGACACGGGCTCGTAAGCCAGCTGCACGCAAGCGATTACCAACTGTTTGTTGTGTAACGTGGGGTGCCACAGCTGCTCGAATTTGCGCTGCTGTTGCATGGGGCTCCATCCGGGCCACCCGAATGATGCTGCGATCCTCTCTCACAGTTGTCTGTCGCGCTGGGCCTGTGCTAGGACTACGAGCGTGGGTACCTTCATTTGACCACTGCTGCCATACACGTTGTACCGTAGATGCCTGTCGGCCAACACGTGCAGCGACAGTCCTTAGTGATAATCCAGCCTCACACAGCCCAATTATCCGAGCCCTCTCAAACGGCGACAGTTGTTGATAGCATGCTCTTCTCTGTCGTCGAGGCATATTTGACGGGAACACTTTACTGCACAGACTGCAAGTCAACTACGCTACACCAGAGTCCGTATACTGGAGTTGATTCCTCCGCGACCAATGACGTGGGGAGACCTGTAGCAACAATCCAATGGGTCTGAAACTTTGATCGTTTACATACCTACATGGCATCGTTCCATATCTTGAAAATCAACACAAACGACCAGTGCCTTCATGGTGTTCATGGTATTTAAAGGGAGTGACAAAGACTATTTTCATGTCTATAAGTTTATAAAAATTTAAATAATCTGCTTCATACAGTCTACGCCATTAATAAGCATACATGTAAATATGTAGGTATGTTACTAACTTAGTGCATGTGACATTGTTCACACAAATTCAAATCGAAGTCCAGACATTAATTAAACTTGAAATCACCCTTAAGGTTGTTGCAATTTTTTTTCCCGCAGTGCATATGCTTTCAAATCAGAGTTAACATCTAAGGGACTGCAAGTTATCGTATAGCATTACCAGAGACAGTAAGAACACAGGTCTGATGAACATAATGTTCGAAGTAACCAGTACCTAACGAATTAATTCATTCATTCATCTCGATAACTGATTATTAGTTTTAGAGTCACCATGTTTTCGATGATTCTCACACAGAGTACATCCATAAAATTTCGATCTACGGTAGGATTTACGTGTGGACTAGAACCTCGAGGAATAATAGCGTCTAGTATAAAGAAAGACTGAAATTAATGGGCTACTTGTCAGTTGTAAACTAAACAGCTCGAGTCGGAAGAGAACAAGCTTTAACCAAAAAAATCAGAGAGGACAGACAAATAAAAGGTAACGTTAAACGTCAGAAGAAACAAGACCAGGCCAATCTATGATATTCCCCTTTTATTACGATTAACTTCTCTCAGTTGTACGCACGCCTTACGGAAGGGAGAAGATCCTTCTACATACAGTATATTTACGGATGTCATCTGAAAACAGTATTCATCCTTACAGATTTCGTGGAGTTGGCCGATCCACACCGTAATCTAAACTTATCTAGTATCATGACCCTTATACACCTAAATAACGAGCAGTCGTTAGACTTCATCATCCGTTGTATGACGGAGAGTATTTTGTTTTATCCTTTGTTAACCGCTGTATCAGATACTTACTGTTCTTTGATAGTAAATACATATTTGATTTTAAATCCTTTAAGCTAATATAGACTCCTAGTTTTTAACCTTTTCATTGTGTTCATGTCCGACTCGTTGGCTGAATGGTCAGCGTACTGGCCTTCGGTTCAGAGGATCCCGGGTTCGATCCCCGGCCGGGTCGGGGATTTTAACCTTCATTGGTTAATTCGAATGGCCCGGGGGCTGGGTGTTTGTGCTGTCCCCAACATTCCTGTAACTCACACACCACACATAACACTATCCCCCACCACAATAACACGCAGTTACCTACACACGGCAGATGCCGCCCACCCTCATCGGAGGGTCTGCCCTACAGGGGCTGCACTCGGCTAGAAATAGCCACACGAAATTATTTATTTATTGTGTTCATTATCTACTACGCATGTGCTTTGAATCAGATTATACCTTTTAATCTTTGATGCATTTTTAGTATTATTTTATTCAAAGCCTTATTAATATTTAGCAGATTTTATTCATATTTTAAAAGTTATTTTAACATATTTGAATGAATAATAAGGTATTGGGAGCCAGACCCACTAATTATTGTATACTTATGTACATGCTCGCACTAGTCAGTGGATGCATTTTAAATAATCATCCCACATCATGACATCAGTGCCGATAACCGAGGTGTTTAGCACTTTCTTTGAAACAGCGATCATTACAATCATCCCCATGTTCGTATGTATTGAAAATATAAACATATTTACTACAAGACCTCTGTAGTTGTAAGAACCTACTTATTTAATTGTAAGTAAAATGTCATATTTCAAACACAGGTTAATGCATAGTCGTACAGAACGGCAGGCTTCGTACTCCGACTACCGCCATGTAAAATAAGATATTTAATAAATAAATAAATAAATAAATAAATAAATAAATAAATAAATAAATAAATAAATAAATAAATAAATAAATAAATACAAAATTAAAAATGTCCAATATTCTCAATATTTTCAGTAGATGATATTATTTAATTCAGCTATTTCATTCGTACAGCCAGGTAAATTTGAAAACGTATGAACTGTAAAAAGGATACTGTTACAACTCCTTTCTCAGAGAAGGAATTTTCTTAACAAGTTATTTTGAAATATTGAAGAGCGATCGTTACTGTTCTCTTCGAGGAAATATATCAGTTACCGTTACAACACTGTTTGACATTGCTATTGTCATTATATAATTGTTATTCGTTTCACTGCTTCCTCACAATGAGAAGAGAAGTACTATCGAATAAAGATCCATAGAAACGAATCTTTGTGAACTGTCAAATCAATTGAACAAAAAGGATAGTTCTACTATCGAGCCGAAGGAACCACTGAAAACACGTCGAAGTTTTAATAAAAAATTTGCCTCAACTTTCTTTGTCAGGTCGCTGGCAGACAGAAGTGATTCATTTCCCCGGAACTTGGTTTAATTGAATTCGTAGCAAACACATCGAGTAAAGGTTTAGGCTTAAAATATCGAGAAAGGTACCAAGACTTTTATGAAGTCTTACGGCATCTCAAGAGGCATATTTTCAACTTCAGTGAGAAGTTTTCTAGTTGCGGTTCCAAGGCGATCATCAAGCTTTATCTATATTCCTTGTTGTCAGAAGGAAGTGGTATGTAAATATTCAATAATTCCAGAAAATATCGCTGTTGGAACCCCTGATAACACTCAATTGTGAAGGAATGCGAACTCTACACATGGTTAAAACGATATTCTTCGTTGATGTTGAGAAAAGAATGCCGGTTTCGTGTTTTAGGAACAGCGAGACCCCTGTTCGATTCGCGTCCGGGCTGCGAGATTTTAATCGTAAACTCGATGTTTGTGCTGAACCCAACACTCCTGAAATAAACGCATCACAAGGAACACTATCCCCTACCACATTAAAACGCAGTTTCCCATTCACGACAGACGCCGTTCACCCTTGCTGTATGGTTACGCATTCTAGCAAAAGCTACACGAAGTTATTGTACATAAACTTAACTCTACAAAATGTTCCCTTCATCAATCGAAGTTCTTTTAAAATTTTAACGTCCACTAACTTTTACGGTTTTCTAAGATGCCAAAGTGCTGGAATTTTGCTCCGGAGGGGGTGCTTTTCGTGTTCGTTAATCTGCCGACACGAGGCAGACGTAAGTTATATCAGCATCTTGTAACACCATCAGACTGAGTCGGAATCGAATCTGCTAAACTAGAGCTCGAAAGACCAGCATTCTGCCGTCTGAATAACTCATCCCGACATTATAAAAGTGACTCCGTGAACAAAGGACGGAATATCCGTTTCATGAGTCCATGTTCAATGGTTCGATCCAGGCCTTAACAGAAGCCGAATTTTGAAGGATGGCCAAAAGCCTAGGCATATCGAAACTTTAAACAGACCACTTAAGTAGCACTAATTAAGATGGTATGCAACTTGAAAGCTCATATTTTTCTCAGCTTTGATATTCCTGAGGTTTCAAGAGACATTCTAGTTCATTTTGAATCTGAGCAGGAGTTCGAAGCTTCCTGATGCCTCGTGATAATTAAGTTAACAATCCCAACCCAAGATCGACCAGAATTCGAACCTCATCCGCACAGATGTAAAGCGAGTAACTAAGCCACTGTTTATATTTATCCGAGTTGTTGTTATTATTATTATTATTATTATTATTATTATTATTATTATGTAACTCGCTGGGGCCATCAAGGACCACGTTAAGTCTTGTTGCATTTGACACTGAACTTGGCCTTCTTTAGAGCCGAAATTTCCCTCATTCTTTGTGAGTGGGCCTGCTTACGCTCCTCTGTCCAAGTGGGGGGGGGGGGCACCGTGTCTTCTCTTCGGTTGCTCGTCTCGGTTTAGCCCGTTCGCCAATATTTTCTTGCGGAAGAGATCTCTGTTAAGGGCGTATTCAGCTGAGATATGTAGCATTTGCAGGTCTTCTTTGGTATTTCTAAACCAGGGAATTGTGGTTTTTGGGGGTCTGAATCAAAACAGTGAAAGATTTCTTTAGTTAACTTTCTTCCGTCCATTCTTTTCAGATCACCGTAAAATCGTGTCCGTATTTTTTCTGATTGTGTCGGTAATTTTCTCTATTTTGCTGTAGACTTCCTCGTTGGATCTCTTGATGGATTCCATTTCTGTACTTTGATCCCAAGATTCTTCTCACAATTTTGCGTTCTTTCTTCTCCAGTTCTTCAAGGAGTCCTTTGTTGGCATTTAGAGACAGGTTTTCAGCTGCATATAGAACTACTGGCTTCAGAACTGTTTCATAGTAACGTATCTTGGTGTTTTGGGAAAGGCATTTGTTGTTGTAGATTATTATTATTATTATTATTATTATTATTATTATTATTATTATTATTATTATTAACTCCGGCAGAAAGAAGTTTTGGACCTTCAGAGAAAAGGCACCGATAAATCACATCATGTAGGCGACCGATTAGGAATAGTCTAAAACAATGAAGAAATAGATCCAGATAATGAAATTCCTAATGAATCGACAAAATCCGTGGGCTCCCTGAAGAAGCACATTAGTTTCGTTCGCGTTCTCCAGAGCGCTCTCTGTAGAGGTAGCTAGCCTATATTCTGAAGCCCACCTGTAGTGGGGGTTCATAACAATGAGGTCACTCTTTTAATTTTCCGTTCAGCCGGTTATCAGATACGGGAGTGAACGTTCTCTCTCCCCGGAAACGTCACTTCTAATGCAAATCAAAGATCACAATCTAGTCCTACACGTCAATAACATAACTCTCTATCAGTAGGTTGACTTGATCACACAAACAGGGCTCAGAGGGCCTTCGCTTGCGGCAGAACAGCGTTCCGAGCATAATGTCCAATAGAACGTGATGGCAAATACAGATATAAGGACCAATGCAGTTGAACTTAAAGGCGATTCTACCTTTCCCCGACAAAGGAATCCATCCGAAATTATCCATTCAAAGGAAGTTCATAACGTATTATAAGCTATCGAAGTTCCGAAATGACTTTTATTGAGCATGGATAATAGCTTCAGTGACTTCTTATTCTTAGAGACTGAGAGTTTATAACTGTCTTCACTTTCCTGTTTCTAGTCGTTAATCTATTTAGACTTCATGTTGCGCACCAGTTGGTAGGAGATTGGGTTTGGTTGTGGATGGAAGTCAACATGCCCTTTGAACACTGATGACTAACGTTTCTTGTCTCCTAATGTTTGTTCCCGTGTTGTAGGCTACTTCTGCAATCCTCTCTTTCAGTAGGTGTTTCCCCAGAAAGTAAATTCGCTTCACGCTCTTTACTTATAGCTTCAACTCAACCATAATCACGAGTGACCCGCAACTGATCAAAGTATCCTCAATAATCTGAATGAAGCATCGCAGAAGATTGGCTTGAAGATAAATCTGTTTTAAAGACCATGGTGATGAGCTCAGATAGTGTTCTCACCATCATTAAAAGTCATACTTTGAAGCAGGTTGAGCAATACGCGCATCTCTGACACAGGGTCAAGCTTGGAAAGAAATCACGAGGAGAGCGAGTCAAAGTTGGAGTGCTTTCGGGAGATTTGGATTGATCCTATGAAGTGAAAACATTCCAGTCAACCTCAAGCGGGAGATTCCCAATGCCTGCATTCTCTTATGTCAAAAACAGATCAAATGTAAGGCTTTTCAGGCGTTTGCTCGATTAACCAGCGTTTCGTCTTAGGTCTGACACTAGACTCATCAGAGTGGGATGTGTCAGACCCTACCCACTGACGCTGGGGTGTATGCAGGTGAACTTATCAGAAGCCCTTATAAGAGGCACAGTCTGATAACTGCATAAGGGAGATAAATCTCCACAATGGAATTATTGCCCGCCTAGCAATTCCGAATGGAAAATTCTAAATTTCTATGGAGAGAATTATATATTTTTCACCAATAGAGCATTCCCTCCATGGGAATTTAGAATTTTCCATTGCATCCTCTTAGTTACTATGTGTGGTCTGGAAACAGACAAGTCAACAGAGTGCGAGTTGTGCAACGACCTTGGAAATGAGTATGCTTCGCTTCTCACTTTGAGACGGAATACCAAGCACAAACAGCAAATATTCAGAAGAACCCGCGTGGCCGACGTGATCTAGTGCATTGTCACACTCAAATGGAAATTGGCACGACGTGACACCAGACAGGATGGAAGCCAGTGTACCAAGAGAATGTTAAGGTAACTACCCAGGATATCATGACTCAGTGTTGTAGGAGCACAGGTACGCTAAGCTGATGACATTAGAAAAACTGGAGGGAAGAACTATCTCCAGGCAGCAACAGCTCAAGTACTTGGCGTAAATTGGAACAGGCCTAAAGCAATGGATAAAATTAGGATAATAAAGAAGGGAAGAATCAACCGTCAACTGTAAGATTTAAGAGGTCAAGATTTCCACTTGTCATAACCTAGGCGCTACGTGCGATATAGAAGTTAGACATTGATCCGTCTCCTTTGCCTAATAAATTAATACGCCATTCATTTCGGTTGCAGACTGAGAGCAGGGCAAATTTCCTCATCATAACTCTCATTCCTACATTTCTCAACTTTCGGATGGACCTTCCCAGTACTCTTCTGAAGCAATAGGCTACACTGGTATTTATAAATATACTATACACAATAGGCCTATATATGCTGATGACGAAGATGATCTATGATATAATGGTGATGGTATTATCGCCGTAGAATTTTTGAGTATGGTAATTAACTGACTTGTATACTGAATTCTGCGTAGGTGTTTCAGTTATAGTCTACCTTATGGTGGTGTGGGTTTAAGTACAGTAAATCTATTTGTAAGTATTCACGGTTAATTTAAGGGAAAAAGAGGCCATGATATTGAGTGAAGCAATCATCCTTTTGCTCTGCAAAGGAGGTTTTGCGGACGAGCAATTGCCCAACACACATTTCTCTTGTGAATGTTAAATACTACCATGATCGGTGTAAAGTGTAAAACTGAACACCTGAGAAATTGAGAACGTGGGTTTCGAAGTTATGGATCTCGCCATACATGCTTCACTTACCTTTGAGATTTGAAATAGTTTCGAGACGGAACAAGATACTGAAGAACTGATTTTCACGCAAGGGCTCAAAAATTCAGTGGATAAACATACACCAATAAACTAAGGAATTACAACCTTTCAACGCAAAGTAATATTTTAAAAATGGAATGTACACAATTGTCTAGGCATTGTTGACCCTTTCATGATGATGAAGGGTAATATAAATATGGAAGGGTACAGGTAGCCTAGCGGGAGAGTTGGCCGTGTGGTTAGGGGCGCTCAGCCGTGAGCTTGCAACCGGGAGATAGTGGTTCGAATCCCACTGTCGGCATCCCTGAAGATGGTTTTCCGTGGTTTCCCATTTCCACACCAGGTGCATTCTGGGTCTGTACCTTAATTAAGGCCACGGTCGCTTCCTTCCAATTCCAAGGCCTTTCCTGTCCCATCATCGTCGCCATAGGACCTATCTGTGTCAGTGCGACGTAAAGCAAATAGCAAAAAAGACAACAGGTAGCCTACATTTTTACCGAACCCCAACTCCGATCCAGACCTCAGTGAGGCGGATCTCAAACTGTAATGACTACAGCTCTTCATGTTCGGGAATAATACGCTGCCATTTCTTCAGAGATGTTCAGATGTCTGGTAGACGGTCTCCTGGCAGAGTTAGAGCTATCATAAAGGTAAAAGAATGAATTTATCCCGTATCAAGATCCACCAGTGGAAAATGTGTCACAGCCATAGTCTGACTGTAGTTTCCAGTAGGTTTCCGGGTACTTTTTATCAGAGTATGCACAATATTCCCTAGGTATATATCAGGTAATTCTACTCCTTAATTATAATCTTACTCACTTTTATACATCTTGCAGAAAAAATTGTGTAGTCCGTCGATATTCGATACAAAAGTGAAGAACTTTTTTTTGCAATGACCACAAAGTTAACTATTGCCATGACCACATAGGAGCAAGCTTCAAATACGTGTTTGTGTTCTACTACTAACACGAATCAAGAAGGATGTCCATGGAATCTTTTCTTACATAAATTTACTTTCCTGCTGGCAAGATCTAGTATTTACAGTGCACTATGTCTTCAGGTGTGGGCTAGAACAAATTTGTTACTTTCATTGACCTGTCTCAGTCTCATCCTTGCCTTTGACAACATGAAAGTGACCGAGGTATGATGATGATGATGCTTGTTGTTTAAAAGGGCCTAACATCGAGGTCATCGGCCCCGACCGAGGTATGAGCAATGTTAGTAGTGCCATTCTTTATGCAGCCAGCCCCTGTTATGAATGGTGTGAAAATGTTGCTCATAGGGTCAATTGGTGCGGGCATTTCAGTGCGCTTGCCAGCACTGATATGTAATAGCAAATTCTGGTTGAGTGAGGAAAGCAACGGAAAACGACCTCACTCCTCATTTCCCTAGTACGCCACTTCAGTGACGCCTGGGCTGATGGCAGAAGTGTTGAGGTCCAAACCAGTCTTCGGACTGAGGACTTAACTTACATATTACTTTATAACTATTTATCTAGTTAAATCGAAAGCCATTTACAGCATATTCGTTAGTAGTGTTGTCTCGGTTCCAACATTTCACCAAATATACTTCAACATTAGTCTTATTTATCCTTCACCGAGCCGGGAGATAAATTCCCAATTTCAAACGAGTTATTCTAACCTACTACTTGGCATCATCTCCATTGCACTCCGCAGCACTTGGACTAAAAAGCTTCTCGAGTGCAATTCCTCCTTCCTAACATAGAATAGTACATTGTAATTCAATATGGTGGAGTTACAGGGACAGATGTATGATACAAGCTCTTCCCTTACTTTTCTTGAATTTATTGATCTCTCTTCAATATAAAATTTGTCTGAGAGACTGGTAATTTAATAAACGCAAGCTGGATTTGTTCCAGATTTTGAACTAGGCGTTAGGAGTCCTTTTAAAGATCGACATGAATGGAGACTCAAGTATCACATTCGCATTCTAAATTACGGGGACACCATAATCATCATCATTATGAGTTCTTAATCAAACAGCAGTTCTCCACCGTACTGACCACTCTAATCCCAGTCACCTATCCCAGAAATGTTATCATTTCAACACCGAACATGCTCAAACCATGATTCTAGTTTTCATTTAGTACCAATTAACCCCCCAAAAAATAGATATTGGCGTCATTATAAGATGTAATGAATAAACAGTGTGTGCGAGTGTCTGGTGATTACAACACATTAAATAATTTCTAAAAAATTGCAACTCTATCTCATCCACGTAAACTACACGGTCATGATCGTATATCCTAAATGTTTCACTGTCGCCCGACTTACTGTACCATGATCTCGGCACATAAATACTAAATAAATTATATACTCGAGCTATAGAAATGTTGCAGATTAGAGCGACTCGTACAATTTATTTGTTACATCCAGGTTCACATACGAAACTTGTTAATGAACCGATATATATTTTGCCACTGGCAGAAAATGTGAAATCTTCTATTTGTATCTTTATGTTTAAACATTAAATAATCTCTTACCACAACCTCAAAGCAACTCTGCAACCATCAATTCAATAACGTTCACTGAACCCTGCCACAATTGTACCTCATCACTCTCAGATCCCAAAGAGATATAGACAATGTGCAATTGAAAATTTCATTAGAAATCTTAAAATATTTTACTTAATGAAATCAAAGCTCTCAAAATACCCTTAGTGTTTAAATTCAATTAAACGTTTTTACAAATCTGAGCCAAATTATCTAAAATGTTGTATTGATCATATTTAACGTTCTAGCTGATGTGCTATATTATGCCCGTGTAGGATTTATACAGTGAGTGTCGTAACAATTATCACGTTAAATATGTACTATGTTACCATTTTAATTAATTAATTTTAGTGCCCAATAATGTGGGGATTTACTGGCTGGGAGTAGTATGAGTGGAGAGGTCGGCGGCCATCTCCCTCACAGGCTTTCGGGAGAGACTTCCACCTCATTGACTGCGCTGGCTAAGACTGCATGCCTAACCTCACATCCGCCAACTTGGAGGTGGAGGGACAACCTCAGTTTTACGGCCGGATGCCCTTCCTGACGCCTAAGAGAGCGAGCCTGACCTCACATACGCCATCTTGGAGGGGCTTAATCTTACTTTTTACTAACAAGACAGCAAACCTAACCTCGTGGAGGGGCCTAACCTCAGTTTTACGACCGGATGCCCTTCCCGACTCCAATTGAACAAGATGGCAGCTATACACAGCTCCTTATGGGACATCTTAAGGGCGTTTGCGCAAGATGGCTGCTGCTTTTAGGAGACGGCTTAGGAACGCGTGCCCAAGATGGCTGCTATACATAGGCTCTTATGAGATGCCCTAGGGATGCTTGCGCAATATGGCGGCTATCTAATTCTACAAGATCGCAACTATACATAGCTTCTTATGAGACGGCCTAGGGGTGATTGCGCAAGATGGCTGCTATACATAGGCTCTTCTGAGACTCTCTAGGGACGCTTACGCAAGATGGTGGCTATCTAATTCTATAAGATGGTGGCTATACATAGGCTCTAATGAGACGGCCTAGGGGTGCTTGCACAAGATGGCTGCTATACATAGTCTCTTATGAGATGCCCTGGGGACGCTTGCGCAGGATGGGGGCTATCTAATTCTACAAGATGGCGACTATACATAGCTCCTTATGAGACGGCCTAGGGGTGCTTGCGCAGGATGGGGGTTATCTAATTCTACAAGATGGCGACTATACATAGCTCCTTATGAGACGGCCTAGGGGTGCTTGCGCAAGATGGCTGCTATACATAGTCTCTTATGAGATGCCCTGGGGACGCTTGCGCAGGATGGGGGCTATCTAATTCTACAAGATGGCGACTATACATAGCTCCTTATGAGACGGCCTAGGGATGCTTGCTCAAGATGGCTGCTATACATAGACTCTTATGAGACTCCCCAGGGACGCTTTCGCAAGATGGTGGCTATCTAATTCTACAAGATCGCGGGTATACATAGGCTCTCATGGAGAAACCTGGCACAGGGGTGACATAGGAATTAAGGTGACGGCCTAAGACTGATTGCGCAAGATGGCGGCCGCGTACAACTTGCTGGTGCTAGGGACCCCTAAGCAAGATCGTCGCCATACATTGACTATATTAGACTAACTTTGAACTAGGAGCTAATGGCGATACATTGTTCTTATAGACCTAGCCCTACAGAGCTGCCTCAGGGGCTCACAACTTGTATCTTATGACCTATTAGTTTGATCAACGTAACATTCGAGAAATGAGACAAGGGCTACTATGCAAGATGACTGCTATACTCTATTCGTATAGACCAGATGGCGACTGCTCTTATGGAGAAAGATGGCTGAGGAGGCCTACTGCACATGATGGCGGCTATACACAGGCTCTTACGAAGAAAGCTACCTTAGAGGCTACTGCAAAAGATGGCTGTTATACATAGGCTGTTATGGCTTCCTCCTCCTCTTCCTCCTCTGTCAAGGCATAGCTTTATGTCTCTATTAAACAAGTTTAAACATGCATTCTACTGCGCAAGATGGCGAACCACTCTCCTCCTTCTCATCCGTATAAAAAAGGGCAAAAGGGCACCTCTTCTTAGCAAAAGGGCAAATGGGAAAAATAACACCTCATCTCTAGGGCAAAAGGGCTACTCTTCCTGGCAAAAGGCAAAAGGGATCCTCCTCCTAGCAAAAGGAAAATGGGCTGCTCCTCCTCCTGACAAAAGGACTCCTCCTTACAGTTACTGAGGTTAGCTCTATCCCTCCTCTTACAGACAGATGCTTTCCTCAATTAAACGTTACATTACAAACAAATGTGCTCACGTTACGTAGCGTTATCCTCGTCGCACAAGTGTTTCGATTGAGGAGAAAGCGATAGGAGGTGGAGGCGGCAAGGAGAAGGTCATACCTTTTTCAGCATGCAAAAATATTATAGGATAAGCACATGCTGTGTTAGAGAAGACAAAACAGGTTCAATCGAGTTACAGAATGCAATAAAAAATATAGAATTGACATGCTGTATGTATGACAACACTTGTTGACTATTAAACAGAAAACGTTTATCGCTGCTGTGCTTCGTCAAGACAAGTTACAATTAGCACACGCTATAATTGATTGTAGAACAGGATGAAACATGTTCGCTATCAGTGTTCAGAACAGAAAAACTTATGAGATTAATCTCTCTGTTGATACAGTCGCACTCTTATGCAATCAACGCATGCGAATGTTGTATAACCCTATCCGACATACTTCTTATTCACTGCATATAAGATGATTTTACTACTTTGCAGAGGATACTTTTATCTTAAAGACATAAATTTTGCGGGATTCGAACACATGCAACAGAAAATAATCTGTATAGATTTCGAACTTTGATCTAGTTAGAATACAATAAAATAGATTCTAACCCTGTTCTATTATCGCAAAAACGGAAAGTGAAATGGAACAGAACGCTGGTGCTATAAGAAATACACTGCTTACATTTAAGTCCCTAGCAGTCGAACAATTTATCGAATAAACATGTAACTCGAAATTTCCGTTCGGAAACATATTATTTCAATCTGTTGGCATGGGTTACAAGCGTATAGCTTGTGCAGGAGGGGGTTACTATGCAAGATGATTGCAAAATTCTGAAACGAAAAAATAATCGTGCTACACACATGATAGGGAATGGAACCTAGGGGTCACGTTTTATCAGAAGGGCAAAAGGATGAAAGGACTCTTCCTCCTCCTCCTCCTCCTGACTGCATAAGGGCTAATGGACTAAAAGGCTAATGAGATAAGGGCTAATTGTCTAAAGGGCTAATAGGCAAGAGGGTTAAAGGGCAAATGGACTAATGGGCTAAAGGGCTCCCTCCTCCTAGGGCTAAAGGGCTAATGGGCTAGAGTTCTAAAGGGAAAAAGGGCTACTCCTCATCTACCTTACCGCGACCTCCTCCTCCGAGAAGGAGTTAGCTGAAGTTGGTACATATTTGACAGCAGCAACACTCTCATCGATTGTTATCTGCAAGAACGCCTCTACTTTGTTAGATGTAGCAGATTAATCTCTATTAGTAAACTAGCTGATGTACCCGTGCTTCGCTACGGAATTCTCAGAAAGACTGACTTTGTGGTTTTCCTAACCTAAAATCAACATAGGTCATTACAAAAACGTAAGTATGAATGTAGCGATTAAAAGCAATGCTATCATATAAAATACTCGATCAAATGGAAAGCCGCACGTTTTATCACTTTTAACGAACAGTGCTGCGGTTAGATTGCGGTGCCAATCTAATAGTCCAAAGTTCCAGAGCTGGGATGACCAGGCCGCAGATTGCCATGAACACTCATCTGCCATTATTCCGCTAAATATGCACACTGTTCATTCCAATCAGTGCCTCAGAGTAGGGATTGAATAGCCCGAATGCTATGATGATCCAGTGTGTTACGTACCAGTAGTATCAGAAAATTTATAAACTAGGGGAATGGCACGCTAAAGAAGAAAGTTATCTAACTCCCCAGCTACTTCCCATCAATAGTCAGACAGGCTGTTTACACTCTGTACGACTGGGCGAGTTGACCGTGTGGTTAGCGGTGCGCAGCTGTGAGCTTGCATCCGAGAGATAGTGGATTCGAACCCCATTGTCGGCAGCGCTGAAGATGGTATTCCGTGGTTTCCCACTTTCACACCAGTCAAATGCTGGGCCTGTACCTTAATTAAGGCCTAAGGCACTCCTAGCCCTTTCCTATCCCATCGTCGCCATAAAACCTATCTATGTCGGTGCGACGTAAATCAAATAAAGAATACTCTGTACGCAGCAGTAATCCTATCTACCGGAGATGAGGGGCAACAGAAGACACAAAGCACATCACGACAAACAATGGTCAATGTAATGTTATTGTTGATCAATGTTATGAGCTTTCTATATTGTAGGCCTTCACATTTAGTTTTCTTTGACTCTGTGATTTGAAAATATTTTATACCATAAACTGTAGTTTCTTATTCTCCAACTTTACATACCGATTTTCATTAAATACTGTTTACCCATTTTCTCGTTACTCGGCGCTGATATGGACTTAGTAACAAAAATCCAAATTCATGAATATCTTTGTGATCATAGCCAGTACGGCAACAATGTATAATGAATAATAGGAAATATAATACTATATAACCTTAGTTATGTAGCATTCATCGATTATACCTCTAATAAGAAATATTTGAGAATTGCATTTTAGGCCTTCCCCTAAGCTACCATTTTCTCAGCGTGAATAAAATTATTGATAGCCTAGATTGTAGAGGCTCATCCCCCGACTTCACATACCGATTTTCATTAGACCACTAATAACATAAATAGTTGAGAATTCAATTTTAGGCCTTCCCCTAAACTACCATTTCACTCAGCATGAGTAAAATGATTTATAGCCTAGATTGTAGAGGCTCATCCCCCGACTTCACATACCGAATTTCATTAAATTCTCTTCAACCGTTTTCTCGTGATGCGTGTACATACATACATACATACATACATACATACATACAGATACAGACAGACAGACAGACAGACAGACAGACAGACAGACAGAAATTACGGAAAAGTAAAAAGTGCATTTTCTTGTTACTATGGACATGACCGATACAGAAATACCATTATTTTCAAATTCTGAGCAATGTACAGACAAAACTCTTATTTTTTGTATATATAGATGTTTTATCTCTTCTAACTTCATACACGCCACTATGTGTAACTTCTATTGTTCAAGTTAAGTGTAACTTCTACAAGTACGCGAAAAAACTGATAACTGTCTTTTCCTGAAAACGAAAAGGTTACTGTGCTAATGATCATGAGTTAAAACTTTGTGTTCAGAAACGAAGAAATTTATGCTACACATAACAGGGAATGGAACTCAGGGGTCACGTCTTATCAGAATTACCTAATAAAGAATAAAATCTCCGACCTATTAGTGGTGCACTGAGTTGCGTTTTTCTAACAGAAACCAGTCTCTGCTTGATAGTTCTTTAGTGTTTGGAACACTGAACTTTTCAAGGTGGTAGCAGTGAGGTTAGCGATGTACTGTTGTTGGATTTTAAAATCCGCGCCACGTCGTCCTCCTATCGCTTTCTCCTCAATCGAAAAACCTATGCGACGAGAATAACGCTACATAACGCTACATCACGCTACATAGCGTAAGTATATTTGTTTGTAATGTAAATTTTAATTGAGGAAAACATCTGTCTGTAAGAGGAGGGATAGAGCTAACCTCAGTAACCGTAACTGTAAGGAGGAGACCTTTTGCCAGGAGGAGGAGCAGCCCATTTGCCCTTTTGCTAGGTGGAGGATCCCTTTTGCCCTCTTGCCGGGAAGAGTAGCCCTTTTGCCCTACAGATGAGGAGGTGGTTCTTTTATCCCATTTGCCCTTTTGCTAAGAAGAGGTGCCCTTTTGCCCTTTTTATACGCATGAGGAGGAGAAGGAGAGCGGCTCGCCATCTTGCGCAGTAGAATGCATGTTTAAACTTGTTTGATAGAGACATAAAGCTATGCCTTGACAGAGGAGGAAGAGGAGGAGGAAGTCATAACAGCATATGTATAACAGCCATCTTGTGCAGTAGCCTCTAAGCTAGCTTTCTTCGTAAGAGCCTATGTATAGCAGCCATCTTGTGCAAGTGTCGCTAGGGCGCCTCCTAAGAGCAGCAGCCATCTTGCTTAAGTGCCCTTAAGGCGTCCCATAAGGAGCTGTGTATAGGCGCTATCTTATGCAATCGGTGTCGGGAAGGGCATCTGGCCGTAAAACTGAAGTTAGGCCCCTCCATGAGGTTAGGCTTGCTGTCTTGTACGTAAAAAGTAAGATTAAGCCCCTCCAAGATGGCGGATGTGAGGTTAGGCTCGCTCTCTTAGGCGTCAGGTAGGGCATCCGGCCGTAAAACTGAGGTTAGGTCCCTCCATGAATTTAGGCTTGCTGTCCTATGCGTAAAAAATAGGTTAAGCCCCTCCAAGATGGCGGATGTGAGGTTAGGCATGCAGTCTTAGCCAGCGCAGTCATTGAGGTGGATGCCTCTCCCGAGAGCCTGAGGGGGAGGTGGCCGCCGAACTCTCCACTTATACTACTGCTGGGGCGTAAAAGATAAATAAATACGAATAATAGTCATAATAATAATGGAAAGACTGAAGATTAATTAACAGGTTTATTACGAATGTCCTAAAAATATTGGAACTACCACTTGCCCTTAAAACTAAAAATAACACATTAGATATAGGGTAAATAATTTAAGCTTCCACGGTTATGATAAATGAGACTATGACTAACGTTTGTCTCCGCAGAAGAGGATTTTCCGTTTTCTTTTCGTTTAACCCCCAATTTTTTGAAATCTTCTACTGCTTTCTATATATGAAGATGTTACATGTTAGATTGCAAAATTCACCACCATCCAGTCACTAGCCTGGTAGCCATGCATCACGCGTTCATGGTCTCACACCGTGTTTAGCTGGTTCGAACCCCGTTGGTGAAAAAATCGCCCTCAGAATGTTAACAGCAGGGTAGAACAGGTGGTGGTAAACAGTTTCTAATAAGTAGATTGCTTGCCAGCCTGGGTTCAATTTCAAACCTCTCCGCAGTGTTAGTATAAAGACGTACGACGCCATTGATAGTGATTTAGCAATGAGCAAAACCCTTGGTGCTATTCGACAGGATTAGGGTACGCGCCGACACCGCATTTCTGCCTCTCTCAGCCGCATTTTCATCATTACCATACTGAGACGCGCAGGTCGCCCACGGACGTCAAATATAAAGACTTGCACAGCCGGAGGTCACGTGACACCATTGTCATCCAATGAAGTTTGTGCGACTGTTCCTATAGTAATCCTAAGTACAAGACATCCACCAGTTACACATTTCAAAAATCACAAACATTAACCGGGATATGCACTCTTTTTGAAGCAAAAAAAAATCACGTTCTAGTGGTTCAGATAGCACGGAAGAGGAAAGTAACCTCACTAAACAAGTATGGCATTGTATTGCAAGTTGTAAACTTCATACTGGGGTCCGTATTGAACTTCGTATAAACTTATGAAAGAAGTACCTTTTGGAAGTCCACCTTTTCAATACATTACTTTTTTATTTATTAGAAATCAAAAACGTAATTACTTGTTCAAATTGGGACATGTTTCGCCTACGTACAGGACATCCACCAGTTACACATTTTAAAAATCACAAATATTGACCGGGATGTGCACTGTTTTTGAAGTAGAAAAATCACGTCCCAATGGTTCAGATGACACGGAAAAGAAAAGTAACCTCTCTAAACGTAGGAAGAACCTTCTCTGGAAGTCCCCTCTTCCGCTTTGTACACGGGAAGCATACAATGTGAAGCCCACTTATTTTGATTTTAAACAGCCACAATTACGGCCTCAAGTGATAGCACTTTCATCCCAAGAAGAAACAAGTTTTAAGAACATAAGCACAAGTGAACCTGAACGTTCACAAAAATTAATTACTGTATACAATCTTTGTTAATTTATTCACTACGATATTTCATGACTCAACATGTTACTTTCACCCAGCTGTTCATTTTATCTTAAACGTTATAAGTTTTTCTATGTAATATCTTTAAGCTTAGCCTTAAGTCATTTCTACCTCCTTAATTTTAACCTTAATGTTAAGGATACTATGGTTGCTGATGCCTACATTATAGGCGAAACATATCCCAATTTTAACGTGTAATTACGTTTTTGATTTCTAATAAATCAAAAAATAAAGTATTGAAAAGATGGACTTCCAAGAGATACTTCTTTCTTATGTTTTTATGGGATTGTAAACAAAAGCTTTGAGATTTGCTATCTTCAAACCTTGTAATATTGACCGGGATACGAACAACAACCAACTTTGTGTTAAGGTAGTAATGATAGCAGGAACTCAAATATTTCATTATTTGGCAGAATGGAGAGCTTACTCATTATTTTGCTAATCGTTTAATGTGGCACTAAGAAATTTTCATATTGGTTTTAGTACCACTAGCTACACTATTAAGGTTTTCGAAAACACCAACGATCCCGAATTCTGGCCTACAGTTGCTCTTTAACACACCAGTAAATATTATTTTTAATCTTTGTTTTACGTCGTACTGACGCAGAGAGGTCTTATGACGACGATAGTATAGGAAAGAGGCCTCCGAAGGAAGCGACTATGACAATTTGCCTGGTGTGAATATGGGAAATCACGGAAAATTACCTTCAGGCCTGCCGACAGTGGGGACCCAACACACAATCTCCCAATGTAAACACAAACCGCATAGCCACCTTACTGGGTGCCAGAAAATCTACTTACATGATACTTGCGTATTTGAGTACTTTCATACATCATTGAACTGAGCAGGGATCGAACACCCCAATTTGGGCTCAGAGCCACTGAGCCCAGCTGTAAATTTCAGGTGATGTGAATATCAGGGCAAGGCCAGGACCGAGTAACCAGCGAAAGTGTCTTTAATGAAGGTAGAGCCCCTCCATTATCCTGGTGTAAAGATGGGCAACCATAGTAAAACACTCATTTGGTGGAATTTGAACCCACCATCTACTGCAGTTACACGACCTGTTCTTCTTATTTCACGTAGGCTAGGAAGCTTAAGATATTGTAGTCAAGAGCTGTACTAGGTAATATGCAGGTGGTGGTGATGGTTATTGTTTTAAGAAGAAGTACAACTAAGCAGCCATCCTCAATACAAACCAGAAGGGGAAAATGAAAGGGCTCTTACACTTCGAAAAATGAAGTTATCGGACAAAGAAAGAAAAAATCCATAAATGGACTCAGAAAGCTAATACCGTCGGGGTCGGAAAAGAACAAGACTTGACCAAGGGAGGTCGGATATGATAGATGAAAATGAGTAGACTGGCACAAGTGGAAGCAATGTGAGGACTCAGCTAAGGTCCCCGTGGTTACCAACACACGCTTCCAAGTAAAGGGCCACTGTGGCAAGCTGTTATGTAGCCATCGTTTTGGAGTTAGTTTCTGTAATTTACTCAGTAATGCCACCTAGTGGAGATGAGTGGCAGCCGAACTCTTCGTTCACTTGTCTCTGGTTGAGAGGTGTATTCCCGAAGTTAAAGATGCCATTTATCAGCTTCTACTTAAAGGGTTGAAATAAAACCTAGAGAATGGAAATTCTGGACGTAAGATAAAGGGCCCATACTTTGTCCCCTTAGCAGATTTGGACTTATATAAATTCAGGAATATTATGGAACAGCCTAGAAATTGGTGTATGTATATTACTGAATATATTCTCCACTTGCAAGCAAATCACAACGAAACTGTTATAACGTAAGGTAGTCAATATTTGACATAAACGTAAATACTAAAATAACTAAACTACTCAAAATGTGTTCGTAATTTCGTCCCTCACCCAATTTATGAAAGGTACAACTCATTATAGTACAACTCATTATACATTTTTCCTTCCTAAGCTTAGCAAACACTTTTACTGTAATGAATCACTTGAAGGCCATTAATGAAAAGCGTTTTATTGATATTCCTTTTAATATGGTACTTGAGCGTTGGTCGTGGGTTCTTAAATGCTTTACTTTCACGTTTGTAACCCATTATTTTGACTCTTATTGCCTTAATAGCCTTTTTCATAGCCTCCTTATCCCAAAGCTTGCGTTTTCCCATCCAAAAATAATAATAAACTTCATAAATAAGAAATAAAATGAAGGGGGACGAAATTACGAATATTCAGATTTATTATAATGGCCGCTACAGTAACTCACGTCAACCACCTTAATGTAGCTACTGCACGCCAGAAACTACACCACACGACTGAAATGCAGTCCAGTATTTCAGGCACATATAAACACTCACTCGGTGAATAACAGGCTCTTAATCTGAATGCTGCACTAACTCAGCTTAGTGTGAAATATGGATCCTTCTTGTACATGGAAACTAAACGTAGTGCACACAACCAATACTCACAAGACATCGCGACGAGGCTACCCGTGTGTGCGCGCGGCTAAACATTAGGTACCAACAGTTCAAACTGAAATTCTCTAGGGGGAAAGCCCCTCTACCTTATCTACACTAATATCGGCAAGTTTCTTAAGAACCGAAGCAGTTGCTTTCTGTGTCTGTTCAGTCAAACAGACGAAACTTGTAAAAAAAAAACACAGTGGATATCATCTGCGCATCGTGGATACTATCAATCCTTTCGAAACTGTGAAAATAACACGAATGTACGGACAGATACTAGGTTCTTGTTATATTAATAAAATAGTCTGTGTGATAACCTGCATCTATCTAATGTTTAGAGTGGGGTGTGTAATGTATTTCAGTAATTTGAGGTTAGGAGGGACAAGGAAATGGTCATGGTCTATTTGTTAAATACGATCTGATAATTCGCTAGAACAGAAGGGAGAATATAACGGAACATGATTTTTATAATGGCCAAGTAGGTTTTATAAACCTCTTTTCCTTCTTGCTGGGACACCACGTATCAGTTTCTCAAAGCCGCGAATGTAATTCAAGCCAATTGGATGGAATCACATGGAATCCTGTGCAATATTCTTATTTCAACTCTGCTTCCATTAATGAGACAAAGGGAGAAATAAGAGCAGGAAACATAAGGAATATGCAGTTTTCATTCTGATCATCACCCTGCAGCGAGCCGGTTATAAATGATGGTTCTCTATATAGAGAAGGTCCGCTACACCTCTTACTGCCACGTTGTTCCGGCCTGGCGCGCCCAAGTGGCTGTACTTGTCACCAAGAGGAAATTAGTTGTGGCGGTGGCCGCAAGAGCTACTGTCAAACTGGTCACCCGGATAAATTATGAGAAAGGAGTTGGTAAACCGCCGCGGTGGCCTATGTCAACTAGCCTCTTCTACCGCGGTCAGCACTCTTGAATAAGTTGTACCAAAGAACAACTAGAGAAATGTAATTCAGTGTTAGCCTCAAATCCTGCGATCAGGCCATTAGTTATAAGCTGAACGGCACAGTTCGGGTGAATCAACAGTACAAGTATCCTCAAGTGCTCCAGTTACAGCGTTAAGTGTCTCTGTAGCTACAGACTGCTACATATGTATGTTGCATACATACATACATACATACATACATACATACATACATACATACATACATACCGACAGTAAAATTAGTGAGTGTTACAGCAAAATCCCTAAAACTGTTTTGATCAAGGAATTGAGAGTTTAAGAAATGGCAGAGTGAATGGGATCAAACGACAAAGGGTTCAGTAAGAAAATCACTTTCTCCCATTGTAACAGACAGACTTTCCTAACATGATTATATAACTCTGTATTTCACCGCAATGTTAACGGGTCATGGAAAATTAAGAGTTTACTTTCACCTTTTTAAAATTTTAGATTATCCCACATGTCCTTGCAATGTCAGTTATTGACCATTTATTATTTCATTGTGAATTATTTGGGAGAGAGAGAATCGTTTTAATTAAATGCATTTTAGGTACAGAGTCCTGGTTCCAGTGTGTGGGACCCTCACCAAGATTACTTGATTCGAGAACTGTAAAAAATCCAAAGAAAAGCAGCTCGATTTGTTCTGAGTTATTTCCGAAAGAGTAACGTTACAAAAATGTTGCAAAGTTTGGGCTGGGAAGACTTGGGAGAAAGAAGACAAGCTGCTCGCGTAAGCGGTATGTACCGAGCTGTCAGTGGAGAGATGGCGTTTTTAGGAAGGGGAGTTAGGTCTAAGGATTGGAATAACTTACCAAGGGAGATGTTCAATAAATTTCCAATTTCTCTGAAATCATTTAAGAAAAGCCCAGTAAAACAACAGATAGGGAATCTGCCACCTGGGCGACTGCCCTGATTCCAGATCGGTAGTGACTGAAATTGATTGATGGCCAGTGAACAAAAGTAGGTTGGTCAAAAATTATTTTAAACAGTTCTTACTTTTCTCGAACTCAACTGCATTTAAACAACTGTGAATAAAGGATACAGTTGCGTTTACAGTTTTATTATGTTTTACTTGTGTGCATCATAACAGCCATCGAATTAAGAATGGATCTCACATGTAATTAGAAAATTAAGTTACATTTGTATATCATTACTCAAAACATGTAATGGGGCATGTTTTTAACAAACGGCAAAAAATATACAGGTGAACAAAAAATGCCGCACGTGGAGGTCCCCATGCCATTCCTCGTTGAAATTCATGACAAAAGGTTATCTTGCGAAACCTAGTCCCACGAATAGGTTTTATAGAAATGGGAGTTAAGAAACGAGGCTCTGGCAACGCTGTAACAGCGTGCAGCGTGGTCTAGCACAGGTCGCATGAACTCTGCGCTCTGCCGGAGCTGTCTCATTAGCTCAGTAACACAAGGTGATGCCATAAACGCCGGTTGTGCGGACGCGCCGATGTTTGAGTCGCGTTCGCGCCAATTTTTTCAGTTAATGTGTCAAATTGTATACACTATGCAATACACTATGCTCTGTCTTACCGTTACAGTTACCTTTATTTAAACGTTCAAACATAACTGAACTTCTTACAGATATAAACGACCACTTTGTTTCGTCCATGACACAACAAAAGCTAATACGTAGAACATAACAGTGGACAGAGTAACATCGTCTCTATCCAATGCGGTACAAGGAAACGCAATACAGTACAGCAGGTAGTCTACACTGGATTACCCATTATGCTACGCACAATAATTCCATAGTCTACGTGTGACGTCCAGTCTTATATTCACAGAGCCGGTACGTACACTTACGAGCAACGTTCACTTCACAGCAGAGGTTCAAACCGACCACCTTGCATTTGCAAACACTTCGCCACTCGCTGGAGCATACTTTGCCGGACCCTACGCAACACACCTGCGTCCACCATTGCCGATGCAGCGTGCACGTGAGCTATTAGACCGTGTACATCCACGGGTAGAGTACTATAAATATCTTCCTTTAAGTGTCGCCAATATAAAAACTAGTGGATTAAGGTCCGGTGAACGTGGAGGCCGGAACATTGGACCTCCAGACCAATCCATTTCCCTGAGAACGCTTCCTAACCAGTTACGCACAGTCATTCCAGAGTGTGGCGGTGCACCATCATGCTGAAACCATAGCTGTCGCCGAACACCAGGTGGAACGTTTTCTTAAGCGTCAGGCAAAGTATTGCCCAAAAACGTACGATAGCGGGGTGTATTCAACTTTTCCGGCAATAGGTAAGGGCCTAAAAGCACTCCTCCACCGATTCCAGCCCACAGGTTTATGCCAAAGCGCGCCTGAAAGCCACGTTCACGGGTGACATGTGGGTTGTGGTCAGACCAATAATGACTGTTGTGATAGTTGAAAATACCTTCCCGAGTGAAGCTACATTCGTCACTCCATATCACATTCTTTAAAAAATGTTTGTTATCGTCAACTTGTTGTAAAAGCCATTCACAGAACTGTGCTCGTTGAATGCGGTCTTCTGGCCGCTGGTGTTGAGTTAACGTGTAATGATATGGATGCAGTTTTTCGTCGTGCAACACGTCAACGACCAGTGTTTGAGATACCTGGAACTGCCTTGCAATATGACGGGTATTTTGCCGAGGTGATTAGTGAACGGCTTCAAGAATGTCGTCCTCTGTTTGTTGAGTACGTCTAGTCCTTGGAGGACTACATGTGGACGAAGATTACCGATTTCCCACAGGTGTTGCTCAAGGCGACGAAAAACATTCTTATCGGGATGGCGCCTTTGAGGGTACCGTGCTGAATACTCACGAGCAGCAGCAGAAGCTTGGTTATCGGATGCACCCAACACTAGAAGCATGTCGACGTATTCGCCGTTTGCGTACTCCATGAGGAAGCCGCCCTACATGTACTTGACAGGACCAGTTGTGGTTGTGCACTGCGTGGTTAGTCGACTCATGCATTCAGTTGAATGGATCACACTGTCATGTGTTCGACTATTGTCATGTGTCAACAGGCTGTCATGCTTACAAACGCAGTTACACGACGGGAACTGACGTCACACACACAAAAGAAAAAGAAATCTGACGTAGATTCCAGCCGTAGCTCCAAGGTGCATGTGGGTTTGATAACCCAGCAGTCTACTCAGTGAGCTGCGACGGCGGGTACGGTAGAGCGGGATGATGCACGTTTCTCTATTACATCCCGATGCACTGCAGGATGTGTCAGTGTTGCCAGCTTGTCGTTTTCGACTTGTTTTCCAACAGCACCAGATCTGATTTGGCTATAGAGACTTTTGTCTGGCAATGGAATGAGGATTCGCAAGCCGACCTCCAAGTGCGGCATTCTTTGTTCACCCTGTATAATACATACATACATACATACATACATACATACATACATACATACATACCGTCGCTGCCGGGACAAAACCTCCTATGTGAAATATTTTAGCTCAGAACTTTGGCCGGTAAGGTTCTGTCACCTAAGGTGCAATATTGTGTGAATACTGTCAAGGCATTCTCGCTCTTCATAATGTATGTGTTGCGGGTCAGTGCATCTCCAAAAATATTATCACATAAGAGGTTTTGTCCCGGCAACGACGATATATTCATACATGCATCCGAACATGGTGGATTTGAAGCTTACCGATGGCAGCTCAGAATAATGTTTTCTCTAGTTTTCCATTTTCACATCACTCAAATCCTGGGCCCGTATCTTAATTACGGCCATGACTGTTTCCTTCCCAGTCCTAGCTTATTCCACTCCTTGTGTTGCCTAAAACCCTCCATGTGTTAGTGCAGAGGTGCTCTCGCTGGGCTTTTCGTCCCGCGGGCACACGGGTGATAGGCGGAGCGGGCAAGCAATCAGTGTGTGCGCCTAAGTGACAGCAAAGTTCTGGTTGGGCGACAAGCCGTGAAGGACAATGTACGGTGAGCTTTCATTTCAGTATTAAGCGAATAGTGTTATATTTCCTTCCCATTGGACAGAAATTCAAATAATTTTCAATGTAATTTACGTTGTAAGGAATCAGTTACTATTTTTGCTATTGGCTTTACGTCGCACCGACACAGATATGTCTTATGGCGGCGATGGAACAGGAAAGGGCTAGGACTGGGAAGGAAGCGGCCGTGGGCTTAATTAAGGTACAGCCCCAGCATTTGCCTGGTGTGAAAATGGGAAACCACGGAAAACCATCTTCAGGGCTGCCGACAGTGGGGTTCGAACCTACTATCTCCCGAATACTGGATACTGGCCGCATTTAAGCGACTTCAGCTATCGAGCTCGGTAAGGAATCAGTTATCTCCGTTCTGTTTACGTATACTGATCGAATACAATAAAGAGTTTACCGGTATCTCAAAATATTGTAATCTACGTAGTGAATTACAATTTTCACTAATATATTTTAATAGGGGTATGCTTTAGAAGCATTTCTAATATAATAAGGAGTAATGCGGATAAACTATGACTTGTTTGGCGCTGGTCGTGAGCTCACGTTGGTGAGTTCAATTCCTACTCAGTCTAGTGGTATTTGAAGGTGCTCAAATTACACCAGCCTCGTGTTGATATATATACTGTCATGTAAAATAACTACTGCGGAACAAAATTCTGGCACCCCAGCGTCTTCGAAAAACTGTCAAAATAATGAAATAAACATAAAATTAATAACAGGATCAGCATATACATACATATAATAGTTTCTAGACTGAATTCACCGAAAATCTATGCAATAAGATTGAGAATGCCCACATTGTGAAAGGTGACCCCATAGTCCAATACCTAAAAATCACACAGTGTATAATCCACTGTCCGCCGAGCTCGATAGCTGCAGTCACCTAAGTGCGGCCAGTATCCAGTATTCGAGATAGTGGGTTCGAACCCCACTGTCGGCAGCCCTGGAGATGTTTTTCCGTGATTTTCCATTTTCACACCAGGCAAATGCTGGGGCTGTCCCTTAAATAAGGCCACGGCCGCTCCCTTCCCAGTCCTAGCCCTTTCCTGACCCATCGTCGCCATAAGGCCTATCTGTGTTGGTACGACGTAAAGCCAATAGCAAAAAAGAAAACAAATCATGTTAAGTTAAAACAAATTCCCCGCCATCATCAAAGTAAACCTTACAAAGTCGCGGTAATGTACAAGAGAAAACAATTTTGATTTTATCTTATGTTTTGCGGCACAAATCCACTAACACACAGCATGGGATAAATTGGTCAAAGTATACAGACTAATATCACCCAGGATTTATTTTGTTCTTTTGATATAATAACGTATCAAATAAAACACTGTCTGTTTTATCGCACTGATTTATTTCAGGGTGACCAAATAAATTCACACACACACACACAATTCTAGTCAACTATGAATGACCAGACTCCACTAATTGCTGTCTATTTACGAAGTCTCTCTGTCCTCCTCACAGTTATGTGGCCTGCCTGCCTGGATGGGCTATAATCCTGATTGATAGGCATTTCACTGCTTAAGCTATTACCAGCTCAGTCCCTTCATACACACAGCTAGGTTTGACTACAGTGCTTCTGACCACCACAACAAAAGCCAACTGTTCCTTGGTTCGACACCAGAGGAAGTCCTGCACTCTCACGTCCAAACATAGTGTATTACTTAACACTGAAAACTAAACAGTGATCACACAACAACAAAATCTCATCAGTGCTAGCCAGTCAGCAACAAAGACTTAACACTGCTCCAGCTACTCACATCAATTCTCCACACAGTACACGGCGATACGAAGCCGCCTGTAATGTAACTTCATCGAGAAGAAAATACAAAGAGCTCAACCGTAGTCAGTAGCTGTTCTTTAACGTAGTATGAGACTAACACAACCCCACAACATTAGTGAAAACTATATTCGAGCAAAAGTCTCTTCCAATATTATTGTATATTATAATTATAGCCAAAATATTAGGCTACTGACCGAGAAATAAAAGAAACTCACAGTAAGCATCGTCTAATTCTGTATCAAATACTCTGGCACGAAATTTGAAAAGTGGTACGAGGGCTGGAACGGGGTCCACTAAGCCTCGGGAGGTCAACTGAGTAGAGGTGGGTTCGTTTCCCACCTCAGCCATCCTGGAAGTGGTTTTCCCTGGTTTCCCACTTCTCCACCAGGCAAATGCCGGAATGATACCTAACGTAAGGCCACGGCCGCTTTCTTCCCTCTTCCTTGTCTGTCCATTCCAATCTTCCTATCTCCCCACAAGTCCGCTGTTTGGTATAGCAGGTGAGGCCGCCTGGAACAGATACTGGTCATTCTCCCCAGTTGTATCCCCGAACCAATGTCTCATGCTCCAGGACACTGCCCATGAGGCGGTAGAGGTGGATCCCTCGTTGAGTCCGAGGGAAAAACCAACCCTGAAGGGTAAACGGATTAAGAAGAAGAAGAAGACGTTTTACGGCTCGTAATGATTTCGCCGCTACTCAGTTGACATCCCGAGGCTGAATTGACCCCGTTCCAGCTCTCGTACCACTTTTCAAATTTCGTGGCAGAGCCGGGAATCGAACCCGGGCCTCCGGGGGTGGCAGCTAGTAACACTAACCACCACACCACAGAGGCGGACTATTGATCTAAACTTTTCAATTTATTTCAAGTGATAGAAACTCCCGAAGTCATGTTCTATTAAACAATTCGTTGTTGTTTTAAAAGTAAACGCGATTTATTACAACATTTTGGGGCCTTTCAAATTAACGATTTATTTAGTTTGTCAGTACTATTACCATGCTAATACGTAATGCATAAACATTATTATGTATCATAGATCGCACAGTAATTGTGAAATAATGCAGTGTTTTCGTACCGCCTGAAATCGATTTACATGTATAGCTATTATGGGCCCGTTCGTAGTGCAGGTCAACTGGAGACCACGTCGAATGTATGGGAAATCAAAGTCAAGTCTGTGAAAATGTAGGAACTTTACCTATCCGAACATTTGCCTGAACAATTAGAAAAAAATAACGTTGCATTGCCCTCACTTCACATAAAATAAACATTTACAAATAGGGAGAATGGCGGATAATAAGTTTTAAACATTATATTCTTCTTCTTCTTCTTCTCCTTAATCTGTTTACCCTCCAGGGTCGGTTTTTTCCTCGGACTCAGCGAGGAATCCCACCTCTACCGCCTCAAGGCCAGTGTCCTGGAGTTTCAGACTTTGGGTCGGGGTGTACAACTGGGGAGAATGACCAGTACCTCGCCAAGGTGGCCTCACCTGCTATGCTGAACAGCGGCCTTGTGGGGGGAGATGGGAAGATTGGAAGGGAAAGACAAGGAAGAGGGAAGGAAGGGACCGTGGCCTTCAGTTAGGTACCATCCCACTATTTGCCTGGAGGAGAAGTGGGAAACCACGGAAAACCACTTCCAGGATGGCTGAGGCGGGAATCGAACCCACCTCTACTCAGTTGACCTCCCGAGGCTGAGTGGACCCCGTTCCAGCCCTCGTACCACTTTTCAAATTTCGTGGCAGAGCCGGGAATCGAACCCGGACCTCCGGGGGTGGCAGCTAATCACGCTAACCACTACACAACGGAGGCGGACTATATTCTATGACGGAAATCTACACCCACTACCAAGGGAGTAGTCTACGCGGTTTCGGTCACGTATCTGCTAACTTGCATTCAGGCGATAGTATGATCTAACCCTACCATAGGTATGTCTAAATGTAGTTCAGGCAAATTTTTGTACGAAATCTGGTCTTATAATTGCTAATGAGAATACATAGCTGTATATGTGTTCTAGCCCTGAGATGTTGAAAATGCGCCATTGTTTCGTTATGTTTTGTACATTGTGTGAACCTTCAACTGAGGGAAGTTTTGTAAATAGTTATAAATAGTCTCCCTTCAGAGTACATTTAATGTACTGGAAGTGTGTAATACTCCTGGATGCAACATTTACCGTAGACCGTAGGCTCCGAATAGACTGTGGGCGGACAGAATAGGCTAATGCACTAGTAAGCAAAATAGTGAACTATTTCCGATGATCAGCTACCTTACGCTGTGAAATGAACACTTACTCGTAAATTCAGCATCGCAGCATCTGTACGCTCATAACGATATGACTTGTATCATGCAGTCCATCATATGATAAAAATATCTATGAAACAATACTTTCGCAGTAAGCGTTATTAATTACCTTGCATCATCATCTTCACCGTTTTGCTAGCCTTCTCCCAATGGGTCAGCAGTTTAGCCCAGTTTTATGACCGGATGCCTTTCCTGACGCCAACCTTCGCCTCCGCTATGTAAAGGGATATATTCATATTGCATGTTTCTGTGTTGACTTATTGTGTAAAGTAATTCATGTAAATGAACATGAGTATCAGAAAGAACAGAACACCCAGCCCCCGATTTAGAGCAATAAACAAGGCAAACTGAAAATTCCCTACCCGAATGAAAATCATATCCGGGGCTTCTGAATCGAAGGCAAGTAAGCTGACAATTCAGCCAAGAAGAAGGATAATTAGTTAGCTTATAAGTGTAACCATAAAGTTTTTCCTGTGAGCACTGCTATTTACACATTCCACCTCAAATGTGCTCTTAAACTGAACCTTATATTCTAGACCTCCTTCACTTGTAACGTTCTTTGTACTTGATAGCGTCTTTGCTTACTATCAACTTGCTAGAAATAGCGTTGTAATTGAGACTTGCTTTCAAAAGGGTGCCCTTGATCGGGACACTAGATAACAAAATATCAAAGTACTCAGAAACGGCAGTACACAACCGCGCAGAGTGCCGAGAAGCGTGCAACATGAGAATATAACAGTTCAATACATTGTGTCAACATTACCGTAAACAGTGCAGCTTAGAGCTCCATACATGTGCATAAATAAGTTAAAAGGCCGCTACCCAAGAGAATTGCCGTGGTAGGTACCAGTGAAAACAAAAGCATTAAGGGAAAGGAACTCGAGGAAGAGAATTTTGGAAAACAAGTTTGAAAATAACAATATATATTATACCAATCTCAAAGGGGTAACAAATTATATTTTACATCAGAACAAATAGAATGAACCAGCATATGTCATAATAAAAGCGTTAAGTTTGATTTTAAGATACGTAGGTGATACAAATTTTAATTACATCGTCATAATCGAATCCCTAAGCACCAATCACTACAATCTTTGGACATATGTTCCGACACTTCAATTAGGGGAAAAAGAAAGGGAATGGGGGGGGGGGGACCCATAAATTCAGAAATCAGTTTCTTTGCATTATATTACACAATATGCTAGAAGGGAGGTACATCAATAAGGTTTCAGGCTCGTGCCAGTAGAATAGAAAGTTGGTAGTGTGATACACCTGCAAGATGAGCTCACAAATTGATACAGTGTTTACAATAAGACATTGTAATGCAACCTCATGGCAAACAATTCAAGAGATTCAGAATTGAAGTAAACCAATCTCGAATTTCAGGGAGTGATCCTATCGGTAGATTAAAAATAAAAATAAATAGGAATTCTAACAAGTGATCCCAGCAGGGATTAAAACACACACGCATGCGCAGAAGTGATAATAAAATAGAAGCTAACCAATGAACATACAAATTAAATTAGCAGACCACATCTTTTGAGCAAGCACCATTTTTACGCAAATTAAGCAGATAGATGGGGTAAGAAAAGAAATAAAGATAGGTACAAGATAAAGGATAGAATAAGGAAATAAGAAACGGAGGAATGGGATAGGATAAGGATCTAGCCGCCAAGTCCCCAGCGCTAACAGACGCGATGCAAGAGTTCATCTCAGAAAGCAGGAATGTTTATGGACTAGAATAGTAGATCAGCTGTCCAGTACACCATTTTACACCACATTTTAGGAATATAAATGTCCAAAAGGCAGAACATTTGCGCTGCTAGAATACTCAGATGTGTCCTGAAGGGACCAAAGTTCAATTTTCGTTACTCGGCGAAGCCCAAGTATAGCAAGGTAGGGCACGTTAAATGATAGAAAGAAAGTGTGTCTGCTCACCCTTGACAGAAGTCCAGCACGAAGTTTACAAGTAAAATGGACACGGACCAGCCGTGTGGAGAGTTCCAGCTCCCACTGTCTTCAACAAGGTTATACCACAACTGACCTCCCAAATAAACGACACAAGGCCATATATATATGCCAGCGGGGTATATCGAGAACATACTATAGGTGTGACGTCAGAGTGGATGCGCCATAGAGGCGAGCAGTGACAGCAGTAGTACAAACAGCGGGGAAGCCGACAGTTCGTAACAGCAGACGGAGAAAAGAGCACCAATTCGACGGGGAGATTATTATTATTATTATTATTATTATTATTTTAAACGTAAGGTAAGCACTAATAGCTCGCAACATATACTCCCACCACACGGGAAAAATCCGAAGGATTGGTGCGATGAACGATGAAGAAGCACGTCGAGCAAGCGATGGTTGGTGGAGCAGGCACAGATGAGGACGGTGAAGATGCAGCGCGGATCCCATGATGAACAGACGAAAGCAGCAACAGAAGAATGCAGAAGAAACGTAGACACGCAGATCCGACGAAGTCCAGACGTGGCGCATCTCCGGGGCCGGGCAGGATGCAGGAGCAAAGGGGGAAAAAAAAGAACGAAAGAATAAGTAACAAGAAAGAAGAAACAAGAAAAAGAGGAACAAGTGGGGGGGGGGGGAAGGAGGAGGACAAAGGAAAATCCGGATCGTATCATAACAATAATACAATGATAAGTGGTCTGCAATCAAAATGTTTACAATAAAAGAACAAACTTGATCAATAAATATATATATATAAAGAAGGTAACACAGATAACGAATATAATGAGAGGAGGTCAGGCGTGAAAAGATTAGACAGTGGGAGCTGGAGGGAGGGAGAGCAGAAACCAGAAAAAAAGGGAGAAAAAGGAGGACTGGACAGCAAACGATACCAAAGAAACAAGGAAAAAAAAAAGGTATAGCAGGCCCGATCGCTACCCAACTCCCACCCTAGAAAGAAAAAAAAAAGGGAGGGGAGGGGGCCTTAAGAATGGAACGGTTTTAACATAGAAAAATGAGCTTTTTTAATGTCCGTGGGGGTATGAAGAGATTGAAGCTGAGCAGTATTAGGGGATGGAAAGGAAAGAATACGAAAAGGGCCTAACCAACGTGGGGAAAGTTTAGCGGAAACATTTTGTGAAGCGGAACTAAGAGGATGGTTTTTCAGAAGAACTTGGTCAAACATCTTAAATTTAGGTTGAGAGACCCGAGTTCTACAAGCTTTCCTATGTACTTCCCTCGCCTGAAGGAGCTTGTCATATGCCTTTTGCAATTGGGAATGGCTGAGGCGATGAGGAGGGGTGTCCAAGAGGGAGGGCAAATCCCACGTAAGAGACAAAGGGGTGTTCAATTCACGGCCAAGAAAAAGTTTAGCAGGGGAAAAACCCGTAGAGGAATTGATGGTCGAATTTAAAGCAAGCACAAAAGATGGAAGTTCAGTATCCCATAGCTTCTGATTATTGGAGTGAAAAATGGATAGGAAGGTTTTCAAATTCCTATGGTACCGTTCAACAGTGTTGGCTTGAGGATGATATGGAGAAGTACAGATTTTTTTGATACCTAATGAAAAACAAAAATTATAAAATAATTTCGACGTGAAAATGGATGCATTGTCAGAAATAAGAAATTTAGGGAGGCCAGTAATTGGAAAAATATGGTTAGACAAAAGATTTATAACAATTTGAGAGGAAATATTTCGCAAAGGGCGAACAATGAGAAATTTGGAGAAACCATCTAATAAAGTAAAAATATAAGAATTTGATTTAGACGATTTGACAATAGGTCCGACAATGTCAACATAATATTTCTCACAGGTGTAGGTAGCGGGAGAGGCGGCAAAGGTGCCATAAGGAAGGTGATTCAATGGCTTATGGCGTTGACAAGAGGCACAAGAACGCACCCATGAAAAGATATCCTTGCGCATTTGGGGCCAATAGAATTGGGAGGCAAGGCGTGCATAAGTCTTAGCTCTCCCAAAATGTCCCCCTACAGGAGAGTCATGAAAGTATTGATAAACCATGGACCGTAAACTGGAAGGAAGAACAAGGCGAGGAGTGGCCTTGGGAGTAGGCTTAAAAATGAGAAGTTGCTGCTGATGACGAAACGGGCCAGAATAATTAGGGGAAACCAGGTCACGAGAAATTTGTTGGCAGTAAGGATCAAGCTGTTGATGTTGTAAACACGATTGAAAAGAAAGCGGAAAATTAGTTAACGAGGAAACAGAAAAAACAGAATTAACAGGAAGTGAATCGAGCTCAGAGGGTTGGAAATGAGGTTCTTCAAATAAACGAGATAAAGCATCGGCAACGGAGTTGTTATATCCAGAGACGAATTTAAGAGAGAACTTGAATCGTGAGAGGCGGAGTAACCAACGACCCGTACGACCAATTTTCGGGGCATTATGGAGGAGCCAAGAAAGAGCCTGATTGTCGGTACTAACAATGAATGGGCGGTGGTCAAGATAATCAGCGAAGTGTTCAATAGAGAGGATGAGGGCAAGAGCCTCTTTTTCGTAGGTAGAATATTTACGTTCGGCAGGGGATAATAGACGGCTAAAATATGCAATAGGGAGTGTGCAATCATTAATAGTTTGTTGGAGAACGGCGCCTATAGCAATATCAGAAGCATCAGTGGACAATTCAAAGGTGACGTTAAAATCAGGAATCTGGAGAAGAGGTGCATGAGATAATTTAGTTTTTAAAAGATCAAAGGCAATTTGTTGTTGAGAAGACCAAAGGAATTTAACACCTTTACGTTTAAGAGCATTCAAAGGTTCAGAAATAGCAGAAAAATTTGGAATGTATTTGGCATAGAAACCGACCATTCCCAAAAAAGATCGTAAATGTTTTAAATTAGAGGGAGGCGGAATTCTAGTAATAGCAGAAACCCATTCAGGGTCAACAGCAATACCATCAGAACTTAAAATATGACCCAGAAATTTAATAGAGGTTTGAGCGATCAAAACCTTAGACGGATTTACGGTTAAGCCGACGTTGCGGAGACGTGTAAGGACTTCGCGAACGTGGGACAGATGAGATTCAAAATCGGGAGAAAAAATCAAAATATCATCAATAAAAGGGAAAAGATATTTGTACTTAATATCAGAGAATAGGGAGTCGACGAAGCGTTGCATAATTTGGGAACCTAAATTCAAACCGAAAGGGACTTTTTTAAATTGGTAAAGGCCATTAGGGGTAATAAAAGCCGTATACCGGGAGCTAATGTCATCCAACGGGAGCTGGTTGTAGGCCGAATTAAGATCGAAAATCGAAAAAAATTTTGAACCGGAAAAATGTTGAAATGCAGAGTTTAATTTGGGCATAGGATACGCATCATAAACAATTTTCTCATTCAACTTACGAAAATCCACAATAAATCTCGCGGAGCCATCAGGCTTATCAACCACAAAGGCGGGAGAGGCGTAATCGGAAGATGATGGAATAATAGTACTATCATTCAACATTTTCTGTATTAGCTGATTTAAAACCTTCATCCGAGGAGGACTAAGGAAATATGGAGAGGAGCGAACAGGGGTGGTATCATTAAGATCAATATGGGCAAAAAAATCCCTGACAGTACCGAGCTTAGGGGTGATGACGTCCGAAAATTCAGTGAGCAAAGCTTGAACTTGATCGGAATGAATAGAATTAATTCTAGGAAGGGGAGAATAGAAACGAGAAGGGTAGTCGAGAGTATGAATTAAGGGAACAGATTTATCAGAAAAGGGAAAAGAAACTTTAGAATGCGCGGAATCAAGAAGAAGACCAGTATAAGCAAAAAAGTCATACCCCAAAATGATAGGGAGAGATAAAGATTCAGCGATAAGGAAGGTAAACGGCCAGGAAAAATACTGCATTTTAATATGCAAAGAAACCGTACCAATAATATTCAAAGGCTGATTAGAGACAGAAAGACAACGTGTAGAGGTAGGAAGATAATGTAAATGGGGATCTAATTCGGTTAACAATTTATAGAATTGATAGCTGATAAGAGAAACAGCGGCACCTGAATCGAGAAGGGCGACAGAAGGAGAGTTATTGGCAGTAACTAAGATATGACAAGTAGGAGGTAAAAATGAAGCCAAATTTGAAGTGGATTGGGAAGATGCCGTTAATACAGGAGGCAGATTTTCCCCATCAAAGCGTCTACTGCCTAGCGACGTGGGTGGAATGCGTTTCCCGAAAATGGAGTAGTACACTGACGCGCAAGGTGGCCGGGCAGTTTGCACCGATAACAAATGATAGGAGGGCGGACAGCGTGAAGGGAAGGTGCGGGTAAAGCAGAATATGAAGAAGTAGAAGGAATAATCGGAGGAGGAACAGATGAATAGAACGAACGATCTCCTAAAGAATTTATAGTGTGCTGATGGGCTAAATTATAAAGTTGCAGAAGAGAAACAGGAGGAGCTAAAACGTTAAATAGCATGCGAAATGAGGGAGCCGCGTAAAACTGTATAATGGAAATTAATTCCTGGGTATTATGTGATATATTCAAAACATCGGTATAAGTTATGATAGAGTCAAGATAATCATGAGCAGGTTCATTAGGTAACTGATGTCGTCTAATAAATTCATTACTCAATTTATAACGTACTTCCAGGGGTAGAAAATAATTATGAACAGCGTGCCTCAATTCGTACCAGTTAGAGAAGTTGGACATATTATCAAGCCAAAATGTGGAGAAAAAACCCGTGGTTTTCGTGGAGAGAAGACCAATCAGTTGAGGAAAGGAAGCTACTTTAATATTTAAAAATTTACGGGCTGAAAATAACCAGATTGTAAGACTACGAGGATCTGTTGCCGATAACTGGGGGACTTGAAGTAAAGATTGTTTAATAATCTGAACATTGAGAGAACTATCCACCGAAGTGGTAGGAAGAACAGGGGAGGGAGGGTATGGAGGAGGGGGAGGGGCCATAGGGTATCGGAAGGGAGGTGGTTTACTCTCGTCAGATGTTACATCAGGCGCATGATCAGTAGAAGACGGAGAGACTGAGGAAGGAGAAGAAAACGAAATTAAATTGGGAACAGAAGGATTTGGGAGTGACAAATTTTGAGGAATTGGTGAAGACAGTAGAGAAAGGTCATCCCCTAAAGGGAAATTATCTGAAAAACAAGCCATGATATACAGAATAATCAAAGAAAAGGACTAAAGTAAAGGGTAACTCTGCTACCATATGTAACGTTCTTTGTACTTGATAGCGTCTTTGCTTACTATCAACTTGCTAGAAATAGCGTTGTAATTGAGACTTGCTTTCAAAAGGGTGCCCTTGATCGGGACACTAGATAACAAAATATCAAAGTACTCAGAAACGGCAGTACACAACCGCGCAGAGTGCCGAGAAGCGTGCAACATGAGAATATAACAGTTCAATACATTGTGTCAACATTACCGTAAACAGTGCAGCTTAGAGCTCCATACATGTGCATAAATAAGTTAAAAGGCCGCTACCCAAGAGAATTGCCGTGGTAGGTACCAGTGAAAACAAAAGCATTAAGGGAAAGGAACTCGAGGAAGAGAATTTTGGAAAACAAGTTTGAAAATAACAATATATATTATACCAATCTCAAAGGGGTAACAAATTATATTTTACATCAGAACAAATAGAATGAACCAGCATATGTCATAATAAAAGCGTTAAGTTTGATTTTAAGATACGTAGGTGATACAAATTTTAATTACATCGTCATAATCGAATCCCTAAGCACCAATCACTACAATCTTTGGACATATGTTCCGACACTTCAATTAGGGGAAAAAGAAAGGGAATGGGGGGGGGGAGACCCATAAATTCAGAAATCAGTTTCTTTGCATTATATTACACAATATGCTAGAAGGGAGGTACATCAATAAGGTTTCAGGCTCGTGCCAGTAGAATAGAAAGTTGGTAGTGTGATACACCTGCAAGATGAGCTCACAAATTGATACAGTGTTTACAATAAGACATTGTAATGCAACCTCATGGCAAACAATTCAAGAGATTCAGAATTGAAGTAAACCAATCTCGAATTTCAGGGAGTGATCCTATCGGTAGATTAAAAATAAAAATAAATAGGAATTCTAACAAGTGATCCCAGCAGGGATTAAAACACACACGCATGCGCAGAAGTGATAATAAAATAGAAGCTAACCAATGAACATACAAATTAAATTAGCAGACCACATCTTTTGAGCAAGCACCATTTTTACGCAAATTAAGCAGATAGATGGGGTAAGAAAAGAAATAAAGATAGGTACAAGATAAAGGATAGAATAAGGAAATAAGAAACGGAGGAATGGGATAGGATAAGGATCTAGCCGCCAAGTCCCCAGCGCTAACAGACGCGATGCAAGAGTTCATCTCAGAAAGCAGGAAAGTTTATGGACTAGAATAGTAGATCAGCTGTCCAGTACACCATTTTACACCACATTTTAGGAATATAAATGTCCAAAAGGCAGAACATTTGCGCTGCTAGAATACTCAGATGTGTCCTGAAGGGACCAAAGTTCAATTTTCGTTACTCGGCGAAGCCCAAGTATAGCAAGGTAGGGCACGTTAAATGATAGAAAGAAAGTGTGTCTGCTCACCCTTGACAGAAGTCCAGCACGAAGTTTACAAGTAAAATGGACACGGACCAGCCGTGTGGAGAGTTCCAGCTCCCACTGTCTTCAACAAGGTTATACCACAACTGACCTCCCAAATAAACGACACAAGGCCATATATATATGCCAGCGGGGTATATCGAGAACATACTATAGGTGTGACGTCAGAGTGGATGCGCCATAGAGGCGAGCAGTGACAGCAGTAGTACAAACAGCGGGGAAGCCGACAGTTCGTAACAGCAGACGGAGAAAAGAGCACCAATTCGACGGGGAGATTATTATTATTATTATTTTTTTTTTAAACGTAAGGTAAGCACTAATAGCTCGCAACACACTCATGTAAGAAACTTCATCGTTCAATATTGTTGCTTGTCATTCATAACATACGGTGTTAGGGGGTAGGAGTCACATATATCTTGTAGCAATTGAGAATGATATGTCGAACCGGTATACAGGGCAACGTGGAGGTCGGCATGCGGTTCCTCGTCGAAATTCACGAAAGTTTATCTTGCAAAACCTAGTTCCACCAATAGGTTTTATAGAAATGCGAGTTAAGAAACGAGGCTCTGGCACCGCTGTAACGGCGTGCAGCGTGGCCTAGCACAGGTCGCATGAACTCGGCGCACTGCCGGAGCTGTCTCATTAGCTCAGTGACACGAGGTAATGCCATTAATGCCGGTTGTGCGGACGCGGCGATGTTCGAGTCACGCTAGTGCCAACTTTTTTCAATTAATGTATCACGACCACTTCGTTTCGTCCATGGCACAAATAAAGCCAATACGTAAAAAAACGGATACAGTAACATCGTCTCTATCCAATGCAGTACAAGGAAACACAATAGAGTACAGTAGGTAGTCTACACTGGATTACCCATTATGCCACGCACAATAATTCCATAGTGTACGTGTGACGTCCAGTCTTATCTTCACGGAGCCGGTACGTAAGCTTACGAGCAACGTTCACTTCACAGCAGATGTCCAAAGCGACCACTTTGCATTTGAAAACATTTCGCCACTCACTGGAGCATACTTTGCCGTATCCTACGCAACACACCTGCATCCACCATTGCCGATGCAGAATGCACGCGAGCTATTAGGTCTTGTAAATCCATGGGTGGAGTACTATAAACATGTTCTTTTAAGTGTCCCCACAAATAAGAATCTAGTGGATTAAGGTCCGGGTAACGTGGAGGCCAGAACATTGGACTTCCACGACCAATCCTTTTCCCTGGAAACGCTTCATTTAACCAGTTACGCATAATCATTCCAAAGTGTGGCGGTGCACCATCATGCTGAAACCATGGCTGTCGCCGAACACCAAGTGGAACGTTTTATAAAGCGTCAGACAAACTATTGCCCAGAAACCTAAGATAGCCGAGCGCATTCAATTTTTCCGGCAATAGGTAAGGGCCTCCCACGATTCCAGCCCACAGGTTTATACCAAAGTGCGCCTGAAAGCCACTGTCATGTGTTTCGACTATTGTCATGTGAGAACAGGATGTCATGCTTACAAACGCAGTTACACGACGGGAACTAGGGACAGACGGGCAACCGTGCAACAAACCACGGCTCAATTCAACACAGGCCGTGCTAGACACGTCTTCCAGTGGACAATCCGTAGGAACATGAGCTCTATGGGGTATGGGAGCCGGCGCCGCACACGGGTGCCACTGTTAACCCAACGTCATCGGGCACAACGACGCGCATTTGTCGCCAGTCACAAGCGATGGACACTGGAACAATGGCGTGACGTGGAATGGTCGTACGAATCACGATTTCAACTGCACCAAGCCGATGGGAGGCACCGTGTATGGTGCAGACCACATGAAGAGATGGATCCCGCCTGCCTCGCAGGTGTGGTCCAAGGCTCTGGTGTCTCTTATGGTCTGAGGTGCATTTTTCTGGTATGAAATGGGCCCCCTAGTTGTTCCGGAAGAGACTTAAAATGGTACGCGGTATGTTGAGCTGCTCGGAGACCATCTCCTCCCATTTTTGGCCTTCCAGCGCCCAGACGGTTCTGCGGTGTTTCAAGATGATAACGCGCCGCCACACCACTCCCACGTCGCTCGAGAATGGTTCCAGGAATATGCAGCGGAGGTCCAACGACTGCCATGGCCACCCAGGAACCCCGATATGAACCCTATCGAGCATATCTGGGATGTCCTGGAACGCAGGCTCCGTGCCAAGGATCCTGCACCCACGAACAGACCAGCATTGGCGGCCGCTCTGCAAACGATTTGGTGTCAGCTGCGTCCAGAGGACTACCAGGGACTTGCCGACTTACTTCCACGGAGTCTCACTGCAGTTCGCGGGGCCAGAGGAGGCCCCACACGCTATTAGGTGACTATCCTCTGACATTTGCTAAGTCAGCGTACAAGGTCTAGGTGTTTGTTTGTAGTTTATTTCATTGATTTTTCATTTGTAATAATGAATTTGTATGCAAAAAGCAAAAAGCAAAAAGCAAAGTCACCTCCGCACAGGCCATGAAGGCCCTTGGAGGAGTGGAAGGTAAAGACTTTCACCATTATTAACCTCGGCGCGTGATGGGGTAGAGTGGTTAGCTCTACGCCCGGCCGCCTTTGCCCCCAGGAATTAACCTGGTACTCATTTTTGGTGTAGACTGAGTGAACCTCAGGGCCATATGCACCTCCGGAAGTGGAAATCTCGTTTCTTAAATTTTACGACTTCCTGACGGGGATTCGAACCCACGTCCTTCCGGTATTTGTATGCCATACGCTAAATAAATAACGGCTCTAAAGTTCCTTTTGTTCATTAAAATCGAGACTGCCGTGGCAAAAATGCATCATAATGTCATCCACATTTGTCATGTCCACAGACATTTATAGGAACCCAGTCGGGTGAAGCTTAGGGTTATTGTGGCATGCGACTACGAGGGTGATATTCTTACGAACACTGTAAATAAGGGACAAACACTAAAGAGTGACTGCTATCTCCGATTTCTGCAACGATATCTGCGTCCAGCTGTGCGGTGCGAATGTCCACGTCTATTACGTTATGATCACCCTATCGTGTTGTATGATAACGCAGTGTCATGTCGCAAACAGTGTCAAGCTCTTGTTGCAACGATGGCATTGGGAGGTCTTGGAACACCCTCCGTACTCACCAGACATGTGTCCTTGTGAATTCCACTTGTTACCTCCGAAGTTGAAGGAACCCCTCCGAGGCCACCGTTTGGTTGACTTGGCATCTGTACTCTGCTCAGTAGGGCGCTCCGTCACTGTCATCAAGGTAATAGACACCGGGCGATTTGGCCGTGCGCGTAGAGGCGCGCGGCTGTGAGCTTGCATCCGGGAGATAGTAGGTTCGAATCCCACTATCGGCAGCCCTGAAAATGGTTTTCCGTGGTTCCGCTTCCTTCCAACTCCTAGGCCTTTCCTATCGCATCGTCGCCATAAGACCTATCTGTGTCGGTGCGACGTAAAGCCCCTAGCAAAAAAAAAGGGTAATAGACTTTGTGGTTGACTACACTAAAGTAATGTAATGCATTTGTACTGTACTTGTTGGTTCATTAAATATTACATTCTACCAATATCGCCAATACTTTGCTTTCTTTATATACGAGGGATGTAAACAAAGTCACCATACAGGCCATGAAGGCCCTTGGAGGGGTGAAAGGTAAATACTTCCACTGTCAGTACTTGTAGGGTACAGGATTTAGTTCTACGCCTGGCCACCTTTGCCCCCAGGAGTTAACGTGGTACTAATTATTGAAGCAGGATCAATGAACCTCAGGGTCATATGCACTTCCGGAAGAGGGAACCTCGTTTCTTAAATTTGTCGATATCCAGAAGGGGAATCTAACCCGGGACATTCCGAGTGAATGAAGCACACCTTTACCTCCTCCGCAAGACACCATCTGTATATATATAGTGCCAGAGTAAGCATGATGGCTTACTCAGGAAATGATATGAGTTAGGTAATCGGAACCAGGCACAGAGAGAGACTATCTTGAAGCCAGTAGATTAATAAGAACATTTTAATACTGAGTTTTTCTAAGTCAAGGGTCTGTCACATTTTAGAGTATGACATTAAAATCACCCAATTTATCTTCGTTTGAACATAATTATGTTTCTTATGGAATGCTCCAACACTCCGTCACCGGATTAATCCCCAACTACTATCACCATGGCTTGGAAAATTTACAGTAGGGACTAAGGTTGAGGTTCCCGACGGAAGATCTATTCTTGTAGTTCTGGAGTATTTGAGGAATCATCTCACTCAATAATAAATGTAAGCAATGTATGCTGTGCAATCTTTGCTTTAGAAGAAAATGCTAAAAGTTCACTGCTTAACACTGATTTTACTCGTCTAATGTGATTGATTCCACATGTAAACTATCGAGTTGAGTTCCAGAGAAAAATATCACAAAGTTATATTTCACCCGTCTCACGCGATTCACTCCACAAGTTAAAGAATTGTAACAGGTTATTGCACCATCACCGAATTATATTCAAAATGTTATATCACTTTCTAGATATCTCGTCACAGGTCCGTTGAGCTTACTGTAGTAGAGTATTTTCAAATAGAAGTTCACTTTAATTTATGGCCGCTTCAGTAGGCCCTGCCTTGCATACTCTGTCTCTCTTGTACTGTAGTTGCCACGTTGTTAATTATCGCGTTGGTTGTAGTTTTAAACTGTATGGAGCTAAGAATTGCGTTGTTGTGTAATCAACTAAGATTCCTTTATATTTATGGGCTGTTCCTAGTATAACATCTGTCTTATAATGTGATTTTAGCTGTATAAATTGATGAATAAATTTAAACAGAGTGACGACAGCTGACGACAACAGTAATGACAGCCGGAAGCGAGTTGAACACGCCATCTTTGCCACGAATATTGCTAGCTCTGTTATATCGGATTAACTCAAGGAAAATAGCTTACTTCACACGTCCTTGGTTTGTATTTAACAGTACAGATACCGAAAATTTGTGAACTACACATTTCCCCTGCTATTTATGAGATATATCGATAGTTCACATCCTTGTATACAGAACGTTTACATAATTTAAATGTGTACAATTAATTTTGATTCTAAATCCATTGATTTTGTAAATATTTATATCCTGTCCCCACAACAGAGTGTTTATGATTTAGGAAAACAAAATTTTATATGTAATATAATTAATATTACTGTAGACTACTGGATTTGCGCCCCACCAACTATGTTTGCGCTTCTCAGAGCCACTGTAACACACGTAAAACAGTGCTTATTACCGTCTTTAGTATTGTTTAATATCAGATATGTTCTTGTGCTATGAAATCGTCCAAAATTTTAAATCTCGCAAAACGCAAGAAAGCAGCCTATTTTGGCCACATCTTCCGAAAATGTCAGTCTGATGAAACTGATTATAGAACTCAAGACTGAACGAGAACGTGAATGTGGATAGTGGTTCGACATCCACAATACAACACTGGTACGCTAAGTGAAAAATAGAACAAAACACTCGCGTAATTTATTTTATTTTTTCACGATACGGCACCATAGAAAGAATAACTTTCTTGTACTGTATTCATAAATTTACATGCAATTTATATAGGTTAGTATCCACTATGAGACTTCTTAAGTAAGTCGCCTATAAATATTTGTATACTGTTTCTCACAACAGGCTTCTCCTCAAAGAAACTCTCTCAACACAGAAATAAACCACACTTTTACACAATTTTTTGCCTAGAAAATAAAATAACTCACCGATTTTTCCGTGCATACAGCTTCTTTGAATGAACCCAAAATTACACTTTCGATCCACTCAGACGCGGACACTATAGTTCCAAGACACGGAGAACCTGAAAACAGAAATAGTCGTATGAAATATTAGCTTATATTCAACATATCTTCGACAGGCAGAATTCTAAAGTATGATCTACAAGTTGAAATTTCATTTCAATAAAGAAAACAAAATAAAAATGTATTACTTTGTACGAATAATCGAAAACAAACAATGATTACATAGATCCCAGGCCTTCAACTGAATGTTCAGCTTGGTGGCCTTCAACTCATAGGGCTCTTGGGTTATATTTCCCGGTCGATCGGGGGTTTTATATGGGTATATGTAACTACTCTGTACGTGGCAAAAGTTTAAATTTAAAGGGCGTCTGGTACAAAAGAAAAACCAGAAATCATTAGTTCACCAGAACGCAGTACCTTCTTAGAAGTAGAGAAAGCGAGGGTAACAAGACGTAACACTAACTACCTGACAGAGGGTCAAATAGAATGGGAACTAGGATGTATGAATGATGGGGGGGTATTTAACAAAATAGGAAACGAAGAGGTGAACAACTGATGGTCGAAATGGACACTTTACCTTTGCTGAGAGTTGCACTGTATTTCACCGGCACATGAAGTCCATGTAGACGGTTTTAAAAAATATACAGGGTGCGGCAGAAATACCTGACGAATTTCAAACGTAAATAACTCGGCAACGCAACAATCCATTTAAATATTTATTACGCAGTTGGAAAGAGTAGTGTTTGCCATTTGCGTCACATGCACATACACACTAGGTTTTTAAAATAATGTCATCCAAATGCCGACTGTCCTGTTCGATGCACCTCTGTATCCTTTCCCTGAAGTTCCGCATGACTCGCTTGAGCATGTCTTGTGGTACTGCCTCGATTTCTTTACGGATGGTAGCTTTCAGGTCATGTAGTGTTCGCGGTTTACGTCGGAAGACGCGATCCTTCAAATATCCCCAGAGAAAGAAATCGCACGGGGCGAGGTCAGGAGAATGGGTTGGCCATGGAACGTCACCCCGTAAGGAGTCGGCATTTTTGAAATACGTCTGAATCACGAAACCTCGGTGTTCACCACTCCACGCCATGCTAGCGACAGTCTGGCTGATTGACTAGCCCGGGCGAGACGATGCACGTGTTTTCCAAGGCCAAGGCCAAAACCGCGCACCACGAGAATAACACTTGTTTGAAAGCTGTGAGCAATACAACCTTCAGTTCGCTCCAATCTACTGTATGTGACATAAATGCATAAATGGAAAACCCTGCTCTTTCGAACTGCGCAATAAAATTGTGAATGGCTTATTGCGTTGCTGAGTTATTTACTCTGAAATTCGTGAGGTATTTCTGCCGCACCCTGTATGTATACGGTATATATACAGCAAGACAAGAGACTATTATTAGACGAAGTTAATACTGCTTGCAACAAGAGAGGACTGAAGATAAACATTAAGAAAACCCAGTTCATGGTCGTCAGTAAACGGCAAGACGTCCAGGTGTAGCTCACTCTCGACGATGAACCCATCGCTAGGATTCACCAATACCAGTATCTAGGATGTTACCTCAACCAGAAATGGGACTGCAGCCAAGAAATAAGGGTCCCCATTGAATATGCCAGAAGCATCTTCATGCCGATGAAGAAACTGCTCAACAACCGCAACCTCAACTAACCCTAAGGCTCCGTCTGGTCCGTGCCTACATATTTCCCACGTTACTGTATGGAATGGAACGCTGGACACTTACTCAAGCCCTCTGTAAAAGACTGGAAGCATTCGAAATGTGGGTGTACAGACGGATGCTTCGCATTTCGTGGACGGACAAAATCCGGAATTCCGATGTATTGGATCGAGCTGGAAAGAAGACTGAAATCATGCTGACCATTAAAAGGCGGAAGCTGGAATACTTCGGCCATATAATGCGGAATGATAAGTACAGAATCCTGCAGCTTGTTAAACAAGGAAGAATAGAATGACGTAGGGGTCCTAGTAGACGGCGAACTCTATTGATGAAGAACCTCGTAGACTGGAATGGGTTGGACAGGATGGCTCTGTTCCGCGTCGCTGCATCCAAATTCAAGATCGCCATGTTGATCGCCAACCTTCGCTAGAAGATGGCACATTAAGAAGAAAAAGAAGAAAAAATTGAAGTCGGTTTGAAACTATCTATATACGTAGTATACTGTACTGTATATATAAGTTAAGGTATAAAAATAAAATACACGTGAATTAATGAGGCACTTCCAGGCCTCCTAGAAACTTAAAACTGGGTACCAGAGAAGCTGATGACTTCAGAATCCCTAGAAAAATAGAAAATTTTCAAAATACTCTGAGGGGCCTCGCTGGGAGTCTCCAATTTGGGGCTCAGCATAAGAATGCAGTCGGATATATTTATCCTAAACAATAAGCTAATAAAGTATTGTGGCGACGTTTAGTAAATTCACAGAGGCTTGCAGACTGAACGCTGAAAGGCATAACAGTCTATAATGATGATGTGTGTATGTATGTATGTTTGTATGTATGTAATAACCTATAGGTTTCATGGGCTTAAAACGTTCCTGAAAGTCCTAATTTTTAATCCACTCCCCATATCAAGATGGCGGCATAATCTGCCAGGCGAGGTAGAAAATTGGAATTTTGCAAAATTATAGCTTTTATCCTGTAACCGACGGAACAATTACGAGATGTTTAAAATGTTTATGTTTAACCCCCAAAAATATCGAAATATGGAGGCAATTTTAAAGACGGTGCAGACCTTCCTTTTGGGGTATTTGGTGGCTAGACGGTAAGTCGTATCACAAAACGGATGGCACACTCTCCGTTCAACTTGGAGTGACCTACAAGTTTGGTCCTATGACATTATGTCGTATCTCTATCCCTTATACGTAAAATTTCACTCTATTTCCGGACTGTACGTACTTTCTGCACTTTTTACACGTATAATTGATAGTTTGATTCACTTATCCGAAAGATAGTCTCATAACTTCTACGTGAACCTTGGGCCACGCAGTAGCTATATGTGTACCAAATTCTATGTTTGTAGCTGCCACATATGTGTCAGGAAAGTAATTCACTGTGAGAAAACCTTACCAAAATTTCACCGTATTCAACCTTTCCAACTTAATCTTACCCATAAGTAGATGAGGTACGAGATCATATCATAGGACCAGCCATTTAGACCGTTATATATGGCGTCTTGTCGTAGGCCTACAATCCTTTTGTCGATATGATGTACCTTTTAGAGCAGTTAATCTCCAAATGAAGGTTAAAATGCACATACTTTCGTATGTCGATCTATAGTTATTCACTGAATTCGATTTTTAGCGATCCAGAAAGAGTGTGCGTGCCTTTGTAATTAATACTTTACAAATCGATAACGACTCTCAGAAGGAGGGCGTCTGCTATTGTAATCAGTACTCCCCACATCAACTTTAACTGGCAGTATGAATGGGGCCTTTCTCCAACTCCTGTGTACCATTATAAGTTAATATTTTCCCTCTTGATTTGACTGGCAGAAGGCTAGGGAACATGCATTTTTTTTTCAAAACTCCTTTACCCGATTGTGTCTGGTAGTAGGCTAGGTTGCTCGCCATTATAAACAAATTTATCCATCTAAAATGTGCTTGATGTTAGGCATAGTTGCCTGCTATTATAATGGAAACTCACCAACTCGGTGTGCGTGGGAGTGAGCTGACTGGCATTAGGAAAAGGAGCCTGTCATTATATTGATAACAGCACAATCCAATTTTGACTGGCTGTAGGGAATGTGTCTGCCATTATAATAAAAATTCCTCGATTGTGATCTGTCTGGAAGTAGGAAATGGGGCCTATCATTGCAACGAAAACTCCCCAAATATATTGTGCCCGCGGAGCAGGCAATGGGGCCTGCCATTATAATGAAAATTCCCAAATCGACTGCGAATGGCAGTAGGCAAGTGGACCTGCCGTTATCGTCACAACTCCGCATCTCGCTCTTTACATTAGAAGCAACGTATGTGGACATCCCTGTGCTGTTTCTCGGATAACGCTCAGAGACATGGAATTAAAAAAGAGATCTTATTCACTGCATGTGCAGTAATTTATTTAGTTATCCCTATACAATATAGAATACCGTAGCGAAGCACTGGTAGATTTGCTAGTTTGACTCAATAAAATCAGTATGGTAAGCTATACCTACATGATTTATTTTTTATTTCTCTACTTTCCACATAGAATTGAATTTCTGTAAATATTCAACTTCCACAGTGCTTACTTTCTAACGAAGTTTATGATCAAAGTTAAAATGGGTATCTCATATATCTACCTTCTCCTCATGTTTTTCAGGCCAAAGGTAGTCCACGCAGCTCTTCAAAACCGTTCTGCCTATTAGTGAAAACTTACTCAGAATCTAATGTATTCCTCGTTTTAAAAAAAGATTCATAAAATAATAAATGCGAAGTCATGAACAAAATAAATCCTTTGCAAATTAGTCATTTTTTGTTATCCCTCGGGACAAAAGACACTCATTATCTACTCAGTTCACACAAAATCGTGTTGCACAAAGTTGCATCATGCCATAATTTAAAAAACAGTAATATCTAGAAAATGGTGTGAGAGTAGCACTTTAAGTGTATTTGTCTAGGTGTGCTGAATGGACACAATTTCATTACTAAGGTGTAACTGTTAGTGAAGTTAACTCGCTAGAACTGGCTCGTTATGAGCGAGGTAAACAAACTTGACGCACTTCCTATAGACAAAGCGGACTGCGGTACTTAACACTGCTCCAGGAGATTACTGCAGGTCTTCTCTCGCAATTCCCCGTAAGCTGTGAGGAATAATAACCATTTGATGAGAACAGTGGTGCTGAACACTTAGACTGCAGGAACATTTACCCACGCGGCTTGGATTTCACATCCCCATTGAGTTTCACTAAAGAACGTGTAGGATTTCTATATGGGAAACAAGTTGCAAATTTCTTTTTTATTTTACATTTATTTCATTCAGTGACAAAATATTTCACTTGCAGTAATTATTACAGTAGCTAACTTACTGTGTTTCACAACAGATTTAAACTCTAATTATTTCGATGTGTCACAAACTTCATCGCTGTATACAGTCATTAAGCAATCTTCCAGTAATAAAGAATTTATTGTAAATCATGCTTCCCATCTTTATAATAAGAATGGTCAGTTAAAATGGTAGACCACATCTTTTTTCACGATTGTGAGTTAAAAGATGGACGTAGTCTGTATTTCCTTCTCCGAGAGAAGAGACATTATTTCTTCAAAGTGGTTATCATTTGAGAATTGTCATCCTTCCAAGTGATCATGACTAAAACTAAGCTTGTAGTCTTACGTGACTGATGATGCGTTCATCATGGTCTTGGAAATTCTAATTCGAACAATAGGAACGAGAATGTTGCTTAAAAAGTCGTACATGCATTGGCCGGAATTCAAACCGTGGCCCACATGGTGAGAAACGACTGATGGTGTTACCAGACTATCACGTCCTAATTTATTACTGAAATAGGACTGTATATACTTGGAGCCATTCGCTTTAAGCACCGCATACACCAAGGCGAGTGCGAATGCCAACACGAATGCAAACTATGTTACGCATCGATTTAAAGAATGTGGCTACACCAGACGGCGGGTAGTTCGCATGGGCATGTAGGTAGTTATTTTATATAGTTGTAAACCACGTACATCGTCCTCATCACTTCTTTGTTTCTCTTGCGTTTGTATTAAGGATTCAAAAACTACACAAGCAACTTAGTCAAAAAAATAATAATAATAATAATAATAATAATAATAATAATAATAATAATAAAACCACATGTAAAACGTCCTCGCAACTGTTATCGAAATTAACGTAATTTTGCTCTAAACAAGGCTATCTATCGCGCTTATACATGTACTGACAATTAAGTCTTCTTAAAAGGCGATCGCTTAACTGGGATTCATTGGGCACAGAAAGTGACCATTATACAATGCTGAACAAAAATATTTTGCTTATTTTGATTTAGTGTAGTTTGTATTTTGCTATGTGTATGTACACACATTATACGTTGTGAAAGAAATATGCATGGAAAAACAATATGCAGTCAACCACGCAAAAGCAAAGGAAATGAACAAAGGCACAAAGTTGGTAATGTGGGATTTTTAACTCAGAAATCGTTCATTTTATGACATATTAATACTTTGCATAGCCTCATTTGGCTCTAAGGCATGTTTCAACACGACGAGACATACTGAGTACCAAGGAATCAACTTGTTTGGGGCAGATTAACAAACTCTTGGATAGCCGCTTTAGTCAGTCGCTGAATGTTAGGAGGATTAGGACGGTGAGTAATTTCTCTTTACATTTCACGTCACGCATGTTGAATGCAGTTCATATCCACAGAATGTGCATGCATCACCATTCACTGAATGCCATGCGTCTCAGCGAAGGGTTTGATCACTCTGGCCCAATGGACACGAACATTATCAACCACTAGGAAGCCCTCGCCTAGAGAGGCTGCAAATGCTGTAACTAGAGGTTGGAGAATATTGTCTCTGTACACCAGATGCACTTGATAGGAATTAGAGGCGTATGTCGACCAAACGTGATCCCACACCAATCCACAATTGAACCTCCTTGATGCTGACAGCGTTCCAGGATGAATGGTTAGTTCTATCTCTCACTAGATCGTTTTTCAGTTGTATGGGTGCAAGCTTGTGTTGACCTCACCAGAAAAGTGTGTAGCCTATGCTTCCACTGTTCCTGACGCCATGGGCCATGAGCTGTTGCCGGCCTCACACTAGTTGCCCGATGGTGCGGTTTCACAGAAGCTTTTGGCACAGGCCTCCTGAATATCAGTTCTCCATCGTGCAGCCTATTTCTCACTACCTGATTTGACACATTTACTGTGGTGGCATCCGAAAACCTGGACGAACGACGTGGCGGTAGTGCTGGGTTTCCGATCTGCAGAAAGAAACATATACAGATCCTCCCTCAGAGTTGTTTTGCGCTCAGCAGTCGTTTTGTCTCCATTAACTTTTTCTCCGAATTTCAGAGATATCACTCTCACTTCAACATGAGTGGTGACATCCACTTTTCGCCATTCTCTTTACAACAATGACACAATTCGAATGCGGTCAGTAGTATACATTGGTATTGTTGCCGTGTTTACCTCAGTCCTGCATGTGCTGCCCCTCACAGCACCGAACTTATATTTGAAGTATATTAACGCAACCATTAGTGCAGATTAAGCCGAGAATAACCTAATACTAGCTTAACACTACCATTACACAAGTTTTGCATAACGTTTACACAATATCGAAGTAGTTCCCTGAATCACCTTACATTTTTTGGAACAGGGCTGTAAGACTGGCACAATAAATGCATTCCATATCAGATCTCCAATTTACAAGCGAGTTTTTGCTATGGTTCGTTTTCTGTGCCCTGCCGTTTACCTTATGTGGAAGGACTTCTCTAGTCGAATGTTCAAATCTCCAGAAACTTCCAATAGGCTGTGTAGAGTACACGACACACAATCGTGCTCTTTTCCTTCTGATCTCAAACGTCTCACACCCATGTTTCTCTATTATTCTTGTCACATTACTTCTAGGATTGAAGTTATAAGTACCCCAACCTTGTATTCGTACGCCGTACCGTCTCTAGTATATTATTAAATTAAGCCTTGTTTGGAACGGGGCCCATACGGCTTCCCGTATTCCAGGATGGGGTCACGAGCTATAGACATCAGTATCATTAACTGCCCCTGGAATCAGCTGTTATCTAACACCCTTATCACCGAATGTATTGTCGACTCGTTGGCGGAATGGTCAGCGTACTGACCTTCGGTTCAGAGAGTTCCGGGTTCGTTTCCCGGCCGGGTCGGGGATTTTAACCTTCTTTGGTTAATTCCAATGGCTCGGGGGCTAGGTATTTGTACTATCCCCAACATCCCTGCAACTCACACACCACACATAACACTATCCTCCACCACAGTAACACGCAGTTACCTACACATGACAGATGCCGCCCACCCTCATCGGAGGATCTGCCTTACAAGGGCCGCACTCGGCTAGACATAGCCACACGAAATTTAAAAAAACCGAATGTATTGTACATCACACTTCCTTCGTAAGTATCCCATTTCAGACCTTCGTTTACGTGGACTCCCAGGTATTAATTAACATGAGTCACTCTCTACAAGAGCGTCCGATCCAAGACAGTATTGAAAGCTCACTTGCCCTTCCTTCCTTCCTTCCTTCCTTCCTATTTCTTATGAGACTGCATTTTAATGAATTTATTTTGTCGTCGAGTGCACATATGTGCAATACTTTTAAACTAGCTTGTGATTTTGCTACATATTCAAAGTTTTGGTCTCACAAAGCTTGAAGATTTTTACAAAAAATGTTAACGTATCTTTTCGACATGTTAAGAATTTTACAAATGGAACTGGAACATTTCCATAACTACTTTCCATTCATTGTAATTTTTGTATATCGCTACCGTAGATGTATCATATCGACGGTGTCAATGCAATACATCGTATCTGACAATGCTCTCCCAATTCATTTTACACTTGACAGGTCACGCTTCCCAGCCACACATGTCTATGCAGTCCATCAGTATTATTTTCCTTGAGTTTTATTATCCTATGGTTATCCGTAAAGGAAATTGAACCTTTCAGGACCGGGTTGTAGGAATGTGCGATTGCACGACCTCTTTATGCACTCCTATAGCATAATGTATTAAGGTTCATTTTAATTTACACTTTAGCATAGGAAAATGAACACAACGAATATTTTACTGATGTACTGCATATCCATGTGTGGCTGGGTGGCGTGACATGTCGGAAGTATACTCGATAGGAAGAGCATATATCGATATATGGAAAGAGGGCCAGAGTTAGAAAATCTTCTTCGTTCAAAAGAACCTCTACTCGTATACCAAAATGCTTCTTTCTGAAAGTAACGTTATCCTTATAATCTCCATGATGATAATGAAGACTATGATAATCGTGTACCAAAAAACAATGCCTTGTAGCTGACGATCTTGTGCTAGCCTCTTCGTGTTATATGAACCACATGCCTGTTCACCGAAGTTGTCCCTGATGCACGACATCATTGGTCGTCCCCTGGATCTCTTTCCCAGTACTTTACTTTCGATGACTGTTTGGAGAAGAGAGTCATGTCTCAGTACGCATCCAGCACTTATTCATAAGAAATTTATAATCCTATTTTGGCCACACACTTTTCAAAATCCCCTGATTTTATCCTTCCTTCTTCTGGAGATTTTTCTATTATGATTAGATCATCTGCAAAAACTAAGTGATTTGTTCCATTTCTTTTGTTTTATCGTCCCATTACAACTGATTCGTAAATTCCTCTTTATTTCAATACGTAAATATATTATCGTTCTTTTTTCTCTTGTGTACAATTGAATAGTCCATGCCCTTGTCTCACACCAGTTTTAATTTCAAGTGCTCCTGAGAGTTCACAAAACATTTTCGATGCAGTGTCCGTCAGTGCATCTTTAATGATGATCAGAGTTTTTGGGTCTATGTTGACTTCTTTAAATAATTCAAAGAGATAAATGATAAGGTTCGAATAAAGCATTTCTTGAAATCTGCAAATATTACTACTGTATGCCGTGTTGTTAAATAGGAGAGATTTCATATTGAAGATTTGTTCTGTACATCCTCTTCCTGGTCTAAACCCTGCCTCGTACTCCCCTCAGTCATTTGTGTATGATTGGTTGGATTCTGTTTAGTGGAACTTCGAGAGAGATCCTGCTATAATTGTTCGGGTCCGTTCTATCTCCTTTCCTTTGAAGTGCGTATATAACTACAGTCTTCCATCCGTCGGAGATTTTCTCACATTTTCACATTTCTTTAAACAAACATTCCATTTTTATATTAGACTATCTGGAGCCATTTTGATAATTTATGCTACTTGTTATCTGCACCGCTTGTTTTGTTGTCTTTCTTTATTTATTTAACTTCATTTTTATCTGAAAGTTCCGCAAATCATTTGGCTCCTGAACGTATCTTCCAGATCAAGGCAGCTTAGAAGATTCTTAACGTTTTCAGTATTGTTTAGCATTATTTTACAGTTTTCATCCTTGAACTTCTTACACATCGATCTATGTCCTTGTACCTTATTTCCAAAGGTTTTCTACAAGTCCGTGCAATTATTATACACTGTACCGGGATACACCGTACATTAAATATTTCTTAAATAAAATACGTCATAAATAATTTATATGGTTTTAGCGAGTGTATTTTCAGCGCTAATAATAACAAAGTAGTAGAATAGTCAACCCGCCACAACTTTGCCTTCATCGCACAGCCAGCACAGAGTCAAGGATAGGTTGCGTCATACGATCTGGAATCGTCCATGCAAGAAATTCGCTGTCTTCTAAACCAACTGAGGTATCGATTCAGAAACAACGGCACGTTATAGAACGCATGTTGAACGTCTCCACATGTTCATTTCATTAAGATCCATCCAGGGATAGCAGAGATATTCCAGGTAATAAAAACTTCGGTATTTGATGACGCAACCACGTTGGAGGTATAAAACCCGGCTAGTCGAGTAGTCGGTAGATTCAGATTGGGTGTCGGGCCTCAAGTGGCCACGGCTGGTCCATGGTCCAGCAGCTCTGCACTCTGACTGGCCAACCGAGCAGAGGAGGGGTGGCCACGGCTCTACCGTGGCTCTACGCCTCTGCATTCGGGAGACGGGATAGGGCTGCACCCCATGGCTGTGCCCAACCGTCAGCTGTCCTGAGAATGGTTTTCGTGGTTTTCCATTCTCCTGCACTAAGGAGAATGCCGGGACAGTTCCTAGTATAGGCCTCGGCCGCCAACCCCCTCCCCTTCTCCGAGCATCTTCATCACCGTAACAAATCTCCCGGCCTGAGAAACGGCGTCACCATCTAAGAGGCCCGCCTCCCCCTTCAGGGGAGGAATGAAAACATTTTAGTAGTAGTAGTAGTAGCAGCCATATGTACCTCACTGATCATCGGGAGATCGGCTACGCTGACTCGCCGGGTGAAACGTCGCGATTGTCACAGAACAAAACTCTGCCCGAACGAAGTAAGACATTAACTTTTAAGTGAACTGTGAATATCGCCTGTGACGACGAACTTGTGTTTTCGTGAACAAATTTTACTTCAGAACTTATACATTTCACGAGTAAGAGTCGACAACGGACTTTTATAATCATGAGTGAACTTGATGTTGAAATATATACATTTTTCTACAGAGAGTCGAACTGCTACTCACATCATCGTGTGTTATAACTGTTATAACTTTTATCAAGGTTCAATTACTTCAAATTCTGATGAACTTTGACTTTTATCAGTGCACGACTAATATACTTAGCATTCTAAACGGAGTAAAGGTGAATAACCTTGAGAAATAAAATTTAACATTTCCAATGAAGTGACTTTACATTCTTTCGTGAAGTCAATAGCATTTATGAACCAAACTTTTCTCATAGACACTAGCCATCAATGAGTGCAGTAATATATTAGAATTACTTCGAAAATTTGACCTAGACGTAAAGTTGTAGAGTATTTTTATAAGCAATTTTAGTGTTGATCACTTCATCGGATACTCAAAAACCAATGCCGACAAGTGAATTAGAACATTTCTTATTTCAATGCAAGTAGGATGTATGAATCTCATTCAACTCACAGTATTTTTCTCTAATTATTGTGGAAAGCCACCACGGATTCGAGGAGCTTCGAACTTAGTAAAATTTCGTTTCAAGTGGAAGGTCACCACTAGTTTATTTTATGTACGAATTTAAACATTTATTTTTCACATAGAACAATTGTGCAGGCTCCAGTAACCACAGAACCTACCCAGTAATCATAAATTGCGATATACCACACAAGTACAAGCCTTGTTACTATAATCATGCGCAAACTCATTGTGGTGTTCGAGGAACTGTTAATACTGGACACTAGCAGAAAGTAAAACAGTGAGTGATTATCCCGCTGCGAGACCTTCTAGAAAGACCGACCTGGGAATATGGTAGCATGGTGATGACTGCCGACCAGGAAACGCGGTGCCATGGAGACGATCCTGCCCAGATCACCTAGGAAGACGACGTCCAGATCTATATGCACCTGTAAGGTGATAATATGCTTTAAACTATTACTGAATCAATTCAGTTTCCAAGAAAGACTTAATTTATGATGGTCGAGTCATAAATCAATACAGCTATTTTTTTCTCGCGAACAGGAGTCAACACGGACAATCTAAGATATGCATTTGGAAATATATGGCATGTACTTATGCATAGTGTCCGAAGACAAATTCTGACTTCAGGAGATTCTCGTAGGAAAATGGCAGAACACAGGCCATTGGTAAACATTGTTTTATTATGGTATAGACAGCAAATACACAAGACTACGTACAAAGGACAGGTCTCAACTGGTTACAGACCTTCGATATAATCATCCAAGGTCCCCACTGTGCGTTGCCAGTGGCGGTGCAGGCGCTGAATACCATTCGCTTCATGTGTATCGCTAACGTGTGACACCTCTCTCCGAAATGCTGTTACGATGTCCTCTTTGTTAGCAAACCGTTGTCCATGTAGTGGTTTCTTGACTTTGGGGATTAGATTATAGTCACACACCGAATGCTTCCCGCAGCTCTGCATGGCATTGGCGTGCATTTCTGCCGCAGAGAACTGCTATTTTAATATACGATCGTTGCTCCTGCTTTTTGACTTCCATTTTGTGACGCTCTCACTCACACACTGAACTTGGGGGGCATGCTTAGACCCACACTGTTGTTTACATACACCATCTAGTGGCATCATACGCAAGTACAAACCGTACGTTTCCTAAATTTTCCGTGTAGTCTCCTGTTCACGAGAAAAAAAATTGTTCCCATGACTTATGACACGACCTCTGTAGTTAGAACCTCTCACTCTGTATATTGCTCCAGCCTGTTACCGATCATGCCCTGCAAAGCCAATAATTCACTGTACCGCAATAAACGCAGTGATTGAAAGGTCAAAAATTAGTCGGAAATTTCCTGATACAATACAGAATATCATTAATGAATTACAATAATGGTTTATTGGCGTATTTACTCCCCATTCTTCCTTCCTCCAAATTTCCGTAATGTCTTCGCCTCCAAACTCAGTCAGACACCATTTCTTACCTCCTTAGACTACGAACTTTAAATTTATTTAGTAATTTATTTATTTATGCCTTTTTCAGTGGCGAAGTTAGTGATCGAGGCCCTCTCTTCCACTTAACCACATACTAATAAAAATCTTAAATAAAATACTGAGATATTTAAAATAGTTAAAACTACAAAAATTAGATAATAAATTTAAATACATTACTAAGTTAATACCAAAACTGATTTATATTAAAAACTCTTAATAATGACTAATTCTCAGGAGTGCACACATTCATACTTCAACCATTCAGTCAGCTGTCCTCAGCAGCTAGTCTCGGCAGGTGACCTTAAATCTTTGTAAAGAGCTATTTTCTCTGACCTGAGCTGGCAGGGAATTCCATAATCTGGCGCCGGTCACTACAAACGATCTATTAATTTTTATTTGTGCGGTGAACTGGAATAGAAAGAGAGGATCTGGAACGTGTATTTAAGTTGTGAAATGATGATAAAAAAGTGAATTCAGAAGAAATATACAGTGGCTGACTTTCAGCTAGTACTCTAAATACCATCGTTAAAATGCGTAGCTGCCGACGTTTATCAAGCTTCAGCCATGAGAGAGCCTTATAGTATGGGGTGATATGAACATCGTGCCCGATACTGTAAATAAATCGCAGGCAGGAATTCAGTGCTCGTTAAAGTTTAAGTGTTTTTTTCTCTCGTCATATCAACTAGAACAACGTCACAATAATCAAGAACAGGGAGTAACAGTGTCTGTATTAGTTTGGGCTTAAGCTCAAATGGAAATGCATCCCTTTGCCGTTTAAGAGGGTGAAGCGCTCCATAAATCTTTTTACAGATTCTTTTCGTGTGATCAGACCAATCAAGTGTTTCATTCATAATTACGCTCTGATTTTTAACTATATTACTGTAGGGAATAATGTTACCATTCAGTAGGATAGGTGGGACTGCAACATTGTTTGAGCAGACAAGTAATTTTCGTGATCCAATTATGATTGCCTGAAATTTTGTGGAGTTTATTAGAAGAGAATTTCGTTGTGCATACTAAGTCGTCGGCGGTTATTGTTAATATCTTGTATTGTTTCATCTAAGTCTGAAGTCTTGCTGTGTCGATAAATTTGAAGATCGTCAGCATAGAGATGGTATGTGTTATTTCCTGTCACAGATGGTATGTCACTGATATAAATACAGAAAAGTACGGGCCCTAGAATACTGCCCTGTGGGGCACCACTAAGTTTCATTTTTAATTTAGAGGCCTTGTCGTTTACTGTTACACGCTGTTGACGGTTACTCAAATAAGAATTTTAAAACTCAACCGCAGCCAGGTCAATATTTAGCAGTTCTATTTTCTTTATCATAGTCCGAACGTCTATAGTATCAAAGGCGCTACTGAAGTCAAGAAGGATAAGTATAGTGAGCATTCGTTCGTCCATAGCATTTCTAATGTATTCAGCAACCTTCAAAAGTGCTGTCGCGGTACTGTGACCCTTGTTAAATACAGATTGCAAAGGGTCCAAAGGAGCATTTTTTTTTACTAGGGGCTTTACGTCGCACCGACACAGATAGGTCTTATGGCGACGATGGGATAGGAAAGGCCTAGGAGTTGGAAGGAAGCGGCCGTGGCCTTAAGGTACAGCCCCAGCATTTGGCTGGTGTGAAAATGGGAAACCACGGAAAACCATTTTCAAGGCTGCTGATAGTGGGATTCGAACCTACTATCTCCCGGATGCAATCTCACAGCCGCGCGCCTCTACACGCACGGCCAACTCGCCCGGTGCATTTTTATTTAGCTATTCCAGAACTTGCTCGTATACTAAACGTTCAAAGGCTTTAGAAAGCGCAGGGTGTATGGACACCGGACGATAGTCAGAGGGTGATTGTGGGTCTAAACTCTTAGTTACCGGTATAATATTGGCTGTTTTCCAAACAGCAGGGAAAGTTCCGTTTAGTAAACAGTAGTTCAGTATGTGCGTCAGTATAGGCAGGACAGCACCCATAATGTTATGTGTAAAACTAATAGAAATATCATCTACACCCGTGGCCTTCGATTTAATTGAGTACAAAGCCTTTTTAACCTGATTTTCTGCGACACTGTGAAATGTGATTGGTGGATTGGCTGGAGGGGAGGGCGGTGAGTCGGAACATGCGATTTGGGACAGAAGTGAGGAATATTACCATGTATTTACTCCAGGTAGGACAGATAGGCTGAATTCGGAATTGTATAGGATATGATAATGCCACACGGTGACGTCATCATTCTTCTCTAAGGATCCAGAACTAATGAGGTATAGTTGATTAATATATAGTCATTGTTTACAACTTCTCATGCGAGGTATAACAGCTTAGACTTTCACGGCCGGACATTCGGTGAATAAAGAAGTAAATTTCCGATCTTGTAGGCCATAGTTGAAAATTAATAGCTCGCAACGTTTTACCGGAAACTGCATCTGACGTTCTCAAGGGATCTGCTCTCTTTACGAAGTTCAGGAAATAATTTATTTTATATTCATTCATGCTAGGATTTTGTTCATTTTAGCTCGTACAATATTAGGTTTAAGAGGAACCAGGCTGAGTGGCTCAAACGAAAGAGCGCTGGCCTTCCGAGATCAAATTAGTGAGTTCGGTTCCGGCTTAGTGCCGTCATATTTGAAGGTGGTTGAGTAAGCCAACCTCATATTGGTAGATTTACGGGTAGGTAAAACAACATTTTCCGGACAAAACTCCGGTACCTTCACGTCTACTAAAGTAATAAAAGTAGTTAGTGGGATGTAAAGTCAAAACATAATACGAATTTGAATTTGAGAGCTCTAAGAATGCTTCCATTTCCTGTCAGTGCATAAACATTTCATTCGCTTATCCGTTAACCTTGTTCTTCGAAAATTAGAGAGTCCACCCTTGTCCTTTCCAGACGTAAGGTAGCTCATGCCGATGGTATGCAACAAGTCAACTAACAATACTGACAGCCATCTTATCCATTTAGAGGCAAAATAGATAACTGGCCTATGGAAATCAGAAAGCCGAAAGCTCCAAGTCTACTAAAGTCACCACAATAGTCTGGTTTCAAATGTACGATAATTTTCTAACCTCATATGTTCCATTGTGTTATTTCTGTTATTATTATAATTATTATTTAAACTTGAAGCATTATATGCAGCAGAATGTTTAGCACTTCTAACACATAGCCTGATTGAAAAACCGGCAATTAAAGAAAGGAGGATTATCCGAAAAATTCTTGGTCCCAACCTCAAAGAGGGTGTTTACAAACTTAGGATCAATTTATAAATATACAAACACACCGACAATATATCAATCGTAGTCCGGAAAACAAGGATAACTTTGTACGCTCACCTCTTCAAATTGCCAGCTGAAAGGATCTGTAAACGTCTGTTATCCTACTTCAGAAGTCTCAAAACAATTACTCCTAGGCTGGTGGACATCGATAAGGATCTTTTAAAGTATAGAATCACAAACACAGACATTCAGCTTCAAGTACACTCAAACACAAACTTAGGTTCATCAAGAGGAAGTCTCAACTCGACTGAAGCATGTCCATTCTGATGAACGGAAGAAAACATACTCCGAAAAGATGAAAACCTGGTGGGCCTGCAAGAAGAAAATCAGTTGATATCTCGTGGTCCTTAGTGACCCAAGCGATAAATAATAATAGTAATAATAATAATAATAATAATAATAATAATTGTACCGGGCGGTACACCTCCACTCCGCTAATTCAAACATCGCGCCAGTTGAAACTCCTCTACTGGAGGAAGCCTGAACTTTAACTACAGTGTTAATTCTCAAGTTTCTCAGAAGATGCCACTACTTGTAAATTTTGAAGTGTTCTGAACTGTGTCGTTTTCGATGTATTTTTGTTTTCCCTGTAGTAAGAAGTGTGAACATTCTCTTCTAGATGGCACTACTGAAGGACTACAATTGTGCACCCTAGTGCGAAGTGAAAGAACTGTTTTTTGGACAAATTTTGTGTACATAAGTTTGTTCTTTGTTATATTTCTTTCAGTCGTGGTTTAGGTTGGCTGTATAACCCTTCTCTTTCCGCCAGTTTTGAATTCGACCACTGAGTAATTTTTGTAATTAATTTTGCACCAATCCTGGTTTTCTTCTTCAGTCTTGACATGTAATCTTTTGGTTGTCCAATAAAATGCTTGTGGGCGGGTGTTATCACTCATGAATGGTCTCGAATGTTCCGCGAGGGTATTTAAACTGCTGATTTTCGGGTCTCTGCGCCACTTTCAGTAACATCTATCATAGTGTAAATTATGTAGCAGTGGGAGGGAAGCGCCTCTTTCGTCGGGCAGCAGCTCTTCAATAAGGTAATGGCCTTTTAACAACTTATTTTCTTGCTAGCTCAGCAGTTTAACTCTCGGGGCAGGTTCGATACCTTTTACCATGTAACTCTCCTCTAAAATGTAAAAGACCCTTGGTATTAATTTTGTCTCTTTAAACTACAAATTGGGATAGAGAGTGCCTAACCCTCTCGAGCTCCCATTCATTTTGTTTTGAGGTGACTACGTTTTCATAACAGTTTCCCTTCTACTCGTAATGTCATAAAGTTTTCTATCGTGTCACCTCCGAAGAATGGGATTAGCCCTTGCATAAGCGGCCTAGGGCCAAATTAGGTTTTAATAAAATGTATTAGGAGTGCAAGTACGCCTCCACTCAAATTGGTATTTTGGGGCCACGTCATTGACCTGTTTCTTTACTTAATAGGCCTCAGTAGGTTGGGTACTTTTACCCCTGTGTTATTGTACTTGGAGGACAGCTTGAATGTGGAGTTTGGTGTGGCCTTTAATGGGCTTGAACTTTGAGAGCGAGTTGCTCTTTCTTAAAATTTGGTTTCTGTGTGCCTCGAGGAGGCTTCACCGTGTAATGGGGAGCAAGTGCTCCTGGGCATGATTGGGGTTTTCTGCCCCTTTGTGGAATCTTGTATATAAGTAATGTTGGGCTAATTGCTCAAGAATTGTGTGTCTGGCTCTCGGAGCCCAAATCCTGTAATACTGTAATTGTACATTCTCGAATTGTTGCTAGGCTACTGAGTACCTGTTATTTTTGTTATTTCTTGATTTTGAAAAAGAAAATATAACCTTGTTAAATTTTAAATTAACTTTAATTTCGTAGGTTGAGACCTATTCATCCCAGCACCTTCTTTCACCTCTAACTACCACGGATAACTCCGTAACAATAATAATAATAATAAATAATAATAATAATAATAAAAATGCAATCCGACTGGACGTATGTCTATCCAAACGGAGGGAGTACTATAGATCTCATCCTTACTAAGGGATTCAAGATAGTTGGCCGGCTAAACCAGTTTGCTCAGAAGAAGCCGTCGTGAGAAAACACATCCCGGTCAGTGCAGACATCATCTCAAGCATTAAGCGAGACTACAGAAGAAAATAAAGCCAACACATTTGGCAAGAAAATCGACATTGAGAAAATAAGGACCGAGACTACTCAAAAACGATATATCGAGAACTTGATAGAGAAGGAAAATTTAGATGAAGCAGCTCTCTTTCTAGAAATACTCCTTAAGGCAGCGGTATTTCCGCGATCTGAAAGGAAAGGAAAACCCTGGTTTGACAAAGAGTGTTACTTACAAAGAAAACAAACGATAGAGTCACTCCACAAGGCTAGGAATATAAAAACTATAGAAGTACTCGAGGAATATTGAGCCAAAAGAACGGTGTACCAAAAGCTCTTGAAAAAGAAAATAAGTGAGAACATCGAAAGAGAAAAACAGAAAATTATAGAGGAAGCTAACAGTGATCCATATAAAGCACTACGCCCCAAAGAAAGAAGATTCCAGCCAAACATACCAATGGAAACTTGGGAAGAACATCTGCGCAAGGTCATCAGTTCAGACAGCCAGAGGTCTGTCATGAGCCCCAGCCTATGAAACAGAACAGGTAACTTTGGCCATCAGTAAAGCTAAGCAATACAGGGCCCCAGGTACAGATGGTATTAGGAATGAGCATATTTAAGAGACAGCGACAGAAACTATATCTATATGGACTGCTCTGCTTAATAAGAGTCTAGAACTAGGCAGAATACCAACACAATGGAAGAAATTCACAATAACGTAAAGGATTTTATTATTAATTATATACAGTCGTATCAGCACACACTTATTTAAAACATAACCGGTTTTCGGACACTAAGTTCTGTCATCAGTGTTTGAATTTAAATTTAATTCCACATTAGTGTGTCGTCAAAATTAGTTAAAATGAGTTTAAATGAGTGTTGACATCAACTGTAAAATAAGAATTTAGGAACACAAAATTGAAAATATTAACAATCAATGAGGACATTAAGTTCAACCACGAATGCTTAAAGCATAACTTAACACCTAATTTTGTCAATCTGAAAAGCAACAACGCATCGGTATCTTGTCAACGCGCCGTCAAAATAGCACGGACAACATGGTTAAAAAGTGAAATCAAGAGCCTACATGCAAAGAAGGACCAGTTAAATGAAGAAGCGTTTCAGCTTCAGCTTCAACTTATGAACACATACAATAAACTGGAATGGACCTGTCTCGCAACACACATTCACGAATACATAAGAATTAGACTTGATAAAAAAGAAAAACAATTCAAAACAAATTAAGTAAACTAAAAAAATACATATATAATGGTTTTAATGATTTGGTTGAGCACAAATTTTGTGAACCTGTTGTCAACATTTCGGACACACCTCTAACCCAAAATGAAAATAACCTATTTAAACTAGGTCACAAACACAATCTTAAACAAAACCTTAATAATACCACATTAAAACAAGTAATAGCAGAAACTGAATCACCTATCCAAAATGTCACTGACAATAAAAAGGAAACTGTAAGACACTTAGTAGCAAATGAAATTGAAAACATCATAAACAAACCAATCAGAGGAAACAAAGAAGGTGGTACACACCAAAAACTAATAATCTAAAAACTAAAATAAAAAAATAACCGCTTTATTGTAACTAAAGCAGATAAAGGTAACGTCACAGTTATAAATAAAGACGACTACATCAAAAAACAATTGATTTCATAGAAACAAACAATATAAAGGAAATAAAGAAGGACCCTACCAGGAATTTAAACACAAAAATAAAAGAAACCCTAAAGGATACACAGTTCATAATAAACGAAAAAGAGAAACAAAAATTAGTCCCGATGAACCCAAGATGCCCAACTTTAAAGTCCCTCCCAAAAATCCACAACGAGAATTACCCTGTTAGACCTATAATTGTCGAAACAGTCCCGCATTTCAACTATCTAAATTCTTACTTAAACACCTACAAAACCACATCAAATTAGAAAATAGCAATTTAATATCGAATTCTTTGGAAGCTATTTTCAAAATACAATCAACAGAAATAAACGAGGAAATCGTAATGGTATCATATGATGTGACCAACATGTATTTCAACATTCCTATCAAAGAGACTATAGACTTAATAGAAGAAAATTTAAAGAACCAAGACAGACTAAGTCACATAGAAATTAAGGAAACTATAAACTTATTAACTCTAATATTAAAAAATAATTACTTTACATTCAACGGGAAGTACTACCAGCAAAGCACAGGTTTACCAATGGGGGTCCGCTATCCAGTTTCTTAGCCTATATTTATTTAAATAACCTTGATAAAACCATCTTGAACACATATCAGAATGAAATAAAATTATGGGTCCGTTTTGTTGACGACACGGTAGTATTTTTAAATGGAGACCTCATTACTCCCGAAATATTTCTGGGTTGTTTGAATTTGCTTGACAGCAATATTAAATTCATTATGGAGAAAGAAAACGATAAAAAGTTAAATTTCTTGGACCTCATATTAACAAAAACCAATAATAGGATAGATTTCGATATTTTTAGAAAACCCACACAGTCCATCACCACCATCAATAAAAACTCCAACCACCCAGGAACTCACAAACAAGCAGCTTACAACAGCTATATTAATAGATTATTAAAAATCTCCTGAGTAATGAAAATAAACTGAAAGAAATTAGAATAATAAAACAAATTGCTAAAGCAAATGGCTACAATCCAGAAATGATAGACAATATTATACGTAAGAAAGAAAACGTAGAAAGAAAGGAAAACCTTAACAAAAGTAAGAAAATCTATGAACGTAATCAATTTGTAACATTTACGTATTTTGGAAGTCAAGTTTTAAAAATCGCGAATATATTTAAGAAATTTCAACTTACAACAGCATTTAGAACCAGAAATAAAATATCAGAACATATATATAATGCACATAGTGTCATTAAAAGGATATATATACCGGGCGAGTTGGCCGTGCGCGTAGAGGCGCGCGGCTGTGAGCTTGCATCCGGGAGATAGTAGGTTCGAATCCCACTATCGGCAGCCCTGAAAATGGTTTTCCATGGTTTCCCATTTTCACACCAGGCAAATGCTGGGGCTGTATCTTAATTAAGACCACGGCCGCTTCCTTCCAACTCCTAGGCCTTTCCTATCCCATCGTCGCCATAAGACCTATCTGTGTCGGTGCGACGTAAAGCCCCTAGCAAAAAAAAAAAGATATATATATCAATTCCGGAGTATACAAGCTCACTTGTGACGAATGTAAAATGTTTTATATAGGAAGAACTGGGCGAACCTTTAATCTAAGATATCAAGAACATTTCAAGGCAAGAAAGTACAACAGATATGCAGCTTTTGCGGAACACGTTTACAACAATAACCATAGCTTTTTAGGGATCGAAAAGGACATGAAATTAATTTTTAAGGGTAATTATGGATTTGAATTAAATACACGAGGAAACATCGAGATATTTTTGGCGCAGACAAGGAATCCAGATAAAATTTTAAATGAAACAGTAACAAGCAACATTTCGTTTACAATCTTGAGTTGACGTAACATCATGTTCTTGCAGCGCGGTTCCGTACTTAAAGCTGAACGTTTTTTAGTGCACGACCAACAGCCTGAGCACGAGGAAAAGCCAGCTCTTCCTATGGTATGTGCATACCTTTTACAACAACATTGTAAGTACATATGTATTATTTTCATACTTTTACACTTGTTTCTTCTTTTCTTATTTTACAGTTGATGTCAACAGGGCTATATTTTAAACTCATTTTAACTAATTTTGACGACACACTCATGTAGAATTAAATTTAAATTTTAACACTGATGATGGACCTTAGTGTCCGAAAACCGGTTATGTTTTAAATAAGTGTGTGCTGATACGACTGTATATAATTAATAATAATTATAATAATAAAATAACTAGATCAGCACCGTTAGTAAGAAATGGCGATGATATTTTATAATGATTATAAAAGGTAAAGGAGACACAGACGATCGTAATTCCTACAGAGGAGTAGCCTTGGAACCAACAGGCCTAAAATTGCTAACACGAGTCCCGACCAAGCGAATGGAGGGAATGATAGATCCATTGCTACCCGAGGAACAGTTCGGGTTTAGAAAAGGAAGGTCCACTATCAAGGCTATGGAAAATCTGCTAGGATACATAAAATCTACGTTGGAAACACCAGGAGGAAAACTCTACGTTATATTTGTAGACTACTCGAAGGCTTTCGATTTAGTGAACAGGGAGATCCTAGTCAGGAAGTTGGAGAAATTGACCGGAAGATCTAACGTGACAACGCTTATATCAAATATATTAGCGGAAAATTATGTACAAATGGATGATAGGATAGACGTATCAAAGTGGATACCACAGAAAATAGGGGTCCTCCAATGTGATCCACTGAGCCCAATATTGTTTAACGCCTTCACGTGTGATGTAGGGGTAAAAATAAAAGAAAGTACCAATGCGAAAATGTATATTTACGCGAATGACATTGCGATTGCTTCAGAGAACGTCGATGTACTGCAACGAGCTATGGACCTACTCGTGGAATGGGCAGAAGAAAATGAAATCTGCATAAACGAGGACAAAACAGAAATGATGATTTTCAGGAAGGGTGGTAAATTCGCGGAAGCTGACCAAATAATGTGTAGAGGATCGCGTCTAAGAAGAGTAAATCATTTCAAATATCTAGGACTAACTCTGCAAACAAGTGGCCATTGCTTCCGAATACACATCAGATCCAGGATGGTTGCTGCGATCAGAGCAATGAACGACATAGGGAATATTACCCTTATTGTAGTAGAGACAGCTATGCAGCTATTTAAGGCAAAGGTAATACCGGTGCTGACATACGGTCTTGAACTCATAGGAGAGTACCTTACTTATGAACAACTGGAGGAAACCGGAGAAAATCAAGGCTCGCTACCTCAAAAGGGTCCTGGAAGTATCAAAGACAACCAGATCGCGTTTGGTATATGAGCTAACGAGGGAAACGTACCTTCGGCATGAGCTGATACTGCCAGATAATGCGGCATACGAGAAGCTTCTACAAGATCTGAAAGCCAAGAAAATGGAAATTTGGGATTCCTTCTACACTACCGAGGCCATGATGGACAGAAGGTGGATGGGTACAAATTACCAGCTGCGCCACATCGCTACAAGAATGGCGGTCCATGGTTTCCGTTTTAAGTTGTGCTCAGAGAAGAAATTCCATGATCCAAGTGATCAGTGTGTGTGTGCAAGCTTTGTGGTCAAATCTGCGGGCGATATCATACACAGGAATGCTCGGAGAGAAAGTGTTCAATTAGTGAATTTGTGAAAGACTGATAGTGATCTACGCCTGAACTAAGCAGGTGTGGATGTATTATGTCAATGTATTCTTGTTTTATGGCTATTGGCTGTATTAAAACATTATTATTATTATTATTATTATTATTATTATTATTATTATTATTATTATTATTATTATTATTAATGTCCATTCAGTTGCTATCAGATTTTAAGGGACAATCGTGTACAAGAATTTTGCTCTGTCAAATGTGTCGTTAACGTGCAAGTAAATTAACTCATGAACCTATTGACTGCAGCGAAAATCCAACCTACAACCTAAAGCTGAGAAGTTGTATTCCTATTCAACCACACTACGCAGAGCCATTCAACATGATGTTAACCACCCACTGAACCACTAACGGAACAATCTCCTTTTTCTGTTGCCATGTAGACTCTCAAGATATTCCTTGCACCTAGCGATAGTAAATTTCCTAATATAAACTGCCCCATCAGATGGGCGGAGCTAAAGAAATCCCTGCTAAGTGTTGGGGCTTGTTGCTGAGAGGACAAGAAGTAAGAAGTGTGTTTTGCCTTTCTCCCGGTGCACGTTACTTGCTGCTGGCACCGGCCTATTACTCCACACTTTATTCCAGTTGGTCCGACCTTTTTAAGAGAGCACAAGAAGAACAAAAATGAGCACTCGAGATTCTTCACTTCTCATACATTCCGCCTTTGAAGAGACTTTACAACCACTCTTTACAATAATATCACGGCACTTGAATTACTGTAGCCCCTGTCATAAATCTCCAGTAAACGGTACCTACCTCTGAATTCAGTCAGACATTACAAAACGCGAAAATAACTTTCCCTTATTAGACTTAAAAATCGCCCTACGAAGTCAGTGTGTCAATGTGTCAATGTGTACTAATTGCGTTTCAGAAATACTAATACGTAGACTGAGGAAATAATAATAATAATAATAATAATAATTGTACCGGGCGGTACACCTCCACGCCGCTAATTTAAAATTTGCGCCAGTTGAAACTCCTCTGCTGGAGGAAGTCTGAACTTTATTGACGGTATTAATTTTTAAGTTTCTCAGAAGATGTCACTACTTGGAAATTTTGGAGTTTTTGAACTGTGCCACTTTTGATGTATTTTTGTTTTACCGGTAGTAAGAAGTGTGAACTTTCTCTTCTAGAGGACACTACTGAAAAACTACAATGGTGCACCCTAGTGCGATGTGAAAGAACTGTTTTTTGGAGAAATTTTTATTTCAAAAGTTTGTTTCTTGTTAAATTTCTTTCTGTTATTGTTTAAGTTGGCTGTATACCCCTCTCTTTCCCCTTGTTTTGTATTTAGCCAATCCCGAATTTCTTTAATTAATTTCTGACCAATCTGATGTATCTTCCCCCAACTTGAATATGCTGCTTATCCCTAACCAATAAAGTGATTGTGGGCGGGTGTTTTCTTTCCAAAAACGCCTCGAACTTTCCGCGAGAGTATATAAACTGCTGATTTTTGGGTCTCTGCGCCACTTCTGTTCCATCTTTTAGTGTGTAAAGTACATAGCAGGGGGCGGGAAGCGCCTCTTTCTTCGGCAGCGGTCAACAAGGTAATGGCCGATTAATAACTTCTTTCTTTGCTAGCTCAGCAGTTTAACTCTCGGGGCGGGTCCGAAGTTTTTCCATAATGTAACCTTCCTTAGAATGTAAAGATACTTAGTATCTATTCTCTTTTAAATTGCATATTGGGATAGAGAGTGCTTACCCTCTCGAGCTCCCACTCATATTGTTTTGAGGTGAACTTTTTTTCTCAACCTATTCTTCTTTAACGTAATGTAAATTGTTCCTTTCTAAAGTCACCTCTTTAGTATGGGATTAGCCCTTGCATTAATGGCCTAGAGCCAAATTAGGTTTTGAAACAAATACATTAGGAGTGCAGATCGCCTCCTCTCAAATTGTTATTTTAGAGGTCATGTAATTAACCTTTTTCATTTAATAGACCTCAGTAGGTTGGGTATTTTACCCCTGTGTTTACGTCCTTAGAGGACAGATTGAAGGTGGAGTTTGGTGTGGCCTTTGAGAGGCCTAAAGTTTGAGAGCGAGTAGCTCTTTCTTGAAAATTGAGTGTTGTATGCCTCGAGGAGGCTTTTCTGTGTAATTTGGAGCAAGTGCTCCTGAGCATGAATGGGGTTTTCTGCCCCTCTGTTTAAACTTATTTTGGAGTAAGGTTGGGCTGATTGCCCAAGAATTGTGAAGTCAGGGCGCGAAGCCCAAATCCGGTAAATATTGTAACTATACTTTTGTTGCCTTGCTACTCTGTACCTGCCATGCTTGTTATTTCTTAATTTTGAAAAGAAAATATAACCTTGTTTAATTTTACATTAACTTTAATTTCGTAGTTTGAGACCCGTTCAAGCCCGCACCTTCTTTCACCTCTACCTACCGCAAAAACACGGTAACAAGTGGTAGCAGAGCGTGGTTGAATGGGTCTCAATTTAGCCCCTTTTGACGGCTAAACATTGCTTTGATTCAAACTCTAACAATTTTCTCAGTTGCTGGAATTTTTTGATCTTTCCTGTTTCAAAATTGTTCTGTCATCATGCCCAGCCCTCGCGATGTTCTCCATCTTAACTATTTGCGCAAGGAGGAGTTGATCTATGAGTTAACTATCAGAAATGTGCAATCTGGAGGCACGGTTGCGATAGACACCAACAAGCTTAGAGAGTCCCTTGATTTGCCCATTTCCATCCCCAATTTGGGAGAGAAAGAAATTGACGACTCTCTTTCCACGATCACCGAGAATACTACTGGGCTAGCATCGGTAGTTAGTTTTTTTGATGAAAATGATCCTTCTCCTAATCAAATTAAGCGTGTGCAAGCCAGGCTATATCATTTTTCAAATAGAGTTAACGATCTGTTGTCTCTGAAGTTGAATGACGTTCAGAGGAAGGAAGCTAGTACGTTGCTTGAAAGTATTTCTGAATTATCTAGCAAGGTCACTCAATTGTTGACTGGGGAAGTTCCTCCCAAAATTGATCAACCCACCACGATGAATGTAGGTAGCGAGGAAGAGCCTCCTAAGGGAGAAGTCAATAGGATAACCGTTGCTGCTCAAACTATCTCTGCCCCATTGGACAACGAATCTGAACGCCGTGCATCGTTGAATAATATACGTTCTGAATTAACTTCCTTGCCACTGAAACCTTTACCTACTATGTCACCTGGGTTTAGCAGCCTGCCTCATCCATTGGCAATGTTGCTCAGAGGTATCTCTAAGTTTTCCGTTAATACCACCAGTGAAGTAATTTCATTTTTAAGATTTTTAGTTGAATTTCAGGATCATGCCCTTGTGTTTTCTCTTTCCCCATGTCAGATTTTGCAAATCATCTATCCCTATGCAATTGGTATTCTCTCAGACAAAATAGTAAGAGCCATTGCCGAGCAATCATCTATTGAGGATTTCCACGCCCACTTGCTAGCTAACTTTATCCCGGCTAGGGCCAGGTCCTCCCTTATTCAGAAGTACTATTATCGGGTACAGCGTTTGGATGAAAACTTAGCAGACTTCATCCAAGATATTAAATTCTATACTAGGGTGTTTGCCCTTCATTTTCCTGAAGATCAGATTGTACAGGCTATTGTAGAAGGAATTTCACCATCCTATAGGTCATATTTGTGTTTCGCGGCGTGCCCGCAAACCTTCTCTGAACTTGAAGCATTGGCCGTCTCAGCGGAAGGAGTTAGATACGCCGATTCTTTGCGTGTCGCGAAAGAACCCCCTCCTTCGTTTAGTAATCCTCGGCCTCCACCTCGCCGACCAGTCACACCCCGTAAATGTTATGCTTGCGGGTCGCCTGACCATCTTCGCAATAAGTGTCCATTGATCAAAGCTAGTAGGGCAAATAATGGAGCTGGCTCATCACAAGGCTGTTTTAAATGTGGGGCTTTCTCACATATCGCCAAGAATTGTCCCAATTCGAATAGCACCCCCTCCTGCTCAACTTCAGGTGCAACTTCCAACAACAATCAAGAGTGACTAGTGGCTTCGGCTGAGTCGACTAATCCATCTTCCCGGGGCTCAGCCCCTGGCAAACAGGTCGTAAATTCAGGGAATGTTCAATCTGCAAATCTATCTTTTGAATGCCCCAAAGAGTGTCTTAGGATTGCGGCGGATACCCCCGCACCGGTCCCTTTTCTCAAACTTGAGTTAAATAATGAACCTGTAACAGCTCTTTTAGATTCAGGCAGTGTTAGTTCGATTATTTCGGCTGAATGGTATTCTAAATTGAAATCTGTTTGTAAACTACCTGACTATGTCTCCTCTCCTGTTCAATATGTTTCGGCTAGTTCATCTCCATTGGAAATCCTAGGTTCTGTAAATGTCAAAATTCGTATTTTTAAATTTACATGGAAAATCAAATTGTTTGTGGCTAAGCACCTGTCTTGTCCCATCATATTGGGAGCTGACTTCATTTCTCACACTGGTCTTGTGCTCGATCTTCAGAGTAAGTCGTGCACGTTCAAATTTGCGTCCAATTGTAAAATCCCCTTGTTAAAGTGTAATTCTGTATCATGTTCATCTATTTCGCCTACCCAGGATGAGATGTTGTTAGACCTTAGACATCTACCTGAGGAGCAGGCTGATAGTATTCGTAAATTATGTCAGTCATTTCCAGAGGTGTTCTCGGATACTCTTGGTGTTACTGACCTTATTGAATACAAAATTGAGGTCACGGATTCAATTCCTGTCCGTTTTCCACCTTATAGGCTATCTCCACCTAAAATGAAGGCTCTGAAAGAAATCATCGATCAGATGTTGAAGGATGGTATTATTAGGCCCTCTAAGTCGGCGTATTCGTCAACTATTTTTCTAGTCCCGAAACCCCAAGGGGGCTTCAGGCCTGTCATTGATTATAGGGCTCTCAATCGGAAGGTGGTGTTACAATCTGTGCCCCTTCCCGACCTTCATTCTTGTTTTTCATGGTTCCGTAAGGCCAAGTTCTTCACCATCTTGGATTTGAATCAAGCCTACAATCAAATTCCCCTTGCGGAAGAGTCTAAACATCTTACAGCGTTTGCCACGGACTGGAATTTATACGAATACAACCGCGTGCCTTTCGGGCTCCCCACGGGAGCAGCTGTACTCACTAGGCTGCTAGATAGGGTCTTCTCCGACATCAAATTTGAGTACTTGTATCACTACTTGGATGATGTCGTCGTATTTTCGGAGACCTTTGAAGAACATCTAGATCATCTGCGAGAAGTCCTCAATCGCCTTCGTAAGGCTGGGTTAACTGTTAAGTTATCCAAGGTTGCCTTTGCTAAGCCCTCTATGTCATTCCTAGGGCATATTGTGTCACCTGATGGTGTTGCAGTCGATCATTCGAGAACACAGGCCATCCGTGATTTTAAACCCCCTAAGGATATCAAAGGTATCGCCAGGTTCATTGGTATGGTGAATTTCTTCAGGAAGTTTATTCCTAACTTCGCTAATAGAGCGGCGCCCTTGAACCTTCTTCGTAGGAAGAGCATCAAATTCGAGTGGGGACCTTCTCAACAAGCCGCTTTTGAAGATCTTAAATTAGCTCTCTGTAACGCCCCTGTACTTGCTATGCCTGATTTCTCGAAGAAATTCATCGTCCAAACTGACGCGTCGTCGTCAGCAGTTGCTGCAGTCCTTCTTCAAGAGACTGAACTAGGGAGGCGACCCATCGCCTATGCATCTAGGACTCTATCGGCTCAAGAAGCCAAGTATTCTATCTATGAGCTCGAAGGTTTGGCAGTCTTATTTGCCTTAGAGAAGTTCCGTCTCTACCTGGAACATGTCAAATTCGACCTGGAGACAGATAATCAAGCCTTAAGCTGGGTCTTAGGTAGGCCGCGTCGTACTGGTCGTATAGCCCGTTGGGCCATCCGTATTTCTGCCTTCCAATTTGATGTCCGGCATATCAGAGGTACCGAAAATGTTGTTGCTGATGGACTCAGCCGTATGTTTTCCAACGACATCGAGACCCATGAACCGGTCGACAGTTCATCACCTCCCGAGTCCATACTATCTGGTGTTAATGCCATCTTAACAGATGCTCCCATGCTCTTTAGGGATATCGAGAAATACCAACGTGAAGATCCGACGCTGGCTCCGATAATGGAAACCCTTTCTTCTGGGGAACATGTTGTCCCTTATGTTCTGAGGAATGGTGTTCTATGTTGCCCTTCGAGGCATGATAAGATGATGAAGGTTGTCGTTCCAGCTGTTCTTGTGCCTATGATCTTCAAGTACTATCATGAGACCCCATTAGGGGGGCATCTTGGAATCTTTAAAACTCGTGAAAAGATTCGTGAAAAGTTCATCTGGAAGGGTATGGACGGTGAAATCCGTGAACTAGTAAAAGCTTGTAAATCTTGTTTGCTCAGTAAACCCACCATGTCCTCCAAGGTAGGCATGTTATCTTCTCATCAAGCGTCGCGCCCCATGGAACGCCTGTATATTGATTATGTAGGACCCTTCCCCCAGTCGAAGGGAAATGCCAACAAGTTCATCTTTGTATGTGTAGATGGTTTTACAAGATTTTCCTGGTTATTTCCGACTAAGCTGGCTACCGCTCAGTCCACCATTACTTGTCTAAATTCTATCTTTGCTTCTTTTGGTCCGTGTCAATATATTGTATCTGATAATGCTAAGGCTTTTACATCTAATCTATTTCGTAAATTCTGCTTTGACATGTCCATCTCTCATGTGACTACTTCTGCTTATTACCCTCAACCATCTCTGGCTGAACGGGTTAACCGTAATCTCAGGTCCGCGCTTATTGCCTATCATCATGAAGATCATTCCAGGTGGGACACGTCCCTGCATTGGGTAGCTTTTGCTTTGAATTCGGCGGTTCATGAATCACATAAATTTACTCCAGCTTCTTTGATGTTCAAGTTCGTTCCCAACACGCCGCTCTCTAACCTCTGGTCTCTGAGTGACATTCTGCCTGAGACAATAGATCCGGACAACATTAAAGATCTTTGGAAGAAGGCTAAAGCCAATCTTAAAGTGTCTCATGAAAAGGTTAGGGAAAGGTATGATCGTGGACGGAGACCCACCCATTTGAAGGTAGGTGACCAGGTAATGGTCAAGAATTTTGTTCCTGCGGGCAAGCTTGCCCCCAGATTTCATGGGCCGTGTGTCATTCTCGATTTCCTTACGCCGGTTACGTTGTTATTAAGCAATCCAGCCACCGAGAGGATATTTAGGGTTCACCTGTCGCAGGTGAAACCTGTATAATTTCTGTGCTAACTTGCCTCATATTATCTTGAAAGGAATATGAATGTTATATATATATATTTTTTTTTTTTGAGTTTCACCTTTAAGGCTTTCTGCCCCTTCTATAATATTTTGTCTTATATGTAAGCATGTTTGTAAAACCTGCCCCGAACCGTTAAACTGCCATCCTGTCCTTGCCACGGCCATTACCACGCTCCCGTCTCCTGCTCCACTACACACAGTGGCTCGCATCTGAAATGAATTGCTGCACGCTGCTGGCCCCTCAACCTCTCCACAATGAATGTACCCTACTATTATTCTGGTCCAACAGAAATTCTGCCGCCTAACTTTAATGTTTCAGTGCCCCCGCAGCCGCGCGGCACTGTGCCGCGACTGGGGTAGAGGAAGGGCCCCCTCGATCCCAGCGAGGACGACATGTGCACGGCGAGCCGGAGCTCACCTCCCGGCCAAGCCTGATGTGCGGCGCACGACCTGCTACTGGCCCGCAGCCTGTATATGTTCACCGCGGGCGCGGCATGCTTCAACACCTCTGCTCCCCTCATAGTGCGGGTGAGCGGTACCTCAGGGTACTTGAGGGGCCCGGGCGGCCTCCTCTGAACGCAAGCAGTGGCGGCTGGTCTGGCCGTTAAAATCATCAACGTTTGAAGTACATATCCAGCTATATGGACATTCCAGTTCAACTTTACTATCTTTTCTTGGGTATTCTACTGCAATATTTGGTGGACTTAGAAACTTTTCCTCAACTTTAAAAACTAATGTTTTCCTTCTGAATTCAACTTCTACAAACATAAAGACTTTACTTCACCAGTAACTACAAAAATTTTGAAACTGAATCAAACCAAATTAAGAAAATCTTATAAATACTTCTGCAATTAATCTCCATATCAACATGAAAACTTGGACCTTGCTTTCAAACAAATTTCATGTGTCACCCCTGGAGGAACTTTTTTGGGGGGGGGGAGGTCTGTACCGGGTGGTACACCTCCACGCCGCTAATTTAAAATTTGCGCCAGTTGAAACTCCTCTGCTGGAGGAAGTCTGAACTTTATTGACGGTATTAATTTTTAAGTTTCTCAGAAGATGTCACTACTTGGAAATTTTGGAGTTTTTGAACTGTGCCACTTTTGATGTATTTTTGTTTTACCGGTAGTAAGAAGTGTGAACTTTCTCTTCTAGAGGACACTACTGAAAAACTACAATGGTGCACCCTAGTGCGATGTGAAAGAACTGTTTTTTGGAGAAATTTTTATTTCAAAAGTTTGTTTCTTGTTAAATTTCTTTCTGTTATTGTTTAAGTTGGCTGTATACCCCTCTCTTTCCCCTTGTTTTGTATTTAGCCAATCCCGAATTTCTTTAATTAATTTCTGACCAATCTGATGTATCTTCCCCCAACTTGAATATGCTGCTTATCCCTAACCAATAAAGTGATTGTGGGCGGGTGTTTTCTTTCCAAAAACGCCTCGAACTTTCCGCGAGAGTATATAAACTGCTGATTTTTGGGTCTCTGCGCCACTTCTGTTCCATCTTTTAGTGTGTAAAGTACATAGCAGGGGGCGGGAAGCGCCTCTTTCTTCGGCAGCGGTCAACAAGGTAATGGCCGATTAATAACTTCTTTCTTTGCTAGCTCAGCAGTTTAACTCTCGGGGCGGGTCCGAAGTTTTTCCATAATGTAACCTTCCTTAGAATGTAAAGACACTTAGTATCTATTCTATCTTTTAAATTGCATATTGGGATAGAGAGTGCTTACCCTCTCGAGCTCCCACTCATATTGTTTTGAGGTGAACTTTTTTTCTCAACCTATTCTTCTTTAACGTAATGTAAATTGTTCCTTTCTAAAGTCACCTCTTTAGTATGGGATTAGCCCTTGCATTAATGGCCTAGAGCCAAATTAGGTTTTGAAACAAATACATTAGGAGTGCAGATCGCCTCCTCTCAAATTGTTATTTTAGAGGTCATGTAATTAACCTTTTTCATTTAATAGACCTCAGTAGGTTGGGTATTTTACCCCTGTGTTTACGTCCTTAGAGGACAGATTGAAGGTGGAGTTTGGTGTGGCCTTTGAGAGGCCTAAAGTTTGAGAGCGAGTAGCTCTTTCTTGAAAATTGAGTGTTGTATGCCTCGAGGAGGCTTTTCTGTGTAATTTGGAGCAAGTGCTCCTGAGCATGAATGGGGTTTTCTGCCCCTCTGTTTAAACTTATTTTGGAGTAAGGTTGGGCTGATTGCCCAAGAATTGTGAAGTCAGGGCGCGAAGCCCAAATCCGGTAAATATTGTAACTATACTTTTGTTGCCTTGCTACTCTGTACCTGCCATGCTTGTTATTTCTTAATTTTGAAAAGAAAATATAACCTTGTTTAATTTTACATTAACTTTAATTTCGTAGTTTGAGACCCGTTCAAGCCCGCACCTTCTTTCACCTCTACCTACCGCAAAAACACGGTAACAATAATAATAATAATAATAATAATAATAATAATAATAATAATAATAATAATAATAATAATAATAATAATAATAATAATAATTGTACCGCGATGGTACACCCACCTCGTTCATTAAAATGAAGCGCCTTGAGAAACGCCATCTTCAATATAAACTTTGCAACAACTTGTGAAAAAAGTTTGGACTTTACAGATATCTCCGCCCTCTAGTGTGAAGAGGAACGATTAAGACTGCAAAGTAATTTGTTATTTTAAGGTTTCCTAAACTGAGTTGATTGATTTGTCTTTGTTTTTGTGTATCACAGGTGTCAACACTTCGATCTCTTTCCGCCAACTTCAAAATTGGCCAAAATAAAATTTTTTGTATTTAATTTTCAACAATCATCATTTTTTGTAATGTTTAATTATCCAATAAAAATTGGGGTTGTGTCGGGCCTTAGCCCAAAGCTCTCTAGAACCTTCCTCTCGAGTAATAAAGCTCGCAGTTATTCGAGCTACCTTGTCTTCTTGATCGTCCAGTTTTTTTTTTTGTTTTTAGTTTTTTTTTTGCTAGTTGCTTTACGTCGCACCGACACAGATAGGTCTTATGGCGACGATGGGACAGGGAAGGGCTAGGAGTGGGAAGGAAGCGGCCGTGGCCTTAATTAAGGTACAGCCCCAGCATTTGCCTGGTGTGAAAATGGGAAACCACGGAAAACCATCTTCAGGGCTGCCGACAGTGGGGTTCGAACCTACTATCTCCCGAATACTGGATACTGGCCGCACTTAAGCGACTGCAGCTATCGAGCTCGGTGATCGTCCAGTTTACTGAGTGTGTGGAGGTGGAGGCGTCTCGCCCTTCATCGAGCTTTTCTGCAGATTAAGGTAATGGCAGCCGTTTAATATCTATGTGATAGCCTCTGAAAGCTAGCTCGAGGGGAAGGTTTCTTATATTTAATAGGTAAGGTAAGGGTTATTCTGCCCGAAGGCAGGTCCGAACCTCCGCAGAGGTGCTCCTGAGCCTGAGTTTACGTGCGGTAGGGTGGCCAGTTCCTTTCCGCTCCTCCAATCCCTTACCCCCACCAAAAGCGCGTGGCAACCCATCCAACTCCTGACCACGCCCAATGTTGCTTAACTTCGGAGATCTCACGGGATCCGGTTTCAACACTGCTACGGCCGTTGGCAACCCTATATGGAGAGATAATAATAATTTGGTGTGGTTATTTCTAGCCGATTGCAGCCCTTGTAAGGCAGACCCTCCGATGAGGGTGGGAGGCATCTGCTATGTGTAGGTAACTGCGTCGTATTGTGGTGGATGATAGTGTTATGTGTGGTATGTGAGCTGCAGGGATTTTGGGGACAGCCCAAACACCCAGCCTCCGAGCCACTGGAATTAACCAGTGAAGGTTAAAATCCCCGACCCAGCCGGGAATCGAACCCGGGACCCTCTGAACCGAAGGCCGCAACGCTGACCATTCAGCCAATGAGTATTAACACAGTGTTAAATGTTTGATCACCATCATAGTTATGTTCTCATCGTCAGCGCCATACGGAGTGGTACTTCCCAACTGTGAGATCATCAAAAGGTATGCAGTATACCAAACCAGAAATGTAATTTTGTTGTGTAATAATGTGAATTCTGAAGAAGATTGGTTAAGTGCTTGTGGAAAGGTTTCTTTTACTCTATAGGAATATGTGAATTATCTCTCTCTTGAGTAGCTAATTGGAAGCACTGTCGTCTCCGCATGCAGGCAGTAAGTAGAACGCCACGTCGAGCAGGGACATTGAGCAGCTTCTAAGGCGCCAATATTAATTTCTTCTTCCCGTCCTCCAAGTTCCGAGGTTAGATGTAAGACAAAGAGGGGTGTAGCGTGTGTTGCGGTAAGAGATCCAATTTCTCCAGCATTCTACGCAGTCGACAAATGAAAGTGGATAGTAAATGGGTCTTTACTCTTCATAGTGAGGTAAGTTCACCTTTGTAATTACAGAGTTCCTGTCGAATCAATGGAGTGGCAAGGCACAAACCATTCAATTAATTCAATTAATCTGCTCGGTTATACACTGCGATATCTTTGAGGTTTCTTTTTACAACAAAGACCTGATCATTTTAACATAATAATAATAATAATAATAATAATAATAATAATAATAATAGAGTGTAGCCTCCGGAGAGGCCTGGTGCAGGTCTTTTGATTTGACTCCCGTAGGCGACATGCGCGTCGTGAGAAGGATGAAATGATGAGGAAGACGGCACATACACCGAGTCCCCGCCCCAGGGGGAGTTAACCAATTATGGTTAAAATTCCTGACCCTGCCGGGAATCGAACCCGGGACCCCTGTGACCAAAGGCCAGCACGATAACCATTTAGCCATAGAGCCGGACATTTTAATATTAAAAGTGATCATCGAGCACCAGATTTTTAGGTTTGAACTTACTCAATTGTTATCTCGCTACTCTCGAAATATCACTCGTCTTTTTCGCTGTATGTGCCATAGCTTTGCTCCTGAGAGGAATACTTTGCACCATTCATCATGATACTTTAGAACGCAAGGATTATAACAAATGTGTTAGTAGTTTTCAGATATTGGCTCAACTGGAAACTCATGTATACACCTTCTTTGTCTTTGTGTCATTTTGTGCTACAGGTATTTATTTTACAAATTCTGTGTTTGAATATTCAAATTTTGCAGGTTGAAGAAGTCTTTCTCTACAAAACATATGGGCATCTTACAAGAGGTATGTTATCTAATTTATTTAAAATGTGACTTCTTTCATCTTTGAAGGTGAAGAGAGCTTTCGGTAAATACTCGTATAGAGTTTTATTTCAAATCTAACTAATTATCGATTTTCTCACATAAGCCTGTTGCAAAGGGTTTCAAAGTATTCTAATTTCAAAAAAGAACTGTATATTACTATTCAAGTATAGTTTTCAACAATATATTAAGAATTAATATAGCTGTGTATTATTGAGATATGTAAAATACACACCAGATAGACTAGTTAAAATTTCAGTTATATCACCTGGCATGAGTTCTTTCCATGCAGATTCCGACAAAATTTCGAATAACTGCTTATTGTAGTATTTATAAGCATTAACGTAAAATAAGCTTTCTCAGAGGAGTGAATCAATCAAATTTACAATTGCAAGAAGAACGATTATAAATAGATTAGAAACTCACAAACGCAGTCACTTATATTCAGTCAAGAAATGTGTGAAATGTATACTAAACATGACTGATTTTGTATTTCCAGTTACTTACTGATTTGTGTCATAGTATGAAACTATCTGACTCAAACAGGATGACAATAATGGAAATTAAAGGATAACTTGGCTGATAAGAGTAGGTTTCAAGATTTCTGCAGTGTCACAAAATTATCTCAGTGCGATTTGCATCAGCCTTAACCGCAGTAGGTCTGCAATAAATAAGGAGATTCTGTTGGAATATATTGTTACGTGCCAATCCTGTGGTAGTCCCTTTCGGTGCTTCCTGGAAAGGGCTAGTGAGTCAGTCGACCAGGATCTCCTAGGCGGCTATTCCGTGCATAGTTCTCCCCGTGAGTCTGTGGAAGAGGCAACGAGAATGTTCCGACTCTAGCCACATCACGAATATTCCGGTACACACCACCCGAGCTATAACAAAGGAGCGTACCCGGGGGGTACTGTGTGTGATAATTCTATGGAATGAAGACCGACGTAGAGTTAGCGACTGGAGCAGCTATCATAAGTGTAACTGGAACAGTGTTAATGGTCGTTTTGTGAGGAGTACTGTCCTGCTGTTGAGCTGTTACTGTTTAGTTGTTCACTGTGCTGTGCTCTCTCAGGTAATTCCAACAAGCCGGGACCCCCTTCTGTATGTAAAGAACGGAGACGTGTAAATAGACAGCAATTTGTGTCATCATTCATGGTTGAATAGAATTGCGAGTGCTTATGTGTGTGTGTGTGTGTGTGTGTGTGTGTGTGTGTGTGTGTGTGTGTGTGTGTGTGTGTGTGTGTGTGTGTGTGTGTGTGTGTGTGTGTGTACGTGTGTGAATTTATGGATCATCCTGAAATAAATTAGATCAATCAATCAAACGGTGCTTTATTCGTAACAATATTACAAATATGGAGAGAAGTTTTGACCAGTGTACCAAGTGAATTTCGTTTAATAAAATTCCACTGATAATCTTGGACTAAAGAAGGTCATGGTCAAGTGGGGTCCAGAAAATATCTACATTTCTTCCAAATCGAGCAGTAATTGTGATTTTGTCTGGAATTTTTCTTAAATTTTCAATTTTCTGTAGGTAAAAGGCTTAAAATATATACAACACGTGTATTATTTATTTATCGTGTCAGAAGTACAAAGTAAGAGAGACAAAAATTAAACAAGGAAATTTTAAACATTGGTTGACCAAAAATTGGCCACGACAAGCGCATTTGGAGTTGCCCTCATTAGATCTTTAATGGTACAAGTGGCTGGAGAAGATGGACACAGTAGAAGATGCTCGTTAGTGTGCTTAGTACCACACTTGCAGTAAACTGTCTCCACAGGAAGGCCCCATTTCTGTAGGTTGGTCTTGCATCTCGTGGTGCTGGAGCGTAATCGATTGAGAGCCTTCCATGTTGTCCACTGTTCAGAATGTCCAGGAGGAAGTTCTTCCTTTGGAACCATCCATTCTCTCAAATGTTGACATTTTTCCCGCCACATTGAGATTCTTGCTTGTTGTGGTGTTCCTTTAAGAGCTTCAGTGGTTGTCAAGAAGCTCTTTCTTGATTTCAACCTAGGATGTGCTGGTTGACAAGCATACAAAGGATGGGCTTCCATAGTCATAGCCTTGCTTTTCTCATGCCTAGCAGCAATCTCACGTCGGATTTCGGGTGGTGCTATACCAGCGAGACAGTGGAGTTTATCTATGGGAGTAGGTCTTAAACAACCTGTGATAATACGGCAGGTGTCATTTAGTGCTACATCTATGTTTTTGGCATGGCTGGACTTATGCCACACGGAGCATGCATACTCAGCAGTGGAGTAGCACAGTGCTAACGCGCTTGCTCTCACAGTGCAAGGGTGAGCTCCCCAGGTGGTGCCTCGAAGTTTCCGCACTATGTTGTTTCTGGCAGACACTTTTTGTTTCACGTTTAGGCAATGTTTCTTATATGTAAGCGTACGGTCCAGAATCACTCCCAGATATTTTGGAGTCGAACAGTGTTGAAGAGGGATTCCTTCCCAGGTGATTTGTAAGGTTTTAGCTGCTTTTTTGTTATTGAGATGAAATACACAGCTATGAGTTTTGGCAGGATTTGGCTTCAAGTCATTTTCATTGTAGTAGTTCGTAAATTCTTTCAGAGCTTTGGATAAAGTCTGTTCTACCTTTTCAAAACAGTTGGCCTGAGCAGTGACTGCACAATCATCAGCATAGATAAAACTCTGGGTACCTTCAGGTAGAGGCTGATCGTTAGAATAGATGTTGAATAACAGTGGTGCGAGCACACTGCCTTGCGGTAACCCATTCTTCTGTGTTCTCCATCTGCTTCTTTTTCCCTGAAATTCCACAAAGAATCTTCGGTTTTGGAGAATATTTTTAATGTTGCACATTAGATGGAAGTCTTTGGTGATGTCATACAATTTTGTTAGAAGAAGCCGATGGTTGACTGTGTCATAAGCTGCAGAAAGATCAATGAAGACAGCGCCTGTAATGAGCCGATTCTCAAAGCCATCCTCAATATGCTGTGTCAAGTTTAATACCTGTGATGTGCAACTTTTTCCTTCTCGGAATCCAGCTTGCTGTGGAATAAGAGACGACTCCACCTTTCCTATCAGTCGCTCAAGAATGAGCCTCTCCAGGACCTTGTACAGGTGACAGAGCAAGGAAATAGGCCTATAGCTTTTGGGATCCAGCCGATCTTTGCCTGGTTTAGGGATAGCAATGACTCTAGCCTTCCGCCAGATTTTGGGAATCTTGCATTCTTGGACACAGATATTCATTAATTCCAGTAGCCATCGCCTCGTAACAGGACCAAAATTTTTGATCTGCTCTACTCGAATGTCGTCTAGTCCAGCTGCTTTTCCCAATTTGCACTTCCTCAGTGCTGATTCCAGTTCAGCTTCAGTAAATGGTGGAGATAGTATGTTGCTCTCTTGGTTTGGCTTCCGTGTTATTGGTTTCTTATCTAGCTTTCTAGATCGGGTTGATTTTCCATTTACTAGCAACTGATGGGCAATTTGATCTGCCTTTATATTAGCATATGTGCTGGCTTGGGTATTGTCATTATTGAGATGACGTAAAAGTCTCCAGGCCTTCTGACTGCTCCTGCTCATGTCACAATCTGTCATTAATTTTATCCACTCATCCCTTTTAGCCAGTGATACTGAGGAAAGAACGCTTTGTGCAAGGATTGATGTTTCTTCGCTAAAAGGATCAAGTTCATATTTCTTGTAATATTCTTCTAGCAAAGTGGCCGTTTCAGGTTTAATGCCTTTGATAAAACTGGTTCTGCAACCTCTTGGAATTGATGCCCTTGAAGAAAATTGGACGATGTCAACAAACTTGTCGTACTCTTCAGGAACAGGAGCGATGCAATTTACTCTATTTTGAATTAATCGTATCATTGTATCAATTTTAATGTTCTATCATTGCTCCATTTCCAGTGTTACCTTGGAAACTACTGTGACATTCCAGCTGGAGCAATATATCCGCCCCATATTAATATACTTCACCCCACTTTACTTTCTGGTGTAGTATATCCATATTCAATTCTGCGTTTACAACGGGTCCTTTATATTAACGTTCTTGTTATACATTTACTTTGTCAATTTGGCTACCATTTCAGGCAGAATATGAAAAATTATTTCTAAAAGTAGAGAAACGTCACTTCAGTTTAGCGTACCAACAAGCAACATACCTAAATTTTACAGGATCTAAAATAGCCGAATTCGTAGGTTAGAACATAAATACACATTTTACTCGTCAGAACATAAAGAGACCTAATTATTTGTATTTAACCTATAAAGCTGTATTTATTAATTTTATTTTAAATAGGTTTGATGTTATTCGTAGCATAATAACTTATTGCAGGAGACATCACGTGAAAACAAAGTTCCACAATGTGGTTCAACGAAGTCCGAGGATGAGAGTTCGACAGGTGCATGCCAGATATGGTACAATCATGTGATCATGACAAGGGCAAAAATAGCAAATTTTCCTCTACATAAGGCGTCAGAAGTTTCATTTTTAACATTTTTTACGTCGCACCGCCATACAGTAGACAGTTCTTATGGTGACAATGGTTCAGTAAAGGGCTGTAATTGGGAAAGAAGAGACCGAGGTCTCAATTAAGGTACGAACCAAACCTGATGGCGCAACAGCCCTTCAGTGACATGGGCAATTCGAAGTGACCGGTGCTCAGCTGGGAGGCCTGCAGACTACGAGGTGTCGTGTGGGCAGCACGACGAATCATCTCGGCCGTTTTCTTGGCTTTCTAGACCGAAGCCGCCATCTCACCGTCAGATAGATCCTCACTGTAACCACGTAGGCTGAGTGAACCGGAACCAGCACCCGGATTCAAGTGAATTGCCTGACCTGGCCAGGGATCGAACCCGCGACTTCCGCGTAAGAGGCAGGCACGCTGACCTTATACCGCAGGGCCGGCTTTATATTAAAGTACAGGCTCATCATTTGTCTGGTGTGAAAATGGGAAACCACCTTCTGGGCTACCAACAGTGGGATTCAAACCCACCATCTCCCGAATGCAATCTCATAGTTTGCTCCGTTGTGTATTGCAAACTGACTTATCTGGATAGTCACCTAACGACATATACCCTGAGTATATATTTAAAAGTATTTGGTTATTTTCAAAATTTCGTTCATCATGTAATTTCTGCCCTATTTGTCCTACGTCTACCCAAATGGTACCGTTATGTCGGGCATAAGATTCTCTGTTCACTGACACACACATCATGGTCGGAATTTACACTTATAAATCAATATAAATCTAATTAGGAAATTCTCACATTTTCTATCCGGTCGGCCCCGCTGTGTAGTGGTACCGAGCCTGCCTCTTACGCGGAAGACCCGGGTTCAATTTCCAGCCAGGTCAGGGATTTTTATCTGAATCCGGATGCTGGTTCGAGTTCAATCAGCCTACGTGATTACAGTAAGGAGCATAGGAGAAATTGATATTTAGACGATCAAACTGCCGATTTTTTCAGAAATATTTCAACTTAGAAATTTGATCGCCTCCGGTGCCGTGGTATCTTTTAGGATTTGGACCATTTTCTTACGCAAATTCAAGGTGTTAAATGCTCACTACACAGGTATCTTAACCACCAACATTATATTGTTTGGTTTCATAGCTATTATTCGCAAATAATATCATATACCACTTTTTAAAGCCCACGTCCCACATATTTAATTGAGCTTGGATTCGGGAGATAGTGGGTTAGAACTTCACTGTCGGATGCCCTGAAGATGATTTTCCGTGGTTTCGCATTTGCTTGAGCTGTACCTTCATGAAAGCCACGAACGCTTCCTTCCCACGTGTAATTTTTCCCTAGCCCATCGTCGCCAGAAGACCTATCTGTGTCGGTCGTGAAGCAAATTGTAAGAGTGAAAGAGTCGCACCTTTCCATAGTTCCAATCAAACGGTATTTCTACCATCTCTGTAAGGACTAGTTCGTTAGCCTGTCTTCGACAGTCAAACTTACTATCTGTAAAGTAATTGTATATTCTAAATGTACTATTAACATATCTTATGAATAAATGTTGCCGGCCCCGTGGTGTAGGGGTAGCGTGCCTGCCTCTTACTCGGAAGACCCGGGTTCGATTCCTGGCCAGGTCAGGGATTTTTACCTGGATCTGAGGGCTGGTTCGAGGTCTACTCAGCTTACGTGATTAGGAGTTATCTGACGGTGAGATGGCGGCCCCGGTCTAGAAAGCCAAGAATAATGGCCGAGAGGATTCGTCGTGCTGACCACACGACACCTGGTAATCTGTAGGCTTACGGGCTGAGCAGCGGTCGCTTGGTAGGCCAAGGCCCTCATAGGGCTGTAGTGCAATAAGGAATGAATAAAGGTTACACTTTGTAGGTTTTATAAGCCATTCGATTGGAATCAAGACAGGTATCACAGTATTTCCTTCATCATCATCATCATCATCATCTGTTTACCCTCCAGGTTCGGTTTTCCCCTCGGACTTAGCGAGGGATCCCACCTCTACCGCCTCAAGGGCAGTGTTCTGGAGCTTCAGACTCTTGGTCGGGGATACACCTGGGGAGTATGACCAGTACCTCGCCCAGGCGGCCTCACCTGCTATGCTGAACAGGGGCCTTGTGGAGGGATGGGAAGATTGGAAGGGATAGACAATGAAGAGGGAAGGAAGCGGCCGTGGCCTTAAGTTAGGTACCATCCCGGCATTCGCCTGGAGGAGAAGTGGGAGACCACGGAAAACCACTTCCAGGATGGCTGAGGTGGGAATCGAACCCACCTCTACTCAGTTGACCTCCCGAGGCTGAGTGGACCCCGTTCCAGCCCTCGTACCACTTTTCAAATTTTCGTGGCAGAGCCGGGAATCGAACCCGGGCCTCCGGGGGTGGCAGCTAATCACGCTAACCACTACACCACAGACGCGGACACAGTATTTCCTTACAAACCATATTGAGTGCAGTTGTAGCTCAAAGTTGACATCTATAGATCTGCGAACTCTTGAGAAAACTATGTACAACTGTCCGAAACGAATCACCATCAACAGCTGCATATGTCCTTACTCCATATGCGCACTGCGGAGAGGTTTGCAATTTAATCCAGGCTTTTGGCACACATTCTAGTGATTACAAATTGTAGAACACCACCTCCCCTACCCTGTCGGCCAACATTCTGATGGTAAAAGTATTTCAAGGAACGGGACTCGAACCGGTTAACCGCGGTGTCTGACTATATTGACATGTCGCGTTAACGATTATGGCCACCAGGTCGACTGCCGTATCTCGTGCTTATCAACCGACATAAATCCCAGAATGGAAAAAAAGGATTCATTTATTTCCCTGAAAAATAGTATTTTTCATTGATAGTTAAAGTATGATGGCCATCATTGCATAGTTCTTGCAACCCATAACTGATACTAGTTTAAGTCAAAAATGAAAAACTATTGAATATATTTTCGTGAAATTTCGAATGTGTACCTTCTTTATTTCAACAACATGAGATTCCTATGATGAAAACTTTTTTTGCTATTTGCTTTACGTCGCACCGACAGAGATAGGTCTTATTGCACAAAAATGAGAATAATTTATATCAAAAATGTCTCAGATTCTAAAATATTTTATTGATATATTGTAAGTCGTCCGCCTCTGCGTTGTGGTGGTTAGTGTGATTAGCTGCCACCTCCGGAGGCCCGGGTTCGATTTCCCGCTCTGCCGCGAAATTTGATAAGTGGTACAAGGGCTGGAACGGGGCCCACTCAGCCTCAGGAGGTCAACTGAGGGCAGTTCGATTCTCACCTCAGCCGTCCTTGAAGTGTTTTTCCGTGGTATCTCACTTCTCTTCCAGGCAAATGCCGGAATGGTACCTACCTTAAGGCCACGGCTGCTTCTTTCCCTCTTCCTTGCCTTTCCGTTCTGATCTTTCCATCACCCTCCAACAAGGTACGTGTTTATCAAAGCAGGTGAGTCTGCTTGAGCGAGGTACTTGTCCTCCTTCCCAGTTGTATCCCCGACCCAAAGTTTCACGCTCTAGCAGAGAGGAAAAGCCAACCCAGGAAGGTAAACAGAGTAAGAAAGAAAAAATAAAGAAACAATACTGTAAGTCTCTAAATCATTAATTCAGAAACAGAATCATGTAAATATTCGGTACATTGTATCGTATTTAAACCTCATTTGGCCGAATATAATTAATATGCCAATTACATAGAAAAGTACATGTAATTTTTATCTTTAAAATGTGAACAACATTTTATAAATAGTAATAAACGTATGTTAAGCCCTAACAGTTTATAGCAGTAAAACTTTAGTCGTTGAACTGTAAAGAAATAGGTTTAATACATTTAGGCCAACAAAAGGTGTAAATCCCCCTTAGAAGAAGATGCTCTAACATCGTTGCCACAACTCTACCAACTGAAATACATAGTTCAGCTGATGACGAAGTTAAGAGATGAAACACTGGACTACTCTGTGATATCTCGTATGGATCAGAAGCTCATTATGGAGCTAGCTTTAAACGAGGGTGACCTCCTTTTAGCTTCTTTAAGTGCTTTGTGGACCCTCGCACAAAGGTTTTCCGTGTTAAACAGCAGGTCGTGCAATAAGCTGTAAATACTGTTGAAGACACGAATGATGTACCGGCTGGAGCTGACGATTGCACCTGGGTCATATAAATAGAATGTCTACTTTCACTACCTTCAGAATGGCGTAGGAAATTCACAACTGTATATTCTAGGTTGTCATATAACAAATATGGTGTTAATATCCAGTTCGGGGGCGTGGTAGCTGAGAAGTATTGCCACTTTTTTCTCACAAGGGTGACCTTAGAAGAGCGTAGGAAATTCACAACTGTGTATTCTAGGTTATCATAAAACAAGTTTGGTGTCTGGTGTTAATATTCAGTTTCGGGACGTGATACCAAGTGTAGGCTATGCATAAGTCTTTTCAGGTTTCACTGAGAGATGGCGCCAGCAAACAGTACGCAGCGTATGATTTTGACACATACGTTAGTTTGTTCGTCTGACATTAACCTACCAACGCACACAAGTTGAGCCCGCCAAACACTAGCGTCTGTGTTGTATCGTTCAGTGATCATGTCGACGTTTGTGCCTGAAAAAGAACATTTGCGGCACGCATTGCTTTTTTTAATTAATCAAAAGGAAAAGGCTGTGGAAAGTCATCGTTTGCTGGTAGAAACAAATGGTGAACACGCTCCATTGATTAGAACATGTGAGACATGGCTTCGGCAACTTAAACATGGTGATTTCAATGTGAAAAACAGTGTGCGCTCTGGTAGTGTGAAGACTCTTGAATCTCGGCGAAACCGTTAATGCACAACGCTATTGCCAACAAATGATTAATTTAAATCATGCATTGATCGAAAGACGACCGGAATGGGCAGAAGACGTGGCAAAATGATCTTGTCTCACACAGCAAAGCCAGTGAAAGACACCTTGAAATCGCTTGGATGCGACATCTATCACCTCTTCGCATCAAAGGAGTACGCGCTCGCAGAGCAACACTTCAGCACTTTCGAGGAAGTTGGAAAATGGTTCGACGAATGGTTTGCCCCAAAGACAAGCAGTGTTTCTGGTATTGCATTTGTAACTTTCCTGAAAGATGGGCGAAGTCTGTAGAAACCGAAGGCAAATATTTTGAAAAAACAAAAAATGGATTTCCCTTAAAATTACGTGTTTTCTTTACCACAAAATCCGGCAAAAACTTATGTATACACCTTGTACCTGAGAAGTGTTGTCACATGTTTCTCACAATGGTAATATTTAAAAAGAGCGTAGGAAATTCACAACTGTATGCTCTTGTCATTCCATTACGTTAAGGTGCATTAATATTAATTTCATCTTACAAAGAAAAGTTTCGATCCTCCCGACGATGATCGTCACGAAACTTTTTGTGGTGAACAAACAAGAGACCAAAGTAACTCGTGCAAAGTTTTCCATTTCGCAATAACTCTAAAATAAGACTTATGTAAGTAGGGCGCACGCCTTGTATGCTTTTTTTGTGAGACATGTAAATACTGAGATTATGAAACAAAATTTCAATTTACAAATGTAATGCATGCAACTCATTCTACGCCGTGATAATGTTGTGAGAGAAAGTAGTAATAAAAACCAACCCCATGGCACTACAGCCCTTGAAGGGCCTTGGCCTACCATGCGACCGCTGCTCAGCCTGAAGGCCTGCAGATTACGAGGTGTCGTGTGGTCAGCACGACGAATCCTCTCGGTCGTTATTCTTGGCTTTCAAGACCGGGGCCGCTATCCCACCGTCAGATAGCTCCTCAATTCTAATCACGTAGGCAGGTCCAGGTAAAAATCCCTGATCTGGCCGGGAGTGGAACCCGGGGCCTCCGGGTAAGAGGCAGGCACGCTACCCCTACAGCACGGGGCCGGCATGAGAGAAAGTACTACTGCTAACAAAATTGAATCTCACACCACGGGCAAATAATGACGGCATGGAATCACAATCATGAGAGCTGCATTTGCCGAAAATAGTAAAACTGATGTCCAACACATCACGAAACGAAGGTGGCCTATCCTGTGATACGTATCGAGTCGCTTTCCACGCATAGCAAAGCATAGGCTGGTACGATGGTGCATTCAGCTGATTATATACAATGTAACTGCATTCTCCCCGTCATGGCGCGACCCCTAAATATAGTCTAAATGACCTGAAATTTTGCAGGGCTTATTCGTTTTATATAATGAACAAGATCTGCATGGAAGAAAAGCAAACGTGTAATTTACAGTTTTTTACCTCGCTAATGAATATTGACGCAGAAGTGATGGCCAGTAACACGTATATTATTTCAATATAATCCACGCTCAAATGTGATCGTTTAAAACCATACGAATACCCTACAATAACAATTAATAATGTGCCTTTCAAGGTCCACACAATACATTATTTTAGACGTGTGTTAATACCCCTACGTTAGTGTTAAGTAGGAAAGCTCGTACCCACGGACAAATAACTGTATAGGCTAGTCACAAGTGTGAGCTGAAAATTCATATTGTAATTACGACGAAAATTATACTTTAGTATGGTCATAATAATACTTGACAGTATATTCTATATTTTATCATCGGTTTGTGACAAAAAAATCCCTTTGAGTATATTGTGACAACAAATAACATATTTTCTAAATTAATACAATACAATTATACAATAGAATTTATGATTCAGTTCTTCAATTCTTAAACCAGTCATATTTTTCTGAAGAAGAAATCATCTTCATCAACACATTGTTTTGCATCAATGATTATTTGTTGGCCTTTCTTGGGAACATCGCTTCTTGCTATCATCGGTGGATATACAAAGAATGTCTGTCTATATATTTAATACAATCCTTGAGCACACTTAAAGTACGGGGAGGAGGAATACTGTTCAAAATAGCTTCAGATATTTCTTGGTTTTCCACTTGAGAATTTGCTGGTAATGGTGGAGTATGATTATATTGCTGTAAGTAGTCGGCCTACTTACAACCAGACTTGCATTTCTTTGTTTTTGCCAGTAATATTTCATTCAATGGCTTATCTGCGTAACGTCTCGGCAGCGTACAGTACTATTGGCCTGATAACTGTACTACAGTGACGAATTTGCCATCTCTGCTCTCTTATTATAGATTTCAGTGGTGGTCCTCTATGCTGCTTCCAATTAAACCACGTGCTACTTAGTTGCATATTTTTCTGTGATATTCTCTGAAATTCTTTCACTGAGGTTCTTGAATTTTGAAACTCGTTTAATACACCCGTTTGAGTATATAGGATGGGTATCATTTGTGTTAGTCATGAATTCTGTCTTTTCAAAGGAGATCTGCAATCCACTTATTTCTACTCAGTTCTTGAAGATTTCTATCCTAGTGCTTGTTATGGCAATGGTTGTTGAAATTAGGCTTAAGTTGTCTGCGAAAGCCAAACAATCTATCTCAACTTACTTCCTTTTACCTTTCCCTAGCTTTACACCGTGGTCTGTCGTGAGCAGCTCCTCGCGCCATTCTCTTATGGCTTTCTAAAATATCAAGTTAAATAAGATTGATGCTAGGCCGATCGGCTGTTACACACCCGTCTTGATATAGATAGGTTCTGAGATCTCACCTTAAAATTTCACTTGGAAGCGAGTGTCGGTGAACGCTTGTTTAATGAGGTTGATGGTTTTAGTGCTGATTTCGAATTCGTGCAACACATTAAATAGTGTGGTGCGATAGATCGAGTCGTATCCCTTTTTGAAGTCCACAAAGACACATTCCCATGGTTTACATGTGATTTATGTATGTTTCAGTAGAAGTTTCAGGTTTAAGATCAGCTCCGGTCCTGAACGTCCTGATCGAAACTCTGCTGACTACTCGCTATGGTTCGTCTTCGGTGTCTTGCACGTTTCTTAGCAGGATCCTGGAGAGAATTTTATATGTGACTGCGAGGATAGAGATTCCTCTGCAGTTATTCACATCACTTCTGTCAGACTTTTTATATCATGGATAGATAAGTTCATCTTTCCAGCCTTGTGGGATGGTCTGCGTGTGCCAAATTTGCGTGAACATGACACAGTTTTCCGTGAGTTAATTAACATCCATATGCTTCAAGATTTCAGTAACAATGCCATTTTCTCCAACATCCTTGTTATTCTTCAGTGACTGATTGACTGCTTTTAATTCCTCCTTCGAGCATGGTGCTGGTTCTGGTTCTACACTCAACCGCACAAAATTTGGCCGTCACGGAAGATGACTCTCTTTCGAAATCCTCTTGTTTAAAATAGGAACAAAACAAATTGTGCATAAGGTGGGATTCCAAGTATCATCTCTTCAGTCACCGGCTATCGACCGTTTACGAATATCCTAACATTTAGAGAATGTGTAAAATTAAATGTTTCTTTGCCACCCAATTTTTGAGTGGTTGAGTACATGTGCCGGGTGCACTGGTGGAAATCTCTCTGTTGACTCTGGACAATTTAATAGTGTGTTAAAGCACCGACCTATAACGATGATGTTATCAATTGGTTATTGTCAGTTCACCTGTTATTCTTTTGAAACGCAAAGATTGTCTAGTGCACCTTTGGGCATCGAGTCTAAGTTTCTTTCTGGAATTACTTCGTGGTAATCCTCCTTTACCTTGTACAGTGTTTATTTATGGTGCTCACGTCTGATTCGCCTCAGAGTATTCGTTGTAAGTTTCCTGCGTGCAATATATGTTTCTAAATATATGGTGTCCACGCCTGACGCGCCTGAGGGCATTCATTGCAAGTTCCATGTGTGTAATAGGTCTATAGGTTTCTAAACTTCCAAGTAATGGATTTGAGAGGTACTCTCTCCTGATGAGCTCCTAGAACCAATAGCCTCATTATATTCCGCTGTTAATCACGAGTGCTTCTGTTTATGCGCGTGTGGAGAATAAATGCTTTTGAATACATTTTATAACTACAAGTGGCTACATTATAGGACATGTGAAGTTCTACAATGTGATAGTCAAAGACACCGTCAGCTGTTGCAACATTTTCAGCTTCACTAGTTTACTGAATAAAATATCCTGGATGTTCTGGAGTGTTTAATATTGTAGCAGTAATTTTATTGCGCTTTTCTGTCATTAAATGCTTACAAACGTCACATTTACTTCCATGGGATATTCCCACATATGCACTGAAAATCAGAAATAACTAAGCTACATTTATTTACTAGATTATTTTTCTTTATGAATAGTTAATTGGCCTACTTACTTGCACAATTCACAGAACTTTTCACCATCATGCCTTGCTGTTTAATTGAGGGGAAACTCCTTTGAACTTGCTTTGCTGAGTTTTGATAGCCACTCTTTTAAACGTGTTCAATTATGCCCTAACTATTTCACCAGCCCAATAATTAAATTCCCATAGAATTAAGAAATTTTGCGGGAATGTGGAGTACACCCGAAAAACCACTGGCCAAGTCAGCGAACATCTCGGCTGGAGAGAGATAGAAGAAGCGAAAGACTTAAGGATGTTTGGCGAGAAAGCAAACAGAAGGACATTAGTGTTAGTTATAGAAGGTCAGGTAGATTATGCAAACCCCAGCCAGCTCACTCAGTAGCAACATCTTTCGGAAATCAGAATTTCGATTCCCGGTGTTGACATTGGATAACTTGAGCAATATTATACCGGGTTGTTTGCAACTACCTCAGAGACAGTGGCAGCAATAAGAACCCTGCGGGGCGGCAGGGCCCATGGCTTGTGAGGGTCCAGGACTCTTTATAAATTCAGTAGCTGAAGAATGATTTTACATATTGATAAAGGTACAGCACACAACACAGTATTATTTGTATTACAGAGGGTTGTTCCAAGCTTACGCCGTCGTAGAGCAGAGCTCCTTTCGTCAATATGAGTACAGTAGTTATTTTTGAAAGAATGTGGGTTTACCAACCAGCGATTATCACGAAGAAGTAAAGAGACTAAGAAGGAAGTGCAGGTTGGAAACAAATAGACTTAGAAATGGCTGTTGAAGTAAGGAGAAATTGAAGGAACTTACTAGGAAATTGAATCTAGCAAAGAAGGCAGCTAAGGATAACATGATGGCAAGCATAATTGGCAATCGTACAAATTTTAGTGTAAAATGGAAGGGTGTGTATACGTACTTTAAGGCAGAAACAGGTTCCAAAAAGGACATTCCAGGAATAATTAATGAACAAGGGGAGTGTTTATTTGAGGATCTCCAAAAGGTATAAGTATTCTCTCAGCAGTATGTAAAGATTGTTGGTTTTAAGTATAATGTCCAGATAGAGGAGGTGACTAATGCTAAAGAAGTATTTAATCTTACATATGATAAGAAATGTATCGTACATTTACAGTACGATACAAAATTTGAAAATTTGTAAAAATTTGAAAACTAGAAAAGCAGCTGGAATTGGCAAGGTTTCAGGGGATATACTAAAGGCAATGGATTGGGATATAGTACCGTATCTGAAGTACTTATTTGATTATTGTTTGCATGAAGGAGCTACCAATGAAAGGAGAGTTGCTATAGTAGCCCCTGTGTATAAAAGAAAGGGTGATAGACATAAAGCTGAAAATTACAGGCCAGTCAGTTTGACATGCATTGCATGTAAGCGTTGGAAAAGCATTCTTACTGATTACATTAGACATGTCTACGGAATTAATAACTGGTTCTAAAGAAGGCAGTTCGGTTTTAGGAAAGGTTATTCCACTGAAGCTCAACTTGCAGGATTCCAGCAAGATATAGCAGATATCCTGAATTCAGGAGGTCAAATGGACTGTATCGCGATTAACCTACCTAAGCCATTTGATATGGCAGATCATGGGAGACTACTGTCAGAAATGAGTGCAACTGGACTAGACAAAAGAGTGACTGAATGGGTGGCTACATTTCTAGAAAATAGAACTCAGAGAATTAGAATACGCAAATCTATCTGACGCTGTAAAAATTAAGGAGAATTTGACAGTATTATTGGACCTTTATATATAGCGGCTAAAACGGGTCTTTTGATCAACATAGGAAAGACCGAGTTTGTTATTAACATCAAAGATGCCCCTGGAAAGATGAGTCAGTGATAATGTCTACATCAAGTGAGTTAAAATTGTAAAGTACCTTGGGGAATGGTTCTCAGAGGACCTCAGCGAAACAATGGCTCTTGAACACAGGAGACTCAAACTAGATAAGGCTTACTATGCCTGTAGAAAGCTATATGCTTCAAAAAATCTGTCGATGAATGTCAAACTATGACACTTCAATGCAGTAATCAGACCTTCAGTCCTCTATGCAGCAGTGTGTCTACATTTAACTAAGAAGACCCCGCTAAGAACCCTCGAGGTACAAGAAAGAAAGTTCCTGAGAGGGATAGTGGGACCAAGAATTTTACCAGATGGAAGCCGATGGTATCAACCAAATCGTGAGCTATATAAACACCAAGAAAAACTCATAGATGCCATAAAAGAAGGCGACTGGCTTTTTACGGACACTTATCCAGAATGGACTCAAATTGGTTATCCCATAGGATCTTCAAGGCTGCTAACAAGGGCAAAGCTACTGGATTCGTGTGGATGAAGCAAGTGGAAAAGGACCTTTCGGAACTCCATATAAATCAAAACGACATAGGTGGTCGGAGTAACTATCATACAACTCTTAAAACTAAATCCTTTGTAACATCCCTCACAGAAGTTACCCACAGACCAAAAGACGAGACCAGGAAATGGTCTGAGGAACGTAAGATTGAATTTAGCCGGAAAATGAAGGACTACTGGGCCATCAGGAAAGCTCGAGGTACCAACAAGAAAACAGCTGCCAAACCAAACGCTAAGAACACCAATTATGGCAAACAACGACGATGACATCAAGAAACAACTTAAACACAAGCACCGTGGACCATAGATGGCCCTAACGAAATAAATAAATAAATAAATAAATTGATGTGAGTAAAGAAGTGGAATCAGAGATAAAGCTTTTTGCAGATGACGTTAATCTGTACAGAGTAATAAATAAGTTACAAGATTGTGAACAACTGAAACAATATTTGGATAATATTCTGATATGGAAGCAGGCAATGGTATGATGATAAACGGGGTTAAAAGTCAGGTTGTGATTTTCACAAATAGGAAAAATGCTCTCGGTTTTAATTACTGTGTTTTTGTGAAAGTTCCTTTTGGGGATCATTGTAAGTACCTAGGTATTAATATGAGGAAAGATCTTCATGGGGGAATCACATAAATGTAATTGTAAATGAAGAGTACAGATCTCTGCACACGGTAATGAGGGTACTTAGGGGTTGTTGTAAGGATGTAAAGGAGAGGGCATATAAGTCTCTGGTAAGACCCCAACTAGAGTATGGTACCAGTGTATGGGACCCTCACCAGTATAACTTCATTCAAGAACTGGAAAAAAAATCCAAAGAAAAGCAGCTCGATTTGTTCTGTGAAACTTCCGAAAAAAGAGTAGCGTTACAAAAATGTTGCAAAATTTGGGCTTGGAAGACTTGGAAGAAAGGAGACGAGCTGTCAGTAGAGAGATGGCATGGAATGACATCAGTACACGAATAAGTTTGAGTGGTGTCTTTAAAAGTAGGAAAGATTACAATATGAAGATAAAGCTGTAATTCAAGAGGAAAACTTTGGGAAATTATTCATTTATAGGAAGGGGAATTTCGGGATTGGAATAACTTACCCAGGAAGATCTTCAATAAATTTCCAATTTCTTTGCAATCATTTAAAAAAAGGCTAGGGAAACAACAGATACGGAATCTGCCACCCTGGGCAGCCGCCTTAAGTGCAGATCAGTAATGATTGTTTGGATGATAACCATTCCTTGCTGCCACTCACAACAATCAACAAGGCTTCTGATGTAATTAGCCAGTTCTGAGAACCCAGTAGTCAGTGAATATGCGATAACAAGGACAACCTCCTTACCTAAACTGTAAATACTGAAGTGTCGAGCCTGTTTATAACTCTCGGCAGTCAGTGTAGCTAAGAAGGCCTACGATGGTCGGTTCGGTTGGGTCGTGAATAGTAGTCAATTATTTGCTCCTAGGAACGAGATTATTTCTTACCATTGTGACGGTCAGCGTCTTTTGGCTACTATAATTGGAATATGCATTTCTTGTGTGCGAGGTGTGTAGGTGTGCGTTCGTACGATATACGTGTATTAATTTTATTCCTTCGAATTTGAAAACTACATTGTGTAACACTATTATTATTATTATTATTATTATTATTATTATTATTATTATTATTATTATTATTATTATTTTCGTCGTTGCTGTTCATTGTAATAATTTATACAACTTTGTAATACGAAATAAATTTGTAACTTTCCTTATCAGCAAACGAGGGGCCAATTTTCCACTTATTGGGCGGGGCGGGGGAGCGGAGACTTCTTAGCGCCGCCACTGCTCAGAGAATACACTGTTCGGAGTTTCCTTGCACCTCTCCTAGCTTTGTATCTAAATAAATACAGCTTTAGGAATGTGGATTGATACAGAACCATAATAACACATTAAACATGGTATCGTTGTTGTTGTTTTTACCACTGATTTGTTTTACCGAGCGAGAAAACATGAAGATTTGAAGTCTGTTTGATAGCCTGTAAGTCGCTTATTCCTGTGCCGTTGCTGTCAATCCTTGTGATCGACGTTTTGAAGTCAGTTATGTAATTTACACTTCAATAGTTTAGTTATATTGTTACACTTACATCGTTATCCTTTATTATTGTTACGGTGTTTCCTAACTTTTGAGAAAGAATTTCCAGAGTATTAATCACATCACGTGAGAATGGTGCACTCATGAAAGTAAAGTGAGCTACACAATAAATTGCCGGTCGTAGAGAAAGTAGCAGTTACCTTGGAGAAAGTTTCTGTACGGGCCAGAGTGATGAACACACAATAGAAACACCAAAAAGCCTTGTGTATTAAATTACAAACTGTCCCAAGCTTGTTCATCGCGACTTAAAATTAAAGTGTAATGCTTAAGCCAGGGCACTCACAGATATTACATTGTACAAGTAGTTCCATTAGAAACGGTGCGATAAAACTAAAGGCCTCAATTAAGGTAGAAATATGAATATGTATAACCATTAAAACAAGAAAAATCTAACATGGTTTATGAAGAAAGCAGCTCTATGCATGGAGCTAGTGTGTGTGTGTGTGTGTGTGTGTGTTAATTATTTTTGGTGGGATGTCCAAGGATTTAACGTGACAGGAATTGTTTACGTATTATTTCACTAGCGATGGTAAAGGGAAGGTGGTAGATAAGCGCTGACTTTTGAGAAAAACGAACAAATGATTATCGAAGGGAGACAATATATATGGAAATATGAGAAAGAAAGAAAGAAAGAAAGAAAGAAAGAAAGAAAGAAAGAAAGAAAGAAAGAAAAGACCTCAGAATAAAATTACAAAATTGTACCATGGGAGATGAAGTTGTCCACGGACCGAGTATCGTGATATTGCTACCACGCTGTGTAAGATGAAATGGTTTCCCGTGATATTACACTTCAACAAACAGAAATTTCATTACTCTCAATGCCTTATGGTTGGTATCCCAGCCATATGGCCTTACAGAGACAATGGCTAATGAGTTGCAACGAGCGTGGCAAACATTAAAAAATGTTGGTGTCAGGTGGGAGGTTTACGGTTGCATTGGTCGCACGACTTTCAGGCTGTGCTGTTAGACTGATACGATCAACAGGTGAACATCACATTTTGTGCGTGACTCGGCAAGACGCTTACGAAGACAAATTGGGACAAATAATCGTTTTTAGGAAGGGGAGTTAGGGATTGGAATAACTTACCAAGAGAGATGTTCAATAAATTTCCAATTTCTTTGCAATCATTTAAGAAAAGGATAGGGAAACAACAGATAGGGAATCTGCCACCTGGGAGACTGCTCTGAATGCAGATCAGTAGTGATTTAATTTGATTTTGACAATCTTTTTGATATGGGACGCATACGGAGAAGGAGCAACGTTGCACTTCTAGGTTCAAACGTGGCTCAAGCGATTTGTAGATGTTCCACATAGCGAATCATCTAGGTGTAGCGTGTATGTCTCTTACACGGAGGTCCCGGGTTCGATTCCCGGCCGGGTCAGGGATTTTAACTTCATCTGAGGGCTGGTTTAAGGTCCTCTCAGCCTAGTGATTACAATCGAAGAGCTGTCTGACAGTGAGATTTATAAAGCCAAGAATAATGGCCGAGAGGATTTGCCATGGCGACCACATGACACCTCTTAATCGGAAGGCCTTTGAGCTGAGCAGTGGTCGCCTGGTAGATCCTTAAGGGCTGTTTCACCGTGGGGTTTGACTCATTCATGTCAGTCATAAGTGAAGAAATGGCCCCTAACTTTGCCCCAAAAATCAAGCGAGATCTCCGAGAGCTGATAGATTCCCTAGCATACATATTAGGCATCTCTTATGGTACCACCAATATAATTCCCCATAGAAATTCAAATATGTGGCATCTGTGTGATCACCTCGTTCCAAAAATCTGAACCGAAGGTCAACGAAAGGAATAAGTACTGGTACAATCTAATTGCCTATGTGGACAATGATAGAGATCCTTTCAGCAGATACAACGAGACTGTTGTTTCTCAACGACCTGCAATACAAATCACAATCAACTGAATGTCGATCAGCCACTTCACTGTGAGACAGATGCAAATGAATTGTTAGGATGGAAGTGATTTGTGTGTCCGTGGGAGTGGTATACCTCGAATTAATTCTCCAAGATCAAACGGTCAATGAAGAGTCCTGTGATACCATTCTTGAGCGTCTTTATGGTGCAGTGTGGCGTAAAATCCTTCATTTAATGACAAAATAAGTAGGTGTTCCTCCCTAGCTCATTCAAAATTATTCAGCGATTTTAACGCTCTGAAACAGTCATCCTAGATTTGGTGTGGAATGTTGATTGAATACCTAACCTAGCACAACATACCTTGTCTTCCAAAATCTCCTTGCTCACACGATATGGTTCCAGTTCATTACTGCCCGTTTCCCAAACTCAGAGAAGTACATTTAGGACACAGGTTCCCTTGATCAGAGCAGATTGTCTCAATAATTGGTACAGACGTTGACAGAAGTGTTTAACTGGTAACGGTACTTACATTGAAAGTTGTGTTCACAGCATACATCATTTTGATTTTTAGCGCGTACAATTGTTGTGTAGGTAAATATTAAATTTATGCTCCACAGTGACTTGATTATAATATATTGATTACGGTCACCTACTACCCGACATTAATCGGTACAACAACACACTTACACAAGCTACCAGATTATCTGCACATACACTAAATACTCACGGCTATTAAGATACCTGACGTCTTCTATATGAAATAATAATAATAATAATAATAATAATAATAATAATAATAACTGTGTCAAGAAAACTATCTTAAAATCTTGGCAACTTCTTTGAGAAAATCGCCACGGAAATAGAAGACCTGGAGGTCTCCCGTTCCAGGGATCGGTGAATTTCAAATCGATCACATTGCCATCTTTCATCCCAATCTGAGAGAGGTACACGATATACAGGTACGCCGAGGAGCAAACGTAGATACCACCCCGAAGAAAATTCACCATAAAGGCCACACATACCGAAGTTTGACACGATATGGATTGGAAATACTAATCTGCAAGAAGTGTGGGAAAGGGAACATGCAGCCACCTGAGAGAAATTCAGCAAGAAAATCATGCAGAAAGCTCGAGAGCAAATTCCCCTGAAAAAGAATACAAAACGCCCTTAGTGGAATTCTGAATGTGAACGTGCCTTGAAGGAACGAAAAGAAGCGTTCCAGACATACAACAGCAAGAAATCACCAGAAAACCAAACATATTTCAATGAAACTAGTAAACGAGTAGCCAAAATCATTAGGCAGGTCAAAAGAAAACACTTGAAGCAACAACTGAATTCGATTGAACTTCCGTAACTACAACGCACGAGATTTCTACAGGGAATTCGGAGGACAAGTCCGTGGGTATGCTCCTCAAAACCTGGCTTTCAAAAGATCAGATGGAAAACTTGCACTCAGTAATCAGGAAAATTGACAGGAACTAGCACTGTACTTCATTGATCTCCTTCATTGAGCCCCTCACAAGATTTCCTCAAGAACCCCCAAGGCACACTTTCCCAGACTCTCCACCACCGACAGAGGAAGAAATCCGCGGCCACATCCTCAAACCTAAAAACAATAGGACCTCTGGAGAAGATGGCATCATTGCCGAACTTCTGAAAAATCTTGGACCTAACTCTCTCAAGGAACTCACTCAAATCATTACAGATATCTGCAATCGGAAGAATTACCACAGGACTGTAAGTGCGCCTTCATCCACCCATTACACAGAAAGGGAGATAAGACTGACGAGAACAATCACAGGGGCATTTCTCTTCTCCAAGTGGCATACAAAATTCTTTCAGCTTGCCTTTTCAAGAGAACGCAAGAACAACTTGAACAAAGTATTGGCGAATATCAAGCAGGCATGGGCACTGCTCGCTCGTGTGCAGAACAAATATTCAACTTGAAGGCAACACTTAAATACAAAGCAATGAGGAACAAACCGGTCATCTGAATTTTTCTTGACTTCAGGAAAGCGTACGTTTCGGTTGATCGACAGTCTTTCTTCGTTATTCTTGAGGAACTGGGGCTTGAATCCAAGACCCTTAACCTCATCAATGCAACACTCACTGACACTATCACCAAAGTTAAATTCCTGGGGGAGATCTCTGAACCATTCCCGATTAAAACTGGTGTTCGACAAGGTGACGGCCTATCTCCGCTCCTTTTCAACCTCGTCCTAGACAGAGTCATCCGCGAGTGGGAGAAGACATTGAATGACATGGGATACTGGCGCCCCATACGACTAGGACGACCCAAAAACGGTATTGAGATATCCGGCCTCTCTTTTGCAGATGACCTGGCCATACTGACAGATGTAGTCACAGCCGTCAAACAAATTGAAACCCTTAGCGAATGTGCTCTGAAGGTTGGCCTACAAATTTCCTTTGAAAAGACCAAGTTCTTCTGCTCAAAACTTGACATCCAAAATTTGAACACGACATATGGGCAAATCAACCGAGTACCACACTCAAGTACTTGGGAGAAATACTTGAACCAACGGGAGATGAGAAGGCTGCCCAGAAAATTCGCCTACAAAAACTTCGAAAAGCCTACGGTAGAGTTCACACATATGCAATAAAAAGTGCTTTTCCCGCCATGCAAAGATCAGACACTATAATACAGTAATCAAGCTCGAAGTCTTATATGCCAGGGAGACCCTTACACTAAACGGGAAAGGTGACCTAGAAAACATTTTAAAAGAAGAAAGAAGAATCCTGAGGAAAATTCTCGGCCCCCGAAAAACAGAATATGGATATAGACTGAGATCGCGCAAAGCGACAGAAGAGCTTTCCAACATTGAAGCAGACATTCGCAAAATACGTCTGAAATTTTATGGGCACGTTCGCAGACTGCCGGCAAGTAGACTGACACACAAGATTCTCACCTATACAGAACATCTAAAAATATTCCACGGGTTCTGGAAGTGAAAAAGTATCCGGAAAAAGTCCATATGAACCCAACTGACACCGCGGACAGAAATCTAAATAGGAAGAAAATTAACGCATGGAAAGTGCAACCAGAGAACGAAGTGAAAAAGAAGACTGGAGTAAAGTGGGCAGAACTAAAAAGGATTCACGGAGAAAGGATGAGAGCTGTTTGGCAACTCAGAAAACAGAATCGTTAGAGCTTTACGTGATCCACTGGGTCCATACGCACATAATAATAATAATAATAATAATAATAATAATAATAATAATAATAATAATAATAATAATCGGTAATTATTTGATGAATTCATCACTCTTCAAGAGCCACCATGATTTCAAAGTGGATTGAACACGCAGACTGACAAAAGGAGAGATAATAATTTTAGAAAAATTATTGAATGAATCAATCCATTTCCATAAACGCATAACGCTCATTTCATTTTCATTTAGAAACACATGGTGAACTTCAAAGGCAACTGAATAATACCTGGCAGCCTACGAGACCTGAAGTACCTATGTAATATTATTCCATAATATACTAATACAGCAACATAGCGAAGACAAGAGACAGTAAAGTCATAGTTATTATACCGCAATCTTTTGGTACAGGGAAAGAATTACCACATTTATAGCTCAGATAGATGTAAGAAGAAGAGTTACCGCGTGGAATGACTACGTGCTGAAATAATAGCTCGTTCATGATATGGCATAGAGAAGAATACAGTCTCGATGTATGTCTGAGGTATGTCAAATTTTGTGGTTGTGATACGTTGGTGGAGAACATCAGCTATTGATGCGGTGGTCTATGGTGTGTGTTAGTCATTGTGTAAACATAGGTCAGACATGTTCAACAGGTATTAGATCAGCAGGGAAAGATGCAAACCATGAAAGACGTTCATTGCGACAAACATGGAACTGTCTGGTAACACGTGGAATAGGGCATTGTCGTTTTGGTAAATGGTCCCGTAGAGTCTGTGAAAACAAGGGACGAAACATAATAATAAATAAGGTTACGGATTTTACGCCTCACTAAGTACGTTTAAAGTTTTCCGAGACGAAGAGCTGCCGGAAATTTGTCCCTGTAAAGTTTCCTTCTGTACGTTCCGGTAAGTCTACCAATTTCAAGTACTACCACACTAAACCGGCATAGATCCTGTCAACTTGAGTTCAGAAGTTCTGTGAGCCCACTTGGCCTGGCAGCATGAAGCAGACCAGCGTCTCGAAGGTTTAATGGTTCCCAATCTACGTTCTGTAAATGGGAACTAAGCCTGAGCAGCACTGCAATTCAATTACATCTTATACAACACACTACGTCCCGACCAATAATGAGGATTCCTTCAAAATGTAACCGCAGTGCCGTCATGAATTGCAGATGTCCGTAGTGAAAGTGGAGGCCTAATTTACGGCTCCTCCATACGTCACGTTTTCGCTAACTAATAAAGCCATAGATGTCAACTAAGTGTTGTCAAAACTTTCCAAAGCAATGAACATCTTAAAAAACTGTCCCACACCGGAAACAAGATCGAATAGCGCGTGCAGGACTGATTGCTCTACACCACACATGAATCTTTCAACGAAAATTTTTGATGCGGCTACACAGTCTACAATAGTGATACTCACAAGATGCCTGCTCAGCGGTGTGACAAGTTCATTAAAATCCTTCCTGTTAGTAAGAGTGTCCCTCCTTAAATAACCCTATTTGCATCATTGTGGCCAAATTCCATACAATGTGAGCAGCAAGATCTCCGAACTGCAAATCAGTCTTGACATATCTGGATTATTTGGCGATTTGGACTGATGCCCTGCATCGGTGAGCAAACACATTTCCGCCACGTGAAAGTAGCCTTCTCTCCAGCTCTTTTCTAAAACTTACCATAGTTGTGGCACATCTAAGCTGCATCGCTAATTAGGCCACTATGCTCCCATTCGTCTTTTGTAGAGTGATACTTCCCTCAGATATTATAATTTTAATCACCGGATATTTGTATTCATCTCCTAATTCTAACATTTAGAATGAATTTATTTGGTTAAATTCCATGCAGTATCGATGACGTATTCTTGTGTGCCGTGTAAAATGTTCCTCTCTTAATTTAGTGGTACTCCTCCTGTAGCAATGGTTCGCGGAGTACGTAACCCCGAGAACGTTTTGCATAATTTATTATTTGCCTAGAATTAGATCTGGCCAAATACATGGTCCTATAACAGACATCGAATATTTGGATAGGAGACTTAAGAGTACCCTTTTGAGTAGATTTGTAGATTAAGAGTCGCTTCGAGGTTGTGTAGTTGCAACTGTTAAATTATATTTTAAAAATATTTTTAAAAAATGAAATGGCGTATGGCTTTTAGTGCCGGGAGTGTCCGAAGACATGTTCGGCTCGCCAGGTGCAGTTCTTTCGAGTCTACGCCCGTAGGCGACCTGCGCGTCGTGATGAGGATGAAATGATGATGAAGACAAAACATACACCCAGCCCCCGTGCCATTGGAATTAACCAATTAAGGTTAAAATCCCCGACACGGCCGGGACTCGAACCCGGGACCCTCTGAACCGAAGGCCAGTACGCTGACCTTCAGCCAACGAGTCGGACAAATATTTTAAAATATCCATTTGATGCTGTTTACATTTGTTGTTATCGAAACTGTTTATAAATCGTAAGAAAATCTTAGAGTGCAGAAAATTTTCAAACCCATGTACCGCCGAATGTGGAATATTCCTCATAAGCTTTGTAATTGTCGAATCGTTGATGTTATCTGTAATTGTAATGGTTTGTCACAAGTTCTCATCAGATGCCTGAATATCTATATACATTAAATAAGAGTTTTGTCTGTACATTGCTCAAATTTAAAAGGAATGGTATTTCTGAATCGGTCATGCCCACAGTTACAAGGAAATGCACTTGTAAATTTCCCGTAATGCCTTTCTGTATGTATGATATTCACACTGAGTGAAATGGTACACAAATCAAAACAACGTAGGGTAATATGATTGTAACGTGTGGTATGTGAAGGTTAATTTGGTAGATGGGGTTCCAATGGTCGTATAGCATACCTTGAGAACATAGCTACTCAGGGTATATCATATCGAAGTTATACTCCATCTGTAGGCGTAGCCATGCATTAAATTGTCAGGTGACCTCTCAAAACAAAGTGAATAGCGGTGTGTCCATGTGTCGTTGTACCGAGCTCGATAGCTGCAGTCGTTTAAGTGCGGTCAGTATCCAGTATTCGGGAGATAGTAGGTTTGAACCCCACTGTCGGCAGCCCTGAAAATGGTTTTCCGTGGTTTCCCATTTTCACACCAGGCAAATGCTGGGGCTGTACCTTAAGGCCACGGCCGCTTCCTTCCCACTCCTAGCCCTTCCCTGTCCCATCGTCGCCATAAGACCTATCTGTGTCGGTGCGACGTAAAGCAACTAGCATGTGTCGTTGTGAGGTACACAGACTACTTCGGTCATTTGAGCACGTTGTACGTAAACCAGCACATCCCATGAGACATCTTAACGAGATTCAAGTCGCAACGGCCGTCACTTTGATCCAGGAAGGATGGACTTTTCGTCGTGTTGCTGTGGATCTCAATGTTTCTCCGTCAGTTATTCAACGCTTGTGGAATCGCTACAGTGAGACAGGCCAGTTCACAAGGAGAGATGGATAAGGTCGTGGACGCATGACAACCCTGCAGGATGACCTATATCTGACCATCTGTGCGTTGCGGCGTCGTTTAGCAACTGTTAGAGAACTGCAACAAGACATCAGGAGGATCACTGAAGTCACGGTGTTTGACCAGACAGTAAGTAACAGGTTAAGAGAAGTGTCCTTACGATCCATACGTCCTGTTCGAGTGCCCCGTTAACGCAGCAACATCGTGCAGCTCGCCTTCTGTTTGCCCGTACCCACGTCAACTGGCAACTTCACCAATGGAGACCTGTGTTGTTCACAGACGAGTCCAGATTTCCCCTGACACAGCGTGATGGACGTCAACGTGTACGAAGACTCCGCGGTGAGCAGTATATGCCAAATGTTATCCAGGAAGGCGACCGATTAGGACAAGGTTCTCGGATGGTGTCGGGTGGCATCAGTATTGATGGCCGTACGGATCTTGTCGTCGTCCGTGGTAATCTTACTGCTGCGGGGTACATCAAGGAGATACTGCTACAGGATGTGTTGGTTGCTATATACGGTGTTGTCCCTGAATTCGTACTCGTGCACGACAATGCCAGGGCTCATGTAGCGCGCATCACCAGAGATACTGCGAGAACTGGACATTCAAGAGATGGAATGGCCAGCGGTGAGTCCCGACCTTAATCCCATTGAGCATGTATGGGATAGGCTTGACAGAAGTGTTAGTGTGCGTCCTGTTCGACCACAGACTCTACAAGATCTCGAACAGGCTCTCATTGAAGAATGGGACCTAATACCACAACGTGACCTCCGTCAGCTTACACGGAGCATGCCACGTAGGTGCCGAGCTGTGGTAAATGCTCGTGAAGGACATACACCATAAAGAAGCTCTCCAACTGTGACAAAAATCCACCTTGGAGGACTGTTATCACTCTGTTTTCGCCCCTATTTGGACATTTCCGTTTGTATTCTGAAAATGAACGCGAATCCATCAATGTTCTTTTGTATACTTCAACGGTAAAGAATGAAGGTTTAGTTGGTAATATACCTGGGTGTGATGTATTGTTTTGTGGAGCATGGCATACGTTCAAAAGCATGTTCCCCTAATTTGTTTAGAACTGTGTAGTGTAGCGGAAGGTCTAAAATTTAAATCTCAAATATGTATGTTACTAATGGTCCTATCGATAAACAGCGCATAACTAAAGTTATACAGAATTAAATTTCTGATAATTGACGTTTTATACATTTTTACCGTAATTTACTGGCTATGATAACAGAGATAATTGTGAATTTCGATTTTTGTTGCTAACGCCATATCAACGAACTACGAGAAAATGGGTGAACAGAACGGTCTGGGAATAAGGTGTTACAGTCTAGAATATAAATAATTTCTATTCAAGCTGAATTAAAGGGTACTTCACGGGAACGTACCTAAAATTTATTTTTTTAAATACCTATGTTGTTGGTCCTATCAAAAAGTATTACATGCCGTAACAAAAGTTATAGAGAATACAAGTTCCAATCATTTATGTCTTATAAAGGTAATGGAGGATATTGTAAATGTGGGTAAAGAATTGGAATGAAACTGAACATTGTCAAGACCAAAGTGATGAAAATAGGAAAACGAGGCAACACAATTAATATATCAATAGATGGAATAGTATTAGAACAGGTTCAATCATTCCAGTATTTGTAAAGCTTGATCACTTCCAGCTGAAGTTGTACGGAGGAAGTGAGACGTAAAATATCCATGGGAAAGAGGGCTTTTGGGAGAGTGAAAGGTTTGCTGACAGCTGTAAACATACCAATCAAACTTAGAAATAGGTTTGCCAAATGTTTTGTGTGGAGTATGGTGTCTTATGGTTCTGAAACGTGGACAGTCAGAGAGAAAGTACAAAATATTTAGAAAGATTTGAAATGTGGTTATGGAGAAGAATGGAGAAAGTGAAATGGACCGATATAGTGAGGAATGAGGAGGTGCTGAGTAGGGTAGGAGAGGAGAGGAACTTCATGATGATCATACAGAAGAGGAAAACATCTAGGATTGGTCACATATTACGTAGAAATTGTCTACTACAGAGAATCATGGAGGGAAAAGTTGAAGCAGAAAGAGGGAGAGGACGAAGAAAGTTTGGAATACTGACAGATGTAAAGAAAGAAAGGAAGTTACAAGCACATGAATGAAGATGCTCAGGACAGAGAGGAATGGAGGACATCCAGTTGATACCTGTCTAAGGACAGATTTACCATGCAGACTATGATAATGGAATAATGAATTTAGACTTTGTTACTTAGTCCATATCAACGTTGCTTTCGTGTCTGAAAAGTCACTTGTGTGAAGCAACAATACTTAGTACCATCAGATCACTCTACCCTTGAATTCAGACTTCATATTTCCTGTGTTTCTCGTTTACCGCAAACTGTAAAATAATTATTCGTATGGATAAAATCAGACTTTCTTCACCTACGAAATCTCTTATCCCGACGTCCGCGGAACTTGCTCGAATCCTGTTCATTTCTTGATGCCGCAGTTGAATTATTTTATGATTTACCGCACAGCGCTCTTGAGCACGCCCTACCTTTCATCATATAATGAAGACTAGGCAACTTCCCTGTTGGTATGATTCCGAACTTACACACAAAATCTGGGAAAATGAAAAGGCAAGGGAACGAGCTGAGAGGTCTTCATTTCCCTCTGATTTTACATCGAATTCGCGGCGGTAAGAGAAGAATACAAAAAATAAGTACAGCGGAGAAAGTACAGAAATTATGTCGGGTCTGTTGAGAAAGATATTATCAGACATCCACAAAAGATTTTGGAAATTTGTTAATAGCAAATCAAAATTTAGGCGGCTACCCTCTATGATGATTAGTGAAGACAAGGAAATTGGCTCAATGAAAGGAATTATGGATAATTTTGCTGACACTTACAAAAATATCATTCACCCAGAGTTTCCTGTAATTCTCAAACCGAACAATTAGGGAAATTAACGTATCATCAGTGGTAACTTCGGCATCGGAATTCTGGAACATCTTGAAGTCGACGGATAGGAAGATGTCCTGTGGTCCAGATCACATTCCATGAATTGTATTTCGTGAGTGTGCTGAGGGGCTGGCAACCCCACTAACCACGATAATCAGCCGGTTTCTTCGTACAGGCAATTTCCCGTCCGAATGGAAGAAAGGATATGTTATTCCAGTCTTCAAGAAAGGTGACAGATCTTTATTTGTCAATTACAGACCAGTAGTTCTTCTTTCACTCATTTCCAAAGTAGCGAAAAGTGTCCTGTACAAAATCTTGCACAGTGCAGTCAGTGGTTTAACTAATATTAACCAGCATGGTTTTGTCCAGAAATGCCCAACAACCACCAATCTTGTTGTGTACTCCCACTTCATATCTAGCGCACTGGACAATTGCAAGCAGGTTGAGGCTGTGTACACGCACTTTCCTAAAGCTTTCGACTCTGTGCATCACAATGCTCTTCTGACTAAGTTGTCAGTATACGGCATTCATGGAAGCTTATTACATTGATTTAAATGCTATCTTCAGGACAGGAAATATTCAGTAAAATACGAGGGGATTATTTCTCGTCCTTATCAGTCTATGTCTGGAGTTCCACAAGGTTCCTTCTATTTGTTAACGATCTGCCAACACAAATCCTTTCGAGCAACTACCTGCTCTCTGCTGATGACCTTAAACTGTACAGGGTGACTGAAAAGATGAGTGACTGAATTGTTACAGTCTGATAAAATAATATTAGTGACTGCTGCATACAGTGGCATTTAACCCTGAGTATTTTAAAGTGCAATGCAACATCCTGCACGAGAAAATCGCATGTTAATGTATTCTTCTTTATTATTAATATCTGCTTTACGTCGCACCGACACAGATAGGTCTTATGGCGACGATGAGATAGGAAAGGCCTAGAAGTGGGAAGGAAGCGGCCGTGGCCTTCATCAAGGCAAAGCAGGGTGTGAAAAGGGGAAACCACGAAAACCATCTTCAGGGCTGTCGACGGTGGCGTTCGAACCCAGTATCTCCCGGATGCAAGCTGACAGCAGCGCGCCCCCAACCGAACGGCCAACTCGCCCGGTGTTCATGTATTCAATTATTGCATGAAATATCAAGAAGTGAAGGGTGTTACTAAAATTAACTTCCGGTATTATTTTTAGTAATCAAAATGATCTACCTTTCAATGAGCATGTGTTAAATATCGTTAACAAGGTATTTAAAGCGTTAGGCTTCCTCAAACGAAATTGAAGAGTTTTAAATCTGTTGTCCCATTGAAAACTCTGTATTTCTCGCTTATACGATCTAGCGTAGAGTAATGCTCTGAAGTGTGGATCCCTTCAAAGCAATACTTGGTTAATGCCTTAGAGCGAATACAGTTTAGATTCTCAAAAGGGATCAGTAAAATGTGTCTGGGTATCAAGCTGTCATTGATAGAGGATTGATTGATTTTGTACAGAGATGCGTATTGATCTCTTAGAACTAGGTGCAAGTATGTTATGCATGTTTCATACACAAATGTATCGGTAATATCCTTCATTGTCTTAATTTACTCCAGTTGCTACCAATTCATGTTCCTTCCCGCAACACCCGACAGGGTGTCACCTTTCACTTACCCAGGTTCAGAACGGAATCACACAGGAACTCTTCGTTTATGCAGGCCGTAAGATCCCTGAATGAAATTAGCGGGATGGTTGACGTATTCCCCTCGTCAGCTTGTGAAATTTGCAGACATCTTATGGACGCTTCATAGACAAAGAGTTCCTCGTATCCTGTTCTTCGTATTTGGTAACTGAAAGTTAGACATCCTTCGGTCATTTCAAATGTATAAAAACTTTTCTGTGTTCATGGTTTTTTCTTCCGAATGTGTTTTGTAAATATGTATTATATATTGCTTAGTTATGATTATTAGTAGTAAGCGCTGTTAATATTGTTATTATTTGAGTATATTATATCATCTGTACTTGGAGAAGTAATAACTCTGTTGATGATAAATAAACAAATCAAATCAAATGAAATGAAAGCAAAACGTCAAGTATTATTAGCAAAGGAAAGTCATCTCCGTACAGGCCATGAAGGCCCTTGGAGGGGTGGAAGGTAAAGGCTTCCACTATCCGTAACCTTGGCACTTCTTGGGGTAGAATGGTTAGTTCTACGCCCGGCCGCCTTTGCCCCCAGGAATTAACCTAGTACTCATTTTGGTGTAGGCTGAGTGAACCTCGGGGCCATGTGCACCTCTTGAAGTGGAAATCTCGTTTCTTGAATTTTACGACTTCCTGACGGGGAATCGAACCCACGTCCTTCCGGGTGAACCGAGCACGCCTTTACCGCCTCGGCCAGGCAGCCCCTCAAGCATTATTAACATGAAATTATTTAATCGTGTTAACTGGCGATGGTTTTTGTCATGATTGTATTAAGGTGTAAAACCGCGAGGTCATCGGTCCGTGTTGACAAGGAAAAATGTAAAGATGAATATAAAAGTGAAAAAAACGTAAAGGAACGGTCTCTTGAAGAATAAGACAAGAGAGAGGCATGAAAGAAGAAAGGACTGCCTTTACATTAGATGCCGTAATATCTCAGAGTCGCACGAAAACGGGATGTGAAGGTCTACAATATCGAAAGCTCATAAAACTGATGAACAATAACATTACATTGACCATTGTTGTGATCTGATCCACTCATCTCCGATAGGTGGGATTACTGCTGCGTCCCGAGTAAAACAGAAAGCCTCAATATTGGCGGAAAGTAGCTGGGAAGTTTGATAACTATCCACATTCTTTATGAGTGTCCCGAGAAGGACGGGTACTGCAGCTAGTCTGAAATATATATTATACTAGCATTCTCCTGACATGAATGGTGCAAGGGTCCACGGGGAAACTACGCCCATCAGAACTATCAGAACGGGGAGTCTGAACTCCGATCCTCAAATTTTTCAGTTTCCCAGTCTTATCATGAAGTGGGCTAAACTGTTAGGCTATGAGAGTCTGCATATTTAATATTTAATTAAAAATTAATTGGAATTGTATTCTTCAGGCAAGTAAATGCTACGGTGAAATCAAAGTGTAAAACTTAAGACCTTCACATGAAGTGAGCTTAGTTATCGCACTTACGGTGTTCTTAATCATAGCCAAGGTTTAGCATTTCGTGATCTTCAGTATCTCCTCGTCATCTTTTGTGCTGAACAAAATTTCACTTCATTTTTATCAGGCACAGCACTGTAAGGCCTACGCTTCAAAGGTATTTCTAGTTTATATATATATAAAAAGTTGCTTTACGTCGCACCGACACAGATAGGTTTTATGGTGACAAAGGGACAGGGAAGGTCTAGGAGTGGGAACAAAGTGGTCGTGGCCTTTGGCTGGTGTTAAAATGGGGAACCACGAAAAACCATCTTCAGGCCTGCCGACAGTGGGCTTTGAACCCAGTATCTCCAGAATATTGCATACTGTAGGCCTACTGGCCGTACGTTAGCGACTGCAGCAATCGAGCTCGGTAGTTTTGTACATTACTTACCGCACTGTGTTCATTCATTCATTCAGAGGACGGATAAGCTTACCTGAATTCACAATGCACGAATGATAACCATTAAATACAGGATAGCAACGAGATAATCTGTCGACTTGTACGAGGATGAGTCAAATAATAAGTTTTCCAATTGTATTGATCAAAAACTAAGGAAGAGGGTTCAGAGCAACTAGTGTTTATACTCTAGATAGTTAGCACATAGGTGTACAAGTCAGGAAAAAGAACTTCAGTGCCGCAACAATTGCAAAATGGCAAAGAATCTGAACAAATCGTCAAGGGAGAAGTAGGCGCAGTGTGGGCAGGACTCTTGTAAACCTGTCAACCACAGAGTTATTTTTTTCTCTTCCTCCTCTTCCTGCTGAGTTTCCCACATCCTGGAGGGTGAACACATGAACTCGGCCCTATTTAATGATCGAATGTCCTCCGCAACGCCAACCTGTGGGGAGGGATGTGTTCATTACTGCGTGTTCCTGTGGTGTCTGGTGGTTAGATGTGTAGTGTGTATGTGAAGAGGTGAGTGCTGCCGCTAACAAATACCCAGTCCCCGAGTCATAGAATTTAACCCGCGATTAAAATGTTCGTCCCGCAGGGAATCGAACCCTCAATCATCTGAGCTGAAGGCCTCGACGCTGACCGTTCAGCCAAGGAGCCGATCGCCTCCCGATTCTGTCTATATGGAGACAAAATGTTGCCCGTCCAACAAACGCTAGAATAGTGCCATGAATTTGCGAACGCTCAAAATTACGAACAGCAGAACGATCGTCCATTAACATCAGATACACTTGTTGATGCCATTGATGATATTGTGAAAGAGAACAGACGTCTGAGACTGAATAGTTGGAAATGAACTAGAAGTGAAATGACTCAGCGAACAGTATATCACTTTCTATTGTCCGAGTACAGAATAACTGATTCCATACTGTGACAAATCCTTGAATAAGTTCGGTAATCACCATGCTGAAATAATCCAGTGTCTTTCACCATGGACTATTTTCACTCTTTTAACATCTTTTTGCTATTTGCTTTAAGTCGCACCGACACAGATAGGATTTATGGCGACAAAGGGACAGAAAAGGGATAGGAATGGGAAGGAAGCGGCCGTGGCCTTCATTAAGGTACAGCCCCAACATTTGCCTGGTGTGAAAATGAGAAACCACGCAAAAGCATCCTCAGAGCTGCCGACATTGTTGTTCGAACCACTATGTCCCAGATGCAAGTTCACAGCTGTGCACCCCTAACCGCACGGCCAACTCGCCCGGTAATCTTTTAACTACAAAAATTTACAGAAACATTTTTTCCATCTTGCCGCCGTATGCTGAAATTGGTTAGATGTTCACCTTCTCTGACCACGGCTGTGAGATCTAACCCCAGCGCACTAGAGTATTCCTAATTCCTATATTCCCGACTCCCTGTTAACTGACTGCTACCGTACCTTAAGGAGTCCTTTAAAGAGGAAGTATAGGCGTTCTCAAATTACTAAAGGGGTGCTGAACACGTTGTTCCTGCATTTGCCACTAAACGGTGTGAGAACCGCAATGTATCGTCTATATGAAGTAGAATGAGGAGTGAAAGAGCTCAATGCTGCACCGTTAGTTAGTCCTAGCACCTGTTAAGCTACCTTGTACACAACATGCAGAAAAAATGATGTACAAATGTTTGGATTGGCGCGGTGTAATATTAGCTCAACGAATAAAGCCATTCTTTGCTCCCTTCCTCTGTACCTCTCGTTCGTATAAATTCTCCAATTTATCTTCTCTCCTTTTCCTTTTAGTTTCACTCTCGCTAACTCTTTACATCTACCTCATAAATACTCGCTTACCGTGGACCACTATCCACAACCTGCGACTATGTTTCCCTCTTTATGGTATACTTCCTACAAACGTACTTCAAGGTTAATATTGTGCCCTTTTCAAGGCAACAACTGCGGTGATCTCTTCCTTCTTCTGTGCGCCGGCTGCTCCTGTAATAGATGACATGTAAATAATACTCACCGCTGCATGTAGACTCTTCTTCCTCAGTCGTGCCCGTCCGTTATCCCCGGAGAGAGGCCACCCGCTGATCAAGGAGTGAGGAAATGAAAAGAGGAGGGTAAACTAACTAAAATGACGGTACCCAAGACTGAATTAAAATTTAAATAAAAGACTAATTTATTCAATAAAATGCAAAATGCTAAAATGAACGTAAACTGAACTAGTGAAAATGTAAACAAAATGAAATAAGTGAGACTAATAAAATTAAAGATTGAAGATCTGCCTTACAAAACACCATCATAATCTGCCTAATCAACTGACTGAAGGTCAAACACCTTAATTAAAATAATTCTAGACTCAGTTGACACTGTCCTCAAGTTAATAACATGACTCAATTTAAAACTCTGGTCAGAAAGACCACCTTCTTGGAATACAGAATTATATTATGTAGATAATACTTCTCAAAAATAAATTTAAAGTAATTGAATCATAATAAAGTAATTTAAATTTGTTACGTCATCAATCCACTGACTCATAGGAGTTGTCAAATATTAAACACATGTGGCTCAATTGGTAAAATACCCAAATTTAAATAAATCATGGACTGCACTAACCAAGTGTATCACATAAGGAATAATTCGAAGAAAACAGCCATGAACATCACACTTCATTCCTACATAACCGTTGTCTTATTCAAATACCTCATGATTAAACAAAATAAATTATTGAAACATCACTCTGAGTGTATCCAACCACTCATCTAAATTTTAAACTTCACTTGCATACCTGTGATAGACTGGACTTCTTAAAATGAACAGAAATTTAGGCCAAATGCCTTATGTTAACATTTCAAATGATAGCGATCCTTGTACATTCCAATTTCTATTTAATTTGCCGCTGACTGCATTTCATTATCAACTCATATTTGTGGTACCACCACTAGATGGAGGCAGATGCCATCTTGTTTACTTCGTTCATTGCGGCAGTTTTATACAATTTGTTTATTTAAAGATCGCTTCATTTCTAAATAAAATGTAGTGGATTTTAAAAGGAAAGTTTGGTAATTACATAAATGCCTGGTATGAGCATACCACTACTATAGTTTCGACTGTGACATAATCGATGATCGATAAACCTAACATCTGAGATCTTATTTACATCATTACATCTATTAACGGAGAAACACTGCTCCGACAAAGAGAATACAGAAATCAAAACTAGCCTATCTACACCTATCTATTTACATCAAATCAAATATAAATAATTCACATACGCTTACGTCCTACAAATGAGCGGTAAAAAGTACAATCAGAATGAAAAACAAATAAACAAAACTAGATCCCACCATCGCGGCCTACTGGAAATTAAAAAGGATGGAAGTGCGCAAAATAAAATCGGAGTCTCCAGAAAAATATACCCCGCTGCGAGTAGCAAAAATATAAATATTGTGAATTTGACGGCAATCTGTAACCTCAGACGATAAATGTCTGGACATGATACTATTTAACCTTTATGGACAATTTACTGTTATTTCAAGTCATCCATGACTCTACATGATTATTCAAAACACATTGACTCGTCGCTCTGCTCACATTGTACACTGGCTAGCATTATTTGCCGAGCATCTACTTTCCCTGGAATTATTTAAACAAATACAGGCTTCTGCCTACTATCATAACCCATGTCGTAACACTTTTAACACTCGTGGTTAAATTCTTCATTTCGCAATTCTATTTACTCATTAATTCTCGACGTCATTACTATTCATTATTCTCACAATACAGCCTCGCTCGTATCCGGCGGCCAAAATATCTGTCGTGCACATTACGACTTCTTACGACAATTCATGACATGGTCCAAATATCATATTTCCATTACCAACGTAGATCATCAGGGATATTAATCATCTAGCTCGATCTCTCGATCATTCTCTGCTTAACATATCACAAAAATCTCAGAGCTGACTCATCAATGGCACTCACTGTTTCTATACTTAAAAAAAAAAGTGACGAGATTGCCTCTCAAAACACAGATGTTGAAACATGCGTAACCGCAACTACACAGAAATAAATACTCGCGTCTACCAAAATCGTCGCAAAATACACGGGATAGGTACAATCACAACCGGTCATCTGAAGGATGACTCCACAAATAAAACAAACTGAAATGCGCAAACATAGCAAAAATAAACATTGAAATCATCGCGGCGGCGTCTACAAGATCAAAACTCCAACAAAAATGTGACTCAAAAACCCACGATCTGAATAACATGATGAATAATAATAATAAAACGGCATTACACTCAATAGATCAAATATCATAGCTGCCCAACTGTCAAAGTGACATACTACAGAAATAAACCAACAACACGCAAACAAACATCTACCTAACAAAATGCACAAAGAATCCTAGCTGAAAGTGCAACATAAACATTATTATTATTATTATTATTATTATTATTATTATTATTATTATTATTATTATAATTATTAATATTTATAGTTACAAATCAACCGTGAATTATTTACAATCCTACCTAATTACTCTAAACTACATTGATCATCGATTTGTCACTGTCCTACATATTTATTTACATTATTTATCGATGCTCATACCTGTGTGATAGAGGCAGGCTGGCTCACCCTCCGGCCCCGGTCATGGTGAAATTAGAAATCCATCTTCAAGCTGATGTGGTATTCCAGATTTTTACACACGCAAATTTGACACATTTTTGCCATGCCGCGACACACGCTTATATTAGCATAAAACACTCGCATTTCTCTCACTCCAGTGAAAGTTAGAAGATACCACTGCAGACTCCTGTACCTGTTGTGTAGTTGGACGGTCGCCTCGCTATCTACCTGGAAATCACCTGCTGGTCTGCTCGCCGGTCTCTCAGCTTTGTTTACACTGCAGCTTACAGAACATTAACCCCACCGGGACATAACTGTTTCCTCAAGGTTTACTACTGCGGCCTGCATTGAAGAAAGTCAATCTCCTCCCTGTCTGTCTTTACTAGTTTCTGGCCGTAAATATCTCGCTTGCCACACAATTATTGAATGGTAGAAGCAAGCTAAAATACCGTTTATGTTGTGGAGAAAATTTTATGCTGATAACACATGTAAAACTACCCGTTGGTTAGAGATGTTTTTATGTAAATATGCTGAAAACATGGACTTGTTCCTCTCGACTCGTAATGTGAGTTCATTTAAGTTGAAAGTGTAGCCCTTGCCTGTTCTCTCTGCATTTACAGTAAAAGTCTGTTAAAGTGTTCATTTTCTGCAATGTTACTCTCCCAAGTAACTAATACAAGGCTTTCTAAAAATGCCTACAAGTGTCTACTCGCTTTCTTACCAGCCAAAAGTAAAGCTGACTAAATAAATTAGCTGACACACTCTGTCACTCTGTCAAACGTAGATACACTGAGACTATTACAGAATCACTGCGAAAAACTCAAGAAACACTGAGAATACTCGAGACACTGAGACATACAGAATCACTGCCAAGACTCAACAAAACAACTGAGAATTCTGAAGACACATCGAGAGTACTCAAAACAACTGAGAGTTCAAGAAACACACTGAGAATTCAACCCTCTGGTCGCTGGGTTTTGTAAAGAGCTCTCCCACCACCTGGAAAATAGTTCCGTGGAAGGGATGTGGCGTAATAATCTAGTCCTTAGGAGCGCTTTATCGTACATCCGTAGGTTATAGTTTTCAAAATTTATATGCAGAACTTCCTAAATTTTGTCTGACTTACATGTGATATTGCGCCGCGGGAAATGATCACAGGATAATCCACACGACGGCGCGCGTCACTGGTGTTATTTTCTTCCGGTGGACGGCTCTATCCCGCCATGACAGCTCATTCCTCTGGGTCCTCTTACTCCTCCGTGTGAAGTTAAATTTTATTAATTAGGCACTAATTAACCACAGATTCGCACTGATAATTCACCAAATATTATAAAGAAATCAGGACACTGTTTCTCACCACCACACCGGGCTTCAGATCGCGAAATACTGACTGTAGATTTCCCACTGTGACAGTTCATTCAAATTTAGAATTTTCTGATTGGCTGAGACTTTCGCGCTCTTCCAAACGTGGGTGCTTCCACTTCCTCCCAAGGATTGGCGGTTATTGTCGTTGTCCCTATTGTCCTAGCTAAGTAGGTCAGGCCTCAACGCGTGCCTTTCTCGTGAGAACCGAACTACAAATCGCCATTCTTAGGCGGTGTCATAAAATTTATTGGAAGGAACCCTTAGGTTGGTTTACAAGTTGGTCGTGCTTAGAGAAGAGTTTCATGGATACTTCTTGCCGTCTGACTGGCGCCAGAAAGTTCCTTTGTGACTGCTAGTTTCACAGCCTCACTGTGGTATCTCATATGCGAAATATTCAACTTTTAATTGTAAATTAATTAGGCAAATTCGCTTATGGGTGCAATATATATGTTTTTCATCCTTTCTTTCTAATACTTTAGGGATGTTTTTGCTTCAGTGGAAAAGTTCAGATGATCCCGTATGCTTATTTCGTGCATACTGTATGTTTTCTGTGTAGTAAAGTGTTCTTTTTTGTTTAGTTTTTTGCTAGTCGCTTTACCTCGCACCGACACAGATAGGTCTTATGGAGGCGATGGGATAGGAAAGGCCTAGGATTTGGAAGGAAGCAGCCGTGGCCTTAATTAACCCCTTATCGGGCGAGTTGGCCTTGCGGTTAGAGTCGCGCGGCTGTGAGCTTGCATCCGGAAGATAGTGCGTTCGAATCCCATTGCCGGCAGCCCTGAAGATGGTTTTTCGTGCTTTCCCATTTTCACACCAGGCAAATGCTGGGACTGTACTTTAATTAAGTCCACGGCTGCTTTTCCTTCCCACTCCTTCCCTATCCCATCGTCGCCGTAAGACCTATCTGTGTCGGTGCGACGTAAAGCAACTATCAAACAAACAACAAATTTAAGATACAGCCCCAGCAATTGCCTTGTGTGAAAATGGGAAACCACAGAAAACCCTCTTCAGGGCTGCCGACAGTGGGATTCGAGCCTACAATCTCCCGGATGCAAGCTCACAGCCGCGCGCTCCTAACCGCACGGCCAACTCGCCCGTTAAAGTGGCTTCTTAGAGGATGTATAATACAGCTGAGGTCAAACCATTTAACTTACGTATGATCGAATGTTTCCTATATTTTGTGGTTGCTATGATCGTTGAGACGTCAAGTCTCTATAGTAACACCGTAGATATCCGGTTCGAGTCCCGCTGGTGAAAAATGTTAGCCGGGGGTACCAGAGGTGGTAGTGTACTCGTACGCTTTTTTATCACTAGGTTGCGTGCCAAAAGCCTGGATTCAGTCCCAGACCTCTCCGCTCTGCGCATAAGGTGTGAAGACATATGGTGCTATTGATGGTGATTCGCCTGTCGGACGGCGACGTAAAGCACACTCCTGGGTGATATTCAACAGGATTTACTTAGGCTATTTGCCGGGAACGGGTCTCACCCTCTCTATTCCTACCGGCATATATCACATCATTCATTTCAGCTCATTAAATCTTTGATGAGGTTGATGTCAGGAAGCGCATCCGGTCGTAAAAAGCCGCTACGAAGATTCATCTCACTTCATACCTGACCCGCAGAGAAACGGCACAAGAGCTGGACACACACAAACATTTTTTCTCTGGATGCCATACAATAATAATATTTAAAGAAGTGAAATAGCGTATAGCTTTTAGTGCCGTGAGTGTCCGAGGACAAGTTCCTGCGCGTCGTGATGAAGATGAAATGATGATGAAGACGACACATACACACAGCCGGTAAGCGAATCCGGGACTCCTGTGACCAAAGGCCAGCACGCTAACCATTTAGCCATGGAGCCGGACATTATTTTAAGAAATACTAGTTGATACTTTTTTCAACCAAATCTTAAACACTGATATTAAAAGTCGCGGAATATGAGACATAGATCCATTTAGCATTTTCTCATTTCCCCACGACTCTTCGCACACTCAGGTGAGGTCACGGATACGATCTAGGTTGCAAGGAGGTTTGGTCCAGTCTTATGGCCGGATGCCGTTCTTGACGCCAAATTTATGTATTCTACTATTACGGTACATGTTGGTACACAGTGGTTGGTTTTGTGGTGTATTGCGTGCAAGTCCCAGAACCAAGGGAATTGGCCAGACGCGGTAAACAAACCTTCCTCGGGTTGGAATCGAACTCAGGACCCCATGAACTGTAATCCGTCATGCTGATCATTCAGCCAAGGAGCCGAGCAACGAGAAATAGTTCTAGAATGTGATTTGTTTTATCTTTCCTAGACCCTGTACACTATAGATTAGGGCCTCTCAAACACCCAAAATCTCACGCGTGCAAATCGAGGCGCAAGAGTTCCGTGCACTGTGCATCGGTCCCGCTCGGTTCAGCTCGGACCAACGCTTCGTCTCTAGGCTACTCGGCTAAACTCAGCTATACTCGCCTTAAGTCAGCTCGGATTTAGAGCGCTACGGAGCAAGTGTGGTAGAGGGAGACAGGGGGAGCGAGCGAGACAGGCGTGAAGAAAGAGAAAGTAAGCGCTTTTGCTCCAAATCTGCACTTTGGTCAACCAAGTGAAGTCGTCTTTTGCACCGTGCACAGTGCATGCACCAAGCGCATGCACCCTGGGAGGCCCTGCTATAGATGGTAGTCTAATGGATTTAAGCCATATAGAATGTGGCAGTCCGTGGGAAAACATGACGTTTTATTTAGATATTGCCTCGCTTTCTCAGGCTCTCATCGGTATATATGATAGCAGAGTAAACTTTAATGGACCAGCTGTGTAGCGTAATTGCTTGAGGTGCTCGTCACCTACGCTCAAGGTTCATCAAATCCCTACACCATTCATTGACATTTAATGATGGTTAAATGCGATAGATCCATGCCAGTGCGTTTATTGCCTCATTGAGAAATCACTTTCAAGGACAAAAGTCCGACCCTCCTGCCTTCCAATACAGTAGTAGGTGTGTAGATATCAAGAACTTGTACGACAGTGAAGTTTCGTAAACCCTTCCTACATGATATGCTGTAATAGGCTATACACACTGAACTAAACAGTTACCTTTTACGAAAAATATTAATACATCTCTAGCTCGCAAACCTAGTACCGTTGAGGTCAGAACAAAGCAAGAGTTCTTCAAGGGAGGCTGGGTAAGAAATGGAGGAGCCTTGTGCAAATGATGAATGACAGCAATACCTGACTTCGTTGGAGTCCCGTCCATCCGTGGTTTGAATTACATTCTCTTCAATGCTTTATGTATTTACATTGATGGAGATACAGTAATTAGCTCTTTCAACACAGTATATTTCGTTCTGTTTCAACCGAGTAAAACAAGCTGTTGAAGTAAATTAGGGGGACAAAATTCTCAACACTTATAGTGTTGTACAGGTTAGGTGTACAGTGATATACACAGTACAAAAAATTAGCAGAACATGTTTCTGAACGTATGCCATGCTCCAGAAAAAAACATCACACCCAGGTATATTACCAACTAAACGTTTATTCCTTACCGTTGAAGTATACAAAAGAACATCGATGGATTCTAGTTCATCTTCAGAATACAAAAGAAAATATCTAAATAGGGACGAAAACAAAGTGGTAACAGTCCTCCAAGATGGAATTTAATCACAGTTGGATAGCTTCAGTATGGTGTTTGTCCTCCACGAGCATTCATCACAGCTTGGCACCTACCTGGCATGCTCCGTATAAGTCGACGGAGGTCACGTTGCGGTATCAGGTCCCATTCTTAAATGAGAGCCTCTTCGAGGCCTTGGAGAGTCTGTGATGGAACAGGACACCCACGAACACTTCTATCAAGTCTATCCCACACATGCTCGAAGGGATTAAGGTCTTGACTCACTGCTCGCCATTCCATCTCTTGAATGTCCAGTTCTCGCACGACAATTCTGGTGATGCGCGCTACATGAGCCCTGGCGTTGTCGTGCATGAGTACGAATTCAGGGTCAACACCGTATGCAGCAAGCAATACATGCTCTAGCAGTATCTGCTCGATCTACCCCGCGGCAGTAAGATTACCACGGACGAAGACAAGATCCGTAAAGCCATCAATACTGATGCCACCCCACACCATCACAGGACCTTGTCTGAATCGGTCGCCTTCGCTGGACGGCATTTGGCATGTAATTGTCTCCACGGCGTGTCCATACACATTGACGTCCATCACGCTGTGTCAGGGTAAATCTGGACTCGTCTGTGAGCAACGCAGATCTCCACTGGCGGAGTTCCGAGTTGACGTGTGTACGGGCAAACAGAAGGCGAGCTGCGTGATGTTGCTGCGTTAATCGCGGCACTCGAACAGGACGTCTGGGTCGTAAGGGCACTTATATTAACCTGTTCCTTACTGTCTGGTCAGATACTGTGACTCCAGTGACCCTCCTGGTGTCTTCTTGCAGTTCTCCGGCAATTGCTGAACGACGCCGCAATGCACAGATGGTCAGATATCAGTCATCCTGTGGGGTTGTCATCCGTCCACGACGTTGTACAACTCTCCTTGTGAATTGGCCAGTCTCATTGTAGCGAGTCCGCAAGCGTCGAATAACTGACGGAGAGACAATAGAGATCCACAGCAACACGACGAAAAGTCAAAGTGACGGCCCTTGCGACTTGAACCTTGTTAAGATATCTCATGGGATGTGCTGGTTTACGTACATCGAGCTCAAATGACTGCAGTAGTCTGTGTACCTCACAACGACACACGGACGCAACGCTATTCACTTTGTTTCGAGAGGTCACCAGATAGTTTAATGCATGGCTACGCCTACAGATGGAGTATAACTTCGATTTGACATACCCTGAGTAGCCTACCTATGTTCTCAAGGTATGCTATACGACCATTGGGATCACATCTACCAAATTTACCTTCACATACCAGAAAAAATGAAATGGCGTATGGCTTTTAGTGCCGGGAGTGTCCAAGGACATGTTCGGCTCGCCAGGTGCAGGTCTTTCGATTTGACGCACGTAGGCGACCTAGGCGTCGTGATGAGGATGAAATGATGATGAAGACAAAACATACACCCAGCCCCCATGCCAGCGAAATTAACCATTGATGGTTAAAATTCCCGGCCCTGCCGGGAATCGAACCCGGGACCCCTGTGACCAAAGGCCAGCACGCTAACCATTTAGCCATGGGTCGGACCACATACGAGACATTACAAGACATGAACTGTGTATTATGTGTTACCAGAAAGTTCAAACCTTCATCTAATCTTCTAGATAGTTTATGTGGCATTTACACCTGGATGCGGCAATCGAAAATTGGACACTATCTCATAAACCAAAATCGAAACACCGTCTAGTTTTGTCAAATAAAGTAATGTAGAAATTCTAGTATCTAGTATGGCCTCCGCTTGCCCGTATGACTGCCGCATATCTACGAGTCATACTTCTGATCAGTCGACGTACCTCGGGGGTTGTTCTCCCATTTCTCGACCAGAGCAACTGCAAAATCTTCAGGTGCTGAGAGGCTCTTGAATGCTGTCTGACTTGCCGGTACAGCTTGTGCCAAAAGTGTTCGATGAAGCAGAGCGGGAGCAGAGCGGGCCATTCCATGGTTTAAATGTGGAGTTTTTCGAAGGCAGCCCTGATAACGGCTGCTGTATGCGCCCTTGCATTGCCTGTCTGTACCACAATCTAGAGACCCATAATAGCCGCAATAGCAATAACATGATCAAACGCAATATACTATATGTCCTCTACCTGGCAGTCGTATGTCTGTTCCTGATCACTACAAGGTCAATTCGTACGTCGGAAGTGATGCCACCCCAAACCATGATAGACCCAGCGCCGAACTCGTACATTTCCTGGAATTCTGCCTCTACATACTGTTCTCCACGGCGACTATATACGCGCAGACATCCATCAGATTGCATTAGGCGAAAGTGCGATTCATCAATGACTATCACATTGCGTCAGTGTCGGAGGTGTCAGTTCCTGTGCGGATGTACAGATCTCAATCTCACCTGCGACGAGGTGCTAATTCCAGTCCTTCGTAAGACCTTTGTGGTCTTAAGCCTGCCTCTCGCACTCTGCTACGAACGGTTCTGTCACTGACAGTTGCTCCATTTACTGACCACACATCATTTTGGTACTCCCGACCCGTACCAGTACGCCCTCGAAGTGCACAATTAGCCACATACCGGTCTTCTCTGAGAGTAGTTTTCCGCTTTCAACTCTGGGCTGGTCTCCTAGAGTTCAGTCCGATTTCTTTGAACCATTTCCAGGCCCTGTCTACAATAGATTTAGCTGGATGAGGCCTCCCAGAAACGAATAGAGAGTTGCAATAGTAGCCCCATCGTACAAGGGAAAGGGCGATAAACATGAAGCGGATAATTACAGTACAGGCCATTCAGCTTAACATGTATTGTTATTAAGATCTGGGAAAGCATTCTTTCTGATTATATCAGACATGCTTGCATAAATACTAATTTGGCAATTTGGGTTTACGAAACGTTATTCCAGTGAAGCTCAACTTGTAGGATTCCAACAAGATATAGCAGATATTTTAGATTCAGGAGGTCAAATGGACTGTATAGCCATTGAGCTATCCAAGGTTTCTTGATAGGATAGTTCATGGAGATTACTGAGGAAAATGAGGCCAATTGGACTATACAAAAGAGTGGTTGAATGGGTGGCTACATTTCTAGAGAACAGAACTCAGAGAATTAGAGTAGGTGAAGCGTTATCTGATCCTGTAATGATTAAGAGGGGTCCCGCACGGCAGTATTGTTCGACTTTTATATATATTTTTTTTTTACATATATATGAGCGTTTCGAGTAAAGGCCTGGAATCACATATTACGGATGATGTTATACTGTATAGAATGGTAACTGTATAGAATGGTAGTGAGATGGACAGTAGCCAATGGTATGGATGTAAATAGGATGAAAAGTCAAGCTGTAAATTTTAGCAAGAGGAAACATCCTCTCAGTTTTAATTATTGTGTTGATGGAGTGATAGTACCTCGTGCGGAACAATCCAAGTACCAGGTTGTTAATATAAGAAATAACCTTCATTGGCGATATCATATTAACGAGGTTGTTAAGAAAGATTACAGATCTCTTCACATCGTCATGAGAGAAGTTACGATTCGTAATAAGAATGTAAAGGAGAAGTCTCCGGAGAGTAACTTATGGCTCCAGTGTATGGGACCCTCACCACTACTACTCAATACGAGAACTGAAAAATAAATGAAAGGAAAGTACACGGTTTGCTCTGGGTTATTTCTGACAAAGGAGTAGTGTTAGGAAAATGTTGCAAACTTTAGGCTGGGAAGACTTGGGAGTAAGGAGACGAGATGCTCGACTATGTGGAATGTTTTGCACGGTCAGTGGTGAGTTGGCAAGGAATGACATAACAGAAGAATCAGTTTGGTTGGAGCTTTTAAAAGCAGGAAAGATCATAATTCGAAGATAAAGTTGTAATTCAAGATGACAAATTGGGGCAAATATTCATTTATAGGACGAGGAGTAAGGGATTGGAATAAATTATTAAGAAAAATGTTCGATAAATTTCAAAGTTCGTTGAAAATATTTAAGGAAAAGCTCGGTAAACAACTGATAGGGAATTTGCCACCTGAGTGACAGCCCTAAATACAGATCTTCGAGGATAGATAGATAGGTTTGTCGAATCGTTTTGCCTTCCTGCAACAATGTGAATGTATAAACACATTCCGCCTCCGTTAAGTACCTCATTTTGACTAACTACATGTAAACAAGCTGGTAAACTACCGCCTGTCACGTAGAGACTACACGAATCGTTTGAATCACGCAGTTTAGTTTTCGGCATAACATAGTACATTCCATAATTTCATAAAAAGGAATAGGCATTGCCATTCACTTCGTAGGCAGCTTATGATTGTAAAGCATGTCGGACCTAGACAAGAAACTTTGTAGTTTTACACACTAATCGGCTAAATGCTACATTCCGCTAACATCATGTCCCTCTAATTTTTTTGAGCAGTATAATAAGTTAGAAATTTTAAGAACTATAAAACCCAAAGGCTGCACATACTAAGTGATCACGAATCTGACGCCCGTTAACATTTAAAGGTAGTGACTATGACACTGAGCTATCACACCCTGTTTAATCCCCTTCTATTTCTTTTTGAAATAATATATCTTCATGGAAAGTGTCACATCCATCTCGTTTACAGGTGTTTACGGTGCACTACTGAACCCTTGAACTCACCATTCCATCGTTGGTCGGCCACAGCTGCTAAGTAGAGCAATATAGAACTCTTAAATCATGGGTCGTTGCGGGAAGAAATTCGGTCACGATCTTAACCAAACGATGGGGTTCAGAAGAGAGCTTAACTACTTGAAATGAGGAGCAAATATGTGCTTACTAACTTTTATTGAATTCGAAATGGCACGACAACATTATTATTTTAATATAAATCCTTGAAATAAAAAATTATAATTAATTATTGAATGTTTCAACCGCAGTCACATTGCATAGCGTTGATTTGTTTCTCACAGTATCGAAGACTTGCTTCGGAGAAAGTAATAAATTAGTGGATAGCGAAACTGAAAAACTGAAAAAGGAAAGACCTGAAAACCGGGCACCTATTACTCCAAACGAGAACTGAGAATTAATCCACACGATCCGTGGAAAATCTGACTTTCAACAAGTAGAACGCCTGGTTTCCTCTCAATTAAGGTTATCCACCAGTCGAATACCCTTACGGATACGGAACACCCGCCGAATGGACCCTTAATCGAACCAAATTGACTATCAGTTCCTTTGGATAGGTTGCGAAATATTATGGGAAAACATGGTGTTCACTAGGAGTTAACAGCATCATTCACAATTGAAATAAAATTCCACCATGTATTTGTCATTCATGACACCCTTAAGTGATAAAATAATCCCGATGCTAAATGTGCATCACCCAAACAACTGTTCGGAAGGAACCAACAACAACATGATCCGCGAGGATCTTACGTTACGTCGTTCTGAAGGAACAAAACTGCGAAATGCAGGAAACACTTATTCATCATGCCAAACATTGAAGTTAATTAAAAAGTGGTAAATCACTTGAAAAGTATTATTATCGAACCGATTTTCAGGTTAGAAATGTTATGTTACGCTTAATAAAATTACCAGTCCACATTGAAAAATACAACAAACTTAAGGAATTCTTTCCTTTTTTAAACAATAACTACCATTACAAATCCATCTACTTATTGTTTGTCCCAACACACTACCTATAAAGTTAGCACTTAATCGAATTCAACTACGTATAAAATGTGAAAGAACGACAAAGATTGAAAATTAAAAAATAATATTACTGGCTGACGAATCGAAACCACATTCGCAACTCAAGTCTCACACTAATACATTGAGTGTCAATATGCACACTATCAAAACGAAACGGACGTCAGAACGACAAAACAATTAAGTCCGTAAATAAAAATAAAATATCAAAGTTATTACTCAACACGCATGGAGAATTACAGTAAACTGTTCCATCACCATTTAGAAGAAATCCAATATTGGGCAACCCTCATTCGCCGATAACGGTCCCATACCTTAGGGAGCATCTTCCAGCTGTTGGAGCTGCGCACAAGTTGGCCTCATTATTACCGATCTAACCCTCTTCATATTTCATATTTTACTGCAGATGCTACCTTCGCCCAGGTCACTTCGCAAAAGCAAAAAGACATCTAATCTGAGACTTGAGTATGTACAGCTGACATCCCCGACCTATCGTCGGGCTCACTTAAAATCTGTACATCCTAACACTAATCTCTATGTACACGATACCATCTTAGTTCTATCGTCGAGCGTGAACTAGGACGTCTCATCATCAGTATACTCCAAGGATAACATGTGACGTCCTAAATCTATTGTCGGGCGTAAAATGGGTCGTATTATGCTTCCACTGGCATATCAGGCGAACCAGCAATTTCAAACAATCTCTGACATTTCAGTTGTAAACATGGTCAGACTAATAACACACACGGAACAACGTCTCTTACTATCAGACGAATGCAAGTCGAAAAATGCAGTAAGTCTCTATATCGTTACAAAACGTGAGTTCGAAAATAAATATACGTGACGAACAATCCCCCAACTCAAACACGATCTCAGCATGCGCAATGAAGTTTTAGGGAAGAAATATAATAATTACCAACACACGTCTACCATTTAGTGGATGTTGTCCAACAATAATAATCATCGCTACCGCATTGGAAACCCTCAAATCGCCTACCGTCAATTTCAAAGATTTATATCTATGACTATCCAGTGAAACGAAATTCAATACAACACCAACCGTGTATTCTAAATGCTCGTTTATCCTTGAAGTCACATTATCTTAATATTCATACTGACTTTACGTAACTAGTCACTTGACTTTTACTACCAAGACCTTTAATCTTTACTAGAATCGTTTTCACTTGGGATCTTACTATTAATCTACGGTGCCTCACACAGTAGTCGTCTCAATTTTCGGATTGTTAGCGGAAAACACTACAGCCTGCCACAATACAGCCTGTCACGCAAATCCTTCCTCGGCAAACATACTGTAGCCTGTCTCAAAACTCATTCTCCTCGCCTTATCCCAGCTGTATTACTTAAAATCCAGGCTCCCTTTCACCTTCAGTATTTGTATCCCTCTCATCTCCACATATATAAATTCTTCGCTCTCAATCCATCTTTCTTTTATTTTCGAGACCCTCTTCACATTTCAATCCTCTTGTGAAAACAATAACCATTATAAAATACACCTCTTTATTTTACTGTTCCTACAACTTTCGGACCTCGAGAATACAATAACACACCGCGATTTTCCGTATCATCGACATACACGATGTCACAAAATTTTTCTTTCCTCTGAATAAAACATAACTCTATCGAATTTCACTGGAAATTTATAAATGCCTGCGATCCTTGTAAAACATACTGTTTAAATGCACTATTAACATAGGACATTTTTTATCCCGCGGTAGACATTATTATTATTATTATTATTATTATTATTATTATTATTATTATTATTAATATTATCATTAATTTCGACACTCATTTCTGAATTCAAATTTTATTTGAAATTAAGACATTCGCCACGACTACTTTACCATTATCGCTTTCCTAATTTTCCTCACTTTGGACAATATCTCATAGAACATTAACACCAGATTTAAACGTCGCATTTTACAGTTTCTTGACGTAAAATTTACAAAACTAAAATTTTCACACGCTGACCAAAATTATAACACTTTTCGCCTGATAATTACAAATATCAACCCGACACTCGTCTGGAAAAAAATTGTATGGTACAAACAAAAAAATATCTAACTACAACATAATACAAAATATAGACAGACTTGCAATTGACGTCATCTCCAGTATTCTGGCTACATTTGCCAGCTGACCTCGTGCTTAGCCGCACATTGGTACAGGAAACATCATCTTCTCAAACATATCTATCTTACAAATACTGCCTTTTCACACGTTATTAAATGACAACACAAATCACGCACTTTCTTCGTTATAATTTGTACACCAAACCTCCTTCGTTCTGCAATCAACTGCGACTGTCTCCCTTCTCCCCAGAGTCGGGTTTCTGTTACCCTAATGTAACAGGTGTTCAACATATAACGAAATCAGAACTACTCTGACTAGCTTCCCCAACTCCCTTAACACTTTCCAACACACACGAGGTGATACAATAAAAATCTGCTTTTTATGTAATTTAACAGACGCCTATGCTTTCACAGTTTGTCGACAAAAGTTCAGAAAAATTTATATCACCTTCCCTTTCTAACAGAAGATATGGACCTCAGCTACGAACATATACTAAGTTATTTGTAGATTAATCTTATACAATTTTCTGCTGGCGACGGGCGTAAGCTTCCGCTACTTCAGAACCCAGATCGACACTGAGAAAAATACAGAGGGGGGTTTCTTTTATAGTCTTAGGAGTGACGCTACTCACACCACTAAGCTTGATTACGTAATCTGCTAATTTCGCGTCCAATAGACCGATTTTCATGAAACTTGTTCCAGAATTCAGGACAGACTTGCGATTTATGTAGATGTTAATCTCATAATTTTACCACACACGCAACAGGTGAAATAAATTATTTCTGCCCGGGCGTTTCGCGGGTTTTCTTCATCCATGACCTCGGCACGTGGAGCTAGTCCACTGATCTGACGCTGATTTGTACTTAGGCTTAACTGGATTTATATTTTACCCTGGGGGTTCTGTCTTCACGTAGGGTTTAAAAATAATTTAGATTATTTATTTCTGTATTTACTGTGTTGCCAAAATCTCTCGTTACGCAGAATTTCGTGAATTTGAAGAATTGTTGTGTACTCGAAGTCCACCGAGATGTCACGGTATTTCACGAGCTTGCCGTGGGTGAGATCGTTCCCACGCGACAGCGAGGCTCTGGAAGCGCAACATGGCTGCTCTCAAAAATAAAAGTAGCTTGTTATTTGAAATAAATAGAGAAATATAAAAATATTTTTCTCACCGTAGAATTATGGGTTCACTACGTCGTTTAATGTTAGAAGAAATTGGTTCCTTTCGTGCGCCTATCTCATTCTTATCTTTGGCAGTATGACATTGACTGGCATGAGGGATCCCAAAATTATTACTTCTTTCTTTCTTTCTCTTTCTTTCTTTGATTTTAGCCATCTAAGGACGACGGAAAGTAACCCCGTGCATTCATCTTAATCCTTCTTTTCTTGACTTCAAATTGTCGTTCATTATTTCACTTTGCTGTTTCCTTTTCTCTTGTGTCCAGATGTTATGATTACCTTTCCTCTTTTCCTTCTCCTAGAAACCCAATAATACTCAGTTTATTAGTTTGAAGTCCCATTATTTACTTTTACGATTTTCGAAGACGCCGAGTTCCCCGAAATTTGTTCCCGAGAAGTTATTTTCCGTGCCAGTAGATCTACTGAAAAGGGGCTCCTGTATCTGATCACTTTTAACTGCCACGGGACTGAGCCGAGATAAAACGCGCCTACTTGGGTTCAGAAGATCAGCGCTTCCACCCTCTGATCAACTCAGCTTCTACCGACTTGACGGATTCCATCTACTGCGACAAATGCCGTGAACGTATGGCATGTAGGGTTCGCTGGTGTGTACATTTCTGTGGACCCGTCAGACTTCCGGCACAGTGAAGAAAGCACCGCGAAACTACCTCCCTCCATATTTCTCTAGTATTGCCCGACTCCTTGACTGAGTGAGGCCTTCTGCTCAAACGATCCCGGGCTCTATTCCCGGCCGGAACGGGTATTTAAGCCTCGTCTGGTTAATTCCTGCGGTTCGGAGGATAGGTTATGTGCTTATCTTAACACAGTCCTCTTCACATACACACAACGCAACCATAGCCGGCCTGAGTAGCTCAGACTGTAGAGCACTGGCCTTCTGATCCCAGCTTGGCAGGTTCGATCCTGACTCCGCCCGGTGGTATTTGAAGATGCTCAGTTATGTCAGCCTCGTGTCGGTAGATTTAATAGCACTTAAAGTACTCCTAGGGGACAAAATTCCGGTACCTAGACGTCTCCGAAAACCACAAAATTAGTCAGTGTGACGTAAAACCATTATTATTATTATTATTATTATTATTATTATTATTATTATTATTATTAAACCACTCCAGAAACATGCAATAGTGAATATATCCATCCACATAAGGCTCGAGCAGGAAGGGAACCCGTCCTAAAATTCCTATCAATCTCCGGAACACGGAGAAACAAATGTGCATACATAAAGATTAATGCTTGCAGAAGGTAGCTGAAGCTATACGATTATTTTTATTGTAAGTTTTGTTATTAATAATGGAGATGGTGTTCTCATTGTCAATTGATCTTAACCTCATTGAAGTTAGGCCTATAACCATTTTTTCCTTTGCAGAAAACTAGTAGAGAAAAGGAAAATCTATGTGAAATATTTTAACGTAGGCTACCTGTAGTTTATCGATGAACTGAATTACTTTTTGAATGGATTCGGTTCAGGATCTATTTGATCTGGCTAAATCCCGAATTCTAATAACCAGAAAAAATACGCTAAACAAAACTGTGACGTAGATTGCTTTGAGAACGCAGCGTATTCGAATGGAAAATGCAATATCGCCAATTTTCTAATTTCCCTTAAGTGAGGAAAATATTTTATACGAACCTCGGTCATCCTATTGAGGAATACTTAACCCTTTGGCCAGTAATTGTGGAAAGCAACATTAATTTAGCCTTCAGAATGCAAATATCCATCCGTCCATCTCCTCAGTCCTGTCCAGCGCGATGTTACCTACGAGGCTGAATAGCCGTCCCTCTCGCTACACATACACTTGTGATTTAGAACTCAGCACTCCTCTCTGTAGCATTGCGATGCAGATTGGTTAATGCGTTCGCAGCGCGAGTATGGCGGAGATTGCGGGGGGGGGGGCGTGGGAGGTTGGAGGCGGGGGTATGAGTAAAAATAAGCCAACCATGAATCGATGTGCAGAGCAATAGGAGGTGGAGGCGCGTTCTAATCTGCAGTTACTAAGCCACTGTCAACGCGCCGCTGACTGGCATCTTAGCTGTCACCAATTAAATTGTTAATCTCCTACTAGGCTTTGATAAAGTATCCACTTACACCACGATCTGACAAACATTGAAATACGACATTGCAAGCTTCCAAATATTTTAAAAACTCATTATTGTGTTACATTTTAGTTCAGCATTGCTAGAAAACAAATCATAGAAATGTAGTCCATTTTCTTCCTAAACAATTATAACCTTTTGTTGCCGAATGTTGCATCCCATTCACTAACATGGTTTATATTTTCCAGTAATCATTCAAGTGAAGGGCATAATATATCTGAAAATAAATTAATTACCTAGAAACAATGCCTTATTAAGTTAAACTATGTCGAATAGAAAATTGTCAAAATTTCATACCGGAAAATGTTATGTAAAAGGAGATAAAGAGCATTTTTGAACGTCAGAAATGAATATCTAATTGACGAATCAGAATCTTTCAGCTTTGTATTCCCCTAGGAAATAGCAGCGTATTCCCTTTTCCACCAGAATATCACTATTGCGTGGGTTAGTTTTAACAATTCTAGCGCACTAACGAGTCAATTTTTCCGCATCAACCCGGACTTCAGTGATGTGCGGGTGTCGCTGAGTGTGTGTCTATTGTGTCTGTTGCCATGGATAGCCAGCAGGCCAGGCCTAGAATAAGTCGCTGTAAAAGTAGAACCAAATCTCGCTGTGTAAAGTGTGATGTCTAGTTTTGCCTCCCCAATGTTCCACACACGTGTGTAATTTTCAGATATGACCTGCTATAAATAAATCAAACGGAACATCTGATCGAATCTTGGCCTGCTAAAACAGTTTGCATTTAGTTTCTCTTTTGTTTTCTCTTTGTAACACTTTGCTTTACGTGGCACCGACACAGATAGGTCTTATGGCGACGATGGGATAGGAAAGGGCTAGGAGTGGAAAGAAATCGGCCGTGGCCTTAATTAAGGTACAGCCCCATCATTTGCCTGGTGTGAAAATGGTAAACCACGGAAAACCAAATTCAGGACTGCCGACAGTAGGATTCGAACCCACTATCTCCCGGATGCAAGCTCACAGCTGCGCGTCCCTAACCGCACGACTAACTCTCCCGGTACCAAATAAACATCAAAACGCAAGAATTGTGCTGAGATCTTTCCAGAATACATGTAGAAAAATTTTGTTTTAGTACTTTTATCTCTTTTCAAGGCCTTGTTCCAATTCTAAAATGTATTTTGAAATACAAAATTTAAAAAATGTTCGGAAGAGAAAAGGTAATATGAAAAGTTTTAAGAATATGAATAAAACTGCTAGAGCGTGTTATCAGATGTGATGTGTTTTACTTTTACGGAGAAATGTCCTTCACAGACGAAGTGATTTATTCAGCAGCCAGGTTTTATCTACGAGAAGTAAAACCAGGTAAAGTCAATATTTCGTACATAAGATGGTAGTGGTCCACCTCTGTAGTGTACTGGTTACTGTGATTAGCTTCCACCCGCAGAGGCCCGGGTTCGATGCTCGGCTCTGCCACGAAATTTGAAAAGTGGTACGAGGGGTGTAACTGTGTCCATTCAGCCTCGGGAGGTCAAGTGAATAGAGGTGGTTCGATTCCCTCTTCAACCATCCTCGAAGTGGTTTTCCGTGGTTTCCCACTTCTCCTCCAGGCAAATGCCGGTATGGTACCTAACTTAAGGCCACAGCCGCTTCCTTCCCTTTTCCTTCGCTATTCCTTCGAATCTTCCCATCTCCCCACAAGGCCCTAGTTTAGCATAGCAGGTGAGGCCGTCTGGGCGAGGTACTGGTCATCCTCCTCAGTTTTATCTCCGACCCAAAGTCTCACGCTCCAGGACACTGCCCTTGAGGCGATAGAGGTGGGATCCTTCCCTGATTGCGAGGGATAAACCAACCCTGGACGGTAGACAGATTAAGAAAGAAAGAAAGAAAGAAAGAAAGAAAGAAAGAAAGAAAGAAAGAAAGATATAAAGAAGAAGAATGAAAGAAAGATGGTAGTGGAGGACACGAACGCAAGTTTATTATTGCTGATAAAATGATGGAAAAAAGTGGAAAGGTTCCCGTAGTGAAGAAATAATGACAGTGTTAAGTGGACCAAAGTTTTGGTATGGACTAAGGTCGTGGGACAACGCAAATAAATTAAGGCTGTTGTTTGTCGATGTTGTTATTATTTCGTTTAGGAGCTTTTTGCTTGAATATCTTCCAATCACACACGTTACTGCGTGCATGACTACCTGTGCTACAGTCTGCATGTGACAGTGGACTGACTTTCTATAAGAGAATAAAGGGCACTGCTATATTATAATGGAAGATAGATATCCTAAATACTTTATCATTAAATTTTCGAAGTTCGCTTCGATCATTTACTGGTAAGCATAAACCGAAAGGATGGAGTTCTCTGAGGTTGAAGCCATGTAAGCATTTAATAGTAATTTTACCAATATGACCGCATTTCTTAACGCGACACTCGTATCCAGAGTAGGCAATGTGAACACCTCGGTCAGAAATAATAGTCGTGTATTTGACTTTTTCGATTTTCTCACGGAAAATTGAATCCTTCCATGTGTAATAATAATAAGAAGAATAACTTAATGACAGTCGAGGGTGCGAAGAGCCGGCGGTAGGAGACAATGACGGAAACGATCAACATTGGAGAAGGCGTACAGTACGATTTGGAGGTGGAAACGGCGAGAATCTTCTGCAGCCATATTAAAGGAACAAAACTATTCCTTTATAAACAACGTTATTATGTTATCTCTTTTATAAACATGAACGTCCTTTCTTTGTTTTACTTCTATCATAAAAACGTTCCGCACCCAAGGGGTACATGACGTTGTGTTTAAGGGACATGCTTGCACTGTGCAAACGTATGCTTGCCGATACAGGAAGTGAACGACCTTAAAAGTCCTAAGTGACGAGCATTGTCACATGCAACTATGATGTTGCGGTACCTAGATCCAAACTCAAGAGCAATGAAACATTACTCATATAGCGGTTGTCGTCATAACTGGAGTATCGACGAGTGTGGAGAAAACAATTAGATAGCACCGTTTTCTGTAAACGGCCTTACATATGCGCCAGACGAAAGGTAGCATGCAGACTAATAAGTGTGTTATGCGTGACGGTTTGTGAAGTTTTGCTTCAAATTCAGTATGCTCAAGGCAGCTGTTGGTTTGGCGGACAGAAGTAAAGAGTGCAAACATGAAGGCTTTATTATTTAGTGTGGCGTTCTGATGTGTAAGCACTGAGAATGTCAACTGGACTGCAAAAAGGAAAGATGTTTTAGAGAAATCTGAAAATCTTACTGAGCGCCGAGAAACTTCACGACTGCAAGTAGGAGTTCCCCGAGGAGCCACATTGCAAGCAACATTGTAAAACGATAGTCGTGTGAAGGACTTAAAAGAACAGTTCATGTTAGACACTACATCCGCATTTGCAGAAGCCAATATACTGTACAATATATCTGTGGAGAACTTTGACACTCCTGCTATTCGGAACTGGCTCAAGAAATATGCTAGGCCAATGTTAGGGCAGTTACCGTCTACCGTCATCAAACTGGATCCGACAAAAATTCACTCCAATGCTGGGCGAAAGAAAACGAGAATAAATCGGAAGAGATGTTAAAGAAAGACGCATTTTTCTTTAATTTACGATGAAACAACAGACAAGAATGGTAGGTGTGTCTTTAATAGCCTGCTTCTTCCATCTGTATAGTCGACTGAAATAAATATGAATACACATTTGGATGCTTCAGTAGCTTTGGACGCAGTCAACAGTACAAATTGTGCTAATGCTATACTGGACACATTTTGTTCATGTGAAATTGAGCGGGAACGTACTTTGACAGTAGTAAGTGACTCAGCGCACTATGTGACCATGTGCTCTTCAAGGACTGATTGAGTAAGTGAACCATCTCCGATGTTGGGCTCACGAAGTCAGTCTTGTTGGTTGCATTATAGAAGATGAGTTGGAAGAGTTGAATGCAGTTAGGCCTATATTGATGGTTAATAATGCCTTTCTGAATACCCGCAAATGGAAGAACAATTTTTCTGCACCTTTGACAGAGATATGTAAATACAGAGCATGGAAACAAAATTGTTGTCTTCACGATGCCTGTATGCTCGAGATGGTACTCGTGATTAACGCTGTTATCTACAAGGAAATGCATGTGTATTCCCTTTCAGAGCTTTTCAAAACTCTTGACGATGAAACTTCTGGAGTTTTCAGCAACCCTGGAGTGGTCGCGATGGGTCTACGAGACCCGGGCGGACATACTTATTGGTGTTCCTGTTGTTGGAATGCACCGAATGCTTTCGCCTCCCTGGTGGCTTCTTGGCTCCCGACCTTCAACCGAACACAGTAGCCCGCTCTCAGTTGCCTTGGAAACTTTGAGCGTACAGGCTGTTCAGGGTCTCGCAGACCCGGTGCGACTGTTAACGTTAGTCTTTGTTGTCAAACTTCGAATTGTTAGTTTAGTACACATTTTCTTCTGTGCAACAATGGATGAAGCTAATTCTGGGTATAACTATCCTGTGCAAGCACCTGCCACAGAAGTTCCCAGGAAAAGAAAGATGTCATTTCTGCACAACAAACAAAGACAGGAAGATATCCTTCATCTGGCCCAAGCGCCAAAATTTCATTTGCGGAGAACATGGACAACTAGGTTGCAGAATATGCAAACAAATTAATTGAAGTGATGTTTCCCTGTACTTGGATGTGTTTCTAAAATTAATTTGATTTTTATTTTATGAATTATGGCACACAATACATACATACCTAAAAATCCATACTTTTGTACCAATAGTTCAAGTGTGAAATTCTCAAAAATATGTTTTATTAAGATGGTGCAGTAAATAGATGAAAGTGTAGCTTTGTGCATGTAAATGCAGGGAAAAGTGGAAAAAAATATTTAAATTACATTTTACTCTTACCATGTTTTACGTTTCACAAGTTAACAGAAAAAAATGAGTTTTTCAATGTAATTATAAAAATACACTTTTTGGTTAAGAAACAGGATATATAAATATTGTAGTCATGTAAACTGCATTAAAATAAAATAAATAATGTCCTATAATACTGTATTTGGAAATAAAGTGTAAAAATCTAATAGTAGAACAGTGAGAAAAATGGGTCTGAGACATCCGGTGCGACCATTAATATTGACAAAACCCATGCGACCACTCCAGGGTTAATTGAAATTATAAAAACGCAGGCCATATTTGTTCCCGTTGTTGGCCCGTATCTTATGGAGCTACTTACTTTCTTGGAGGGATGAAGTTGGAAGACCTGGAGGTAAAGCTTAAACTCTTGTGTGAGGGAGCATTTAATCAAGTGATCCTCCTGCACTTAGGACAGCTCTTACAGCCTGTGTCAAGTCAAAACTTACTAGCGTTGCTCAATCAGCGCTTGTGAAACTTCAGACACTATGGACCACTGATCCAACTAAGAAGATTTTAGAAGCCGTAGGGTCACAGTTTGATCCGTGTCATGCACTGAAAAATGTATCTTCAGCACAGAAAGAATAATGTTCCTTCTTACGACGATGGATTCACAACACTTACTTGGCTGCCATAAAGTACTAATTCTGTCAAGAAGACACTGTATAAGTGAATACTCCAGAGATGCTTGATTCAATAAGATTTGCACATCAAGATTACGCAATAGCTGCATTAAAGTGTGTGTGGTTTCTACGCTCAAATGTATATTATTTGATATCGTTCTCAAAATCCAGTCTTGTAGTAAGTGACAGGAGACGACGACCGACAGCAGCAAATACAAAGACCTTTATCAGGAGTGTTTCACTGACGTACAGTTTACTAGTATTTGAACACAGTTAGGCTATCAATAATGCTAACTATAACAAGAATCATAAATGCGTATTAAGACGACATCACACCAAGTTAGTTTACATCTAGGCTAACTGTACCGCGTGTACTGTTGTAACAGATTCATTATCTTCCAGGTAAATAAAAATAAGAACAGAGGACAGCAGCTTTTGAATTTTAAATCAACAAATCTCTCTAAAAACAGAAACATTTTCTAACATCTCTAATAATCTCTAATAATGCCATAATAAAACAAATGAAGTTACGTTAAATTGTGGCATTTAATTGTTGCTCTATTTCGTGCACAATTGTCTTCAAATAATATTATATTATTCTATTTAAGAGTAGGAAGTATGTAGATGATGAATTTATTACATCTATGTTGGGTCAAGTATAGCTATATATCGTCTCAGAAATATACAGTTGGTGCTATTCAATATTGTTTTAAATATCAATTTTAAATGTTATCATTGAGCGTGTGTTGGGGAACTATTGACTGAAGTCTCTGAAACGCATAGTGGGATAAGTCATTAATAAAACTAGTGCCTGGTAACAGTATTTTTATTATTTCATAAGGAATTAACAGCCACGATCAAGGCCTACATAAAAACATGCATTTGGCTTGTAATGTTAACACCAGGCAAATGCTGGGGCTGTACCTTAATTAAGGCCACGGCCACTTCCTTCCCACTCCTATCCTATCTTCGCCATAAGACCTGTCTTTGTCGGTCCGACGAAAAGTCAATTGTAAAAAGGAAGTAGCACAATGTTTTACGAACACCTTAATTCCATTTGAGGAATCGTTTTATTCAATGGATTAGAAGTTGTTTTGATGTAACATCTTAGGTGAATAACCCTGTGCAGTAACTTAATAAAGTTATCGAAACCGACTTAACATCTCTTCAACACGTACTAAATGTACGTAACACGACCTAATAAGTTAAAAGTCGGTTTCGATTACAATGCGGTCGTGAAAATTCAATATTCATTAATAAAGTTAGTCGGTAGTAAAACACATTACTTCTCTGAGTCCTGTAACTATTTGAAACACTTCATACTAGTATACTGCTCAAGACTGTAATATGAGCTACATCACGTTATGAATCACTGTACTATGTAACAATATAATACTTCGAATCCTACTCCACGAGTAAGTACACACACGCACCCTTGGCGTAATCACGACTCGAACAAAATATCAGAAGTTGTCACGCACCCCAGGCGTGGTATCAGCCCGAGCAGTAGGATGCAGGGCTAAGACTGGACGGGGCCTGTGCTCCTCGTCCGGCTTAGCAGACTACAAGGGCAGAGATGAGTAACCGTTTCCGGCTCGTATAAATTCAGAGATAGATAGACAAAGGGACAAATTAATATGTACATAATTAGATCAAGCACTCATCATAATTTTGATTATTAAATAGAGTAGAGTAGGGTTTATTTGATCATTCAAGTGCTTGAGTTGTTTGATATGATATGGAGCACGTTTCACGTAAAGATAATGTTAATATTCATTTAGAAGTGCTTCCAAAGTGTTTTTTCGGTATCGGAACTTTTATAGATATTAAGGCATGTTGTTAAGATAATCCAGAGGTAGGGTTGCCAAGTGATTTAAATTGTTGTGGGACGGAATGAAGTCCATTGATTTGTTTGTAAATATCGCGAAGTTCTCCAGTGGACAAAATAATAATAATCGGTAGAAGTGTCGGAGTAATAAATTAATATTGGGTAATGTGTAAAGGCGTGTTTAATAATAATAATAATAATAATAATAATAATAATAATAATAAAGGCACGGGCCTAGTTGGATAGAATGATTGCAAATTAAAGTAATTTAAATGTGGAGATATTATGTGGCATGAATATTTAATTTGGGCATTGAATCCGATTTTAACACTAATTGTTGATTTAACGTTTTTGGACTCCATAATAATCATAAATAATTTTGGTAGAAACGAGATAGGCATTTTGATAATATGGTCACGCTATGTTTGAGGCCCAGAGTGATTTGAGCCAAAAGTTGAGATTTGGAGTTTTGTGGGACAGAAATCCGGCCCGAAATGAAAGTGAATTGTACTGATGTTGATGAAGAAATAGATGGATCTGAAGGCCTACATAGAGGTTGTATTTCTATACCGGTGATATGAGTGTTAATTAATGAAAATGTTTTGAAGAGTTCCGATGGATAAATGGACTTCAAAATGGAAAAGGAAGGAATAATTTAACACTTGCAGAGATTGGAGGTATTTGCCCAACTGCGAGGTGTTATGGGATTTGAGAATTGTCTTAGGAGCATATGGTCTCCATGAATTAACGACAGTACGAAACTAAGGTTGCGGGTTCGAACACTATTATGTCCCGACCGATGTGAATTCGGATCATGGTGATTTCTGTTTGGAAGAGAACGTATGTGACTAAATTATAAAGATGGGGCATAAACAAAGATTCTCGAAAGCATAAGAATATTAATAATAATAATATTCCAAGTAAATCATGTCTGGATTGATTAGTGCCAAAATAAATCGGAATTGTAAAAGGGGCTATGCGTTAAACATATATATAGTGGACTACCGTGTAACAAGCGAAATTAATTTTTATTATTATTATTAATAATAATAAATATTTCAAGTAGAAGAAGAATTTACTTCTTGTATTTTGGACATAATGATGTTGGGAGTTGAAATGAAAAATTTGAGATTTTTAACTAATAATAATAATAATAATAATAATAATAATAATTGAAGAAGGAGAAGAAGAATAAAAAGGAAACTACTTTTTTATTTCAGATGAGAATAATAAGAGCAAGAAGTTGAAGTATTATAGCGAGGATGATTACGGGTTACGATAATCACTATCTCCACTATTAATAATAATGTTGATAATAATAATAATAATAATAATAATAATAATAATAATAATAATAATAATATTTTTATTATTTTTTTATTATTTCGGATGCTGATGATGAATGATACTAGGGAAGTCAGCTTGCGAATTAACGTTATAATGTCAAGTCGTTGTGAATAATAAGTTAAGTTAATAGTTGTAAAATGAAGGCAAATCCTTACATCTGGACCATTAGGTTAGAGTCCCTTTGTCGTTTCCTTCAACTAACGATTAGCATATCTTGGTTAGGAACCCGGGGAGAGTTTGTAGTTTCCCGGGTTGGTCTCATCTCAATCAAAGTGGAGGCGATAACATGGTCCATGTGATCGCGCCCACTTAGCCAACAGGTAATTGGTCCACAACTAAATATGGTCATGTTGTTAACGAAGGTGAATCTGATACCTTCAGATATCAACGGTTCCACCACCCAAATAGAAGGGTGGTCAAAAGTGCTAAATATTATGTAATCAATTTTCAGGAATAATTTGCGAAATTACCGGCAAATCAAGGGTCAACAGAATTTGTTGTGTGTAAAAATTGTTTTGTTTACCTAAATAAAATGCTCCTTTAGCATTTGCAAGGAAACAGTTCCAGGTTCTTGTTCTTGTAGAATAGTAAACCCTTGGTAATCGTTTAAATATCCGTACCCATTCCTAGGACGGAGCCTTCATAAGTTCCCTTTGATTTGAATATGTATATATAATTTGTGTGTTTTATGATGAGCCTTAAAGTTAAAGATTAGAGTGTCCCGTTCAACCCTGTAGTACTGATTGGATGGCGCCCATACATTTAGTTTGAGATCTTACATCTCAAAATATTTTTTATTGTGTATTAGTTGCGATAGATTCGGACCGTAACACTCCCTGAGATAAATGCTGGTTGGGACTCAGGCTTTGAGCGGGTACAGTATGTATAAGTCTTATTACGATCTTAGCAACTCATTTTACGATTAATGTTAAAGGAAGTGGGTTTTCAAAGGAAGACCAGATTCTAAACAGAACAAAAGAAATGGCTAATGTCTCTCTTAATATTAGTCTATGTGTATTGATTGTCATAAGGTAAACGTTATTGTCCATCATATATCTCCTGCACATTTTTTTAAATACGGCAAAGAACGAAATGACGTTTCGCGAGACCTACCGGGATGGTATGTGAGGAGTAAATATCGGCAGATCGCCTTCCTGCCCGAGTCATTCCGATCTTAGAGTTCTCCGTGAACAGTTGCATCGAGCTGAGAAATCTTGCTAAAGGTTTTCATTTTTTAAATACCGAGTGTTACTGCTTATCTTACTGACCCGGAGTGTTTCCCAGCCTGCTAATACTCAGTAAGATAAGTCACCAGTTTGTGTAAACGATTAGTAAATAGTATACTAAAGTGTAAATGTGCACATATTAAGCGATATTTCCCGTCAATGACAAGCACATCGGATGATGGTGGTGATTGTGTTTTTAGTGGCTTTACGTCGCACCGACACAGATAGGTCTTATGGCGACGATGGGATAGGGAAGGGATTCGACCCCACTCTCTCCCGGATGCAAGCTCACAGCCGCGCGCCGCTAACTGCATGGCCAACTCGCCCGGTGATTTTTGTTATAAAGGGCCAAACATCTAGATCATCGGCCCCTAGAACATCAGACATAAGACATAAAACATGATACATCTGTTGATATTTTCTCATTATTTCATATCTCTGTGAGGAAGATGAAAGATTGGCTGTGGAAGGTAGCTTTAGAGAGTGTGGTTATGAGGGAGTATGAGGCAAGAAAGAGAACGAGTTTGAGGGAGGTAATTAGACTTTTAATCGAGGACAGGATTGAAGTTAGGTCTCCCTCATTTAATGTACACTATTAGGTAGGTTGGCAAGAGGGGCGGAGAATGAAGGGGAGAAGTTGTGAAAGACACGTGGACCAATGTTTTTAAAGGGAAGGAAAGTGAGATCTAAGTATTCTCAACAGGAGTGAGTTTAGAAAAGTTATCTGTGACGTATCGGTATGAGCCACTGCAGGTAGAACAGCAGACGAAAGATAGGGAACAGGGAAGTTACAAAGGTGGGGGCGAGGAAAGAAGGAAGGCAACGGTAGGAAACTTACAGTAGAAAATAGGAAGATGATATGAAATAGGGTCGTGAGAGGAAGAGAAGGGAGCAGGAAGTAGGTTCTGCAGCCGTCAGAGAATTGCGGGAGACCAGAAAATGAGGGTATCTAATGAATTGGGTGAGGTTGAGGCTCTGGTCGTGGAGACTCTATTGTTAGGCGTGTGGGGGAAGTTTTTGGAGGAAAGGGAAGTAGAGTAGAGTGTTATCCAGGAATTTGTTTTATTCAGACGTTGAGGAAAGCAGAAGTTGGTAATTTTCCACGTTGGTACCAACAACGTAATACAGGCAGGAATTGGTACGAACATAGCTGGAGGTGTGTGGGGTCTGGTTACGACAGCACGAGAAACGTTTAAGGGATCGGAGATTCTTATAGGTGGGATACTGTGTGGGAGGAATACTGAATGAAGGGTCATATGTGATTTAAATGAAACTCTGGAGTGGGTATGTGGGAAAATGGGAGAGAGATTTGTAGATCATAGCGGATAAGTATGGATCTACCCTCAGATGACCTTCACTTGAGCAGTAATAGTACCTATAATCTATGGGATTATTTTTAAGAATTATAGGGAGATATGTTCAGGGAAAAGAGGTGGACTAGGGAGCGATGATGAGAGTATAGGTAGCTGAAAGTCAAGTAAGAATAACAAAATTGTTAATGTTAAACTGTAGAAATAGTGTAAAGAAAAGGAAAAAATTAAGAAATTTAATGAAATCTGGCCGAAAAGTATTATGATGTGGACATTTTCTCACGGAACTGGAGTGTTTATGTTAGAGAAATAATTGGAACGCTAGGAGAGGTAGTAACCATATTGATGAAAAAATAATTCCAAGGCTACGAAAACGTTAAGGATGAGAAACATGGCATTTTAAGAGTAAGGATCATCGTCTAAACTTGGTGTTTATGGGATCACAGACTTAAAAGCAGTGACTCTAAGGTTTATGCTGAATTATTAATCAGCTACGTGGGGAACGACACCGAAAATAATATTGTAGCAGGTGATCTCAATTTAAGAAATGTTAAACGGGAAGGTAATATGAATGACAGAATGCATGAACAAAAAATGGTGAATAAGTCAATCTGGGAAGGACAGGTATATCTGAAATTGATGTAACTAACTATAGGAAAATATATTCTAGACGTGTGCTGATTAAAACCAGACGAACCCTACAGAGTAACTGAAATGGTAGATGGTATACGTGATCAGGAAGCAGTCTTTACCGTAATTAAAAACAGAGGCGATAGAAAGTAAGGTTATAAAAGTAGGATTATTAGTAAATTCCATGTGGTTGATGAGAGAGAAGTTTTAAAAAGTAATTATGATAAGTGCAAAATGGTAAATAAAAATATAAACAGCCTATGATATGGGTTTAAGCAATTGTTGAGAAGTTTGAAAAATGGCATACTGTATACCAAACCTTTAAAGGTGGTAATGAATTGTAAGATCCAATATATATGATAAAGAGAGAAATAAATACGGAGGTGCAGGTTAGGAAGAATAGGGTTAGAAAGTAAAGAAAAGTTGAAAGAACTTGCTAGGGAAAGTGAATTAAGCTAATCGTCAGTCATATGAAATTTATAGAAAAATGGAAGCACACGTATAGGTACTTTATGGCAGGAACAGGTTCTAGCAAGGAATGGGAAGTGTATACGAGAGGACTCACAGAAGGCAGAAGTATTCAGTCAGCAGTATGTAAAGATAGTTAATATAAGGATAAAGCCCAGGTTGAGAAGATGACTAATACTAGCGAAGTACTGAAATTTAACTATCATAATAAACACATTTACTAAAAGACACAATATTAGGGAAATTATCTCATCATGCAATGATTAAGGGTGGTTCCCGCAAGACGGTATTATCAGGCCTTCATATTTTCTTATGTATACTGTATAAATGATACGAGTAAAGAACTGTAATCAGTTAGGGTAATCACATTACCGAGATTGTAAATAAAGTTTACAGGCCTTTGACGGTATTTAGTGTTTGTAGTAAAGGAGGGTGAGTATAATTAGATCCAAATTAGAATATGGTTTTAGTGTACGGGTCCCAAACCAGGATTAATCGATACGATAACTTGAAAATATCCAAAGGAAAACTACACAATTTGTTCTGGATGTTTTTGGTAAAGAAGTAGTGTAGCAAATTTCGGGCTGGGAAAACTTGGGGGTTAGGAGGCGAACTGCTGGGCTAAGCGGTATGTTCCGAGCAGTGGTTAGACAGATGGTGTGGGGTGACATTAGTAGACGAATGAGCTTGAGTGGAGCTTCTGAAGTCGGAATTTAAGAGGCCAAATTGGGGCTTATGCTCGTTTGTTGGAAGAGGAATTAGGAACAGAATAAATTTATCCATAGGCCTAGAAATGTTCGATAGATTCCAAAGTTCCTTGAAATAATTTAAGAAGACACTAGGTACTAGTGGGACAGGCCTCGGCAGCCGGCACAATTCCTAACCTCGCCGCTAGATGGGGACTTTATTCATTCCATTCCTGATCCACTGGAATGACTGGAAGCAGGCTGTGGATTTCCACTAAGTATAGAACTGATAAGGAATCTGCCGTCTAGGCAACAGCCCAATATGCAGATCAGTGATGATTGATATGATTGGATTGGATTTGATTGATCAAAAATATTTTTGAAAACAGGTATTTTACTTCTATTACTTACTATGGTACCTTTCTTTTACAAATTGCTTTACGTCGCACTGACACAGATAGGTCTTATGGCGACGATGGGGCAGGAAAGGCCTAGGAGTGGAAAGGAATCAGCCGTGGCCTTAATTGAGGTACAGTCCCGGCATTTGCCTGATGTGAAAGTAGGAAATCACGGAAAACCATCTTCAGGGCTGCTGACAGTGGGCTTCGAACCCACTATCTCCCGAATACAGGATACTGGCCGCACTTAAGCAACTGCAGTTATCAAGCTCGCTTCTCTATGGTACTGTAGGTGACATGAAGTAATATGCAGGAAATACGTGCTTTCACATTCTTCATTATTCTTTGGCAATGAATAACATCACAGGAAGAGCTAAATGAAAATCGGCAGCCTGAACTAAATTATTTACTAATTTCGTTACCTCGTTTCATTTTTAACTCGATGCGCCGGTTAATCTGGTGTGTTACAACGACGCAGAACAAGGAAGACGACCCCGTACCGCAGTATCCTCAAAGATCGTAATGCTACCGAGGTTATCAGCGCTGTCTCTAGGGTAGATGGAGAAGAGAAGCACGACTCTTATCTCAGACGATCTCCAACTTTGTGTACTTTTAATGGAAAACAGATTTACGACGGCTGATGTAGAAGGAATTGGAAAGCGATCCCTAGCACCTCAATGCGGAAACGCAACCAGTCTTCATGGTGTGTCTATCGTGGACAAGACGCGTTTCTTCTATTCATCGCCATGTTACAGTTGATTATGCTAACCAGGGGTTTCATGAGAGAGAACATATCACAGGATATCTACATCATTCCCTGTAACTCATTACTGTCGAGTCTGAAGTCGTAATAACATCAGATTTTACTTTCATATTATTATTATTATTATTATTATTATTATTATTATTAATATTATTATTATTATTATTATTATCATATTTGCCTTTATTTATAGTGGCGAAGCTAGGACTCATGGTCCTCTCTTACAGTTAAACACACTTCATTAACAGTGTACATCTGAGAATAATATTCAGAATCTTATCTTAAAACTAACATTACAAACTAGAAACAAACTATGAAACAAAATAACATAAACTCTATAAATATTCTTAGTCACGTCTTAAAACTATCGCTACAAATTTGAAGTTGAATGACACAAAATACCATAAGCACAGTAAACGTACATTCATACACACATTCACTCTACCAGATTCATTCTGCCTGGCGGCACACATCGATGAGATGCTCACGGCAAGTCGACTTAAAGGAATTTAAGGATTTTACGGTTCTAATGTTGTGAGGAAGAAAATTCCATATTCTAGCTCCATTCGCAACAAAGGTAGGGCTAAATGTTGCTGACCTGCTGAAAGGAATAGCAAGTGTACTGCCGGAGCGTGTGTTATGCTGGTGGAAAGAGGATAGGAAATTCAGTTGTGAAGATTAGTATGGGATATTCTCTTTTAATACTTGAAAGATTAATACTGCCACGTGGAGGTTTCTATATTGTTCAAATTTTAGAAGGGAAAGTTGACGATAATAAGGGGTAATATGAACATCGTAGCGTAACGAGAAGATAAACCTAATGCATGAGTTTATAGCACGTTGTAATCGCTTTACTTGTACTCTCGTGGCATCAATTAGTACTACGTCACAGTAGGAAAATATAGGGAGGATAAGAGTATTTATAAGCCTAATTCTCATGTTTAATGGCAGCATATTTTGATGATATTTTAGTGGCTGAAGGGATGCGTACACTTTTCTACAGATATTTGTAACGTCATTAATTATAAAATCGAGTAAGATGGCTAAGAGATTTGTGTCACGTAGTTATGAGCTCGCATTGGGGAGTTAGTGGGGTCAAACCTCACTGTCAGTAGCTCTGATGATGTTTTTTTTTCTGTGATTTCCCATTTACACACCAGGCAAATGCTGGGGCTGTACCCTTACTAAGGTCACGGTCGCTTCCTTCGCAGTCCTGCACCTGTCTTATCCCATCGTCGCGATAACATGTCTGTGTCGGTGCGGCAGAAAACAAATGGCGCTTTGATATTAGTTATACAGGGTGGTCGGAAACAATACGAACCGGGTATTTGACCGTTAGAGGGTTGGTGTAACCGGTAAAAAATTTGACCAAAATAATTCACAGACACACCTCGCGTCTCGATGGATTGTGGGCGGAGCCCAGATCCATTGAGCAACTTCAGCCCTTCAGCCTTGTTGGTCTTGAGTGTCACTTTCGAGATATCTTTAGCTAGGCTGCATAGACGTTGAAGTGTTGGTACTTTGTGAATGGAATCGATCTGGTCAGCGTATGACCTGCACCCCGATGGGGTGATCAGTTTAAAAGAGACTTGGGTCTTTTGTAGCGAAGATCTTCAGTGACATATTTACCCAAGTTTGAAATGAGGGGGCTGGGGTTGGAGTCTATACCAGAGTAGAATTTCCTGGCGGACTTCAGTATTCTGGTGTAGATTTCATCAATGTGAAGCTCGTTATGAATATCTCTATTCCGTTCATAAAATTGCGCACCTGTAATCACGCAGAGGATGGACTTGATTTAGGTGCGATTTGGCTGAGATTCCCCAGACGGGACAGGCATGTTCGAGGATTGACCGAAGGGAGGTTTTGTATGGCGGAACCTGTTTTCTAAATTAAGCCCATTGTTGACTTTCAAAATGGGAATAATTTTATATAGGCGTTTGTACGCCTGTGCCGAAATTCTGGATTCATGATATTTGAACGTTAATCCTCTGTCGAGAGAAACACGAAGGTATTTTGTGACATCAGACCACCAGATCACTTCACCGAAAACGATCAGTGGTTGAGGGTCAGATCTTGTACGTTTGGAGAAGAGTGTAGCACTGCTCTTCGTGACATTAATATTGATTCTCCACTGTCGAAGCCAAGGTTCGATAGTGGAGACGGCTTCTTGAAGATAATTTTGAACGCTGGCTGGTCAAAATAATTCGATATCCTGCGCCGTTATCAATTTATCAGCAGCTGAATATAGCCCATCAGATCGTTTTGCACACAAATTCAAATGGGCATTGTGAGGCGATGTTGCCAAATCTGCTCGTGGCTTAAGGCGGGCTGGAGAGCACCAATCCAAGAAGAAACCCCAGGAGAAGGATTTGAAGACGGACCTCCGAGCTGAGAGCAAGTAGACTACGGTGACATCGGTTGAAACCCACAGTGTGTACCTTTGATGCTGATTTCTTGCCTTGGCTCTCAAGCTGGTTTTCATCTATGTGCTGATTTAGCAACATCGCCTCTCAAATACCATTTGAATTTGCCCACCTAGGGATCTGATTGACTAACTTCAGCAGCTGATTAAATGACAACGGCGTAATGTAATGACATTTTTCAAATTATGTGTCAGTATGACCAACACTGTAACGCTCATACACCCTCTTCACGTTGTTTCTAACCATCCTGTATGAAAAAATTCTTCGATATGTCGCACTGTTGTCATTTTATCAGCGTCTGAAGTTAATCAATTAGATCGCTTCGCGGGCGAATTTAAATGGGTTTTACGGGGCGGTGTTGCCAAATCTGCGCATAGCTTATATTTGGCATGAGGACACCACTCGAAGAAAATACTTCGCCAGGGGAGGGATTTGAAGACGGACCTCCAAGCATAGCAAGCGCCATAGTAAAGTACGCTACGGTTATGCCAGCTGAAAACCGCGATGTGTTTGTATTTGACGCTGGATCCTGGCACATGGGAAACAAAGTATGGAGAGACTGTAACTGTTGCAGATGTGATGACATATCTCAGAAATGGTTGGTGTCCAGACCCAAGTTTATCAGGCTTATTTTCCTTGTTTAATTGCCCAGAACAAATAGTGCATACAGAGCGAACCTCAGTCGAGTTACCGGTTACTCCCTATGCCGTGTCTGGACGGAAAGATGATGTAATATAGCTCGCCCAGTGATATCTTGGTATTAGCTAGTCTGCGATAAGCTTCCGTACAGCGTACAGCATGATTGCTTCTTTTACAGGAGTAACTGAGCAGTTCAGTGCGTTCCATGGCTTCTGACATTAGTATTGAACAGTGTATTTTCGTGTGCCGTAGATTTTTAAAGCACGAATCCACTGGAAGAGTGAGAATTCCGCAAATAATATCCTGGAGTGCGAGTGCCGACTCTCTACGAAATTAAGAAAATTGTGAATAAATTGAAAACTGTGTATGCAGTGCTAAATAAGAAACGAGTTAAACAACCTATTACCTCAACTGATGGAGACATTCAGGATACTTCTGAAAGACTTGAGTGATCCCCTTCAAAAAATGTTCAACGAAACTTACTCAGTAAAGTGAGGTTTTACGTTCTTCTGCATGGTTGACGGCAATAAAACTGAAATATAAGCCTTAAAAAGTCACAGAAGTGCAAAATATAAACCGAAATTATCCAGAAGCAAGAACACATGACTGAAAATGGTTCTTCAGTATGTGAACGGTAGTTAGTTAAATCCTGAATTATTGCTGTTTTTCTCTTGAGGCGTGATTTAATTTCCATGAACACATAAGTTAGAAAAATAATAATTACTGGTCACGTGAGAATCGGAGAATAATTCGTGAGCTCCAGGGAAAAGTGACATTAATCATTGCTGACATACTTTTAGTTATACCTCTTCTCTCCATTCAAAACCACAACCAAATTACTTATACAGTATCACAATATCTCAGATATTTCACTGTGTTTATAATAACCTTGAATTTATGTCACTATCCTCGCAGCAATATATCACTTAAACCAAGTGAAACAGAAAATAATCTGAATTTGGCCAAATACGGACTTACTACACGTTAATGAGACTCACGAATTCACGAAACTCCACTTTATGACATTAAAATAAGAGTTTGGTGCGTGATTAGTTCTAAAGGAATTGTACAGCCAATTATATTAACACTATTAATTCTGATCGGTACATAGAATTAATGCCGAATGAGTTTTTTCCACAACGGTGTGAATAGAAAAGGTTGCTCGGATATTTCCAGCCAGACGGGGCTACAGCACATTAAGCTCGTAAATCAATTCATGAAGTGCGTAATGTTTTCTGCGAGAGAATGATTAGGTACTGGTTTATGATCAGTTCGCTATCTCAATTTAACAACTTGCGACTTCTATTTGTGGGGTATTTTGAAAGTTAGAGTACATAGAAATAACCCCCGCAAAAAAAAAGAACTGAAAAATTCAATATTAGAACCTATATTTTAATGATTCGTGAGGTTTAATTGCAGGGAGTGAACCGGAATATCATCACACACTACAACGTTTGTCTACTGGCTGAGCGAGGGCATTTTCAACACTTACTCTCTTCCTATGCGTTTATAAATCTGATCATCCATTTATCGCAGTTGATGGGTTTTCTAAGGATGTGTTGCAGCGACCTTGCACTCGCTTACCGACACGCGGCATGCAGGAAAGACCGTAACCCTTGGGAGACTCGTCTTGTATAATTTACGAGCACTCTGTATAGGATGTGTACTAAACTGTAACCGAAAATACCTTACAACTTGAAGTAAGTCACTGTGCAGGTGTTTTTAGCGTCGATTTGGAAATCAACTCATCTTACTCAGCATTACTACGTAGGAGTGCAGCGCTCAACTTCCCACGGCACAGAGAGAGTGCTAGAACAAACTTGCCTATGTAGGTAAGTCGTGTATCCCGTAGTGTTTGTAATTATTTTATTGCTTCCTAGGCTTACATAGCTACCACAAGCAATGCCTACGAAAAACATGGAACATGAACAAAAAACGGGGAAAATAATATCCTGAAATATTGGAGAGTTTGAAAGTCCAATAAAGTGAGGCTGACCGATGTCGATGCACTTGGTATATTTCACATTGCCAGCCCCGAACTTCTTCGTGTACACAACAAGCCTCTATGACAGGATGGTTCTCACTGTATGGTGTTTCGTATTTTTCAGAGCTAGGCCATGATCACAGAAACCAAGAACCCCGGGAAGGGTTTCAATCTCGATGCCGCGACAGTAACAACGACTATCCTTGGTTCTAGCTCGTACGGCCCTGACTGCAGCTACATTACATACTATCTTATTTCATCTTTCGAATCTTGAGCTTGAAAGGTCCTTGTGGTGCCACGCCAATTTATTAGGTGGTGTGAACTGTTTATAGCGAATCACTCCTCTCCGTTTGTTCTTTTCGATGCCTTGAATTTCTGGTCTCCCAAATATGATCGTAATTTATAAGAATCTCCATATTTGTCTTAAGGACCACGAAAAGTTTCATGTCCAGTTATCTGAAGTGGTTTTAAACAATCGCCAACTTCACTATCGATATTCCTTGTTTGATGAATGCATTTATTCTGTTTTATAAGAGTTCTTAAACCATTTAATTGTTGAAGTAGACTATTGCCTCCTACGGCATCCTAACAAGTCCAAGACTTCTTGTATGGCAATTGTGTTATTTCCTTTTAAAGTACCTTAAATAAAAATGTCGGCATCTTCAAGAAATTTCATGGGAATAGCTTTTAATGGCTAGGGTTTTAGTGAAGGTGTAAAGGAGAGGGCATATGAGTCTCTGATAAGATTCCAACTAGAGTATGATTCTAGTGTATGGGACCCTCACCAGCAATACTTGATTCGAGAACTGGGAAAAATCCAAATAAAAGCAGCTCGATTTGTTCTGGGTAATTTCCGACAAAAGAGTAGCGTTACAAAAATGTTGCACAGTTTGGGCTAGGAAGACTTGGGAGAAAGAAGATGAGCTGCTCGACTAAGTGGTATGTACCGAGCTGTCAGTGGAGAAATGGCATGGAATAACACTGGTAGACGAATAAGTTTGGGTGATGTTTTTGAAAGTATAGAAGATCATAATATGATGTTGGAATTCAAAAGAACAAATTGGGGCAAATATTCGTTTATAGGTAGGGGAGTTAGGGATTGGAATAATTTACCAAGTGACGTGTTTAAAAAAATTCCAAATTCTTTGAAATCATTTTAGAAAATGCTAGGAAAACAACTGATAGGGAATTTGCCACATGAGAGACTGCCCTAAATGCAGATCAATGTTGATTGATTGTGTCATCAGAAGCACCCTGTTTGTGTTCCTCTGGGTGAGCCTTGTTAATGTGAATATTCACAAAGATTGTTTCCCGTCGAAAGGGTTTAGAGTGCTACTGGCAAGGTTGTTATCCATATTGTATTCCTACTGGATGCTGTTAAGGAAACAACGGGGTGTACAATTTCGTGTAATACAAGTATACACTGTTCAGTGTTAGTACAAGAGACGGTTTCCTCTCGAGTGATATAACAATGTCTCAGAGAAGCTAACAGTTCACCAGATAGGTAACAACATTAAACGATTTACACTCGTTAGCGCAATAGTGCCTTTTTTGTAGAACGAATTAAAGTGTATCCTGTCAGGCGACATATCAGAGAAAATGTAATTTGGCATTTATTACAAGGAAATCATCCCTTCTCTGACTTGAGTCATTATGCGCTTTTATAGTTTCTATTCTTGGAAGTTTATGTTTAAACAAATTTCATATGAAGTAAAATATGACCTAATAGGGATCCTAAGCTATATTATATGTTGACTATGTAAGCTATATACATAACACACACATTTTTGTAAGTAATAAAGGAGCGACCTGCAATGAAATAGTTCGTGCGAGCAACGCCCAGGTGTCGTTTTTGACACACCTTTTATTTTTCCTCTCTAACAACCACCAAATAATCAATAAAGAACAATGCAAATAAACAAGATGGTCATCATGTAGGGCACAATTTAAACTTCATCTAAACTTCAAGGATCTCAGTAACAAAATCACGGGCCCTGCAGGTAACACCATCCAACATAAAAATCCGCAATCAATAAACCATAAAATCAATTAAACATCAATAAATTGCCTGAAATGTATTAATGAGCAGAATTTCTGGTCTCGATGCAGAATAGGGGCTAGTTGAATGAAGATCAAGTTTGTTCTTCAGATAGTTTAGAGCCTAATTGTAGGTATAAATGGCATGTGTTTTACTTCCATATGATGAGCGAATTCATCAGAAGATATGCATGAAATAACTGTGCCTCTTGAGATTTCAAGAAGGCTGTCTTTCAGTTTTCCTCTGCAGTTATATATCATTACAAATTTGGCTGTTTATTTCATAACCAATGGTTCGAAGTCTCGAAACAGTCATTCAAGTAAGTGCCTATGCTGACTGTTTATGACTGGCTACCGCTACTGTGTTAGCTACATGGCCAAGAACTGTAAATAGTATTAAACTTGGAACATGGTCGTATACAAGCCGATTCGCAAATTTTTCTTGTGTTAATTCGTTAAGTATGTGATCTTTAGCCAAGTTGTGCAATGTATGTAAAAGTAGTGATCCTTGCATTACGTGCATATAGTTCTTATTTTTTATGATTAACTTCCTCTCAGGTTCCCGTGTTCGATTCCCAGCTGGGCCGGGAATTTTATCCGCATTCGATTAATTCCTCCAGTTCGGGGGATGAAGGTTTGCCATGTTTTAAATATTTAACTTTATCTACATACAACACATCACACTACCGACCTCCATATTAAAGCGCAATACTCAATACATCCCTCCACATAGAGTGGCGCCAGAAAGGGCAGCCAACCGTAAAACCGGATTTAATCACCACTCGTGGCGACACCAGATTATTCCAGAAAATGTCTACGAAATGGGAAGAAGTTTTGTTCTACTGCTCACATTCTCAACATACATGGAAGTGTTAAAAATTTTACCGCAGAAGACCAGTGAAGTGCAGGAAATCGACGATATGGAATAGGTGCATTTAAAAGCATCAAATGCCACAGACTTTAGTCCGAATGGAATCCGCTAACTGAATTTACTATAGAGTTTATCACGTCATACTTTAACTGAAGAATATAATACATTTAACTTCAAATAGCTACGGTATGATTCATCGTCTACAATTTTTGTAATACACTGGGTAAACATTAAGCTGAATGTGGAGTTTTATTGCAATTACTGCTTGCTTTCTAGATTCAGAGTATGTTTTAATAACTCGCTCATACTATGCCGTGTCGATCCACAAAGCAAATATTGGCATTCAGATATATAACATAATGCGATAAGTGAAAATATTACGTTATATTGTCGAATCTTCTCACAATACTGCTCCTATGTTTGATTAAATTAACATATATTTTATATCAAATATATCTTCATAAGCAAATAATTAACTGGTATAATATACGTATATCCGAAACCTAAAATCTTATTGGAATTGTAAGCATACACACGAAGAAAGGTAATTGAAATCAGCTAGAATATTGATGGATATTCTCGTAAGTCATAATTGACATTCTGTATTTTGCCTGACTTAGTGACATTTTCACATGAAACTGTAAATAAACAATTTCTGCACATATGAGGATGGTATACAAATCCTTTTTGTTTGCTGACGGTTGAACTTCGCAATAACACGTACGATTATTCCTTGAGAGCGAGAAGAGGAGAGGCTGGGAAGGTAGCACTATGGCATTATCTGAGGTTCAATCCCAGTATTTTCCTGGCACGAATTCACAATCTGAATGCACTTGGGAGTTACGCGACAAGTAACACGTAAGACAACCAGCTCTGTTCAATTCATTCATTCGTTCATTCATTCATTCTGAGAGTCAGACATAGATAATTTGCAGGATCCGGGAAGGCAGGGCACTAGTCCTGCCTTGTCCCCGCCTCCCCTAATTCTTCACCAGTTTCATTGGTGGCCACTGCGTTGGTGAGAGGGATCATGAATGTCCAGACTGTCACCGAATCGCATATCTTATGCACTATACAGAATGTCTGAAAATAAGTTGCGGAAATTGTAAAAGGACGTAGTGTTCTCTAGCGTATTGTATTTCCACCTAGTGATAGCTCACCAGAAAATCGACAAAGAAATGTAAATTCAATCGTGAGGAACGTATGACCAGCCTAGCTCTCTTGCTTGATAACCTTGATAGCTACCGTAAGCACACTGCTCACATGCAACCTTGCTAGTGATGGTGGTATATCATGCCCGGATAGTGAAACACCTTTATTCTGATTATCATGCACTAAGGCATCCTGAGCCGACTGGCGTACGAAACTTAAATCCTAGTAGTAAAACTCCTCCCGGTTTAGAATGAGTACAGAGCCTTTGTTTCATGAACATATCGGTAAACACAGTACACATTTCGTGCGCCACACTACAAAATAATTACTGCAATGACATACTCACGCACCATAAGTTATGTAACAAAAGTAAACATTGCAAGCACGTATTGTGGTATTGACAAGTATTAACGAGGCTGTTAAAACTAAGTCCAACTCAGTTTAGTACGTTATCATAGTATTTTGATATGCGTTAATCAGATACGTACACCACACGTTATTTAGGTTTCCTGACTTAAGAGGCCGGGTCTTTGCATCTCGAATTTAGAGTCCTTAGGCCATTAACGAAATATGTTTAGTAATAATTGATTTTTGTCAATTGTGTATATATCGTGCATACTGTGAACATTTATGTTTTCATTTTTGCAGGGCTATGAATGGAGCTATGTGTATGAACCAGTCTCGGTAGTGGAATCCTGTGAGGCGAATGGAGAAAAAGATTACCTACGATAGTAATAGACACGATCATGGAAGATAATAGAAGTAGAGGGAGATCTGTACGATGATGGTTCAGTTCTTAATGATTTTCGGATAGAGGTTGAAGAACAGCGTTAGTAGCAAATTGTGTATAGGGTAGTGGACACGCCCGAACGCTGGAAGGTATGAAGATCTATGTGTGTTAAAATCTTGCGCTAGTAAATACGGCATCGTGATAGTACAGTTACCAATACTCGTTTGACTATTACAACGATGCTTTTAGTAATACGAGTAATCGTGTACGTAGGTGAAGGTTAGTACTTGTTATGATTGCCAATCTGAATCAGAGGGTAATTACCAAGAAATGATACTAGAAAAGAATTGTCCTTCAAAAACTAGATGACCGGGCAAGTTGGCCGCACGATTAGGTTCACGCAGCTGTGAGCTTGCATCCGGTAGATAGTGGGTTCGAACCCCACTGTCGGCAGCCCTGAAGATAGTTTTCTGTGGTTCCCATTTTCACACCAGGCAAATGCTGGGGCTGTACCGTAATTACGGCCACGGCAGCTTCCTTCCCACTCCTGCGCCTTTCCTATCCCATCGTCATCATAAGACCTATCTGTGTCCTGCGACGTAAAGCAAATAGCAAAAATTAGATTAAAATAGTTTTTCATAAATATGGATTGATTTCGATGGATATCGATATCATCTATTGTAGCAGAATGTTTTCGCGTAGTGGTTTACTAATGCTTGAATCAGACGCAAGATTAATGAATTGTAACTTGTAATTTGCACTTGTAACCGTCCAGGCTTCTTCAGCCATATTAAATTAGTGTACAATCCTTTTACGCGATATCACTCGATATCAAGATTATCCGCCATCGGCAATTATTCATAATGACATATTCATTAAACTTCAATCATATGTAAATAAGGTTTTGGATTCATATTGTATATATTAGAACAATATTTATTATTTAAATTATTATATTATGTAGGATAGGAATTCATTATATATTGTAAATATGGTCAATGTTGAGACAGATTTGGTGTCATTTCATCTCATACTTGTGTATACGGAAAAGTAATTCTTGAAGTGGGGAAGTTGGATGTCTCACAGGTTTAACTCATGAGCAAAGGTAGTACACAGCGACCCGCGCGCGAGGCTAACAAGCTAGGATACTACATCATCGCCATGCCTACTGGTTACTTGTGAAGAATGAAGAGAGGGAGATGTTAATGCGATCTACGAATCAAATGTTTCATTGTGTTGAGATTTTCTATTGAGCTGTTACCAAGAGTGGGGAGAGCCCGGGGATATATTATCTCGACTCACTACCAGAACCACAACTACTTTATTAATTTTGAGACAGTGAATGGTCGCCTCGAGACAGTTATTTTTCGTACAGTGAGTTGTCGCTTCAAGACACAGTACTTTGCTGCTGTGATGCTGTCGGATCAGGGTGAGACGAAACAAGCTTGGACGAAGAACTACGTTTAGTTCAAGTCCACGGAATTTGGTACAAGTCTGTCTTGTATCAGTAGAACAGCTAAGTTGGATTGAGATTTCTGCTAACATGGAAAAATTCATGACTCTGAATTTTCTCCTCCTACGATCAACGGTGATCAATTTTCACAAGTATAGGGCCAATGTCTAATTTAAAGACTAGGCAATTAGGGAGTGCTAGTCCAGATAGCCCAAACCAAATCACAGAAGGAAGGAAGGATGTCCATGGAGCGAATTCTACAACGAGAAGAGGGGAACGAGTAACCACGGAATCCAGATGACCTCAACGGAAACTGTAATTGGTGAGCCTCGGTTAGATAAAGCCAGCAACAATTAATTTCAGTAACGTAAATTCTAAAGTCCCTCCAAGCTTAAAGGAAATTTTCCTATTCATCTTTGTATAATAAATTCATTTTATTTTTATTGCGTTAATTTTCTTTCTCAAGCGATACTTGATGGTTAATTATTTAAAACCCTACCCCTGTGTTTTAAGTATAAGTCTCTATGCTAGTAAATATAAATTTTGCTTTACAGTTTTGTTTAAAACTGTAACGCTGGCGCCCAAACATTACATACAGAAATGGGAAACCGTGGAATGATAATTGATTCTATTTGCGTGGCAATTTACGGGCAAGCCACATATAGTTTATATTTATATTCATGTGTCCCCAGGTACTAACTTTCGTCTTCTCTAATGAGAAGCTTAGGAGAGCGAACTGTTACACACTTTAGTATCGATATTATAAATGACCGGAAGAACACGACTATTTTGTAGTTACCTGCCTGCTGGCAGAAGTACCCCTGTGAAAATATGTTAGCATACATCCCACTCATGCGGGATATTTATAAGCAGACAGTATGGCCCTGGCGGGATGCCCGGTATATATACACACATTACTTCAGTCAGCAATTTGTTGTTTGATACCGAGGAAGAATATGCTTCACTTTTTAGGCCGTACCTTGAAGAGAGTACATGGCCAGGATATTATGTGGTCTAATGACCTAGTATTATAGTTATGAAGGTCTTTCCCGTAATTAAATTTTGTACGGTATTTCAGGAGGTTATATCATTTTAAGGTAAAACGTGAATATTGCTTCAAAGTACGCCTTACGTATTTTAACAGACACGATATTTGTAGCCTTCTAAAATTGTAATTCTAAATTAATATTAAGGCCATTTTAAGTACCAAGAATGAGACAACATGGAGCTGAATTCCTAGCAGCAATCTTCAACGAATTCTTACAGGAGAACAAGACCTCATTCATCTGGCAAAGGTATATAAATCTATTTTATTTTTTTTTTTCCCAATTGTACGATTCCTCGGTGACATTTATATAAAACAAAGAAGTGGAAAAATAAATTCAAATTTGCTGTGTAGTTAACCCTATATCCCGTGGCACTCCCATAAAACCAGTAAATATAAAGCAATTCATTCTTCCGATCATTTACGGTATGGAAAGAGAAGTGCAAACTTACCTCATTGATTCTTATTTTCATGAATCTAGAAGACCATGTTCTTCTGTTCGAGTCTACGATAAGAAGATATTTCAATGCTGAATTTATGATCACAAGCTCGGATCGTGGCGTAAGATATCCGGCAATTATTAATCAATTACATTATTTTCTACTTAGTCGTGTGAGTGTCTAGGATGTACGTATTGAACCCATAATCCTAAATGGTTAAGGCGACGCATCAGGAGTCATAGTTTGTATTTGCATTCGCCAGAGGTTTGACACTCCATTTGTTACTTCTGAGCGAGCTGGCGATTGATAATTTAGATCCTTGTATGTTGATTTCTTATCTGCGAGTCACGTGATCCGAACTGTCAATCTCCGAGTGGAAAAATCGGGAGAGCATTCGAAACGCTCCGCGCGTCAGAAGTATTTAATTTCTTATAAATGAGAATACACAGATATGTTCGCATGTGTTAAAGACGTAATTACTAGAGAAATTTCCTGAGAGTATAATGCAAATTTTCATCCCGGAATGCATTGTATACCCCAATATGTCAGAAAGACTTGATGGGGCAACACCAAGTGTTCATAAATTTGCATCCGCGCTGATGCAATCTTGGAGCCGCGGGAAAATTAGCACGTGACGCTTTTGCTATTACGTCTGTTCGGAGCACCAGAAAATAATGGGATTGTTATCTTTGAGATGGGCACATTTTTAGGAATCCAATAAACAAAAAACCTGTGTGAAACCCCAGTGGGATAGAAAATGATGCAACATTCTGCAGTCTAACTCCACAGTTATAAATACCCCTCTAAATATCAGGGACTACCTCGACAGATATTCATTATAGTGACACAGTTAACAATCTAGGTCTAATTTTCGACAGAACCTTATCCTGGTCTGATCATACGTCAAATGTAATCCGAAAAGTTGTGTCATCCATGCATATTTTGAAACGTAACGTGTCATGTACACCACCTTTCATGCGAAAACTACTTGTTCAAAGTCTTATATTTCCAATAATTGACTATGGTGCAGTCGTATACAACGACTTATCTGAAACTTTGAACATAAAACTACAGAGGGTACAAAACGCGTGTGTTCGTTACGTTACAAATGCCAGGCGTGATGAACACGTAACACCCTATTACATACAGCCACAATGGTTGAAACTCCATGAACGTCGAGAAATCTCAGTAGCTGTTGCCACGCAGAAAATTCTCAAGCTGAAGACACCATCCTACCTTTATAATGCATTTAAACCTATGGAGTCGGTACATAACAGAGATAATAGGTTTACAAAAACCACCCTTCAAATTCCCCTTCATGGTGCAACTAGATTTAACAAATCCTTTGTTTGCAATGCATCACGTATCTTTAACGTCTTTAATCTTCACCGTTTCGCAAATAACACTAACTGTACACAACTAAAGCAGTTCTTAACATCTATCTTTCTGGAGGAGTACGCAAGAGGCTGAGATCAGGCATTCTTGTGTCGAACAATCAGAAATATGTATATTTCGAAGAAAATTGTTTCTCTGCCTTAGCTTTATATTTTTTAAATCCATGTAGTCCAAAATAACAGAAGGGCTTAATGATTTATTTTCTTACTTATTATATAATGTATGTCTTAACCTTACTGGATTTGGTATCTGTATTTTCATTTTCTTTATGTTTCATGTTTAGTTTAATACTTTAATATTATAAAAATGTAGTTACTGTGATCATAAATCTGTATTGTATTATAAGAAGACGCTACATAAAGGGGCTTTTCAGCCTCAGTGGCATGTAAATCATGATCAATAAATTCAATTCAATTCAATTCAATTCAATTCAATTCAATTCCTGGATCCATGCTCGACGGTGTAGTAACGTGAATTCAGATTCGTATATTTTCGCATGTAAGTTGGCATTAGGCCTAATTCAAAGCAGAGAATCACAACTCGTGAAGGGACTTCTACGATTTCAGTAAAAACCATAAGTTTAAAGCGGGGCCTCTCAAACGCCCAAAATCTCACGCGTGCAAATTGAGGCGCAGAGTTCCTGTGCACAGTGCATCGGTCCCATTCGGCTCGGCTCGGCTCGGCTCGGACCAACGCTTCGTCTCTGGGCTACTCGGCTCAACTCGGCTCGGATTTGGAGCGCTACGGAGCATGTGAGGAAGAGGGGGACTGGCGCAGCGAGCGATACAGGCGTGGGGAAAAAGAGAGACAGCGCTATTTCTCCAAATCGCGGAGTGGGGGTCTACACTCTGGTCAAACAAGCGAAGTCGTCTTTTGCACCGTGCACAGTGGGTGCATGCACTCTGAGAGGCCCTGGTTTAAGGTGATAACTTATGATTTAGAATATATCAGGTAATACGATAGCACAGAGAATAATTTTCACATGACGAAAAGTGTTTTGGTAATAAACCAATATTGTATGAATACGGTTTATGAACTTCCGTAGGAAGTGGTAAATCTTAAAAACCTGTCTAACTAAAATAGAACAATTAGCTTGGGTTCTCAACAGAGTGCGTTGGTGTAAAGTCTGTGTTATTCTGTGATTTATAATTAATAAGAGAATTTTAAGGCAAACCAGTCCCAGAATCAATCATATGGAAACCGTTGTCATAATTACCATGGGTTAAGCCTAAAATATAAGGCCACTTTGATATGTGGCAGGGGAATCCTCTGCGATAGCAAACTACAAAGTATAGCTAAGGTCTGGCCTTTGATTCATATAATACTAGGCTAGGTGAAGTTATAGCACCATTTTGCATAGTTCTCCGTTTTCGAATTTTAGAAGCCATTCAGTGAAGTTAGATCTTAATTTTGGTCCATAAAGTAGACTATTCAAAACTTGACTGGATAACAGCTATTTCGTTAGAGTGAGCAACTACTGCCAGGACTGTCGGAGGTCTGCACCAAGCAAGATCACTTCTCTGGCAAGGGGTGATTTGTTGTTCACTATAAGTAGCTAATCTACTGCAAAAAGAGCGTAATGAAGAGCCATGGTTGACTCGTGCTATATGATAAACTTATCCTGTCTCACTTACTTCGCGCCTCTGACATCCTTATGTTAGACGTAGAGGTCTGCAAATTTAGAGTCATTACTTTCTCTTTCCTCTGACTTAACTTTATCGATATTCATCTTTTGCTTCTGTTGTTTGTCTCTGTAACTGCATATTTCATATTTGCCAATTTTACCTTTGTTTACTCTTTTTGTCTTCCTCCTGGAGTTTTAGTACGTTGGTCGGTCGGCTCTTTTAAGATTTTTTCATTTAACACACGAAATTCATAGACCCTACAACCTTTGACGATCGAAAATTCCTTCGTGCCTTCAGGGGCGTAATGTTATCCCGACGGATTTCTGCTGAAGATGGCGGATGTTACAAAAGCGATGGCGTAAACTCTACACTTGATCATGTTAGGCATATGACCTAAACGAAGCATCCAGTATAAACATTTGTAAAGATGTCATTCCTCAATCTCGGCGCAAGGCGTTTAATTCGTGCTTCTTTGTCTAACGTTTGTACCGTTTCTCTTCTGGCTTGGGTATGAAGTGAGGTGAAGCTTCGTAACGAGCTTTTACGACCGGTTGCCCTTCCTGACGTCAACCTCATCACAGGAGTTAATGAGATGAATGACGTGGTATATGGTAGTAGGAAGGGAGAGGGTGAAGTCCGGTGCCAGCTCATAACCTGCTGCTGTCGAATAGCACCAAGAGGCCTGCGCAAGACTTTACATCGCCATCCACCGGACGAATCACTATGAACAGCGCCGTATGCCCTCAGTTTATATGAGCACTGTGGAGAGATTTGGAATTAAATTCAGGGAATTTGGCACGCAATTTAGTGATTAGGAATTGTATGCCACCACCTCCCTTACCCTGCCGGCTAACTGCTGTGTATTAAGAGAGTTACTTCACACACACGAAAGAAAATTTTATTAACGGAGAATTGCAATGATACAGTATTGCGAAATATGTGCCACTTGCACATAAAAATTCAAAGTTCAGCTTCTGCTGAAGAAAACGTCTTTTCATAGAACGGACGGTTTTGTCACATAAACAGATTACTACAGCACTTAAGTTATATACAATATTTGCACGTTTCCTGTACACAAACTAAATGAAGACTCGCTGAGGGAGAAATGTTGAATAGCAACTGACATGCAAAGTCGAAGTGCTCATTCAAGAGCTGAAGACTTGAGAATGTAAAGTTTGGAGAGATGTCAGCGAGTCCAGAAATAGAAACCTCACGAGCTAGCTTCAGTCCACTTGTTCAGTAAGCTGCTTATACAGAGCGTCCTCTGCGCTAGTGAAGTAAGGTGTAGCTAGGCGATGGACGACTGACCGCATTCTCTCCCGGCCCACTCGCTTATATAGGGTCTCGAGCGGTGACGTGAAGTGTCAGCTGGTCGCCTGGCCAGCTCTGCCGGTGAGAACTGGATACAAGCCGCGCTGGGCGTGGGATTCCCGTACCACCACCAGAACACTAACATTCAGATGGTACAAAAAAATTCTTATTGTAAGTTCATTTTAGAGAAAAATATTTTGAAATTCAGGGACTCGAACCGGCACACTACGATTTCAGACCATATGGAGTTCACGCCTTAACGACCATGGTCACAGACAGGCTGTTTAATCTGGCACTTATCCATTGGGATAATGCGTTTTCATACTCCAAAATGGAAAAAGATACAGCATTTTCACTGAAATATATGATGGTCAGCATTGCAATATTCTTGAAACCCATATCTGGTATCAGTTTACAGGGCAAGGGGAATCAGGATGTACGTCGTTCGAACTTATGGTGATAGATATAACAATGTGCCTATGTCCCATGACGATGAGACGAAAACTTTGCTGACAGACACGTATTTTTTCTTTTAAAAGTACGAAAGTCGTGGTCGTGAGAGGTTTATTGTGTTTTTCTCGTAAAGAAAGCATAACAATTTGTAACTGGTACTAGTTTCAACTGTTGAAACATTCTCCTTTTCTCAATATCTCTGTAACAGACAGAATAGGTATTACATCTTTCTATCTATCTATCTACATATAGATATACATATAGATATAGATAGATATATGTATTTAGAATGTACTAGTCTCCTTAACATTTCAAACGGCCAGTTCTGCCATCAGTTTGCATGTGTTAGATTGTAAGGAAATGTTGTAGTAAATCCTTATGCCGCGTATGGAAAACTTGTATGTGTAATTTCAAGTATAAAACGGTTCTTATTTTCTGTGTGCATGACTTTACGGTAAATAGATTCAGTGTTCCTTTGGTGAAGAGTAACAGTAATGGTAAATTATGCGTTTTATTGGTTCAGCTAAATTAATAATAATAATAATAATAATAATAATAATAATAATAATAATAATAATAAATGTCAATAATCATCACTATGTATGTAATTCTGCAATTTTACCATAACGAAGTAAATTATCGGGGAATTAAATGTGGATTTTAATGGTTACTTGTTTTAGAACAGCATGTGTTGAAGTAGAGAGTTTATGTCATATTCTAGAGGTGAAGAATGCTATTTGTGTGATTGTATTTTGTGTTGGACGTTTGTTTGTGTAACATGGGATCACTTGTCGAGCTGAATCAATGTGCTCTGATGTGCTTTGAGGAAGTTTGAATGCCGTTTAGAATGGTGAAGTTTTGGGACATGTTGTGCTAGAGAATGTCCCTGTAATTATGAGGTTGAAGTTTTGGGACATGTTGTGCTAGAGAATGTCCCTGTAATTATGAGGTTGAAGTTTTGGGACATGTTGTGCTAGAGAATGCCCCTGTAATTATGAGGTTGAAGTTTTGGGACATGTTGTGCTACAGAATGTCCCTGTAATTATGAGGTTGAAGTTTTGGGACGTGTTGTGCTACAGAATGTCCCTGTAATTATGAGGTTGAAGTTTTGGGACATGTTGTGCTAGAGAATGTCCCTGTAATTATGAGGTTGAAGTTTTGGGACATGTTGTGCTAGAGAATGTCCCTGTAATTATGAGGTTGAAGTTTTGGGACATGTTGTGCTAGAGAATGCCCCTGTAATTATGAGGTTGAAGTTTTGGGACATGTTGTGCTACAGAATGTCCCTGTAATTATGAGGTTGAAGTTTTGGGACATGTTGCACTAGACAATTCCCCTGTGATTATGATGCATTAAATCTAGGGACAGTATGTACGAATAATGTCACTTATACGATACGAAGTCCAGTTTACGAGAGATGAAATGCACACGTAAAAGTAGACTCTTGATGTGCTATATCAGCTACAAGCGATTTCATCGCCTGAGATATGGTCCCACGTGAGACCGCAGGTCCATGTAATTTCAATTCTGTTAGTGTCCATCCAACACCTCTTAGTAAAGTACTCAAGATTTAGATCATTTTTAGACTTCAAGTAACTGAATAGTATACTCTTCATAGAAGAGATGTCTAATGGTTGCAATTAGTTACGTTTCGTTTCGTTCTCAACTTCACGTTGATTATAGAATTCTCTTTAGGAAACATTGGGTATCATTTCGGAAGTTCAGTTGAGTTTAATAAACCGCTGGCTAAATCACTGATACGATTTGGGAGTGAACATGATTATATGTATTGTCTGGCTGAGTCATCACTTGGTGGTTATGACATGGGAGGTATTTTGGATCCTCTATTTTATTTTATTTTTTAAATTTCATTTTTATTATTCTAACGTCGTTTTATGATGATTAGATTTTCATCATGGATTATATATGAGGCCATGAGTTAACTTCATTGCAACATCATTTCACGTGTAGACATAGAATCGTGATAAGACTGAACCGTCAGTTTTTCAAATAATTTCTGTTGTGGTTAATTAGATGTGTTTGATCAGCGTTCATTTTACGGTTTATGATAGAACTTAGGATTTCGGTGCTCAGTGATGGCACGCATCACAGCAGGTCTGAGGTGTTCGATATTCAGTGATGGCACGCCTGACAGTATGACTGAAGTGTTCGATGCTCGGTGATGATACGCATCACAGCAAGACAGATTTTCGAAGTTCGTGATGGCATGCCTCATAATGGTTCTAAGCCGACATTCTCTTGTATATATTTGAATATGTATTTGTATATACACTGACTGACAGAGCAAATGCAACACCAAGAAGGAGTGGTTCGAAAGGGATGAAAGTTGGGAAAAAAACAGAGACGGCACGGACGAATAATTGATGTTTATTTCAAACCGATATGCAGGTTACACAATGCGCACAGCATCGACTCAGTAGGATGTAGGACCACCGCGAGCGGCGATGCACGCAGAAACACGCCGAGGTACAGAGTCAATAAGAGTGCGGATGGTGTCCTGAGGGATGGTTCTCCATTCTCTGTCAACCATTTGCCACAGTTGGTCGTCCGTACGAGGCTGGGGCAGAGTTTGCAAACGGCGTCCAATGAGATCCCACACGTGTTCGATTGTTGAGAGATCCGGAGAGTACGCTGGCCACGGAAGCATCTGTACACCTCGTAGAGCCTGTTGGGAGATGCGAGCAGTGTGTGGGCGGGCATTATCCTGCTGAAACAGAGCATTGGGCAGCCCCTGAAGGTACGGGAGTGCCACCGGCCGCAGCACATGCTGCACGTAGCGGTGGGCATTTAACGTGCCTTGAATACGCACTAGAGGTGACGTGAAATCATACGCAATAGCGCCCCAAACCATGATGCCACGTTGTCTAGCGGTAGGGCGCTCCACACTTACTGCCGGATTTGACCTTTCTCCACGCCGACGCCACACTCGTCTGCGGTGACTATCACTGACAGAACAGAAGCGTGACTCATCGGAGAACACGACGTTCCGCCATTCCCTCATCCAAGTCGCTCTAGCCCGGCACCATGCCAGGCGTGCACGTCTATGCTGTGGAGTCAATGGTAGTCTTCTGAGTGCAGGCCTCCTTCAACCAATCGACGGGAAATTGTTCTGGTCGATATTGGAACAGCCAGGGTGTCTTGCACATGCTGAAGAATGGCGGTTGACGTGGCGTGCGGGGCTGCCACCGCTTGGCGGCGGATGCGCCGATCCTCGCGTGCTGACGTCACTCGGGCTGCGCCTGGACCCCTCGCACGTGCCACATGTCCCTGCGCCAACCATCTTCGCCACAGGCGCTGCACCGTGGACACATCCCTATGGGTATCGGCTGCGATTTGACGAAGTGACCAACCTGCCCTTCTCAGCCCGATCACCATACCCCTCGTAAAGTCGTCTGTCTGCTGGAAATGCCTCCGTTGACGGCGGCCTGGCATTCTTAGCTATACAGGTGTCCTGTGGCACACGACAACACGTTCTACAATGACTGTCGGCTGAGAAATCACGGTACGAAGTGGGCCATTCGCCAACGCCGTGTCCCATTTATCGTTCGCTACGTGCGCAGCACAGCGGCGCATTTCACATCATGAGCATACCTCAGTGACGCCAGTCTACCCTGCAATTGGCATAAAGTTCTGACCACTCCTTCTTGGTGTTGCATTTGCTCTGTCAGTCAGTGTATTTGAATTTTAGGTTTGTACTTCGATATTCGTGTATGGTATTAGTGTCTAGAGTGGTGGACTAGGTCAAGGAAAGTGTGTTAGTGAGACTCATTATTGGTCATGCCAGGCGTGCCTTACCTAACTAACTGCAAAGTGTATTCCGGAATAATGTTGCACTATAATAGCAGACGTAAAGGTAGGTTTCACACCACACGAAAGCTCAGCTAACGAGACTAGTCCAAACCGCAAAGCCGTAGATATTCAGATTAGTTGCTTGTTTCTTTTACACGTTTCCATATTTGTGAGAAGATGATGTTTTAGTGATTTAAGATAGGTTGCGTGCTACTACGGATATATATTTCCTTGGATATTGCGAATGAGGTTTCGGTTCGTCAGCAGTGGCTGAATAATTTATTTTCTCCACACGCAGAACTTTGATTCATATTGGTTAAATTTTAATTTTCGTTGGTTGATTAAACATTAAGAAGACAAACTTATTAACACAGACCAGTAGTTCTAGGGTAGGAAGGAGAAGGAGATCCACATTTTTTCTTCTTCGATAAACCCCGTGTGCTTGTTTAAAGAGTTTCAGTGATCAATAACTTAGTATAACCCGAAATTTAATTTGATTAATTTCTCTAAGTGTTATTTACACATTTCTTAAGCATTCATCGGTTCCTCCTGAACGTTCTCTTAATTAAAGTAATTTCTTGAGCAATTGTTGGTTCCTTCTGAACATGTTATTTAAAAGTACATCTTCATCAGTTGTTGGTTCCTTCTGAACATGTTATTTAAAGTACATCTTCATCAGTTGTTGGTTCCTTCTGAACATGTTATTTAAAGTACATCTTCATCAGTTGTTGGTTCCTTCTGAACATGTTATTTAAAGTACATCTTCATCAGTTGTTGGTTCCTTTGAACACGTTTAGTGGCAAAGCGTATTTGAGGATTTATCTAACATTAGCTTAAAAATGTCAAGTGGTGGCATTAGATGGTATAATTTTCTTACTTGTTGCAACTTAAGTTGTAAAGCGCCACGCTTTGCAATAAACAATGTTAAAACCCGTCCAAAGTACTTGGAGATTAATATGAACAAATGAAGAGTCCATTCTGTGGCTGTATGATACCCTGCGTTGGTACCCTAATCGGCGGATGAACTTAGTTAAATGTAGCCTAAATTAGGAGTTCAACTGCAAAAGCCATATTTTTCGTGGATCAATAGATTGATAGAAAAACCTACCACCTGTTTTCCAGTCATTGACCGGGTCAGGGATGTAATGCATGAATCATATATAGGCTATTAATACGATGGGGTCGCCACTCCCAAAGTGATATATGTTAATGGGTGATAGATGCTATGAAATGAGAATGGAAAGTGTTGCTGGAATGAAATATGACAGGGAAAACCGGAGTACCCGGAGAAAAACCTGTCCCGCCTCCGCTTTGTCCAGCACAAATCTCACATGCAGTGACCGGGGTTTGAACCACGGTATCTAGCGGTGAGAGGCCGACGCGCTGCCACGGAGGCTCAATAGATTAATCATCATCATCATCATCATCATCATCATCATCATCATCATCATCATCACCATCATCTGTTTACCCTCTAGGTTCGGCTTTTCCCTCGGACTCAGCGAAGGATCCCACCTCAAGGGCAGTGTCCTAGAGCTTCAGACTCTTGGTCAGGGATACAACTGGGGAGAATGACCAGTACCTCGCCCAGGCGGCCTCACCTGCTATGCTGAACAGGGACCTTGTGGAGGGATGGGAAGATTGGAAGGGATAGGCAAGGAAGAGGGAAGGAAGCGACCGTGGCCTTAAGTTAGGTACCATCCCGGCATTCGCCTGGAGGAGAAGTGGGAAACCACGGAAAACCACTTCCAGGATGGCTGACGTGGGAATCGAACCCACCTCTACTCAGTTGACTTTCCGAGGCTGAGTGGACCCTGTTCCAGCCCTCGTACCACTTTTCAAATTTCGTGGCAGAGCCGGGAATCGAACCCGGACCTCCGGGGGTGGCAGCTAATCACACTAACCACTACACCACAGAGGCGGACAATAGATTAATATACTGTCTTAATTTGGTAGTTGAGTTCACGATTTTCAGGTTTCTGCCATTCTCATTATGGTTTTGCCTCTCTCACACTTCAATCTTCAGTTTAACCAAAATAATAAAGAATTACTGTATTTTTCAGCTATTTTCAGCGCCAATTTATCTAATGTGACTTATATTTCCTTAACATTGTCAGATTTCTTATATAAAATTAACGTAACTTAAAGCCTTTCACTTTAATCAATTTTAGTAAGCATTCTCGCTTTTCATTTGAAGTAGTTATATCTTCTTCTGAGCCTTCTCGATAGGTCGACGAAGTGATAAAAAAGACCAGTAATGACCACGAGATTCAAGATTTGAATGTCACTACTGCAACAGCTGCTGCAGATGATCAACAATCGACGGAGGCTAGAAGGATTCAGTATGTATGCATGTATGCATGTATGTATGCATGTATGCATGTATGTATGTATGTATGTATGTATTTGCTTGGAAATAATTATTTATAGTATTAACAAAATATAGACTCTTGAAAGAAGGAGGGAATTATGACATGTGAACAAATTACCACTGTCATTTACTGAATCTGGAATTTATTTGTTTTTCTTTCCTCTAATCATTTCCTCATTTCCTCGCCCATTACTCACAATAGAAATCACTCGCGTAGAGCGCCGATGGAACTTGCTGAATGGAACAGACGTCGAAAGTGTCAACAAAATTCAAGTTCCAGTGCAGTGCGTTCTACTGTACAAACAAAATATTAATTGAGCAATCGGAACTAGCTTCGCTGATTACAGCTAATTGCTGCTTATTACGACACCATGCCTCCACGAGTTCACAAAAAAGAGTGTGTATTATGAATATTCCAATCGGCCGTCACATCATTAACTACAAAGGTAATTAGGCTTTTATTCAATCCGTACTTTAGCTCTATTGCCTAAAATAACTCGCGCATACTTTATTATTAATAACGCAAAGGTATATATTTATTCCTAGCAATGTTGTTGTTTTCGTAACTCTGGCCAAATGAAGTATAATTTAGAAGCAAGTGAATGTCACAGAGCTACTAAACTCTTTCTATGATGTTTAGGCGAGTCGCCATCGCCTTCACTGAGTCCAGTTACTTCATACGTAGGAGGTTGTTCATGACTAGAATAAGCGACGGTCAGTTAGTATAACACTAAACATGCTAAAGATGTCATAACTTCAGAAATCTTATGCACCACCAGGTGAGTTGACTAGCTGTAAGCTTCTATTTGAGAAATGATGGATTCGAAAACCACAGTCAACATCCCTGAAGATGGAATTCCATTGTTTCATACATTTAAAGCTGGAAAAAGTCAATCAGATACCTTTAACTCCACCGTGAAGATAGTATTCCATGGTTTCCTATTTTCACAGCAGGAAAATGTCAAACAGATACCTTAATTATGACCATGGTCGCTACCCTTGTACAAAATGTTTCCCTAGATGATTTAGACATTCAGGGATGCTGCATAAAGACGAACAAATAAAAGAAATACTTTTTTACAGATTTCAAACGCGTTTCCAAAATAAAGAGAAACCTATTCAAATTTTCTGTAGGCCATGGGAAAAGACTGCATTATTTAATTTGAAGCAGACAAACAGAGAGAATCCTGTTCATAAATTATGATTTCAGGATTTTTAACTCCGCACAGTGGATTAATATACCATCGAGAGAGTGATTACGTGGCCTGTTTCACTTAGCTGTCACCTGACATTCGGGAGATAATGGGTTCGGTCTCCACTGTCAGCAGCCCTGAAGGTCATATTCCATGGTTCCCCATTTTTCATATCAGACAGTTGCTTTACTTTAATTAATGCCATGGAAGCTTCCTTCCCAGTACTAGGCCATTGATATCCCACAGACATCATAAGAACTATAAGTTTCGATGTGATGTAAAACAAAGAGTAAAAATTAATGTCTCTTACTCTCTCTCATCTCGTTTAATTAATATACCTCTCTCCTCTCACTCTAGATTTAAAGTATATCTACTATTCTTTAATAAAAACGAATTGTACATCATCATCATCATCATCATCAGAAAACAACAACATTCACACACAGGTGAATCAAACGACTGTTTCCTGAGTGCATCACTGCTGCGGACTGTGGGTTGTTAGATTCTTGAAAATACTAATAATTTTATTCTCGAACTACCAGCTCTGCTGCAATTCTAACACATCAAATCTACCATAGTGAACGCTTATTCAGTGCTCAGGCCGATTAATACGGCAAAATTTTTGGATAAATTACAAATACATTGAAATTATAGCCCTCATAATATTATATTTCATTCTGTGACATATGTGGCAACTTGATGGGATGCCCATGACGCTGGCTCTCTGGAAGGATTATTATACTAGGCTCTTTCAGTTATTAGAGGAAGGAATGTTGGCGGTTGATTGAAGCCAGGACGACCGCGACAAAGTCGTATTTGAAGCCGGGGCGAAACCTGGGAGGACAATAGAAACGCTAACGGCTGCACTACCTGTCGCACTGCGGGAGGCTAGTGTGAGAGAAACCTAAGCTGATTGGTGCAGACAGTGCGTGCCTGAATTTCGAAGTGAACGAAAGCGACGCGCCAAATCAACTCAATGAAGTGATAGAGTCATTCTAATATGTAAAAAATAATTGGACCAGGTTGGACTTAAGGCCCCGAATGAGGGTGAGGTGACAACAGAAGATGAATGAATAAATACTCTAACGCTAGGTAAGAGAGCGTATTTCGTCCTTTGCATCTTGAAATCATTGGTGTCCGCTCATCTTCCGTGTCCAGTACGTCTTTTGTATCTTCAGTCTACGTGTGCATGGTGCAGAGTGGGGGCAGTAATCATCAGTGCCGCGTAATCTAGGCAGCTACAGAAAAAAACTGTATTTACGAGTGAGCACGAGACGCAAGAAGGAATCCATGTGTACGAGCGTTGGTTTTCCAACTGGCAACCATGAGGAAGGAACCGAGTTCATTCTCCCCACGTGCAGACACTACCATTGTGATGGCTCGTCACTAAAAGTCATGAGGTGGTCTGACAGGAAGTGGAGCGGCAAAACAACAAAAGATTAGGTAGTAACTCGATTTAAGATGGTTTTACGATTTATACACTTAATCGCCGTGAGAATAGGGCGATATCCTAGTAGTTTAGGAAAACGTAGAGGAATTCTCTAATTCATTGTAAATATCGCAGATTAAATAATGACTATTGCATGGAGTAATTTTGTACATTATTTCAAGTTTTAAGCCCAGTGGGTTAGTGCATTTTTGTTTTATTAACTGTAGTTGCTTACCTTTATATAACTTACTGATTAGTTATGAAGATGCATTGTACATATTGGGTGTAAAGTAAATGTAATGGGAATTAATTTGAGTAATATGTTTATATTAAATTCAGTATTTTAATGAGGAGAATCTTACGGGCAAACATGTATTCAGATTTTACCATGCGTTCGTACGAGTGTGATAGATCCATGTGATCTCATGTTCGACCCAGATAAAGGCTGTCGAGATTTCTGTAAATATGTTGTAGGAGTGTGCATGTTTATTTTGTCGAGATTCAAGATCCGCAATACGGTTGAGTCTTCGCCCGAATTCCCATCTGTAAATATATGCCCTTCTTTGTATTGATAGTGTTGTCATAATTTCGAGTGGAGGAATAGTTTATGAATCATCAGGATATCAGTTTCATAGTAAACGATTATTCAGAGGTTAATTGGATTTTCAGCCATCAATTTGAGATTTATTATTATTATTATTATTATTATTATTATTATTATTATTATTATTATTATTATTATTATTGGTAAGTGTTCAGTAATAGCGTTCAGTAACGTTCTTGGTTTAATGTGTTAGTTGGAGTTAATTACGGTTAAGTTTCAGTCAACAAGATTTAATCTTATATTAATGTAGATATGATTATATACAATTTAACAAACGCGAGTATGATCTTCATAAGATATTCGAAGATTGGGAGAGTCGGACGCGGTGAGGAGTCATCGATTGGTTATCAGTTAAACGAATTCAGAACGTTGGATTATATGAGTCTGTGTATAAGGGGAAGATTGTTCTGCATTTAAAAGCCAGCGTAAGTTAGTCGTATATAACTGTGATGGAATTGCCTTAGGTAGTTATAATTTGCAGCATATTGGTGCAGTTAAGAGAGTCATTTATTCATTTGGGGGATTGGAATCCTAGATTTACTTAGCTGCGTTAAGAGCGTGGATCTCAGAGCTGTAATTCCGTCGTAGAATTGTCCAGTGAGGGTAAAACTTGTCAAACAAGGAGAGGTTTGGTGTGGTTTTGTTTAAGCGGCCTAGAGCATATTCCATCCACGTTCATAGAAGTTGTTATTTTTGATTATTCGTCTGTGTTGTAGTCATGATTTTATAATTCGCAATTTAGTGAGGATTCAAGCGTAGTGTGATTAATTTTATGTGTCATGTCATTTATTTCTGGCAGCAACGTTGAAATTGTTATCGAATTTAAGTCCAGAGTGTGATATATTTTTGTACCATATCATTTACTTCAGGTAACTACGTAGAAATTATACTTAAACTGAAGTCCAGCATCTTATACATATTTCGAGTGTTATATGTTTTATTACAGGGAACAATATTGACAGGAACTGCAGTCTACTCGATTTCCTTCCACCGAAATTTGAGATATTTGTCGGTGTGAAAGTGTATGTTTTATTGTGTGGAAAAGTTCGACAACATGTAAGCGTTTACTTCTTTAGATACTTTTTTGCTAGTGGCTTTACGTCGCACCGGCACAAATAGGTCTTATGGCGACGATAGCATACGAAAGGCCTGGGAGTTTGAAGGAAACGGCCGTGGTTTTAATGAAGGTACTGCCCCAACATTTACCTGGTGAGAAAATGGGAAACCACGGAAAACCATCTTCAGGGCTGCCGACAGGATTCGAACCCACTATCTTCCGGATGCAAGCTCACAGCCGCGCGCTCCTGACCGCATGCCCAACTCGCCCGGTCAGATATATTTTTGATATGTGATTTTTTGTACGTGGTTTTACTCCACGAGTTATTTATATTTGTTAGTTCACTCGAGTGGGAGTTGTGTATATTTGTACCCGCCATCCCACTTAGACTGTTGTATTTAGTTACTTTAGGATTTCCCTCGAAGCGATTAGGTAAGATTTAATGTTAGCTTTTCCATTGCGATGTAATGTGCAGATCTGGAACACGAGTACTAGCAATTCACCAGTTGTGTAAGTGATAATTCAATCCCAGTTAATTTAATGTTAAATGCGTGTGTGGGCGCATAAAGATCTTGTTTTCAAGATGGACCTTCGTATAGTGAATTAGAATAAATACAGATGAATTTTCAAGTATCAGGAAAGCAGAAACATTATATAATTTTGGATACTTATCACTTACAGGCTTCTTGACAAATATAGGAAGCATTAATATTAGCCATTGCATTAGTATTACTATGAATTCTTTATAGTGGTCTCATATTCATTCGCCTCCTATATTTATTCGACGTGTAACGTTTCGATTGAAAGTCAGCTCAATGTACTTCCATTCAGTAATGTTTCATATCGTGACACGGTGTCCAATAGTTGATGTTACTGCCGCAGGATTGGCTCAACTTCAGGCTCGCAAATTCAGTTTTTACAACGGACAGCGGATATAGAGAACGAGCGAATGATACAATACTGCATTTAAAAACCAGACATTTGACATTTAACCGCAAGGGCTATTCGATACATTCATTTTTCGATATGACCACCAGAATAATTCACATTTTAACCCTTAAATGCACAGCATGCACATGCAAGAGTGCATATACTTTTGTTTACCGCAGATAATTGGTGAGAAAGGACACCCCTAGTATGGAGGGGCAGTAGCTACAGTAATCGTACAGCTTTTCATATACCGGTAAGTAAAAACATTCTTAACTCGTAACATTTTGACTGACATGCCACATTTTGACATCCCACTCTGAAGAGTCTAGTGTCAGACCTAAGACGAAACGCTGGTTAATAGAGCAAACGCCGGAAAAGCCATACATCTAATTTTTGATATGCTCTATTGGTGCAAAAGAATCTAATTCCCTTCATGGGAACTTAGAATTTCCATTCGGAATTGCTAGGCGGGCATTGGTTCCATTGTGGAGTTTTATCTCCCGTATGCAGTTATCAGACTGTGCTTCATAAATAAGCTTCTGATAAGTTCACCTGCATACACCCCAGCGTCAGTGGGTAAGGTCTGACACATCCCACTCTGAAGAGTCTAGTGTCAGACCTAAGACGAAACGCTGGTTAATAGAGCAAACGCCGGAAAAGCCATACATCTAATTTTTGATCTGATTTTTGATAAAAATACATTATAAATTATTCATTTTGTCAAACATTTCTTAATATTTTCTGATAATAATGTATTACTTTTGGAATGAAAAACCATCACATTAAAAAGAAATAATAAATTGCGAATTTAGGTGTTAAGGTCGGATTTACCACAGTCACAATTTCGATTCCTAGTTGCAGAATATCTACGCTTCATTAGGTGATGTGCCTAAAATTACGTGGCATGAGAAGAATATCTCGATCAAGGAATGTAGAAAAATGGTACAAATTTTCTTCTACAAAGCTCTTCTTTACCGCATAAATAAAGGGAGACGAAGAATTAGAAGAAGAGAAGCTACATTTTATTACAACAACTTCCAAAACACCTTTCCTACCCTACTCATGCCATCGTTACCATGACTATTGTACCTCCTTTTATCATTAATTATAAAATTAGTCACTAATTAAAAAGTAACGGAATCAGAAATGAATTCTGCAATGATTTATTTACCTTAAGTTATTATGTTACGTATCACGTTCGTTAAGAGTAGATAACATCGAATTCAGTTGATGTTCGTATTAGCAGCAATGTAGATATTGATGAGCTCAAATGTACAAATATTGTTTGTTTTATTACGTACTTGTTCTGTGTGTATAGATGAAATTTTTTATCCTGTAATTGTACATATTTGTAAATAACCAAATTGTATCAATGTATCCTCATGCCATACGAAATATATATATATGTATATATCAAATGAGTAATACAAAACTAAATCTTGGAGTTCTTTCTGAATTTTGTCCAATGTCTGAATGCAAGTACAGATCACATTTACAAGAAGGGCGTATATTTACAAAATATTCAAGTTGTATCAGAATGATATCAAATTTCATCCGATCAGAAACTTTCCAAATGAATTTCAATTAATCCAAAGTCACCGGGCGAGTTGGCCGTGCGCGTAGAGGCGCGCGGCTGTGAGCTTGCATCCGGGAGATAGTAGGTTTGAATCCCAATATCGGTAGCCCTGAAGATGGTTTTCCGTGGTTTCCCATTTCACACCAGGCAAATGCTGGGGCTATACCTTAATTAAGGCCACGGCCGCTTCCTTCCAACTCCTAAGCCTTTCCCATCCCATCGTCGCCATAAGACCTATCTGTGTCGGAGCGACGTAAAGCTCCTAGCAAAAAAAAATTAATCCAAAGTAGAATGGAGTAAATCACGTCCACGTCAAAGACATGGGTCATTATCAATAAAAATATATATATTGCAGCCAAATAGCCATAGGTCATTATCAATGAAACTCTGAAGGAATATTTTCTTGAGTTAGTAATTAAAAGTGGAGACCGTTAACCCCTGCCACAAGAAATGTACAAAACCTCACGTAAATATGCGCGAATTATGATCAAAAACATACCGAGTTCGTAACAAAATGTACAGCAACGAACTGCAGGAAAAGGAAAGAATGAAAGATAGAAGTGAAGAAAGAAACAAAGAATGGAGAGAATATTCGGAGGACATATTCTTATGAATCCTGTCGTATTAATCGAAAATATAACTTTAAAATAGTTCTCGCGCTTCAGGAACATGAAAAGGAGCCGTGATCTCTTCATTTTCCCCTCCCTATCGTGCTCATCTTAATTATACAACACTTTCTAACTCCAAGATTTTCATAAGGCTATCTTTCGTAGTCTCAAAATAAAATGACTTAATTCTTAGTTTTTCTACAGTGATCAAACTCATCTTAGCAGACAAATGATTGAGCGGTGAGATGCTAGGAGATCCAAAGTTCGAATCCTGACTTCGACGGTCGCTACGTTGAATGTTCTACAGTCTCACTCTATCTCTCAACCCGTACGTAATCCATCAAATATTAGGATACCTCTTGCGTCTAGTTCGTGAAAACTAAAATCTCCAAAACTTGCATGAGCATAAAACTCCTCAAAAGCACATTAGGTTAAGGAGACTTATTACTTCAAATAAAAAAGGAATCGACGACGAATGATATGAATGAATGATTGAATAGAGACGAAATTAATTGCATTCTGAAATCTCATAAATATCACTTTGTTCATTTTAATAGGGCATAGGAACATCACAAAGTACGAAACATCGGCTGGGTAAGAGTTAAACACTGGATCTCCGTGCGCAAAACCATGGAGAGAATTAATAGTGCTTAGTTCATTTTGTAATTTATTTTCTCTAAAAGTAAATTCATTTTTACTCGATTACTTGTCGAAGTTTTCAAGCTCTTTAGTTAGGAATTCTGGAAAAAAACTTTACTTAAAATTTAACCAGCACTGTACTGCAAAATTAGTCCCTCTTTAGCCTAGATGATACACGTGTGCTCGATTCCCGCGAAAAGAAAAATTTAGAATCTAGATTTCCAATTCTGTACGTGGTCTCGAATTTCACCCAGCCTACGCCAAAACGAGTATAAGATTAATTCCTGGGGACAAAGACAGCTGCACGTAATGTAGGTACTCTATTCCTCTTACTACCAAGACTGTGAACAGTGAAATTATATATCTTCCATTGCTCCTAGGGCCTTCATGGCTTGTACGAAGACGACTTGGCTTTGTTTCTGAGGTACTAGAGACCTGTGCCGAAACATTTACTGGTTCATTGAATAAATTTCTTGTACTAGGATGGAAATTCACTTCGTTCAGTTTTACAGTACTTAACAGAAGTTTAAGACCACCAACGAAAGCCGTTCTTGAACTGCTGGCCCTAACATTCATGGTACGAATTGGTCTGCAAATATTTTCTTATTCATGTTGATATGCAACTTATAAAAATCAAGATTACCTTTGCACCCAGAAGTGGGGTATGTTTATAGGTCCTCAAAATGTTTTAAAAAGTATTAACTCTTAAACTTCATTCGATATTTCAATGTTTGTTTTTAAATTTTTATATCAGTAGGAATAAGCTACAACATATATGAAAACCAGTTCGTACCAAAAGTAGGACCAGGAGTTCACTAAATGATTTTCGATGGTAGTCTTAAAACTATTTTTAGGTACTGTACAAGTTAGCAAGCAAAACTCACTGTAGGGAACCGCAACCCGCCTAACGACTACGCCAGTCAGGTCATCTACTCACCGTTCTTTGACATGATGAAAACTATAATGTATAAGGACGATCAAATGTTTCCGTTCGAATGCCCTACAGTCCTGAATTGCCGTGATCATTGAGGCATTCGTCCCACTGACGCGTCAGATTGAAGATCCCCGTGTGGTAAAACACCGTGTCCTGCTGCGTGAAGAAGTCCGTAACCGCCTGCTCACATCCTCGTCCGATAGGAAGCGTCGACCGTCCAAGGCCTTGTTGAGGGTTACAATATGTGCCGGTCCTCCCTAATCACCTCATCCGCCGCCCACTTGTTGTTCTTGTCCGTAATGGATTAGGCTGGTCTCCCCGATCGACCAGCGTCTTGTGTCGGAACGCGACTCGCACAGAACTTGGTGCACCATTACACAACTGTGGTTTTCGACAGATATGCTGCGCCATACACATTCTTCATTCTCGGATGGATGTCTACCGTTGTTCGTTCTTCGGCATCCAAGAACAGAATAACAGCACTTTGGTCCTGTTTGGACGCATTTGGTAATAACGTCGCCATAGTTCACGTGGTAACATTTAACGCACGCACCTAGGCACGACACGACTGCCACACTAATCCCTTTGCCTATATGTCAGTGCTTGTATAACCGCATAGTAGTCGCCCTACGTTGCATATCCGCTGCAGCAATGCCCTCAAACGGAAACGTTTTGATCACGTCTTATAATTCTCTTGAGATTTTTAATATTTTGGAAATGAAAATCCATAGCCTGTTTCCAGTCAACCGACCAAGTCACGGATGGAATAAATGAAGTCCCAACTGCCGCCGAGGAGGGGAAATTTTGCCGGCTAAAGAAACATGTCGAACTCGTCTGGAGCAATGATGAATTAATAAAAAATGAAATTATTGTCGAGTGTGTTGCTGGAATGAAGGATTACGGGAAACTGGAGTACCCGGAGAAAATCTGTCCCCATCTCCTATTTGTTCAGCAAAAATCTGACATGAAGGGACCAGAATTTGAACCATGGACCCCAGTGAGGAAAGCCCGACCATGTACCGTCTGTGCCACGGAGGGATGGGCTGTTACTATTTTTAAAAGCATTATATAATCGAGTTACGAAAGATATATTCCGAAAGTGCATGTTTGAAAGTATCACAGAGGATGTCAATTCAAAGCTACCAGTTCGCTGGTATCTAACAGAGCTCAACGACGTGCATGGGCTCGCGTACATCGGCAAAGTACTATGAAACAGTGGCGGTGTGTGGTATGATCCGATGAATCTAGGTTCCAGTTGTATCCAACTGATGGGCGCGTTAGAGTGTGGCGTGAAGCTACGGATCCTTCGTGTCAACAAGGTTGTGTCCAGGCGGGAGGTGGCTCAGTTCTGGTCTGGGCTGCGTTCTCATGGTCGCAATTAGGCCCTCTTGCCCGGCTGCAGGAAGCGCAGACAGGTGCACATTATGTGGACATGCTTTCAGACCATCTGCATCCCTGGAATACTCTGATGTATATGCCATATTTCAACAGGACAATGCGCCATGTCACCACCCTCTGGTGGCACGCAGATAACTGGAGGAGCACGTCAGTGAAGTTACGACCATGGCCCTCCAGATCCCTCGATCTTAATCCATCCGAGCATTTATAGGATGCCATCGATGCTAGTGTACGCTCCATGAACCCCGCACCAATTACACAAGAAAAATAGTGGGTAGCAGTGCAAAATGCATGGGTCCAGATCCCTCCAGAACGATTCCAACACCTTGTAGGATAAATGCCTTGCCGTATTGCTGCCGTTTTGAGGAGCAACTCGTTATCAACACGACATTCAGTGTCTCCCCATGCCTTTTGGCCACTCAGTGTATAAATTAAAAATTGGAAATCGAAACTCCTGTAATCAAAGGAGCAATTCTTCGGCAAGGTAAAAGTTCCTGGTTTGTTTTCACGTCATGCTCTGTACTGAACATCTTATAGCATGTAGGTATATGTCATGCACAGTACACGACCCGTAGGATGAATACTTCGTTACTGAACCTGTATGTAATGCTCGACCGTAAGAGGCGTTCAGGAAACACGCACTGACACAGCCTCTTAGTTTCATACCGATTACCTGACTGTCAGATCGTTTGAATTAATTCAAACCGCCGTGCGGAGCGCAGATCACTGAGCTGGAATTGAGCGGCGAGCTCGAGAGCTGGCTTTCACCAGAGCCACGTATATTTATATGACTAGGATTCTAATGTGTGCTGTAATATAGCCCACATTCCATTTAAAAGATACATGCTGTAGCAAATACTATAGCGGAATTTCATATTAGATATCGATTTGGAGAAAGCTTTACTTCTGGAATACTTGACAACTTTACATTTTCTGGCTAATAAACATATTTCACATTAAAATATGACCGTTCTTCAGTATAATAAGTTACAAGTTAAAGTATAATAAGTTGTAGGCTACTTACTGGGTCTTTCTTTACCCTAATGCATGAAGCAAAGCACAAATGAGTTGCTGTTGTTGTTGTTATTGTTATTTGAGTCATCCGTCCATAGACTGGTTTGATGCAGTTCTCCATGCCACCCTATACTGTGCTAACCTTTTCATTTCTACATAACTATTACTTCCTACTTGTGCTGTAATCTGTTTGTCATATTCATACTTTGATCTACCCCTACCATTCTTACCGCCTACGCTTCTCTCAAAAACCAACTGTGTGAGTCCTGGGTGTCTGAAGATGTGTCTCATAAAATTTAGCCAAATTGATCTCCTCTTACCAATTCGATTCAGTATCTCTTCATTCGTGATTCGATCTACCCATCTTACCTTCAGCATTCTTCTGTAACACCACATTTCAAAAGATTCTATTCTCTTCTTTCTGAGATAGTTCTTGTCCACGTTTGAAGTGAGCAAATTTCTATTCTTATGAAAGGCCTTCCATGCTCGTGCTAGTCTGCATTTTATGTCCTCCTTATTTCTACTGTAGTTAGTTATTTTACTACCCAAATAACAACAATCATATTCTTCCTTTAAAACTTCATTTCCTAATCTAATATTTCCCTTGTTCGACTGCACTCCACTACCTTTGTTGTCGACTTGTTTTACAAAAGTGAAATGCAATAGCTTTACCAAAAAAAAAAGCGTTGTGCACTAGTAGGTTATTTATATTCTAGGGCTAACTATAATACTTCTTTCGCTGATGATTGTCCTTGCCTTGCTGAAATGTCCTACGTTTGAAGCATTCATCGCATGGATTGCTCAACTATGGAAGTTTCGACGGCCTGACCGTTGTCTTGCCACTACTGAAATGGATTGGGACCAGCAGCGCGGCTACCAGATGGTCCAACAGCACGTGGCACTCCGGTACCCTACACACGAGGTAGCTCAGTTCGGCGAACTAGAACTCAGATCGCCGTGATGTGTTCCACGTGGTGCTTTCAGTGTCATATTGACACGAGTTGTGGAAGAGCGCATTGCATACCTCTGTTTACCGGGCGCCTTCCTTTCACAACATGCGTTGACTAGGGAGTATACTCGTACACATCTTCACACTAGGGTAGTGATTTCTCATTAGATTACGGGCATATCAAAAGAATGAACCCGGAGAGATTGACCAACAGGATATTTCTTCTGCAAGAAACGTGGAAAAAAAACCGGGATGGCTTACACAGGTGTACATTGACTTGACAGAAATAGGTATCAAGGAGGACGATATAAAAGAAAGGATATCATTTCGGAAGAAGGTTGCGGAAATGAGGGATGCGTCTGAAGAGCAACATGCGAAGCCCCGGAGCATCTCGGTGGAAGAACGATCAAGAAGAAGTAAAAGACTCAAGAATCTTTGGCGAGAGTGCAAAGAGAAGGGTATCAGTCTGCGTGATAGAAAGAAGATTGTGTAAACGTGGTCCACAGGTGGCCGTGTCGATAAATAATAATAATAATAATAATAATAATAATAATAATAATAATAATAATAATAATAATAATAATAATAATAATAATAATAATAATAATAATTGAGTTTGTCCTCACTCGATCCCTAGATTTCCTATGTGATGTGATCAATGACTTTGAGCACTCACGCGTACACATTATTTCTGAGTTCCAGTTTTGATAGCATAGCACTGAGCAGGAGATGGGTTACATATTATTCAGAATCTCACATTTCCCCTGCCTTCTATATTTCAGGGCCGCTGTTTAAATCGCCGTTCATAGGCTGAGAGTTATTCGAAAGGTGTTACTAGCCGGCGCGTGTTTTAACCCTGGAGTTTCTTCAACAGACCTGTTATTAGCAAGGGTACCCTTTGAACTTTATTGTTTTCTAGGTAGTAATGTTATAATTAAGTAGAATTTGAGGATTATAACACACTAAAAGTTGAGTTTCTCGATTCTCTCATAGTACCTGGCCTCCCTGGTTGCAAAAGAAGTTAATGATACTGTTTTGGGATTTGAGTGCTTCAAAGCTCTGTAAAGGAACTCACTTGCGTATAAGGGCCTTCCAAAGAAACCTCATTGAATCAACGATATTGATGGGATGAGAGAGAAAGTAAATAATGGTAATTTCCCAGTTTAAACGTTTGTAGCTTCTGATCAGCCTTCGCTTTGCCATTACCATAGTAAATCCTAGGGGCAGTCCGGCTTTATGGATAAACGGTTAACGTGCTGGACTTTGGTCGCAGGAGTCCCAAGTTCGATTCCCTGCAGGGTCGGGAATTTTAACCATAACTGGTTAATTTCGCCGGCACAGGGACTGGGTGTATGTGTCGTCTTCATCATAATTTCATCCTCATTACGACAAGCAGGTCGCCTACGGACGTCATATCGAAAGACCTGCATCTGGCGAGCCGAACTTGTCCTCGGACACTCCCGGCACTAAAAGCCATACGCCAATTCATTCCTAGGGTAAGAAGCTGTGGGTCGCAGGCGATAACTTGAGATCGAGCTGCTTTCCATACGGTCAGCTCTGAAATACCCGCTCCCGTATTAGTTCTTTTCATGTGTCCTTCCGCCAGCAAGATCAGGAATGTGGTGTATCCGAAATCCCTACAATAATACCGAAATTCATCAATACCCCTGACAGTGCCTGGTATCTTACCTAGTAAATAGGGTCTAAATACATTTTAAATATGTTATATTGTACGGATTTTTTAAATCTCACACTGGAAGTGATTTCTGTCTAGCTCTTTGGTCAACTTAGGACTTTAGTTTCGATTCTCGGCAGTTTCGGATATTTTAGCGCCATCTGGTTAATTCCTCTGGCTAGAAGACTGATTTCGTGTATTTATCGCAACATACACCTCTTCGTTAACACACAAAATACTCGCAACCACCACAGAAACATTCAGTAATAGAATCCATCTTCCAAAATAGGTTTGGCGTCAGAAAGAGCATCCAGAAACCAAGTTCACTCTCGCGATCCCATCTGGATGTGCTGAAACATCGGAATAAGAATAACAGTTGAAGTAATTTATATTAGCTTAACGCAAGCTTCTAGCCGCCTTTGTGAACTCTATGTGGTGGAGCCTGCATTACATTAATGAGCCATTATAAAACTTAATAGAAAATATTTGTCGATAGAATCTACTTCTTGTACACTATATTTCGTATCGCGCCCCTTGAAAGAATAAAATTTCAGGTGCGTTCTCTAGGAAGGTGATGAACAGACAAAACTGAAACGATCTGTTTACGTGCTCTATTTCCTGTCTTCTCTGAAGATCCGCTTTCCATCACGTCCACAATTATTTCTTCACTTTGCATATCAACTCTTTTCCACCAACTCCAACTACATTTATATCTGAGAGCCAGATTGCCAGTGAATGAGGTAAATATCGTTCTATTGAAAGTCTTGGCGATGTAACTTCCTTGCCTCGTCTGAAAGAGCATTCACTAATATTAGTTAATGGAAGCAATAACAAACTACCCCACTCGTCATCTTATCTAGTACACCTTATTTTGGGGCCGCCATAGGGTTTTGCGGTTTCCCTATAACCACATCACCTTTGGTGGTGCTATTTGAGGATCCAACCAACCTCTGGGCTGATGACCTAACAGACAGTATTGTCAGTGTAGACCATTTACAATAATATTTGACACTATATAGCAGGGATTTCCAATTAGGAAGGGCTCGAGGGCCACATTGGTAGCCTTAAGTATGATCGCGGGCCGCACTTTAATAATTGGCCAATTTTCGTAAATTTCTACAAATCGAACAGAGGTACCGGTTTGAAACAATGTTCATAGTTCAATTGAAATGAATCTTTGATCATTTTAATTGCTTAAAAGACTATTGTACATCAGCATAAAGGGGTGAAATTAAAAATAATACTATTATACGCAGGACGATTGAATTTTGAAGAAGAGCACCCAACAATGACAGTTCATTTGAATTAATATTTGACGAATGCCAAAATGGAAAAAAAAGCCTAAAGAATAACTGAAATTAATAATGTAGTCAAAACAAAACTTAAATAAGGAAAATTTCGTGAGAGTAGTGTAGTCGATCAGCTGCATCTACCAATGAACGAATGTCCACCTCCAGCTCTGTTGTTGCTAATCTCAAAAGATGCAGCAAGGAAAAATCTGGAAGTGGACTTCTGATTTGATGTTTAATGAATTTCATAGATGAAAAAACACTTTCACACATGTACGTGCTCCCAAACATTAAAGTTATTTTTAGTCTAAATTGTCTTAATTTTGGGTATTTTTCGCTGGGTAGCATTTTCACAAATTTGATCCCTTTTCTTGTCTTGTCAGTAGGAACGTATCGGCTCTTAGATCGCACAGCTCAAATTGTAGTTGTGGTTCTTGTTCCTCGATTGCAGCACCAAGAGGATTCACGTTAAGTTGTATACTGCTTTTCAGAATTTCAGTTTCCTTGAATCGTGTGTTGAATTCTCCAATGATCTCTTGAATGTGTGAACTGAAATCTGAAAAATGTATGATTTCTTGGTCCTTCTCCGCCGCTAATTGTAGACAGCAGAGGAAATGAGTCAATTCATTGTTTTCTAAGTAACGTTTGAAAATTTTCGATTTGTTTCGAAATCCATTAACAGTTTCCTCCATATCTGACCTCATGGTCTCTTCTTTGAATATTCAGGTTGAAGGTGTTAAGTTGATTTGGCATGTCTGTTAGGAAAGCTCACTGCTTTAAAAACTCTGGGATTTGAATTTTATCTTCTAGTTCTGAGGTATCTGACGAGACAAACTTACTAAGAAATTCGGGGATTTCCTTGCGAATTGCAAAAAAAAACCGTTGAAGGCACTTCCCTGTACTCAGCCACCCTACATGGTTGTACAGCAGCACGTCTCCCTATTCTGCATCAATTTCCAGCAGAAAATGTTTGAATTTTCTATGAAAAAGGGGTCGATGTCCACCTCTTGACATAATAATCTTAACCACAAGTTCAAAAACTTACGTTTTCTTAATTGATTTCCCATACAATGCTCCCTGGTGAATGAGACAGTGGATCATTGGACATGTTACGCCATTTTCTATTAGCAGTCCCATCATTCCCGTCTTCACCCCTGTCATTGCTGGCACTCCGCCTGCCACAATGGCTGAACATTTACTGACGCCTCCAACTCTGTCAACAGTTCCTTAAACAGCATCATAAATATCCCTCCCTTTTGCTGTTCCTTGAAGAGAGCAGACATCAAATAGCTCCTCTTTACTACTGAAGTCTTCGAAGATGGTGCGTACAAATATTAATAGCTGACATCTGACTGATCAGTGCTTTCATCAATGCATAGCGAGAAATATGTGCTTTTCTTAATCAATTTAATGAGCGCTTTTTCTATTTGTTCTCCCATATCAGTGACCCTTCTCTGTACTGTTTGGTTGGAAAGTGGCACTGATTCAAATTTCTCAGCCATTTTAGCATCTCCAAAAGCCTTTGCCATTTCCATGCCGCACTTTTTAACAAGACTGTCTTCACTGAAGGTATTTTTGCCTTTACAAGTTCAAGCGACACTGCGTAGGAAGTGTATAGAGAAGACGACTGATTTGGCAAGACTTTACCAAACATACTTTTAATTTCTTTTTGAAGTCTGCAACCAGTGCGTGTCGAGCTTCTTCCTTATATCTTGCATACTTTTCTCGTGCATTGTTGAGTAAAGTCGTTTAACATTGTACTCCTTCGGCACAGACGCTATTTTCATGCAAACCAAACACTGAAGCTTCCCACTGTTGTTAGTAATTAAATAGTCACTCTCCCAGCTTTCCTTGTAAATTCTGTCTTCATTTTCAATTTTGAGCTTCACTGAGCTTCTGCTTATTTTCTATTCACGTAAAAGACGTAAGCACTTTACACTCAACACTAAACAAAGCCCACAAAAAAGACAATACGGTCTCCCGGAAGAAGACATCCTCAAGGAACTACGTCCGACCGGCGCCTTTTGTGCCACCAGACTCTACGAAGGCGGCGCACCCACAAGGAATATACTCTTATATTACCCATCGCTGGAGGACTATTTCAACGTCCTGGACAATGGTGTATATATTCGAAGGCAGGAGAGACCCCATCAAAACTATTCGACCAGCTAATGAAGACGCATGCTGCTGCCATCGCCACTGCCACCCTCACTACATGCACATCCTATCAACAGCAACCGCCCTCTCCTTACACCTCCCAGACCACCACCACGACTACCACTACCACCACCTCCACTCATTCTACCTTCAACACTTCCACTACCACTACAGTTAGAACCCAGCCCTCTCCCCTGATGACATACCTTCCACCCTCCCCCACCCAGGGCCAGCAGGATGAATCAACAACGCCGCCAAACGAAGAAACGGTCACCCAAGCAGACAATGCACCACCAGCAACTCCACCACCACAGCCCAGCCAGAACAACATACACAGCTGTGTTGCCTGCGGCGTGGAACCCAACCTACCAACAGCAGCAATTCTTCAAGAGCTCCAACAAGCAGGACTCCCGGTGCAGAGAGCCATTAGGATCCGCAATGATGATGGACCAACGTACCTAGTACGCCTTCAGCTACCTACGCCTGAAGACGTCCAGCGCCTAATCACCCAAGGTCTATATCTTAACGGCCGTCCCCACCGGATAGAACCGTCCCGCTCCCCTCTCCAAACTCCCAATCAACCTAAATCACCCCGCCGCCGCACACGCCCCCGGCCAGCATCCCCTCTTCAAACTATCAGTCCACACTTTCGCTTTCCACCACCTCCACCCAGCAACTATCCATCACCCCCACCTAGAAACCTCCCACCACCTCCACCTACAATCTTCCCACTACCCCCTCCTCCACCTAACCTCTTAAGCATCCTACTCACCTCCCTGGTAAATTTCCCATCCCTGTACTACATCCTAGCACTCCATCTTCTCCCTCAACCTCGAGAAACCTCTGTCACGCCAACATATGCAACCTGGTTGTAAAATCGCACATGTATCTTTGTAAATATCCATAAATCTTTGTATATACTGTATATGTATGTATCTAAGTTTATTAACGCACTGAGGAACAGCACTACCGTTAGCCAAGAGGCCAATCATCCAACACACCCCTACTTAAACACATCACCGTTTTTCCCTCTTCCAACCCCATCAATCCTCTAATCCTGCCAAATATCCTGGCCAGAGAAAGGGCGTTACCTTCTAGGTGGACCTTTCCTAGGTCCTGATCCCGTGATTACGAAAACTTGTTCAGAATTAGTTACTAGCGAAATCTTCCGGCGATGTAATGCAATAGTAAGTTCTGGGAGCTGTGGCCAGCAGTAACAGGGGAAATGGCGGACTCTTGTCAACTGTAATACTGTCTCTTGTTTGAGGGTGGTTGTAGACGGAAAGGCACGTTCCTTACCGTGCTTCTCGCTTATAAATATATATCTGCATAAGCCATGACATCTCCATGCGCATGCGTATAGTCTTAAGATTCGTAGTAAAATCTCCAGTGTGCACCCTGGTATTGTCCGTCGAAACGAACAGATGTCAGTGTAACGGAGCTTCGATATAAGTCGAATGATTTCGATCGGTTGACGAAATCAGGTCGGAAAAAAAGGAAACAATTTTGAATTGCCGGTATCCATGAATGCGTGAATATGCGTTACAACTGGGTGTTCACGTGCTCATGTGCTCCTGAGAGCCCACCGCCACTGTCTTTTATACATTTAATTAACATTAGCGATTAGAGTTCAGTTTCTGTGGAGTTGGGACCGGTTTCACATGAATGTGAAAATTCTTTGCATCAAGTAGGCAGTGCATTTCTACGAAAACATTTTTAGACAGCTTGGAAATTATGAAACAGTTGAATGTTGCACATCGTATATGTCTGCATGACAATTCAAACGCAAGTTATTGAAAAATATTCTCAAATGTTTAAATATGATTTTATACTAATTGTGGCAAGGTATACACGCAAGTAAAAATGATATCCATACGAAAATATATGCTCTCTCAAGAATGAGAGTTTTACATTTAAAAAAATAAAAGAATCTATTCAGATCAAGTAAATACTCAAAACAGGAAATAATATAAAATAATAATTAGTTCTGACTTGGGATACTTTTTTGAACGAGCCACGAACTTTTTTTTTTACATTTTCTTCAAATTTCTTAATATATATATATATATAATTTTCCTAAAGCGCTCGCGGGCCGTCTTTTCGAGACCGCTGCTCTATAGGATGAACTCTGAAAATCAAGCATGAAATTTGACTTTCTGTGTGGCCATTCTAATCTCCAGGAATCTGTGACGCTAATTTATTTTGAAATATCAAACTTCATGCGTGCTTTTTAGGGAAAATGCAAATGGATTTTTTTTTAAACGAGTACACTATTTTTCGTCTACAATTTATTTCGACGTATTGTCCGAAGTCATCGTATTAATAACCTACAATTCCATTTTCTTATATCGTATTTATATGGTGGAAACACAAGTCTGTTCACACTAGAATCCATACAGCAGGAAAATTCGGCCACAACGCGCTCCACAGCAGCGATAAAGCAGTTGCCGCATCATTCATTCAAGTAGGCAGCGGAGAATGACTCAGCTCTTCAGTGTGAACCTGACTGTCCGTAACCTCGCTAGCATCTGCTGCGGTTCCTGTACGCTAGTGTTTAATTACATCGGAAGTTTAATTCAGCATTTTCTTTATTTTTGCAATTTGCTTAACGGCGCACCGACATTGATAGGTCCTTTGGTAATGATGGGATAAGAAGGGGTTAGGAATGGGAAGAAAACAGCCTTGATCTTAATTATGGTACAGCCCCAGCATTTGCCTGGTGTGAAAATGACGAAGCACGGAAAACCATCTTCAGGGCTGCCGACAGTGGGGCTCGAACTTAAATAAGCATTTCAGAGATTTTTTGTGTTGTTTGTGGTGAAGATGCGGTAACCGATCAAACATGCCACAAATTATTTTCTAGGTTTCGATGAGGAGTTCTTTCCTTAAAGGACAAATTGCGTACCGGAAGACCCATTATTACAGATGAAGAAAGGCTCAAGAAATTGGCTGAAAGTTACCCCAGGGTGACAGCGAGAGAAATAGACCAAGTGCTGAATTTACCGTCCCGTAATGTGAGGAAGCACCCGAAGAGGTTTGGTCACATACCTCTTTGAGATATTCGGGTGCCATATGAACTCCTTGAATGGAATTCGGTACGGTGGGTGTTCATTTGTGACTCCTTACTAAGGCGCAATGAACAAGATCCATTTGTGAAAGGTCTGGTGACAGGTGGCGAGAATCGGATCAATTATGACAACATTGTAAGGAGAAGGTCATTGCTAAGAAAAGATGAAACTCAACTCAAAGTTGCTAAACCAGGTTTGAATTCCAGGAAAGTATTGCTTTGCATTTGGTGGGATTCCAAAAGCGTTCTCTACTAAGAATTGGTTCCTAACGGTCACACCATCAACTCATCGAGATATTGTTCTCAGTTGTACCACCCTAAAGAAGCCGTTGAAGAGAAACGGCCACAATCAACAAACAGTGAAATGGTGTTACGCCATGACAATGCGAGATCAAACGTGCCTACTGTGAATCGTCAGAAGTTGCGGTCTTTTGGCTGGGAAGTATTACCTCACCCGCCTTAATGCCCTGATATCGCTCCATCAGATTATTATCTATCTCGTCAGAATGTTCTGAATGGCAAAAGTTCTGCTTCCTCGGACGACTGCAGAAGTACCATCGAACAGTTCGCTTAACAAAATCCTGCAACTGTTTGGGAAACTGGTTTTTGTCTGCTACCAGGGAAATGGCAAGAAGGCATTGATAATATTGGAGAGTACTGTACACAAAAGTACTTGTGCTATAAAATAATTCCGGTTTCGAGAATTGGAAACAATTTTGATTACATCCTGATATAGATTTGACCGGTCAAGTCGGCCGTGTGGTTAGGGGTGCACAGCTATAAGCTTGCATTCAGGAGATAGTGGGTTCGAACCCCACTGTCGGCAGCCCTGAAGATGGTTTCTTTGTGTTTCCCAATTCCACACCAGGCAAATGCTGGGGCTGTACTTTAAATAAGGCCGCGGCCGCACCCTTCCAACTCCTAGCCCTTTCTTATCCAATCGCCCCCGTAAGACCTATCTGTGTCGGTGAGACGTACAAGATATACCGCAATAAAAAAGTGTAGATTTGAATAAATTCATTTATGTTTTCTTTTACCTGCTTCTCTGACAGTCGATTGAAATAAATCTCTCTTTATTATATTATCCATGTTTCCCATTGCAGTGATGGTGCTGCTCTACTACCCTACTTCCTTCCATACTGTTACCATGGAAAAAAATGTAAACACAGATGTCGTTGCACTGGAATGGCTAGAAGTTACATCAGCAACTTGTCCGTCCACACTGTTAAGTGGGTGTGCACACCTTCTAGGCGTTCTAAATAGCGATACGAGCGGGCATTTGTCTCTACTGGATAGTAGTACCAGGTATTACCTAAATAAGGTGCTCCATATATGTTCGGTTCACTCGTAGAAAAGTGGTTTCGATTTCCCATTAAGGACTCAAAAATTCAGAATGAAGTTACTACTTCTGAAAGCAAATAGTCTTGAAATATTCACAGCCTGCACCAGAAATAAAGACCGAGTTAATTCTTGGAGTCCAAATTGGCTGGGCTTTTACAGGGAAACAGTTTGGACCAGACCGATTGCTATGGAAGTTAATTACGGCATCATAAATTTAATTATAATACTCTTTTGGCCGAAAAATTTTATTTACTTAATGAACAGCAAGTTTGTTACCGCCTTTTTAAATGGAATGTGGTGCACCGTTGTCTGAAGGGACCATTCACGATATTGTGATACCATCTAAATTCATTCTCATGTTAACGAATTCAGTTTGCCGCAAATAATAAATCTTACATTTATATATTTACAGCCGGGTCGAGTAGCTCGGACGTAGAGTGCTGGCCTTCAGGGGCCAACTTGAGAGGTTCGATCCTAGATCAGTCCGATGGTATTTGAAGGTGGTTAAACACGTCAGACTCGTGACGATAAATTTACTGACACGTAAGACAATTAATGCGGGACAAACTTCCGTCACTTCGGCATCTCCATAAACAGTAAAATTTCTTAATGGGATGTGAAAACCATTAACATTATTATTTTGATATATTTCAATTCTTTTATTTATGACTGTTGCAATATATTAATTTATTAACTTTGGTTAGTTTTCTAGATCCTTGGGGTGACCTTCAATTTCAGCCAGAAAAATAAAGAAGAATATGGTATCGATTATGACAAAACGTGGAAGGATGACCAAATAATACATCAGAACGTTCCATGCTCGGCGTTATTTCGTTGGCTGTCCACTGCACGAAAAAATGGGTGATTTTTTAATAAAAATCCTGTATTTTTCTCGTTATAATAAAAAATTCACGTTTATACATAGACCAAAACATTTCAACTTCATTTACAAAGTATCAAGACCCTGATATCTCGGTATATCCGTATACTGTAAATTTTAGTAAAATAGGTTTCTAAAAAGTGAAATTTTGTTCTAGTTATCAAAAATCTCATTTTCTGTATATTTTTTGTTAATAGTTGAACGTCGCACTAACACGTCAAAGGTTTTGGTGACGCAGTGATGGGAGAGGGCTGGGATTGGTGAGTGGCCGTAGCCTTAATTGAGATACAGCCCCAGCATTTTCCTGGCGTGAAAACGAGAAACCACGGAAAACCATTTTCAAGCCTGTCAATGGTGGGATTCGAAACTACTATTTCCCGAATGCAAGCTCACTGTTACGTGACCCTAACCGCACGGCCAACTTACTCGATATAAAGAACTTTGTGCACCTTTAGAAGGAAAGTATAGAAACTTAGAAACATATCGGTATTTCTACTGTAAGACCTTTCTATAACATCATCATCATCATCATCATCTAATGGGTCTGAGTTTCTCAGCTATATTCAGCAGTTAATTATACCACTGATGTAAATTTTACGTCAAAATGATTACTGTAAATAAATTTAGTATATGTTAATTCACCCAAGTTTCCTTGAAATCTGTGTCATCCTACCCAAGTAATTCTCTATTAGTGCCAAGATTTCGAGTCAGGATTTAGGACTCTTCATGGTCCGAACAAAGATGGCTTTGCTTATTAAAATGAACACTGTCTTTCTCACAGGTAACCCACTAATGACGACAGAGAATTTAAATTATCTGGGCTCTGGCAATGCAAATGATGGTGCAGTTGACTAGGATTTCAGGAGCCGCATCAGCTTCAGTTGGGCGAAATGGTGATCACTGAATGGTGACTTGTGCACCAAATGGATTTCAGTAATTTAGAGGTAGTGTATAAAAAAACTTGCAAAGAAATTTTGGGTGACACTGAAAACTTAGCGTTGGGAAGGAAGCGAACATGGTCTTAATTACGGTACAGCCGCAGAATTTTGTTGGTGTGAAAATGGGAAACAATGGAAAACTATTTTCAGGACGACCGACAGTGGAATTCGAAACCACCGTCTCCCGAATTCGAGGATTCGTCATGCTGACCACATGACACTTCGTAATATGCAGGCCTTCGAGTTGAGCAGAGGTCACATGGTAGGCCAGGGCCCGTCAGGGCTGTCCCACCGTTGGGTTTGGTTTATTTGTGATCCAAACCGTGGCGTCACCTTGCTCAGAGAACTACAACTGAACAAAAATATTTCACATTAGTCCTACCAATGACATGATGTGCGAGAAACAAGTACGTTGGCACGCGCGTGTTCAAAGATTTCGTGAAGAACTTCCTTGACATTAAACTCCTTTCGTCGAAGAAACGAAGAGAACCAGAGGACGTCTAAGTGTACTGTACAGAATAGGAGCAGGGGCCAACTTGAGGAAGAACGAGATGTCGTAATATCTGGTGCAAGCACTCCGAACGTTACTTCTGAGAGTCAAAAGACACTACGTATACTAGAAAGTGCCTGATTACTTCTTCTGGGTGCACATACCGTCAGATATGTATAGGATGTAGATGAAACAGCCCGCCCCGCGGTATAGGGGTAGCGTGCCTGCGTCTTTCCTGGAGGCCTCGGGTTCAGTTCTCTGTCAGACCAGGGATTTATATCTGTATCTGAGAGCTATTTTGTGGTCCACTCAGACTACATAATTATAATTGAGGAGCTATCTGACTTTACGTTGATATTGATCTACTTGCTGCCAGTATCTCAACAATTTAAACGAGGCAGACTTGCACAAGATAAAGGAATACATACTATATTCACGCCAAGATAAAAGGACAACTCCACAAACATGATGTTTATTGTGTATATTGTGTGAAGTAATTCGTTTTTAATCATGAATCAGAGATATGAAAATGATATACTGAGAACCGAATGTCCATGCATTCAAGCCAAGCGCTGCATGGCAAGCGTAAATGAAAGAGCAAGGTACCGAATACACATCAGAGCTAATGCTGGATGGGGATGGGAGGGTTAGCCCAGGCGTAAGTGATGATTGTATGTATCCTGATGATACCTGTACCCTTGTGTCTTGTTTGGAACCAACTGAGTAGGGAGATATTGCTTGACGAAATGTAATATTTGGTGACCTTTCTTTAGAAAACAATCTAGTCTGATATTTTAGATAGTTCTAACACTTTGCTCAGGGTTATAAATATGTTTTGAGACAGTTCCACCAGACGGGTTTCGACTTCCGACCACAGATAACGTATTGGCTATACATTCACCATTTGGCTACATTTTGTCTTGGTGCTTAGAGAATTCGTAAACGAAAAAAATATTAGTGACTTCGTCACCATCATAAAGTACCTGGACGATTTCTTCGATTTCAATTCAGCATAGGTCAACATGGATTTAATTTTAAATCTCTGGGAACTCTTAGAAGAAACCACTAGCAAGATTCTAAAACACGAGAAAATTTTAGTAGGTGATTTTAACGCACAGATTAGCAGAGAGGGGAAACATAAATGGATTGTAGGCCATGACTCGGCACACAGGACAAGTAAGAACAGAGAACGCCTTATGGACTTTTAAAAAACTTTCACTTTGAAACTCATGTCTACGTATTTTGCGAGACCTCCACACACAAAGAAAACGTGGAAAACACCGAACCCGTTATTAGGGGAATTCCAGATTGATCACGTTGCAGACTCCAGAAAAAACATGTGCGCGATCCAAAATGTCAGAGTACGGAAAGGAATTGCTGACTCAGACCACTGTCTATCACAAATCAAATGAGATTCCAACCCAACCGATCCAGACCTAAATACAACAGATCTCAAAGAGCTGACAAATAATGCCTTAAACAGAACATCCGAACCTTCCTATAATGCATACCAGAGCAGGATTCCAACGGCTGGCCAGACCTAAGTAAAACACTTCAAGCATCAGTCCTGAAGTTAGGACAGCCTCCGAGGGAAACGAAAATATAGATAGTGGAAAAAGCTGTGATAAAGCCATTGATGATCGGATGAGAGCGTGGAATCATGCACATCAAACAACTGAACAAAGGGGAGACTTTCCTAAAGGTGAAGAAAATGACCTCAAAAATAAACCACCGGGAAAACGAGCGCATGACAAAAACAGACTCATAGAAATCGAACAAGAATTCCTCAAAACCAAAACTAGAAATTTCTACAAGACCTTCCATGAGAATTTATCCAGTTATCAAACTCCATCTCTATGTTCCCATCGAGCAAATTTAACATTAGTAACAAACACCAAAGAGAACTCCACAACTCTAGCCGACTACTTCCGGGACCTCCTCAACTATGATCCTCAAAAAGAAAGACTGAACTTTGAATAGCCCATACCGAAACCTGATTCACAACTCCCAACAATACAGGAAACAGCAGAGATAATCCGATCGCTTACAAATAATAAAGCCTCTGGAGAGGATGGCATCACCGAGGAGATTTGAAAACGAGGAAATGACCTCGTAAGCAAAATTCATGCAATATTAGTAGAAATCTGGAAAACTAAGACAATCCCACAGGATTGGAAGTGCGCATTAATACACCCATTACACAAAAAAGGCAACAAGGAGTATCCAGACAACTAGAGGCATATCCCTACTACAGATCGCATACGAAATTCTTTCTAAAGCTCTCTTGAATCGTTTAGGAAGGCAGACAGATCACCTGATCGGCGAGTTCCAAGCGGGTTTCAGGGAAGGTCAATCATGCACTGAACAAAATATGAATTTTGAAGACGATATTAAGGATCCACCGAGGTACCAGCAGTTTTGTGGACTTCAAAAAGTACCATTTATGATACTATAGAAGAAATCAGAGTGGATAGAAACACAACAGGACTAATCCGGCAAACTCTCACGAATACGACGTCTAAATTCCTTGGGGAAGTTTCTCAGCCTTTTGAAATATGTTCGGGCGTTCGTCAAGGTGACGGCATTTTCCCTATTCTGTTTAACTTAGTTTTAGACAAAATTATTAGAGAATGGGAAAGGGACGTCAAAGGTGTGAGCGTCGGAAATTTTAGAAGCAAAATAAAGGTGAAATGTTTAGCCTTTGCTTATAATCTAGCGATCATTAGCAAGACGAGAGCTGAAACCAAATTCGCGGTACGGAGATTACACAACATAGCATCTAAGGCAGGCCTCCAGATTCCGTACGAAAAAAACCAGTACATGGAAAATCTACATCAGCATGAGAAAAAAAAGAAACTCCACTAGAGGGGAAAAACGGCACAATTTCATAGGTGTCCTCCTTAAAATATCTTTGAGAAATCATACTACAATAGGGCGAACATAGAAAGAGCCACTAAACTTCATATGACATACAGACTAACGTGGAATTACTATAACAAGAGAGTCATATCGTGTACTTCAAAATTATGACATTACAATGCAGGTTATTTTACCGGAAGCTTCATACGCCTCAGAAACTGTATCCCTTGGAGGTTACTCTAAAATTATAGAAATTGAAAAGCAAGAAAGTAAAATACTGAGGAAAATGTATCGTCCCACAGGAGAAAATAGAATGTGCATTTAAGAGGAGAACAGTGGACCTCTACTCATTTACTGAATGGTTCACTGAAGGCGTACGCAACAGACGCCTGAAATTCTAAGGCCATATCTATAGAATGGACAGCGATAGACTCACCAAAAGATTATTAAAATTAATCAACTCAAAAATGGTCAAAATAAAATTGCTAGAAGAAAATAAGGCTGACCTCCAAGAAATGAATATCACAGACATCATAGAATATCGTGGAGCCTCTAGCACAATGGTAGCCAAGCACAAATTCATGGAGAAACCTAAGAAGAAAACTGGTAGGAAGTGGACCACAGAACGCAAGATGCAACACCTGAGGAGATTTTGGGAGGGTAAGAAGGCGAAAACCATCAGGCTAACTAATGAACAAGTTCAAAGGCGCTCTTTGAATGGGCATAACGAAGTAAGAAGAAGAATAACTTTCTCGATCGATGCTTAGGTCTCTTCAAACGACGGAAAGTGATGTGCAATCGTAGGAAAATATACTCCATGCTCTGCCCAAGATTTATATTTGAACTCATCTGTTCGTCTAAAAATGTTAGTAATATATTATTGATATTATTATAATCATCATTATAATTAATTAAGGCTCTCTGCGTCTCAGTTTCGATACTCGATTTCCCATTTTTACTCTACTATGTTACTAAAAGAAATTTACGCTGGGAGATCTGTGGCTGTGTATTAATACATTTTGTAGGGCCCACACCAGATATATCAGAGATAAAAAATATACCGTTACAAATACGTAGATATTTCCGGGCAACACATTAGAAACGTCATGAAGTGGGTCCTTTCAGAACTTTCTAGATCGATTACAGGTCCTTCAAACGACCGTAGGAGGTGTGCAGTCGTAGGATCATTCTTCATGGTCTGCCAAAGCTTTTTATTTGAACTCAGCTGCTCGTCTAAAACATGTTTGTCCACCACTGATTTATGAAAACAATTGACAAAACTTTCTACTTAGCAACGAGTTTTACATTGTCCCAACTCGAGTGTATTTAGCAATGTTCAGTGTCTAAAGCTGAACTAACTTTCATCTCTCATAAATTAATTAAGCAAGGAAGGAATGGCGATACTTTTAAAGCGCTAATGGCATGGTCCATTCATAAACAACACGGTCATACATCGAGTGCTGGCTGGCCACGTTACTTTTAAAACTAGGACTCGCCATTATCAACATCGCGATATAAATCCTGCAGTCAGCAAGTTACAAAGTGCCTGAAATATAAGACATTTTTAAAATGTGTCACAAACAAAACAATATGGGAATATAAAGTTCTGTTGAACTTTGTATGTCTGCAATAAGTCGTTAAAGCCAACGGCCGTAGCCGTGTTGAAACACCAGATTCCGTGAGATCTCCGAAGTTAAACAACATTGGACGTGGTCAAGATTTGGATGGGTTGCCACGCGCTGTTGGTGGTGGTAAGGGAATGGAGGAGCGGAAAGGAAGTGGCCACCCTACCGTACGTAAACTCCGGTTCAGGCACACCTCTGCGGGAGTTCGGACCTGCCTTCGGGCAGAATACACCTTTACCTTACCAAGTCGTTAAAAATGTACAGAATATTTGATATTATAATAAGAGTACGATGCATCGAAGACGTGTTAACTGAAAAGGCAGGGAGTGGTTGTACATATTCATACTACGTTCAGCGTCCAGATCAGCAGTCTATGTTTCCATGAATATTTAATAAGATGTTTAAGAATCACTTCAAACCTACGGGGTGGAGAAGGAAGACATCGGAGTCCGGCAAAGGAGACTTCATCAGGAACTACCTGAGTATGAAATGAAGTGACAGCTCATTGTGAACACCTTTTATTGAATATTTTACGTCGAGGCATGTAAAAATGTGAACATTTTTGTATGTTTATTTCCTTAAAATATTAAGTTTAGTATTCTAATTATTGATTGTTGTGAGCTATTTGTATGAATGGATTTCTTTTTGGCATAACTAATAGATTGAAAGTTTCAGATATAAGAGATGGTCTGTTCAAAGGTCAAATTTTAAGATGGCGTTGACGGTGGTCTTCCTGACGTAACTAGTTTTGCGGTTTTTGGAGATGCCTAGGTGCTAGAATTCTGCCCCGCAGGGGCTGTTTTAAGTTCGATGAAATCTACCGACACGAGTCTGGAGTATTCAAGCACCTTCAAACACCACTGAATTGACCCAGAATCGAATCCACCAACTTGAGCTGAGAAAGCGAGTGCTAAGCCATTCAGTCCAGTGGAATGCCTTAACTTATATAACGCATTGTAGATTTTCAGTTTTTTCAGTTTTTTGAATATCGCAGTAGCGATATTAGGTTTGCTGTTATATCGTACATTTTTATATTCGAGAGTGAAAGTGCATACCCCGAAATATCACGCACTACCGTCGTGGTAGACAAGATACCTTAGTGAGTTACTAACAAGGGAACTGTTTGGATTGTAACACATCTACAGCAATGAAGCTTACTAGGGTGATCAATTAAGACATCATAAACTTAATCGTAATAATCATTCTGCTGTAAAATAATATTTACACACTTAGTAATCTGCCGCTATATAATTAAATGAAATGTGGTATGAAAGAATTAACTGTAATTAATTTGGTTATATGATCAATTAGGCCACATGCCGTTCTTACGTACATTGTCCACAGTGTGACAAAATGGGTGAAGAGATATCTAGCAGTTTCCTTGTTTGTACTAGTAAGAAGTTACATTATTAGCATGCAGGCTTATACGGTATGAGTGGGGCCCGGAGCCAGGTCCTGGCAATGCTTCCCCTTACTTGCGCCAGGTCTATACGACCTCCCTTTGTCAACTTTGTTCCTTTCTGACCCCTACGGTATGACAGCCAGGAAGTATTTCATTATCACGCCCTTCATGGCTTTTACCTTTGTTTGGCCGATACCTTCATTTTTCGCAGTGTCGGACCCCTCCCCTATTCTTCCTCTTTAGTGTTAAGAGATGATGGTTGCCTAATTATACTTCCTCCTAGAACCATATACGGCAAGCAGGAAAACAAAGCACACTAAAATTATTGCTCATCTGCTGTCCGGGTTTCCCCAGCAACGAAACATTTATTTATTGTATTCTAGCATAAGGTACCGGCCGTTGACTGGCCGATGGTTGGCGATATTGGTGACTTATTTTACCCTTCCTCGACAAGTAATGTTTAAACTACTCACCTCGCACACTCTGGTGCCCCACCTGAATCAGCAGGACGTACCAAGAACTGGCCACCGAGTTCGATAGCTGCAGTCGCTTAAGTGCGGCCAGTATCCAGTATTCGGGAGATAGTGTGTTCGAACCCCACTGTCGGCAGCCCTGAAAATGGTTTTCCGTGGTTTCTCATTTTCACACCAGGCAAATGCTGGAGCTGTACCTTATTAAGGCCACGACCGATTCCTTCCCACTCCTAGCCTTTTCCTGGCCTATCGTCGCGATGAGACCTATCTGTGTCGGTGCGACGTGAAACAACTTGTAAGAAAAGAACTGGCCAAATACCCAGCAGAGTGCTCCAGGACGCCTGCTTTAACTCATAAAAGACGAATTTCCTGGAGGACCATTAGAATTACAAAGAACATGCATATGGTCTTCTTTGTAGAAAACTCAACTTAAAGTACACGCATTGGGTATTGTTTGCTAGTAAGAGTAACAATTTGTCCATTACCTGGGTTTTTAGCGGATAAAATATGAACAGCCTCAGTAAATACCTACGTGTTAATGGCCACGGCTTAGAACAATTCAATAATTATTGAAAAATTACAATAGGTTTGTGTTTGAACTGAATATCTGAGGCATATCCACGCCAAATTTTATATTAATTAGGGTTAGGCGTGGCTGAGCAAACTAATGAACAGACACCATCTCATTTTGAACTACTAAGCAATTTTTAATATCTAGTAAATACTACATTTTCAGGTCAATATCCTGAAACGAAATTTAGCAGGATGTACCCGTCGTGTAGTTCCACACTTCTTATAATTGAATAATTATAAAAGGAGTCTAACAATCGTCAACTTAGTCTCCCTCTACATCTCTTATCCTCCAAGGCCCAGACCACAATTTTCCTAGGAAACCTATCCCCCTGCATTCACCTCACATGATTCCAACGCCGAAGCCAGTTGATACGTATAGCTTCATCTTGAGTATATTCCTAACTTCGCCTTTATCTCAGTTCAAGTATCCTCATGCCATACTTTCCACCTGTCTGTACCAGCAATATTATTGTCGCTACTTTCATCTCTCTTACTTCTAACATTCCATAAGACATCCTAAGTCCACCCAGCCTTAAATATCATACATAAAATTCGATATGAAAACGAAACCTATGTGAATATAGTTTTGTCGAATAGTCCAACACGCGCTTGTTTGATATGTGGGTACATAAAATTAGTTTTATTTTAACTTCTACAGGTATGTGATTGATATTATTTTCGAAATTTAAAATGTACTACGGTTCGAATTTCAAATTTCCATAATGTTTTAAAACGATTATCTAAAAAATAAAGGAAGTTGTAAATATTTAATTTCATTTCTCCTGCACTTTTGAGTAGCGTTGAACCTTTTAGAGCTTTAGGAGTTACCCTGTTAAAAATCTGGTGTAAATTACGAAAAATAATTTGCTAAAGAGTATTTTTGGTATAGGAAACCTCTACAAGGCAGCGTACTTGCATCACATTCAGCAAATCACAGACTACCTAATTGTCACCTATGGCCTTCACGTCAATAGACACATGACATTGCTATGCTACCGTAACCATGCTACTTGGACTTTGAGCAAGATATTACGCGATTTTGCGCCAACAATTCCTAAAATAACGCATTTTCATGTCTATATTTTTAAAAATGGATACTATGTCATATTCAAGAAAAACAGGAATAACGGCCGAGAGGGTTCATCGCACTGATCATGCGTCACCTCGTAATCTGCAGGTATTTGAGCTTAGCACCAGTCAATTTGTAGGCCAAGGCCCCTCATAGTTGTATCGCTATGGATTTCTTTTTATGTTTTGAAATAAATCACAGTTAGGTGTTTTCAAGTTGCTTTACGTCGCACCGACACAGATGGATCATATGGCGACGATGGGACAGGAAATGTTTAGGGGTGGGAAGCGGCCATGGTCTTAAGTTACAGCCCCACCATTTGCCTGGTGTGAAAATGAGAAACGACGATAAACAATCTTCAGGGCGGCCGACAGTGGGGTTCGAACTTACTACCTCCCGAATACTGGATATTGGTGGTGTGAGAGATCCGTCTGAAAATATTATTAAAGTACAGCCCGTGGTTTCAACGTAACGTCATTTCGGAAGGTCGACAGACAGACGTTACTTCATTTTTATATTAGCTGTAGTGCTATATGGCCGGCCCCGTGGTGTAGGGGTAGCATGCCTGCCTCTCACCCGGAGGCCCCGGGTTCGATTCCCGGCCAGGTCAGGGATTTTTACCTGGACCCGAGGGCTGGTTCGAGGTTCACTCAGCCTACGTGATTAGAATTGAGGAGCTATCTGACGGTGAGCTAGCGGCCCCGGTGTAGCAAGCCAAGAATAATGGCCGAGAGGATTCGCCGTGGTGACCACACGACACCTCGTAATCTGCAGGCTTTCGGGCTGAGCAGCGGTCGCTTGGTAGGCCAAGGTCCTTCAAGGGCTGTAGTGCCATAGGGTTTGGTTTGGTTTGGTTTGTAGTGCTATATGAAGTGATTTTCCTATATTTCTTTATTGCAACTTTTATTGACAACTTACGAACTCTTTTATAGATTTAGAAATATTGTTACGTGTATAATTTTAAGTTTATTAAGATTACTTAGTTTCGCGTTCAATTATTTCCTCGTAGTACCCCAAACTGTCTGGAAATTAGTTGGTCCTTTCAAATAAATAATAAAAGTAAGTTATAACTACCTGTATTTACGATTCTATCACTGGGACTGACACCAATCAGCCTAGGATTCTCGAAAATTGCGGCAAGTGGTGTGAAAATGGGAAACCACAGAAAACCATCTTCAGGGCTGCCGACAGTGGGTTTCGAGCTAACTGTATCCCGGATGCAAACTCACAGCGGCGCGTCCCTAACCGCACGACCAACTCGCCTGGTATTATTGTAATTAGCTATATCTGAAGGATGATGCTTTTGGAACTCGAGGAAGGATTTGCAGCAGCAGAAGTATAAGAAGAAGAAGAAGAAAAAAAGAAATAAAAGCCTTTTTTTATTTACTTTAAGTAAATATCATGATTGTTCAACTGTTTTGTTTGAAATAAAATACATATTTCCTACGTAAGAGTCTCCTTTTATACATAACCCCTTATTACATGGAGGTGTCATATGACGCCACATCTGTATATACTGAATTTAGGCACCAGAAAATTAAAAATTAATATTTTAGTGTTCCAAAGGGCGAAAGGTAACTAAAAAACTGAAAAACTGGAACAATATTTATGATATTTTAAAATAATTCATGCATGAGGAGGTTAAATTTACGATCTTCCTCTCGATCGTCTCCAATGGAATTCGTGCCGGCTGCCAAGGCCTGTCGCACTCCTCTGGGGCAATGATTAATGACCGACAGATGAAATGAAATTATAGTGGAGAGTGTTGCTAGAATGAACGATGACAGGTAAAACCGAAGTACCCGGAGAAAAACCTGTCCAGCCTTCGTTTTCTCCAGCACAAATCTCACATTTAGTGACCGACATTTGAAGTACGGTATCCAGCGGTGAGAGGCCGCCGTGCTGCCGCCTGAGCCACGGAGGCTTTTATTATTACTAAAGAATAAGAACAACAAATAGTAGAATAAATATTTAACGTCCCTGCGTTCGGTTTTAATAGATCGGAATTTTATCTCTTAGACTCATGAGTTCTAACAATTGTACCGCTATAGATGCCGGGAGACTGAAACGTTCAAGTACTCACTCTTGAATTACAACTTGCTACAAAGATATTTGACTTAAGTACTAAAAAAGAACGACTAACTAAACGCAGTATACAGCCGCTACCAGAAGTAGTCCCTACCGACATCTCCATGCAATGTTTTTGTACTAGGCGTTGTACCATTTTTCGTAGCTTGGGGCGTCAGTCTTTGAATTTATACCAAGTATAAACATATTTTGTTAGATATTAGTTCAGAGCCCACCACGTTGACTCCTACCCAAAGGCCCCGTGCTCGATTCTCTGTCTGGTCAGGGATTAATAACGGCGCCTACGTGATAACATTTGAGCAGCTACCTGACAGTAGCAGCTCCTATCTTGAAAGCCACCGAGAGGATTCGTCGTGCTATCGAAACGCCACCTCGTAATCTGCAGGCCTTCGGGCTGACCAGCGGTCACATGGTAGGTCAATTTTTTTTTTTTTTTTTTTTTTGCTAGTTGCTTTACGTCGCGCCGACACAGATAGGTCTTATGGCGACGATGGGACAGGGAAGGGCTGGGAGTGGGAAGGAAGCGGCCGTGGCCTTAATTAAGGTACAGCCCCAGCATTTGCCTGGTGTGAAAATGGGAAACCACGGAAAACCATTTTCAGGGCTGCCGACAGTGGGGTTCGAACCTACTATCTCCCGAATACTGGATATTGGCCGCACTTAAGCGACTGCAGCTATCGAGCTCGGTGGTAGGTCAAATTTAATCAGGGGTCATGCAGTTTGGAGTTCCTTATTTCGTAAGTTTGATATGTATACAATATATTATTATTGGGACAAGAACAATAAAGGTGTGCAAAATATTTCAGTAATGTCCAATGTTGAAAGTCCTACGTTATAATGCACACAAATTTACCTTATGACGCTGTGTTTTATGAAGTCCTACACTTATCACAGAGATATTAAGAATTGCAAATATTGTATATTATTATTATTATTATTATTATTATTATTATTATTATTATTATTACGAATAACCCATTTGGAGAGTACGATAAACCAACTTTGGATATTTTTGATTGTACTCGATTTCCTTTGCTTCCAAATTTCCTTTATCCTGCGAGAGTGTTGTTCCTTCTCATCTTGAGTCCACTTTCTTCCAGCTGTCGATTTCTTCCTCTCCTTAAAAATGACTTTTGAGTTCTCTAAATAGTTTTCTGTTTTCTATTGTGTGATTTCACTCCAGCGTTCATTTCTTTTTCAGTTTCAAGAAACGATGTGGGTTCAGATTTGTAACTGTTCAATAAATTTAAGATCTGTTTAGTTAGTCTGTTGCTATCCATTCTATAAATGTGTCCAAAAAACTGTAGTCTTCTCTTCCTCATTCCATCAGTTAATTTTTCAATTTTCAAATGTAGCTCTCTGTTTGGCATTAACCTGTATTCTGCATTACTATTTCCTTTAGCTCCTAGTATTTTTATAAAAATCGTTCTTTCAAATTTCTCCAGTTTTTCGAGATCTCCAGTTCTAGTTAGTTTACGTGTCTCTGCTGCATACAGAGATTCGGGTCTGACCACTGTTTGGCAGTGTCTTAATTTCGTGTTCTAGGTTAAGGATCGTTTTTTATATACATTTTTTGTAATATGAAACATCCTTTCCATTTTGTGTGCTCTGGTTTCCATGGCTGTCTTTTCTTTCGTGTTGTTTGCTTTAAGTACATAGGACAATTCATAACGATTTGTTTTATATATTGTGTGGTTATGAATTGTGATATGTCGGGGAGCGTCACTGAAGTTTGTCATGAACTTCGTTTTTTCTAATGAAATTTGTAATCCCACGTTTGATGCTTGTTTTTTGCAATTCTCTGATTTGTTCTTGAGCACTTTCCAGTGAGTCAGTAATTATTGCCATGTCATCCGCAAAAGCTAGACAATCTGTAGTGATTTTATTTGGATTTCTTCCTAGTTGAATTCCTTTAGTATCAATTGCTTTCCTCCACTCTCGAACTACCTTCTCTAATGAACAATTGAAAAGTAGAGGCGACAAACCATCTCCCTGTCTTACACCTGACTTTATTTCGAAAGATAATAGATTTTAGTGTGAAAAATATTTCAGTAATGCCCAATGTTAGAAGTCCAGAATGCACGCAAATTTATCTTATGGTTCTGTATTTTTATGAAGGCCTATACTTATCACAGAAATATTAAGAACTGCAAAAGATTTTATATTATATCATCATCACCACCATCATCGTTGTGGCACGTAGACTTAAGGCATCCAGGAACAAGTGGATCTGGAACAACTGGGTATCCCGCATGAGTAATCCCACGTAGACTTATCGGGACGGATGAAAGAAAGCTGGTTCACAGCCAGAAAATTAAGGAGTGCTGGAAGAGAAGAAAACAGAAGGCCCAAGTGACGAGCAGGTACGAGTCCCGTGGTCCTCAGTAGGATCAAACAAGAAAGAAAGAAAGAAAGAAAGAAAGAAAGAAAGAAAGAAAGAAAGAAAGGACAGAAACAAAGAAACCACTAAGTGTCGCACGAACACATCAAAGATTTCGGCAGTGCAAGGATGGGAAAGGTAGTGGCCATGGCTTTAATTAAAGTACAGCCCCACCATTTGCCTGGTGTAAATATGGGGAAACACGGAAAACCATCTTCAGGGTTGCTGAGTGGGATTCGAACCCACCATCTCCCGAATGCAAGCTCAAAGCGCGTTCAACTTGCTTCATACAATCGTGTAAATAGTGGAAAGTAGACTCCAGAGTTCATAACTTTCCATATGTTAGTAATCACTGAAACAGGTTGAGGTGAGCGGAAGTCAAGCCAGAGAGCGCGAGGGGAGAGATCTTCATCAATATTTGCTCAGAGAAACGTCTTCCAAATAATTCAACGATACACCTCCAGAACGAAATCGATTGTTGCGAGGAGGTAGACGCCTCTCAACTGTGGAACCGGAATATTTACGAGACTGGCAATGATCCCTTTCGTTTCGGCTATAAACCTAACCGAAGGCAGTCATAAAAGTGTAGCACAACAAAGTATTAATGAATGTCATGTGAACTCCTAAATTATGCACCACACCAGTTTGACGAAATCCATGTCATCACCATGGTCGTCGTCATCATAAGCAAAATAAAAACTCCACAATTCTTGTATTACCTAAATGTCAAACTCATCCTCCAGTGGGGTGGAGCGATAGAACATATCCACGGTATCGCCTACCTGTCGTAAGAACTGCTCGAGAAGTAACCACCAGAGGATCTCATCTTTGGCTACATAATTGAGCGTTGCCTCACTTCTGCTTGCGTACGCCAGCTACGCGCTTTCATCTTTCCTATCCGACCTTCTTCGGATAACTCTTATTCTCTCTCAACCCCGACGGTATTAGGCTTTCTAAAGCTTATCAAATCTTTTATTTTATGGACCCTTGAATTTAGGAACGCTCTTATCCAACGTATAACCCGTATGTCCAATCCTATTCCCTCCTATATATTTAATAATATTCCATGTCCCACTCTGTCAAAGGCTTTGGAAAGGTCTGTGGCTATGCATTCTAACTGGTCTCATGAATCCAATTGATCTCGTAAGTTCTGCTGAAATCCCACCAGTTGTGCTTCACAAGAAAATTTCTTTCTAAATCCATACAGGCTCCCCATGAACCAACTTTTATCATCACATACATCTCTGATGCTATCAAACACTCCAGTATTTTACAAACTACACTGGTCAGACTGATTGGTCTGTAGTTCTCAGGTTTCCTTTTATCACTCTTTCCTTTATAAATTGGTATTATATATTCCTGTCATTCCTTTGGTATTACACTATTATTTATGACATAGTCAAAGAGAAATTTTTAATAAGGCACTATGTACCATCCCATAGTCCTTAATACCTCCCAAGTGATTTGATCACTCCCTGCTGCTTTTCCTTGCTGAAGCAGTTAGATTTCTCTGAATATATCCTCGTTTGTGAATGAGAAGCTTCTTGTTTCCTCGTCTCTCTCTATCTCTCTATCTATCTTCTGTCTCGGTTTCCAACTCCTGACAATCTTCTACTAAAACTCTGAATTCCCTACTAAATAGATTTGATTTCTCAGTATGTGTTAAATAGTGTTCACCCCCTTATCCACCATTGTGGGAATTTGGAGTCCTTTTCCTTTTCGATTCCTAATATATGAAAACATATTTTTCCATTTCCCTTTGTGGTGATTACCCTCTAGAAGTATGCCATTCATATAATTCTCTTTTGCTCCCTTTTTCACTCTATTAAATTCCCTGATTAGGTGTTTTCTATTTTCTCTACTCTCCCTACCCTCTTTGATTTTCCTGTTTACTGTTCTACATTTTTTTATTTTCTTATTTCCCTTGTATAATAAACAGAGTCTGAGGTCATTTTACCCTCGTTAACAGGTAAAAATCTCTTCTCTCCTTCCCAAATGATTCCTTTAAATTTAGCCCAAAGTGTATCCACATTACTCCCTTCACTTATCCAACAACTGAATTATTATTTAAGGTAAGTCCCAAATTCATCAACTTTAGTTTTTCTGTACAATTTCTTGTCTTGTGTGACCCTCTTATTAAGCCTTTTTGGTACCAGTCCTACATCCATTATTACAGCCTTATGATCACCTATTCCTTCAATTACCTCAGTTTTATTAACAATTTTCCGTGGTTTCACCAAGAATACATCTAGCAAGTTATTGAGACGAGTCGATTCTTGTACTACTTGTGTAAATCCTCCCTCCCAAATTAACTTATTTGCCAGTTTCTGTTCATGGGCTTCATTTGCAGCTGCATTCCATTCAACTTCAGGCAAGGTTAGATCTCCCCCAAATATTACCATATCATTATTAATATTTTTATGAGTATAATCTATATCTTCCCAAATATTTCCATGTCTCTTTCCTCTCTTCCAGGCCTGTATGTTCCTATAATTCCCACCTCCTTCATTTTATCACTAATTTTATCACTATACCTAATTTTATCACTAATATTGCATCCCTTTCGTTGGTAAACCATTCATGTGAGCAATAAGTTTCCTTCATCAGAATAAACACCCCCCTCCCTTTTTATCTCCTCGGTCTCTACGATAGACTGTATACCCCTCCTGGAAATACTTCTCCATTACCCACCCCTTCTCTCAACCACGATTCCACTCCTATCACCACATCAGTCTCATAACATTTCATCAATGTACCCAATTTTAATTGTTTATTTACTACACTGTCAGTTTACCAAGGCAATCTCAGACCGCCTTCCCCACTAAAACTTGACTTATGCAATTGGGTAACTTGAAATTCCTTACTTTACTGAGTTTCATTTTCTAGTTGACTGAGCCAGCTTGAGGTACTAGTTTTTTCTGGTTGGTATTATAACTCAAGGGAGTTGCCTTTTTTACAGTACATATCTTATGATTAATAAAATCGAGAACAATATTTGCAATCTTTTGTTTACTTGAATTGTTTAGATGAAGGACATGCTTTGTGTAAAAATATATCTCGGAATTCCTGCAATATGGACATTCCCGTGGTTTCCCATTCTAACACCAAGACAAATGCTGGCGATGTTCCTTAATTAGTGTCACCTAGAAACAACAATCATCACCACCGTCACCAGTCACAAGGTGTCGAGTAGTCCTCTAGCCCCTAATAATTTAGTTTTATGTAACCCGCCTGAAATTATCGACCCCAGTTCCTCTGCAACGCTAGTACAAATATATATTTGGGTTTAAGCTTGACAACACAGATGGAATCGTTAGTGCCAACCGTTAGTGCCAACGTTTTTCTTTTTTTTCTTCTTCACTATCTGTTTTCCGTCGCACCGACACAGATAGGACTTACTGTATGGCGATGATGGGAGAGGGAAGGGCTAGGGGTGGGAAAGAAGCGGCCGTGGCCTAAATTAAGGCACAGCCCCAGCATTTGCCTGGTGTGAAAATGAGAAACCACGGAAAAACACCTTCAGGGCTGACGACATTGAGGTTCGAACCCACTATCTCCCGAATGCAAGCTCACAGCTGCGCGCCTCTAACCGTACGGCTAAATCGCTCGGTCAGATTTTTAATATTCTCCACGTTGTTATGACAAATTTTAGCGATACATCCTGGAAACATACTGTTCGTTAGGGAACCGTTTTAGAAGATATCTATACGTAGGAAAATTATGGACTATAAATTTCAATAATAAAACATTAATAACTTTTCCTTTGAATTTGTACTTAAGCATAAGCGTATTAAAACCCCGCTTTATAGCGTTAATATTGTTGTCATGTTGGTATTCTGTCCATTGGCAGATCCTTTAAGACTTTGGAAAAACCACGGAGACAGTCCTTACTGAGGATGTAAAAAGGCAAGTGGAGAGTGTGTATTTGCCATTATAATGAAAACCGCCCAACTCGATTGTGACTGGCAGTAAGCAAGGGGGCCTGCCATTATAATAAAAATTCCACAACCCGGTCTTCACATGAGAAACGATGTGTGGTGGCTTCCCCGTCGTGTTTCTGGGGGTAACGCTAAGAGCTACGCAATTTAATAAAATCTCACATCATGTACACCACTTCATCTACGATTCTGCATACAATGTAGAATAACGTATGCGAAGCACGTATACATTAGTCAATTTACAATAATCTTGTGAGAGAAAGAAAGTTAGAATTGCGCTAGAGAAAAAATGTCTAGGGAGAAAATATTTTTCAGAAAAAGTGCTGGGGAAATATGTCCGGGAACGGATATTTCTACCTCCTTGATAACAGCTCGCATCTCCGTGTAACAATATGTTTTCTTTTCCATGAGAATGGGCTGCAAAGTTTCACTGATCATGTTCGTTAAAACCACTACATGCTGCTTCAGCACTTCGGGACTCATTACACGAGTTGAAATAACTGTATTCAATGACGTTCTCTTCGTTCTGCAGTGTCAATCAAGTTTGATAATGATGTGACCCTTCAAACACATGTCGAGTCGCCCGTTTTCAGCATTCATTATCGCTGCAGTCAAGAACACTATTATACGGCGATGTGCTTTCTTCACAAAGATTATGTATTCCTATACAGGCAAATATCTGATCTTTATGTACCGAGTTTAGAGGTCACCGTACGATATTTCTTTCTTCCACCTGTTGCCTTCCTTTTATATCGTAAAATGTTCATCAGTTCCAGATGCTACAAACATTGAATCCGCTGACATAGCCGAAAATATCGACAGTCAGCCAGGACTTGAGTACCTTACCCCACTTAAAGGTAGAGAAAGCACGATGTTGCTCATCACGTTGAAAAATCCGCGGAACATACAGTTCGCATATTCAATATTAGCTGTATACTAGCATGACATCTCTTGAGAAACTAACGACTTTAATTTTGGCCGCTTAATGGGTTCCAGTGGTATATTTTGGAGTTTGAAGTTGGTAGAAAAGGGGATCATATTCGTCGCTTTTTATATCAAGATCGGCATTTGTAGAATTTTTAAGGAAAATCAACTCTTTCTCCACTTCTTTTCACCCCGCCCCCTCGCGTTAAGTGTACTTTCCGAAAGCAAAAATACGAGTTTCTTTATTTTTAAAGAAGGTTCCAAATACAAATTTTCATGTCTGTAACATCTGCATTTTTTGAGATACGAGAAATCTCAAAAAGAATACCACCACTTCTTCAGACCTTTTTACAACCTCTGGCTTTTCTGAAAATAAAAAATATTGTTTATTTTTAAAGGAGATTCCAAAATACCAATTTTCACGTCTGTAACAGGTTAAGTTTTGTAGATATACCGTATATATGGTCATTTTATAAATTCACCCCCCCCCTTTGTAACTCCTGTTCACCCCCCCTCTTGAGGGGATTTTCCGAAACAAAGAATAAGTGTTTCTTTAATTTTTAAAGGTGATTCCAAAGGAGGACTGTTGAATATTTTATCTTTGTATAGTGCGAAAAGTATCTGTCAATAAATAAGAATGCGGTGTGAATTACACTTCACAAACTTTTCATCACCATAGGTCACAAAATGGTCAAATACTTTCTCTTGTACCATGAGCAGCGAATGGAGAACGAGTCCCTGCACGTAAGCATAAATATTTACTCCATCCAATTCAAAGACGAACTCCTTCAGGAGGATCGTATATGTACTCCCTTCTAGAAGACGAACATTGAATGACCACACAATACAAATATGATAGGCCATAATACCTCAATTGGTAGAGCATTTGCCGCAAAATTGGAAGGTCGTGGGTTCTCTACCTATCATGTATTTATTCGGTTTGTATAATACATGTACTGAACTTGATCTCATAAGCCGGAAGTTTATCTCAAGTTCAGTGTGGTCGTGAAAATAAAATATTCAGTCAGCCTGAATAGTTTACCATACAAAAATGCATTCACTTTTAATTTAAACGCAATGAACTTCTGTCATCAAAGCAGTCACTCGTTGTTCTCTCGCCGCTCAAGGTGCAAGTATCATTTAATTATTTTGGAACCTCTAATGATGACGCCTTGGTAAATTATCTCTTACATAACGTCTTCCTTGTCATAGGCGGACGTTCACATTACCCAAATGCAAACTCACCGATGTTCTCCTGTAGACAAGTTCTTCCATTGGCATGGCATTGTCAACGATATCAAGAAAATAGTGCCTCCCAGACTCAGAGGTTCTGCGAGTTCGTCGTGGTTTCCCATTTCCACCTTAATTAAGGCCAAGGTCCCTTCCTTACTATTTCTAGTACCGGTATTGACCTATTCCATCGTCGTCGTAAAACAACGGTGGGAGGTAAAACTGATATGAAGCGTAGTTAAGCACCTTGTAACAAACGTCGGGGTATGACTCGTGCTATCAAAACCAGAGAAGTGTCCTTATGAGATATATCTTACATTGCGCTACATTGTTGCTGAGTTACGTACGACGGAGTTATAGAACGTTCATTAGCCACATCTCAGGAAATGTGCCATTGAGCAGCTTCACCGTCGAGTGGCGAAGCCAATTGAAGACATCTGGGTCTTGTCGAACAGCTGCACAGGTGTTAACAATATGCTGTTCCAAGTCGTTGATGCCCTTAACCGGAGTAGCGTACAAAACAGCTTCCATGTGTCCACAGAAATAAAGATCCAGTAGATTAAAGTCAGAAGACCGGCCGGCCAGGCCAATGCACAGAACCTCAACGCTTGATCTACCGACGTAGGAAGGTGTTGTCCAAAGCCAGAAAACTGAAGTGCACAGGAGCCCCATCATGTATGAACCTGTTAGCGTGGAGAACTGCTAGATGCACATGTTCCAGCATGTCCACAAGGAGGTCAGATAAGTACTTTAAGCCATAGGGGTATCATGTACGGGCTCAGTTTATCATGGATAATTCAATACCATACAATGGGTCCAAACCGTTGTTGATGATAGCGACATTCGTACCATAGGGATTTACAACTGTCTACGGGAGTGTGTTATGCAAGTTTATGATTCCATCTTTTCCAAAAGTGGCCCCTAGGTAAACAAAACTGACAACACCCGATAAAAGCACCAGTATGGTAGTGGACATGTGCAATGCCTGTTATCTCCACAATAACGCAATTTAGGACGTATGTTCATAGCTACATTTTCCTTGTTTAGATCCCAGAACTCAACCCACCGCAGACCCCATTCGACATTTGTTTAGATACACCCTATGTAAAGTGAGACAATGCTCGGCATTTGTTGCTGCTCATTTTGTCTGCTTGCTCCGCCGTCATTAGATAACTTAGGTTGATAAACTGTGTTCTTACTTTTTTCTATACCAGGGTACAGTAACCGAAAAGTTTAGGCAATATTATTGTGAAATGTATAGCTGAATTTGATGAAAATTTTCAGCTCAGTATTTAGCTTCCCCAGGACTGCAAGAACGCACGTTCAAACCCAGCAGAGGTACTCCCATTTTTGGAGGGTGGGAGAAAGTTTACTGGGCACTTTGTGTCACGCGCCGTCGGTATTTAAAATATCCTCAGAGACGAAGAAAATTAATTAAGGGTGATAAATAGATTAACCAATAGAGCTCTGTCTGAGTAAAGCAGAACGTCGAAACTAACACACACACACACACACACACACACACAACCCTGCAGTACGCAAACATGTATTTTACTACACACGGTAGAATTCGCTCATCCCCTTCGGAGGGTATGCCTCAGGCTTGCAATAACCACAAGAAAGAAGAAACCTCTTTGTGCCAGATGACTCATTGGAGTCCTAAACTCTAATTACACTTCCTACTACAACACACACATGATGGAAAGAGTACCTACAACCGCCAGCTAAGTGGCTCTGACGGTTAAGCACTGGTCTTCCAAAGTGAAGCTGACGAGTTCAATCATGGATAGGTCCAGTGACAATTAAAGGTGCTAAAAATACACCAGCCTTGTGTCGGTAGATTTATTAGCACTTAAAGAAACTCTCGTAAAACAAAATTCCGGCATCTCGTCGTCCACAAAAATTGTGAAAGTAGTTAGAACATTATTATTATTATTATTATTATTATTATTATTATTATTATTATTATTATTATTATTATTCAACTAATTGTCTGAATGATAAGCGTTGAGGCTTTGGTCCGGACGGTCCTGGGTTCGATTCCCGACCGGGTCAAGGTTCTAATCTTGAGTGATTAATTCTTCTGGCTCGGGGACTTGTTGTTTGTGTTTGTCCCAACACTCTTCTCTTCATATTCACACAACAAACCACACTACTAACAACCAAACACATAGTAATGATTACATCCCACCAAGTAGGATTGTCGTCAGGAAGGGCTTCTGGCGGTAAAAAGGGACAAATCCACATGTGCGACACAGTTCGCACCCGCGACCCCACAAGTCTGGGAAAAGCAGTAGAATCAGATGATGATGATGATTATTATTATTATTAACATCACTGAATAAGTTTGACTGGTTGTATTACTCTGATCTGGAAATGTAAAATTTGTAGGTACGCTTCTCCTTTTCATTTCCACTCTCTATATAGTAGGCTATGTCTCAAACAAACACCTTGATGAAGGCTTTGTTCCTTTGAAAAGGTTTTGGGGAAGAAGTAGATTTCTCTTCGTCGTTCTTTGTTTCATCTGTCACTACACTTAGCACAGTCCGTTGTATTCATTTGACTGCGCGAATGAATGAAGGGTGGCTTTCTACTCAATGGGTCCTCGTCTTGACAGGAAAAATCTATTCCAAAAACCAAGAACTGCTGCTATAAAGACGTAATTTTACACAAGTGTTGCTAAAATGTTAAGTGCTACCGTTAACGCCCACTGTTGTTAGAATAGTTGCGATATACGAGAACAACAAAAGATCAAACTACGAGCTGAAACGTTTAAATCTCTGTCTAAAATGAGTTTGGATAACTTCAAAAGGAAAGCAAAGGCGAAGTATTTCCCGTACAGACCATTTAGGCTCCTGTAGGAGTAAACTCAGCACTAATTGTGATAGAGTGATTAGCTCTATGCCTGACCGCCTCTGTCCCTAGAAACTAACCTGATAGTTCTTTCTGGTGCAAGCTGAGTGAACTTCAGGGACATAGGACTATCTTCTTTCCCCTATTTATTGTGGTCGACACTTGTTGTGAATTTGGTCGAGTTTTGCGAATAATACCCTTCCTGACGCCAAAACTGTGTGGAGATGTATAGTACGCGCACTTTTTAGTGATAGAATTTTGTACGCGGTGGAGGAGTAAGAAGGGAGCACTTCCGGTTCCGTTAATACTGCCAACTGAATGGAAATTAAATCTGAGTTGCATCGATAATACAGTATGATCGATCGATGTGAATTTTCTAAACCTTTATTATATTACGCCAACAACTGTGTCACACATACAATATTTAATACTATATAACATTTCCCGATGCGAAACGTGCTCCTAGCATGAATTCTATAGTTTGGCTTTGCTGTGTAAACAACAACAGTACGAGTACTTAAAGTGTACGCCAGATGTCGCACAGCAATGATAAGCGATTCTTAGTTTGTGTTTCAAAGGTTGCCAATACTAATCTCGAAGATAACCGGCGTCGACCGATTCAGCACTAGGGTGTAAATCTATCATTAAAAAGTGCGCAGATAGTAGTCATTATTGCATGTTTCTGTGGTGACTGGTCGTGTTGTGTGTTGTATGTAGATGTGAACACAAACATCTAGTCCGCAAGACAGACGAATAAACAGTACGCAGTTAAAATCTCCGGACCGACTGGGAATCGAACCTGAGGCCCTCTGAACTGAAGATAATTACGTTCAACGTTCAGCCAAGGAATCAGACAGTCACGTGCCTATCGAAAAGTGGAAATCTAGATTCTAAATTTTGCGACTTCCTCTTGGTGAAGTGGCTGCCTCCAGCGACCGGAAGGATAATATTAAAACAAATAGACGAACATTATTGGTTTAATAATAAATACAACAAAATACACAAACAAGGAAATTCTGTTATATATAACTGCCCTCAATGAACTGTTGATCTCATTGTCCGGTACGATGAAGGTCTATCACTCCACTGAGTATAACATAAGGAGTCTGGATGTAGAATCATCTTTAACATATTCTCCAAAACTAGTGAGCCATTCAAATACACGAGGAAGGCCATAAAAGGTCATCATTCTAAACTGCTTGCAACAGGTTATGCGTCTCCATGGCACTTTTATCCCACAAGAGTAAAATTTAATGTTCGCCATGTCGCTCCGTGTGCTGGGAGCCTCGTGAGCTGTCGAATACCTCCAGTCTTCAGTAATATCTACAGTGCGCGCGCATTAAAACAGCAAACATGTATTAAAAAATACTCACGTAATATGTCAGGCTCAAGTCACGAGATTAAGGGGTTTATATCACGATCGGCACATAGGCATTACCACAGAGTGGGCTGAGTGGACGTGGGCTGCGCATTCGACAAGCGCCATCAATTTTATACTAGTAGTGGCGTATTGATCAGCGTGAGGAAGTTAGTAATACTATGTACACCTGGCGGAAAGAAAATATCAAGGAATATATATGGAATGATCAAATCTCCTGTGTAAGAGCTCCATTCGATGTTGTAATATAGTGTTTCAAAATATATCGTCTAAATTGTATTACGGTGTTGTACTTTCCAGTTTGTTATTTATACAAGTATGTAGTTTTCTTTTAACAAGTCGTAACGAAAGATTCACCCGTTACTGCAGAATCTATTTAAATAAAATCGTAACGACCGTGTGTCTGTAAATTGATTATTTTGGTGAAATTTCCCTACAGTTATCCGTTTCAGGTGTAATAACGACCATCTGAATATTTTTTAGCTTTGGTGGCTGTATGTCGGTTTGTCTGTTTGCTTGCTTATTTGTCTGAGTTCCTTTAACTTGAAAACTACTGGATATATTTCTACCAAACTTAATATTCAGAATCTACCTGCCTTTGCGTAGGTTTTAGGGCTAATATTTCTGAATACCTGAATTTACTGGGAGTTTATCCAAAACTGAAACCATGATTTTGCACTCCCGCAAAATATGCACATCCAGAATTAATTGAAAACTACCATCCTTAATGGAAATCAATTTCTAAATCTTTTTCTCATATGCATCACTTCGATAGGAAGATTAATATGGGAGATATAATGAACGGTCGGTTTATCAAGCTAAGTCCAGCGGACACATCCTAAATATGTTGTAAGTGGAGCAGATTCCTGATCTATCTATGTAAATAAAATCGTAACGACCGTGTGCCTGTACATTGACAAATTGTCGAAATTTTTGAACAGCTATCCGTTTAAAGGGCAATAATGACAATCTGCGTATTTTTTTGGCTTTAGTTTCCTGAAAATCCTAATTTTTACCGCCCTCCCCCCCCCCCCAAAAAAGAATCAAGAATGCGGCACAATCTGCCAGACAAGCTACAAAATTGAAATTTGGCAAAATTATACGTTTTAGCCTGTAACGGACGGAAAAACTTCCAAGATCTTTAAAATTTTAACTTGTATCCCCGAAGAATATCGAAATATCGAGGCAATTCTAATGACGGTGCACATCTTCGTTTCGAGATACTTCGTGGCTACCGAGCTCGATAGCTGCAGTCGCTTAATTGCGGCCAGTATCCAGTATTCGGGAGATCGTGGGTTCGAACCCCACTGTCGGCAGCCTTGAAGATGGTTTTCCGTGGTTTCCCATTTTCACACCAGGCAATGCTGGGGCTGTACCTTAATTAAGGCCACGGCCGCTTCCTTCACACTCCTAGCCCTTCACTGTCCCATCGTCGCCATAAGACCTATCTGTGTCGGTGCGACGTAAAGCAAATAAAAAAAAAATAACTTCGTGGCTAAACATTAAGTCCTGTCACAGAACGGATGGCACAATCTCCGTTCAAATTGGAGTGATCTACAACTTTAAAACACGATATGGAGATTGTTATTTTGGAAATGAATAAACATGACAAAAGAGACGGAAGTGTCAGTGCGAGCTCATTCTCGAATGATTCAAACAATTTTTGGTATGGTCAAATGTCGAAATTAATTTGGATACTTATTTGTGCAGATTGATAGTTTTATTATTCTCATTGAATGTGTTCCTTGTCCCACCCTCTTCTTTTGTGGTTATATGTCCCGGCATATTTCCACGACATTTTGGAGAAGTGGTAATTGAGCTAAGTTTCGTGTTTGATGATATGTTGTACGGTTTTTTCTGTGATTTTTTGTTTGTTTTCCATGGGTTCACTCCTCCGTCAACTTTTGTTTGCCCTCCTGACCCACCAGCGCCCAAGTAATTGTGCAGACCTGACGCTGATACGTTATTATGTACCGGGGAAGTAGCGGTTGCACATTATTGACAAATACAGTACACTTTCAGGACAGAGGTGTGAGTTTTGTTCGGGAAACTTGTAATGGTAGTTGAATATCTCCTTCGTAGTTCTCTTTCTTATGTACTATTTTCTAATTTGAAGCCTTCATCTTGAAGGTATTTCGGTGACGGATGCTCCCATCAATGTTGAAAACTTTCGTGCTTGACTGAATCGAAGAATAACCCAGGATCTTTGAACTTACATTAATTTTGGATTAATCAAATCTTGTGGTCGTTGTTTCCCATGTCGAGTAAAAGAAACACATTGATACCAATAGAGACTAAACTTGACAATTCTATGGATGGTGGATAGAATGTATACACGGTATCCCCATTCTGTCATAAGAGGCGACTTCAAATGGTGACACACTAGCTACTATCACTTGTAAATGTGAACTGCGACACGAGAACCATACCTGATGTCTTAAATTACTTCCACAAATCTTGATGTCTTCATTTACCCAGTGTCCCATTTCTTCATTTGGCCACCATTAGCACATTAAACTGGGTGAACAGCCTCGTGTGAGATTTATGATTAACGCATTTTTGAAGTGATGCTTTACAAAGCTGAGGAATGGCTGTATCTGCAGTTCAAGCACAGTGCTTGGGATCAGGCGGACACTTGTAATGAAGCATACAGACTAGGCATGATGTAGGCAAGATTGTTAGGAAACGTGTGTTCTCTAGCGACGAACGATCGTAAATTTGGCAGGCTCTGCTGTAGGGTAATGGTAGGCTAGCATGTATCCTGAAATTCGTATCATACGTGTAGTGGTTTAAAGTGTCTGGTGAAATCGTGACCATAGCCAACATACAGTAAACAAACGAACAGAGCTCCATCAGCTGATAAATAGTAGAATGTCCACTATGGATCCCAACATTGTGGGTTCACACTTAGCAGAGTCAATCGGTTTTCTGAACGGCAGAAGAGAGTATTTTACACAATCTATAACGCACGATATTCGCATGTAAACATCTCTAGTGACACACTTGGCATTTTCCTGATAAATTAATTAAATTAATTGAAAAGTCACCCATAGTTTGTCCAATAGAGAACCATTCCTGCGCCATCTAAATGATGTCAACACACAATGCCTCCACACAGATTATTATTATTATTATTATTATTATTATTATTATTATTATTATTATTATTATTATTATACTTGCAATAGTCTTGCGTAATTGAACACCATCAGATACCGACGGAAGGATTGAGATTGAACTAACATGAACTGTGAAGAGTGCTCTGTGGCCTGATTCACTCATCCCGTAACACATTTCATCAATTAGTCAACCAATCAATCACACACTAGTGATATGCATTCAGAGCAGTCACCCAGGTGGCAGATTCCCTATCTGCTGTCTTCCTAGCATTTTCTAACCTGATTGCAAAGAAAGTGGAAATTCATTGAACATCTCCCTTGGTAAGTTAATTCAATCCCTAAATCCCCTTCCTATAAACGAATATTTGCCCCAATTTGTCCTCTTGAATTCCAACTTTATCCTCATATGCGATCTTTTCTACTTTTAAAGACACCACTCCAGCTTATTCGTCTACTAATATCATTCCACTTCATCTCCCCACTGACAGCTCGGAAAATACCATTTAGTAGAGCAGATCGTCTTCTTTCTCCCAAGTCTTCCCAGCCCAAACTTCACAACACTTTTGTAACGCTAGTCTTTTGTCGGAAATCACCTAGAACAATTCGAGCAACTTTTCTTTGGATTTACTCCAGTTCTTGAATCAAGTAATCCTGGTGAGGGTTCCATACATTGGAACCATACTCTAGTTGGGGTCTTTCCAGAGATTTGTATGCCCTCTCCTGTAGCCTTTATTTACAATCCCATTTATGTGATTACCCCAACGAAGATCTTTCTTTATACTAACATTTAGGTACTTACAGTGATCCCCATAAGGAACTTTCACCCCATCAACGCAGTAATTAAAACTGAGAGGACTATTCCTATTTGTGAAACTCAAAACCTGACTCTTAACCTCGTTTATCACCATACCATCGCCTGCTGTCCATCTTACAACATTATCGATGTCATTTTGCAGTTGCTCACAATCTTGTAACTAATTGACTATTCTATACAGAATAACACCATCCGCAAAAAGCCTTATCTCTGATTCCATTTCATTCCTCATAGCATTCATGTATATAAGAAAACTAAGGTCCAATAACACTGACTTTAGGAATTCCCCTCTTAATTATTACAGGGGATAAAGCTTCACCTACTCTAATTCTCTGATATCTGTTTTCCAGAAATAAAGCAACCCATTCACTCACTATTTTCTCTAGTCCTATTATACTCATTTTTGCCAGTAGTCTCCCATGATACACAGTATCAAATGCCTCAGGCAGGTCAATCGTGATACAGACCATTTGACCTGAATCCAAGATATCTGCTATATCTTGCTGGAGTCCTACAATTTGAGCTTCAGTGTAATAACATTTCCTAAAACCGAACTGCCGTCTATCTAACCAGTTATTAATTTCGTAAACATGTCTAATATAATCAGAAAGAATGCCTTCCCAAAGCTTACTTGCAACGTATGTTAAACTGACTGGCCTGTAATTTTCAACTTTGTGTTTATCATCCCTTTCTTTATCCACAGGGACTAATATAGCAACTGTCCGTCAACATGGTTAAATGGTTAGCGTGCTGGCCTTTGGTCACAGGGTTGCCGGTTTCTATTTCCGGCAGGTTAATTTTGTGTGTGACGTCTTAATCATCATTTCATCCTCATCACGATGCGCAGGTCGCCTGTGGGAGACAAATCAAAAGACCTGCACCCGGCGAGCCGAACGTGTCCTCGGACACTCTCGGCACTAAAACCCATACGCCATTTCATTTCATTCTTCCATAGCAACTCTCCATTCATTCGGTTTAACCCCTTCATTCAAACAATAATCTAGTAAGTACTTCAGATATGGTACCATATCCCAACCCATTGTCTTTAGTATATCCCCAGAAATCTTATCAGTTCCAGCCGTTTTCTAGTTTTCAACTTTTGTATCTTATTGCAAATGTCATTGTTATCACAGGTAAATTTTAATACTTATTTAGCATTAATCACCTCCTCTATCTGGACATTATCCTTATAACCAACAATCTTTACATACTAATGTACCATTTCATTGCCCTGATAATTTCGAATCATGGTGTTAAAATCGTCGTTTTGCCGTGAATAGCGATAAAGTGTCGGAAATCATGCGGCAGAAAATACGAATTATAATATACAAACATATAGAATCAATTAAGCCATGATCGCGATGTAAGATAGTCAGACTTAAAGAATCCAAATGGCCGTGAAAAAAAATGCAGGGTGTTTCAGATTGTTAAAAAAATTATTACTACTATTCACGGAAAGAAGAAGGCATTCCAAAAATACTTCTACGGAGCAAGAATTGAAGAAGAACTAATACGTCAAGTAGTATTAAAAATTGCGCCAACCACATACATATATATCAAGTTTAACGAAGAGGAAATCTTAAAGAAACGAGGAGGAAATCGTAATTAAAGAAGGAGGATATATATTATCGAAGAATAAGTTGAACACCGAAAGTTGACGCGAGTCACCAGTTAAAAATAAATTATCGCCAATTAAGAATATATTAACGAAAGGCTGAAAGTGGATTAGAATACTATTACAAAGTTTCTGACGTAGAATTAACATTGAATTTTGGTAGAATAACTTGTTAAAATTGTAGTTAGATACAAGAGAAGTTCCTCAAGAACAACTAGATTATGTCACTAACTATGATGTTGGATATGTTTCCATTACACGCAATCAACGGCATCGTCATGAGTGGCTAAATCCGAGATGGGATTGATAACTGACCAACTCCACGCCAGCTGATTCTACAAGCCCGTAATCAGTTGCTACTTCCAATATGTGACGCAGCCATGACCTGAAGGCGGCCAGCTGCCTAAAGATGAAGAAGCCTAGCCCAGTCCAGTAATGCCTGCGGATAAAGTTAAGTTCCATGTAATTTTATTTATTCAAAGTAAATAGTACGTAAATTATACATGTAGTAATTAGAGGTTAGATGCATGATTTTCACGAAGGTTGCAATTAGATCTTCGAGATATTTTTTCAATGAGCAGTGTCGTCGCAAAGAAGTTACCATAAGCGCTTTTAAAATATGGAAATAGGTAATCTTCATTTACGGAAACCAATATCCTTATGTAGGAATGTTTTTAGACAGATATGGAGAGATTTGAAATAATGCTTCGATGATTACCAAGGAAATGTGAAACGCATAATGTGTTATAATCTAACCGTAATACGGAGAGGAGTTAGATGTTTTTTATTGGTTATTAAGATCTGGTTATCGGCAGTACGCAGTCACATGTGAGTAAATATGAACTTGATTTGTTCATACTTGTATTTCTCTTACTGGGATGAGTAATTATATGTTTTTGATTAGAAATATAACCCATTAATACAATGTTGTCACTCGGTGATAGAATATTGAGACTTTACGCCGCTTAGAAGTAATGTTAGATATTTATATGAGTAATTAAGAGTTTATTCGTCATAAATATGAGATTATAAATATAAATATTCTGAGGGATGTGTTTGTAGGGATGAATTAGGTGAAGTTGTAATATTTACGGTTGAGATATGGAGTGAGATGCATACTTGAGATTTATTGGTAGTAATTACACACTGTAATACTAACCACTGATTATATCTGACGTGTCGGCGGCATGAATTTAATAACATAAGATATTTTTGGATTAATGGGATATTCTTGTGGTAAATACGTGACGCAATTCGTAGGTTGATAACCATATATATAACCATATTTACTCATCGAAATAACATCTCCAAATAATAAATATTGAGGTAAACCTGAATTCTTCTAACAAGATTTCGCATGTTGTAACGAATCTTGATTGGTATTGGTTGTCAAAGTCATCATTTATGAAAGGAAGCATTTTCTTGAATTAAGTCTCTGCCGTTGGTAAATAAATCTTGTTACTAACTATATCCTATAAAATTCCATGAAATGGTAGTTGAACTTAGACGCAATCTTGAATCTCGATATATGTAAGACCTCATAGGATTATGACAATTTATTGTTAAGCAATACCTACATCTATTTCTTAGGAAATAATACGGATATGTTTATCCAGTAACTTGGAGAAACTGATTGATATATATATCGGAATGTATTTAAATAGCCATTGGGAGCTATAATAATGTGGAACTTCGCTTTCTCCGCTAGCATTACATTTGGAGATCATAGATATATGGAATGATGAATAATTAAAAAAAATTCAAAATAAGCAATTTCAAGTTAAATGAATACGATTCAATTTTGATGTTAACCACTTTTAATTTATTTGCTTACGACTTCATTCATACTTTAACGTAAATAATACTTTGATTACATGGATATTCAACAAGAATACTATCTAATGAGATTGTTAGTTGCGACTTATGCCACTCCTTGAAGTTTTCTTTGTTTTTACGTTGTAAGAATTATAATTTTTTAACGAGAAGAATGATTAAGCTTAATCATAAATTATATCGATTTATCCTTTCAATGAAGAAATACTGGATGTAATTGGATATTATTTTACGATTTTATTTCATCCCATATTAATTCTTTGAATAAACCAAGTATTTACATATTTAATTTAATACTATTGTAGTTTATTTTCATAAATATAGCAGATAAGCTTACGCCGAACAATTACATGATTATTCTTAGTTGAATGAGTTCGGATGATGACTCTATTGGTGTTTAAGGATCAATGGATGTGCTGGTAAATCATATCAAAGGAAATGCGGGTTCCCAGTCGGCCTCACGTTAAAATAATATACCTTATTGATGCACATTAATTACCCCTGAGACGTATCGGATAGCAAGTCGGAGATGATTTTAACGCTTTCAGCAGAACGTAGAATGGTGAAATCTGCTTAAATTGGAACTTGTGCAAGCGTGATGAACTTATTATACGCCGATTAATGGAGACAAACATAGCTGCCGATACTTGACATCACTATTAATGCATGATCCATTCAGTTGACTCCAATTTCTGATGCAATTGGAAGGGGGGGAAAAAGCCGGTGCAATACATGGGTCGCCCGATAGGGTTCTAGAAAGAGTTTCCCCCGAAGGATGGTGCACTAATGAGTGAATACTTCTCCCTTTTGAAGATCCTCATATACACTCTCCAGTTGTTCATTGATGATTCCTGGAATTTCCTTCTTGGAACATGTTTCTGACTTAAATTACCCTTTCATTTTTCACTAAAATTTGTAGGACTGCCAATTACGCTTTCCATCATATTATCCTTACGTGACTTCTTTGCTAGATTCAATTTCCTAGTAATTTCTTTAAATTTATCCTTACTTCCACAGCAATTTCTAACAATTTCTTTCCAATCTACACCTCATTCTGAGTCTCTTCATTCTTCTGTTATAATAAAGTGGGTCTTTACCATTCCGTACAACCTTTAATGGTACAAACCTGTTTTCACATTCCTCAACAATTGCATTAAACCCATCCCAGAGTCTGTTTATATTTTTATTTGCCATTGTCCACCTATCATAATTATTTAAAACTCCCTCATGCCTGATTTATCAGCAATAAGGTACTTCCAAAAAGTCCTACTTTTAAGACCATCCTTTCTAGCACATTTATTTTTAAGTACAAAAAAACAGCTTCGTGATCACTAATACCGTGTATTACTTCGGTTTCTCTACAGAACTCGTCTAGTTTTACCAGCACCACGTTCAGGATATGTTTCCCTCTACTCGGTTCCAACACTTTGTGAATCAGCTGTCCTTCCCATATTAGTTTCCCATTTGATGGTCATGCTTTCTGGTTCGCATTACCTTCCCAAATGACATTTGGTAAATTGAGATCACCCGCTACAATCATGTTCCTTCCCATATCGTTTCCCACATAGCTGAATATCTTGTCAAATAATTCTGAATCAGCATCAGTGCTACCTTTTCCTGGTCTGTACACTCCAAAGACTTCAAGTTGCCTATTATCTTTAGAAATGAGCCTTACACCTAGAATTTTATATTTGTCTTCTTTAACGTTTTCGTAGCTTACAAATCTTCTTTGAACAGATGAATACTCCCCGTCCTACCATTCCCATCGTATCTCTACGACACACACTCCAGTTCCACAAGAATATTTCTGCATCCATTATATCATTTCACAGGCAGGATTCAACCCCTATTACAATATCTGGTCAGTATAATATCTATTAAATTACTTAATTCTACTCCTGTCCTTACACTACTTATACAGTTCATCACTAACAATTTTTTGTCATCTCTACTTGAATTCCAAATCCCTGTACCCTTATTACCGCTCCCTAGACCACACCGTTTCCGTGAATGTACCCTTTACAACCCTTTTAAACAAATTTCCTGACTTATATGCCCCACTGCAGTTTCAGTGAAGGCCATCTGAGCGCAGATACCTATCTCCTACCCACCTATTATGATCTAGAAATTTCACTCCCACTTTTACACATACCCACTCCATAGTCTCATTTAAAAGTCCAATCACCTTCCAGTCAGTATCCGTCCTACAAAGTATTCCACTGATGAAAATCTCCGCTTCCTTAAACATCACCCGTGCTGCATTTACCAGATCCGACACATCCCCAAATATGTTGGTACTTATACCTACTTGCCTTACATTGTTGGTACCGACGTGAAACACTACCACCTTCTCCTTTCCCTCCTCGTTCTCTTCTACTTCTCTCATCACCTGTCTCAACCTAATCCCTGGATAACACTCTACCCTGGCACCCTTTCCTCCACACACTTGCCTCAAATGTCTAACAATGGAATCCCCAATGACCAGAGACTCAACCCTACCCACCTCATTTGATCCCCTCCCCTCCTGATGGTCCCTATCTTTCTTGACAGCTGCAGAAGCTACTTCCTCCTGCATTTTCTCCCTCCCATGACCCTGTTCTACCTGCCCTTTCCTATCCTCTGTTTTACATTTCCCTTTCCTCCCTCTTCATTTCCTCCTACTTCCACACTTCTTAGCAACAGTTCCCTGTTTCTCATCTTCCCTCTGTTGTTCTACTTGCAGTTACTCGTACCGATTTCTCTCACACATCTGTCTTGATTTCTGATCCTGAATAGAGCCTTTAACCTGCAATCCCCTTCCTTCTTCCTGTCTGTTACAATTCTCCCCTTTCCTTCCCATCCCTTACACTTATTGTATCCTGTATATAGTTAATACCTTCGTTCCTGTCTTCTGAGAGAATCCTAATTATCTCCCCCAAACTCCCCAACTCCTCCCTCATACTCCTTCTTACACTTTTTCTGGTGTACATAAAGGCAGGGATTACAAACCTCTCATTTCCATTTATCCATGTCTTCTGGTCGCCATGCCATAACAGTATTAGAATAGATCCACACGGAGCTTGAGACTAAGATATCCTTTCACTCTAACTGTAGCACCAACGACGACCAGTTGAGAAGCATACCTTCCTCTACCTACCAGCTAGTTAAGAGAGCGATGCTATCCTTGTCCTCCCCGGTACTCGTAATCTGTAACGTCGTAATCGTGTCTGGACTGTCACAAAAGTCATAGCGGTTTAAGTTAATAACATTTATTGATAAAAATAATCAGAACATTCATCCGATTAAAGAAGATAATCCTGATAAAGTAACCATTCATTCACTGCTGAAAATTCAAAGTTGCTTTACGTCGCACTGACGCAGATAAGACTTATGGCGACGATGGGACAGGAAATGGCTAGGAATGAGCAGGAAGCGGCCGTAGCCTTGATTAAGGTACATCCCCAGCACTCTCCTGGTGTGAAAATAGGAAACCACGGAAAACCATCTTCAGGGCTGCCGATAGAGGGGTTTTAACCCACTATCTTCCGAATTCAAAAAGTATTATCATTGTTATTACTACTATCGTGTGGTAATTTTGTTATAATGTACAATACATCTGTAAATTAATGTCTAGGTTTGACAACCAGTACACAGCACTCGAAGTCACTTCATGTAAGCAATCAGGCCATCTTAAAATGCACGAAGTGGGAAGTTCTCCACAATATGCATCATTGTCTGTTCCCCCAGTCGACAGTCACACTCATCACTTTCACAGAAAAGCAACATTTTAATTACGTAACTGTACGTGCCCTTTCCTGACCAAATACGGTCGCGTTTCTACCATTTACATCGCGGGAGATGAAATCCCTCAACCATCCTTCTCAGGTCTTGAATCAGCTGGGTGTTTCAATCCAACGTTCTCTCCGTTTGGTGATAACGCTGAAGGTACCGAAGGAATGAAGATCTGTCCTTAGCGGTTTGCGCTCTTTAATTGCATACCTGGTGGATCCTGCGGAGCACTGTACAGGAGAGCGTTCTTCTGACTGTTTTCTTTACCATATGACTCTTGGCTACATTTCTTCTGATGTCTGGAGGAGCTAAACCAGGATGGATCTCCAACTTTCTTGTATGCACACTGTTTTCTTACACCGGAGCACAATATTCAGCAGTCAAACACGAGGTCGAGTGCAACAGTGCATTTGGATCTTCTTATCTACTTCCTGCTAGCACATGGAGGAGATTTATGGGCTATATATAATGACTTACACCTACTCACTACCGTTTTCGACGATGAATAAATTACTGCGTAGGGGTGCTTTCAATCGATTTCGATTTGAGATCCCAATCAACTCTCCGGCTGAGACACATTGTCGGTAAAACACGACAGAGAAAGTCAAAATTGCGCAAGTAAAATAGTACTGTGACCTTGAAATCTTTATCACTCATGAAAAATAAGAAATGTTAAGTCAAATGAAGGATACCAGAAGCCAGGAAAACTTAAATAAAATCCAACAAGCTATAAAGAATATACACATGGAAGACGTTCACAAAAGTGTATTTCTGTACGGAATCGAAATCTGGGCGTAAGGAATGCAAGAGAAAGGAAGGATGAAAGGATTAGAAATGCGAATACGGAGGAGAAATAATCACACTACTTGGACAGAAATGAAAGGTAGCAGCGAGGTGCCTAGAGAAGTATGTGGAAAGAAAAGCCTCACCGATTAAAATTCAAAAAGGAAGATCAGTTTCGTTGGTCACCTTGTACGGCACAATAATGATCTTTGTAATATCTCTGAATGATGACTTGCTGAGAAGAGATGAAGATAACGACGAAGATACTTATTTCAGAAGAGGATGCACGTCTTATGCTGAACTGAAAATACTAACTCAAGACAGATAATTACGGCTTCAGCGACAAGGATTTGGCTTTAATCTTCATCATCATCATCATCATCGTCTGGAGATTTTACGCATTCCCTCCAAGAAAAGAAGGTGAATATACCCATTTCACTTCAACCAGTGTCCGACTCGTTGGCTGAATGGTCAGCGTACTGGCCTTCGGTTCAGAGGGTCCCGGGTTCGATTCCAGGACGGGTCAGGGATTTTAACCTTGATTGGTTAATTCCAATGGCCCGGGGGCTGGGTGTTTGTGCTGTCCCCAACATTCCTGCAACTCACACACCGCAGATAACACTATCCTCCACCACAATAACACGCAGTTACCTACACACGGCAGATGCCTCCCACCCACATCGGAGGGTCTGCCTTACAAGGGCTGCACTCGGCTAGAAATAGCCATACGAAATTATTATTACTTCAACCAGTGACGTTTCAATGCTCAAAGTTAAAAACCAGTCAGATGCCAGGAACATTGCACGTGATAATCGTTTACATGTACAGTCAACGTCCAGTTGAGTAGAAAAGAAGCAGATAGGACCTGACCACCCTACTGCAAGTTAACGTCGTTTCAGTATGCCTGATCAGTGGCCACCAAAGTCCACGTTTGAGTAAGCCACTATATTATTTATACCGTATTTCAAGTCTCAGTTTGCTGAATATGGGTAATGAAAGTACTCTAAAGAGAAAATTCGATAAATTCCATGTAATTCCTTACAATAATATTTCGCTAGTGGTATTCCACTATATCAAGCAGCGCTGTGTCTCTAAAGCCTAGTTTCTTGTGGAGAGGGGGTCAATTTCTCCTTCCTCGTCCTCTTCATGGCCCCAGCCAGTAACGCAATGCAAGTTCCTCAACAAAGTGTTAACACACACAACGCTTCATAACTTCAGCTATCTCATGATGCACGGTGCTTGAGACAACTAAAGCCGTAAGCTACTTTAGACTCGACTTAATCACTGATACAGTCATACACGTAATACATACTTGTTTCGAGGACAACATAAAGACAAGGGGAATGTCACATGCAAGTGCAATTAAATAAAAACCGTCAGTACCAGTACTATACTGAACCCATGACCTTTGTGCCCTAAGAACATTATGCATAAATTAACAATTAAATTAAAAGTTGGATTCTTGATAGCATGGATTTGACACGTGACGAGGGGGTGATTACCTTCGGTCCCACGCTCTGGGGTACGTGACGTCAGCCACACGTGTCGACGGCGGAAGAATCTCAAGTCATTTTTGTGAACTATTTCAAAGCGCGTGTACATGGCGTGACCCAAGCCAAGTCAAAAAAATATAGTGCCTATCAAAGGGGGTCAATCATCTCACAAATCGAACCCGTATAAATTTTAAATATCCATGAACACTACCGCCAGAAATGTAGCAAGCATGTAGTCACTTTCAAAACTCTTGAAATTACAGTTTAGTTAAGTCAGAAAATTTATAGAAATTTTCTTGGCGGCAAAGGGAGGTATCCGAAGAGAGGGGGTAACTGCTATAAATATGAAGGGACGCCATGACGAAGTCTCCTTCTCCGGCATTTGTGATACAAAGCGGACAAAAAATGGTTGAGCTGCTCTGCGAAATCAAACAACAAAAGTAGACTGAGTTCAACTGCAGATTTTAGCCATTGTGGCTAGGTCTTGACTCCATGAGGAGATAGTTTTCTTGAGTGAAATAATTGTACCAGATAGGACGGTTAAAGTACTGAATAAATTCTAATGTGATTAAGTAATTCGTGTGCGGAAATCATTATAGTCCATCGTGTGCGCTCAGCAAACAAGTGAAGGGTATTTTCTTTTTTAATGCTTTATTCCAGGAAACCTGAAGAAATATAATAATGATATGGAAAGCCATGAATGTAAAAATGGCTAAATAAAATGCCAGGGTCGCAGGTGAGCCCTATGACGAACAATGGTGTGACTACATCAGGTAATGTGACTTTCCATCTTACTACCTATTATATCCTGTGTCATGATCTTTAAAAGTGTATTTGAATGGGGATATACGACGCAGTGGTCACCCCTACTAAGTTTTGTAAATGTGAGAATACGACTAAAAGAGTCATTTGTTTTATTTTCCACTTGGATAAATTTTTGAAGTCTTGCGAGTGCCGTATAATGTTGTAAAAGTTATTGAATAGGGTTTCGAAGTGATATCACGTCCAAAGTAGATCGTCATCCGTGTGAGTGTACTGCCTATATTTTATGATGTCAAATTAATATGTTCATTCGACGTAAAATTTTTCTGTCTGCAATTTGACGTTAATAATGTAGGAATCCATGGTTACTCATTTTCAATCAAGTGGAAGCGCGCTGTCGGGTGATAATCTAGGGTGATGAATTTGGTCACGGAGATAAACATTTTTCTAGGCCCATTTTAAACTGTGTCTGACTGACAATAAAAAGATCTAGTAGAATGTTTCAGTCATTTTTTTTGTAAAAATGAAGTTATTAAATACGATATCATTTATGCGAAGTTATTCATGATTAATGCATTGTGCGATATTAGACGTCGAGATTTCTAGTAAGGATTTTATTCCAGTTCTTTGTCGATGATAATTGTGGAGCTGGGAAACAGAGGTTAGTTTTGTTGATATGAGATTTGTGAATCAGGTTGGACCTGTCATTGAAGCCGGGACACGATAGCCCGAGGTATATTTTATAATGTTGGGAATGGAAAGAAATACATAGAAATCCATAGCGGTATTAATTTGCGACGCGTATAATTAGTGTGGACATCTTGAAGCATAATCTGTGCATTTTTGGTGGTTAGAATATCGTATTTGTTTAATTATGTCGGCAGAGTTTAAAGGTGAGCATTTTGAGAAGCCAGTCAACTGGAACAAACCAGGTGTTTCACGTTACTGCCAAGCGAACTTGGGGACGAGAGGCCTCAGCTGTGAGGGTTACACCATATGATAACGGGACAGGCGTGGAATTGAGATTGTACTGTATTCTCCGCCGGGGAGAACGTTAAAATGCTGGATTTAGTTGAAATTCATAGCCGTTAATAATCTGAGTATTGTGAAATACTGTAAAATTTGTTTAATTGGGGACGTAATGAACATTTGAAATCACGAACTTTGAGTATAAGGAACAGAGTAACCAAATTCAGGGTTGTCCAAAATATAGTGCGATGGGGTGTGATTGGTTTGTCTGTGAGGGGTGTGCAAAATTCATAAATGGTATGACGAGATATGACATCGTAATTATATGGCGAGTTGTTTGGTTTGTACGTAGATTATTAGGATATCCAAGTGTTATAACGGTTAGGACTAGATTAGATTTTAAAGTGTGAGATCATGAGACAAGATACATAACTGGACATGAATTATGTAACAATTCTTTTCCAGCCAGATAAATATCACAAGCTTGAATTCACATCACAGCTGCGTAGGAATTTGTGAAGAAACCAGAGTCCGCGGAGATAAAATTTACTGTTCTTTAACATTTCGTAAAATCATTTAAATTTATTTAATTATTAAATTCAGTGAAACCGCATTTTGAAATAACTTTAATCAAGCGAATAACTTGGAGATGCATTCTGGAAATTTTAGTTTGTTTTCTGGGGTATATTATTTAAATGTAAAGTAACGATTAAGGGGACATATCCGAAGGAAATGGATTTTACTGCCACAAAGTTTGTGAGCATTGCTCTTGTAATTATTGAACTTTGATTGATTGAGCAGTGAATGTGCTGGGGATAGTAAAGTGGAAACTTTGGTCATCAACCGATGTAACTTAATTGTGTTTAGCCTTCAGCCTAGAAACTTGGATGGTCAGGGGGTCATCAACCTCAGTGACTTAGATTAGGGCCATATGCCACTGTAGCATCATTTTCCTTGCGGTCATCATCCACAATGACTTTAAAGTAACTTAGAAGTTTAGATGTCGGTCTATGACATAGACGCAGGTCACATCGATTCAATTAAGGGTCCATGCCGTAGAACCACTGTGTGGCACACACCAATTGGACTGCCTTAATTATACCCAGAGTCCAGAGTTCGTGTTACGAGGGCTGGACCATAACGAATCACTATGATGGTACATGTGGTCTCACATGGAAGCCGAATTTAAGGATTTCCAGACTTTCCTTTCTTAAATAATTAATAATTGAGACAATGGTTTCTAGTAAGAATGCCCATCAGGCAGTTACGTTAAAGTCTCACACCAGTGTTCTGACGTTTATGTAAAAATGATTGTGGTGTCCAGTGGACACAATTTACTTCTATGATACCGTTGACATATTCAGATCGCTTCAGAATTTTCCTGAATAAATAGGAATCTTTTAAACAGACCTTTCATTCCAGTAGATAGATTAGAATTACTGAACCCTACCTTTACCTCAGCAAGTGACGAAGAACCCGATACGACCCAAGAGAGAGATCTCATGAACTTTGCTGATAGGTAAGAAAGGTAGGTATCCCTCAATATGGACCAAAGGGTTCAATACCTAAAAAATGGCGCTCTTCAATTAGTACCTATGTACAATCTCTAATTTATGTATTTATTTATTTTACAGTATGAAGGTACAGAGGCCTAATCCCAGTTACGTCTCGTCTTGACAAATATCATTTAAACTCTAAATACGCCAATACAAAGGAGAATAAGAATAAGAATAAGAAGAATACGAACACAGTTGAAGGTTAAAACTACAAACAAAAACACTCATACAGGGTGAAGCCGAATTCCACCGCAAAATTTTGGAGGGTGTTGATGGATACCTTCTCTGTATTGTTATAAATTACCCGTCATCTCCAGTGGCTAACAAGGGGTTAAAAGTTAATTTTCTGTCGAAAATAATTCCTAGACTGTACATTTTCAAGTATTATTTCACCAATACAATATGTAGGATAAACAGTATATGTTCCCTTTTCTTGGTAAATACCATAACTTCACATTTATTAATATTTAGGAATAAATTATTACTGTCACTCCATAGTGTAATATTGTCTATACTACGTTGCAAATTATTCTCGTCACTGCAATCATATATGGTCTTAAAGAACTTTACGTCGTCATCAATCATAAACAACCAGAGTAACGAAGTATTTAAGGCAAATCATTTACCATAATGAGAAATAGGAGAGTCCCAAGATTGGACCCTTGTGGTACACCAGGAGAACTAACAAAATTATGTGAAATTTCGCTTTTGAAACAAACATATTGCTATCTACAGTATATTTAAATAGGAACTTAATAATTGAATTAATGGTTTAGAAACTTCAAGGTGATGCAGCTTTGTCAAAGGAATTTATAGTCAACTTTAGTAAAGGCCATTTTTAGATCCATGCATATTACATCGGTTCTTCTATATGTGTTGTAAACGTTTTTAGTAAAACCCAGCAAGGTTGTAATGACAGATATGCCGTCCTGAGAGATCTACCTTAATATAGGCGTAAATCCTAGATTACAGTATGTGCTCATACACCTCTGCTATAGCATTAATTACTGAAACAGGGTGATAGTGCGCTACCATCTGTGAGTTGCCTCTCATTAGGACTGGAGTAATGTTTGCAATTGTCCACTTTTCCTGGAAGCAGGAAGTCTATAAATAAAGACTGAAAATGAAATTATGTCAACACAGCCCTTGATTATGTATTGGTGGGATTCCATCATGTCTACCAGATTTCCTAGGTTTAAACTTTATATTATTTACTGTTATTATTTTGTCTACCGTAATGTGACTCATGTTAAACTTATCGGCCCTGGGCAGAACAGAAACTTCATTTAAGTTGTAAGTAAAATCCAAATTTGACATACACTGATGAGAAATATTCGGCAAAGCTGTCTGCAATATATCCAGTCATATAACAACTTTCATTCAGTATAAATGAGATCTCACATGGACGTGATTACCGCTTACTTTTAATGTAAGCCCAAAACTGACTAATACTATTCCTAATACCATTTTACCAATTTTGAATATAAACATCACAATCCATGTGGAATTTTGTTTTCAATTCCAATAGAAGCTGCCTAAATTTCTTATGGTAATATATCGAAACATTTCTTTTTTTACAGCACATTTCTTAAATTTTACGGATTGAATAATATCACGTGTGAACCAGACTAGATATTGAACCCTTGACCTTTTGGAAATTAAAGGTTTCAATATATGGATTTTCCAATTACTATCTGCTTTGCAACGCACTTTTTGAATCATTTGTAGAGTGCTGTATTTTTGCAGAAATACAATAAACTCCAGTCGAAGTCTCGTATATAGTAATGGAGCTGCAAAAATATCGGCCTAATTAAAGTTGTAATATTCACAATTAATTCTAGCAGGCAATAGAACCTTTTTAATGGGTGGTAAAACTGAACAAAGTGCAGGGTGATATAAGACTTCAGGTACAAACTTGAATGCTTCAGTTCAATTTGAATATTATCTAATACCAAATCTAATGTCCTAAAATGACAATTTTGAATATTGTTACGTGATATTAATCCGAGATTACGACTGGTCATTCATACTTCACTAAAGTTATAACTGACATTAATAACTTCAGGTATGTTGAAATAATCCACAGTAAGGCAGTCCGATATTAGAAGACCATCTATGTTTTCAATGTAATTATAATATACTTTATATATAGAAAGTTTAGAAGAGGGAGTAATGCAGATAACACTCGTGAATAATCTAAGAGTATGACCCTGGATCTAAACAATTATTCACTGATACCTTTGCTCTTGGGCCGATGACCAAATGTTAGGCGCCTTTAAGCAACAATAATCATCATCATCATCATCATCATACCGTTGTTTGTTATAATTAGAGCACAGTTTGTATTTCTACGCCGTTTTGACAGCTATTGAATCTCCACCACCTCTAGTCTCCCCAGATACAATCATATCCCTCTCATTTCTGAACACTGCAAAGCGATCCGCTCAGAACTTACTATCCATGATATCCCGACCAAGAAATACTGTCAGTACAATTACATCATAATCACAACAGAGATTTTTTTAATAAATGCAACAGTTTTTGTTGTAATACGCCGAACATTTTGATAATAAATAGCTAATTCATTCCCAGGACATCAAAAAAAAAGTAGATGATTACAAATATTAGAAAACAAGAAACACCGAGTTCGATATCTGTAGTTGCTTTAGTGCAGCCAGTGTCCAGTATTCGTAAGATAATGGGTTCGATCCCCACTGTCAGTAGCCCTGAAGGTCGTTTTCCTTGGTTTCCCCCATTTTCACAGGGCTGTACCTTAATTAAGACCACGGCCTATTCCTTACCACACCTTGCCCTTTGTGGTCCCATCGTCGCCATAATACATATCTGTATCGGTTCGACGCAAAACAACTTGTAAAACAACAATTACACAAAATTAACTCAATAATTTCAAAGAAAAATTAAATAAACGTATATATAAATACATGGAGGTCACAGATTATTTATCGACAACATGAATGGGGCTTCCATCTACGTTACTAATAGTGATCTTACGACGTCTACAAACCCAGATGTATTTATAGTCCTTTTCACGTTGCAGCTGCTTTTCCTTTGCAAATAAAACTCGTCTGCTCGTCTGACTTATATAGATTAGGTTGAGAGCAGAGATGCCGAGGTAGATTGTTGCTAACATTCGCTTGACCGTGCGCTTGGCGAGTAACGGTCCTTTGCTGGTCCTAACGAATTCAACTATAATTCCAGAAGTTGGACGATTAGTAACCTATTTCAATCCATGACAAGCATAAATCATGTGTTCCTTCAAATGTATATGGACATCAACTTGAAACTGTCCTGAAGTGTTCCCCGGATACACTGCTCAGTAGTGGACATTAAACGGGGTGGGTGATCAGCTCCTTTCTACTCTTCAATTCAGGGGGTAGCCATGGTCCTTTTGAAGTGTTCACCACAAACTGATGTTCTACTGTAGACAAAACGCAACTGGTAAATATGTCCCGATATCCTTCCCTCTTTTACGTACTCTGGAATATTACAAGAGGACCAAGTCCTTGCTTGACAAACACTCCACATCCGCCAAATGTCACTGTGGGCACTGTGCAGGCTGACATGTATCGTTCGCATGACAATCTTCACACCCAAACCCTACCATCTGACTGCCGCGTGATACAGCGGTATTCATCGCTCCAAATAACCCATCTTCAGTGGCGATGTTTTATATTCAACCTTACGCACCGCTTAGAGTTCACTGGAGAAATCTGATTTTCTGCGGGATGCCTGAGCCCATAACCCCAGCCCTCGTATCTCTCTCGTAGTGCTACTTCTCATGGTATTAATAGTTCAGTGATGGTACTATACGTTGTCGTGCGATTTTACCGTGCCCATCCCTTTCTTGAATGTTCGATGTTACCTGTCAAACAACACATGTGCCCTACCCAGCCGTGGCTGTGCCTTCCTATTTGCATTCCACAATAATTAACGTCCCCGACAGCCGACTTGGGCAACTTCAGAAGAGCGAAGATGGCCCTCACTAATAATTGCTTACTGACGTGGCAACGATCAACTATTCCATGTTCGAAGACACTAAGCTCCTTTGCTCCACACATTCTGTACGTATCTGGCAAAACTGAGCAACTTCGAGCCTTCACCAGCAGCGGTGGCCGTAAAGACATCAGGGATCTGACTTACGTGTACAAAAGGGTTGTCCAGATACTTTTGATCAGATAATGTATGCATGAACGTATGAATATTGTATAGAATTACACAATTCCGACGTCCGCTTAAGGAACGATTATACATTTCGTTGCATAATACAGCGGAAATGAACCGCAGTAAATAAACGATTGTTCACTAATTCAGTTTGCTTCTTCGCGGTCATTCGCAATTAATTGTTAGATCCCTTGCGCTTTGATTCAAGTTTGTCCCATAGTCTCATTAGCTGAGTTTTATTTGTTACTGAATTGATCTTCATCACCGGGCAGAATACGTGAGTGTAGAGCGTGCTGTTCCGAGTTAGTCTAGTATACCATCTCAAAAATATGGTCACTTCTGTTTTAGGTGTCTAATTCTTTGTTTCATAACCTACTTAATTACTTGAGTACCTTTGTAGTCGAATTCGGACCTTTGATAGAAGAACCACCCACCTCACATAGACGTTGAAGTAGACTCTGGAGAACGCAATACATTCCTCATTTGCTAACTCGTTCAAGACTACAAATGTGACAGCAAAAACGAGCGTCCTTGGTGGCTGATGGCGTATCGCAGCATTTCTCCAACATTCTTCGTATATTCAGTTCTAGTCTATATTCTTAGTTGGGAAGTATCCCAGACGTAGAGCGGCACTACATATTTCAATAAGGTACTCTATTATAATTACTGGAAGTTACTTTGAGTACTATGTTGGCGATGAAGTAAGGTCCTAGTAATTTATGGTTTTTAAGTCGATGAATGATTTTATGCATACTTCGCGAATGTTTATGAGTCTAGGGGAGCCTTGAAGGATGTTAGTCCGGCGAGTCCTCCTGCGTGAGAAAAGAAGCCTTGGTTATTGGGGTTTCAAATATAGGATAGTGGAGGTAATCAACAGAAGCTTGCAGACTGAACGTTGAAGGGCATAATGGTCTGTAATTAAGATGTACGTATGTATTTAGTTTTTTTACTTTGTAGAAAGTAGAGAAAAAAGTTTGTGTGAATGTTCCTATTACGCCACTTCCTACACCAGTAGGTATTAAGTGTATTTAATTTTGAATCTTGTCGATGAGAATTTATTGAAAACAATAATATAGCCCTTATGCTTTCAAGGTGACGATCTGTCGGTATCCACAGTACCTGAGAAAACTGACATGGTAACGATCCACTGTTACCAGACTTTGTTGTTATTATTTCGTTATTTACATGCCAGATAGCAGCATTTTGCACGGAAAAAGAAGAGCATAGTTTTAACTCACGTTATACTCCACGGGAACTGCCGACTATCAGTATTGATATTCTTAGAGTTTAATACATAAGCTCACTGGAGTTCGGTGTCTTGTTTAAGTCGTGGTTGCCGGCAAACATGCAAGCATTTCCCTCCATTTTTGTTGATGATAATGATTATGTAGTGAAATTAAGCTGTATCTTATTTTTTTTTGCTGTTTGTTTTACGTCGCACCGACACAGATAAGTCTTATGGCGACGATGGGATAGGAAAGGCCCAGGAATGGGAAGGAAGCGGCCGTGGCCTTAATTAAGGAACAGCCCCAGCTTTTGCCTGGTGTGGAAATAGGAAACCACGCAAAACCATCTTCAAGGCTGCGGACAGTGGGGTTCGAATCCACTATCTCCCGGATGCAAGCTCACAGCTGCGCGCTCCTAACCGCATGGCTAGGTCGCCCGGTTTAAGCAGTATCAAATGCATTATATTTAGCTTACTTGCTAGTTCATTTAAATAGGTTCCTTAGGTAAGTAGGTGCATATTGTAAGTGAAGTGTTAGATATAGCCCAGTCGGTATAGGTCATGTAGGTTAGACCTAGTTATTTATCACATGCGATATGGCGGAGACAGTTCTTTTAGCTGACGAAGTCACTGAATATCTTGACAGTTATTCAAGTGATGTTTCTTTGTCCGAATCAGAAAGTGTAGATTACGATGTTAATAATAATCCAGCACCTCCCGTAAGAAATGTGTATTTTATGCAAAATGGCCGACCTTTTTCAGCGATACATCACTTTACACAATTTAATCTATCCTTGGATCTAATGCACATATAATCTTGATATTCACCATGCTAGTAAACAATAATGTGGCCTTTCCACTAATATCAATAACAAATTTGTGTATTGAACATCATTTCTCAGAATTACTTCAAAACTTGAAAATTCTGAAACTTGTAACTTTGTTTCCGGATTTGTTATTTTTTTTTTTTAAATTGAACTCTTCTGGTTTAGGAACATGACTTACATGCAATGATATTAAGTGATAAATACTCTGTAAGTTTACAAACTTTCATGTTGATATCTTTATTAGTGCCTTGCATAAAATTTTAAAAGGAATGTGTGCATAGTGGGGTAAATATGGCGGACATTTTTCACAGATCCATCAGCTGAGAGCTCGAAAGCGGAACGTAATTGTGTGTGAATGTTCCTATGGTGCCCCTTCTTACGCCAGTAGGTATCAAGTTTATTTAATTTTGAATCTTGTCGATGAGAATTTAGTGAAAGCAATAACATAAGGAAACACTAATATCTTGCAAAATAAATATTGAAACTTTAAACACATTTAATTATTCCTGGAAAATTATTTGCTACTTATTGAGTAGTAAACTCTCCGTGTATTATGTCCGTATTAGTGGACATATACGATATCTAGAGATAACAAAACGACCTATCAAATCACTGACTGGACCACTGCGTTACGCCACATTTGGAAAAAAAGAGAACAGGTCAGCAGGGTACTCGCATATAACTCACACATACAGTATCCTACGATCAAATAAAACCAATGTTAGCTCAAACACGCAAAATATCTGCTTAGTTTGTTTACAGTATTGGACCTGTTTACTCAGCGTGTTCCAGCTGAATTGGACGCTTCCTATGTTTTGTCTTCATAAGCAGCTAACGGCACAAGCGATACATAATATACGTTAAAAATTCCATCAGACCTGTTACCTCGTTAATAGCCCTAAAGCTGCTCAGTTTGGGGCAGGTCGATGCCTGAAAGTTACGTACGTACGATAACTAATTTCACGATCCGGTAAACAACGTTGGTACATCATTCCAGTTTATTTTAAGGAACATAGTACTAAATGTTATGATATAGTAAGTATGCTAGAACTAAAGCGGACGTCTTAAAACATTTTTGGAACGTAGGCTACTCCTGCGTGTGCTAAATATAAGTATGCCAGCAAATGTATTTCATATAAATATTAATAACAAAGACAATCAAAACACATGTTGGTCCGGGTTCTTAGCTGAATGGCCTGCGTAGTGACCTTTGGTTCAGAGGACCGCTGGTTCGTTTCCCGGTCAGTCCGAGGATTTTGACCGCATCTGATACGTTTCTATAGCTTGAGGACTGAGTTTGTGTTCTACACACAAATCGCACGGCAAACCTCTACATAAATACGCAATAGTGAATATGTTTCTCCACATCAGAAAACACATCCGGCCAAAAAACTGGATCAAATGCACACAAAGCGCCGAACCCACGCAATTAGGGAAAGGCCGGGAATAAGAAGAAAATTACAACGCGTGCTGGATTTTTATATGAAAATTCACGTCGTTGTGGTCTGTATTTCAGATTAAGTGGGCGAATCAGAGCACGGTTGCAGTGTATGGGATCCACACCAGGATTGTTTGATACGAAAACTGGAAAAGATCCAAAGTAAGGCAGCACGACTTTTCCCGGGTAATTTCCGACAAAAGTGTGGTTTACGAAAATGTTGCGAACTTTGGGCTGGGAAGAATTTGAAGTAAGGAGATGAGCTGCTCGACTAAGCGGTATATTTCGGGCTGTCAGATGAAAAATGGTGTGGAATGGCATTAACAGTAGGAAAGATCATAATATGAAAAAAAAAGTTGGCATTTAAGGAGGACAAACTGGAGCAAATATTCATTTATAGGAAGAAGAATTACGGATTGGAATAATTTATCAAGGGAATTGTTCGAAACATTACGAAGGTATTTGAAATCATACAAGGAAGGACTGCCCCCTGGGCGACAGCTGTAAGTGCAGATTGATTGTCCCGTGGCTCTAATTGCGATATCAACTGTAACGTAAAACTCCAAGCTTTCATTTTATAAAGACTATTAGAGCATCGTATGAATCATTGCCTGCATTAGTCAAGTAATAGCTGCGAACGCGACTATGGAGGTACCTGAAGAAGTTTAGCCCGTAAGCCTTCTGCTACTCCTCAATCAGTGCACTCGTTTCTTCGACTTCCAGGAGAAGAATGGAAAGCTCTTCCTTTCCGGTTAGTCAAGCACGCCTTTGCTCCCTTTATTAGGCAACCTTCATTAATTTATGTATACATCATGGATAGTACATACCTTCCATTTTTGTAATGGAAGGGACCCTGGTAAGATTTCTACCGGGCCACAATATTGTCTCAGAACGAACTTTATATTCAAAGAAATTTGCAGTTTCCAAGCGAGTTGGCTGCGTGCTTCGGTTCACGTAGCTGTGATCTTGCATTCTGGAGATGGCGGGTTCGAGTCCCACCGTTGGCAGCCCTGAAGAACGTTTCCTGTGGTCTCTCATAACCAACTCAGACATGTGCTACCTTCCAAATTATAGCATATTTGCCCCGCCTAAGAACTTTCACATCAAACTTCGATCTCAATATAAACTGGAGGAAAGTCGAAGAAGAAGAAGAAGAAGACTAAGAATAAGAAGAAGTGCTTCTCCATGGGTTACTTATGCCTCAGACCAGAATGAAAGATGGAACTCAGATCTATAGCTCATTCCATGTTAAGAATACAGTATTGCTCTTATGACAACAGTGTTGCCATATCGAACGGCTCTGCTCAACACCTTCGCGGGAAAATGGTGGCACACAAATTTTTGAAATTCAGTATTTAAGTTCAAGACAAAAATCCCTAGGAACTAATCTACAAATTATTTTTGATTAACTAAAGGTGCCGGGGGGTTTACAGGGCTATTTTTTGTTTTTACAGAATCAAAGGTAAACTAGGCACACAAAAACCCTCAGCATTGAAGTGTAAGGCAAATTGTGGAGAAAATAGGCAAATAATGTTTGTGGGTTCAAGGGGTGAAGGGTGCATTTAATTGCATTTAATAAATTTATCCAGGTAATAAAGGTTAGAAAACCGACGCAACTAGTAAATATTGTAGATTACTAGACAAAATATCACATTATTAAGGAAAAACCACACACGTAGGCTTATCGCATAACTCTCACTCAGCACAAGACAATTACCACTGACTTAAAACTTTAAAACACACACGCAACAAATAAATACTGTAAATGACTTCACTACGGCAGTGAGATGCCGACTACACGAGGCTTGTACCAGAGCAGCAAAGAAGGAAAATGAAGGAAGGCAACGAAGCGATGGCTGTTCCTGTCATTGTGCTTCCTCCCTACAAATGTATTTATGAAAAAGAAACGTTTATGTATTCATTTTAATAACTCAAGGCAAAATACCTCATCCTTTGTATCTATCCTTCATAATACATTACAAAGTACAGTACTATCCCTTAATCACGAGTAATTATGGGTGTCTCAGAGGGGGTGTGTCCACTCCTTGTAGGTCCATAAGACCAATAATGTTTTCATAACGTGGAATGAGCTTTAGTAAAAGACATGTTCTAGTCCAATGGTTGTGGCAGTGAAATTGAGCCAGAAGAGAGTAGTCGTGCAGAACAAAGAACACGACGAGCAAATGATACACCTAGGGTGTAGCCTATCATCGAACATGATATTTAAACATTGAAAGGAGTGGTTCTTAACATTTTATAGTACGGTGAACTATATTTCGTAGTGACCTCCCGCAGTACACTGACGGACCAGTTGACTGAGTCCTGATTATGCGCGCACACAGTTTGCTTTCATAAGTTTGTTCTTTGTAGTCTTGAACTCGTAACACCACTTCGTCCGTGTTCTGGTATGATTTGAGGTGATGAATTTCACACGTCTTACACATTATTGCGTAAATTTTGCTTTATTGAAATCCAAGTAGCCTACAGTGTGGGTGAATTTCTGATTAAAAGAAGAAAAGTTGAAGATGAGACAATGACGGAATCAAACAGTAACCGAAGTGGGATTGAACTAATTGAAAGTTTGAGTGAAGTGAAAGCAGTATGGCATGTTTTGGCAAACCTAACCACTTGATAAACAACACACAAAGCCAGAAAGGACCACGTAATTCGGAACGAACCGGCAGATGGAGGCAGAAACGGGCGATGAGTGCAGGGGTGGTTGTAGATTCTCAGACAACTACGATTACTGTTCATATGCACTTTATTCTACAGTAAACTACAAATCGCCAAGAACAAGGCTTAGGCTGATTCTCCACGAGCAGGTAAAACGCCGCTGTTCGCCCGCTACAAACCCGCTTGTGGAACAGAACCATGGGGTGTTTGTAGAGCTGTCTACACGGGCGGTTTGCACGCCGCGGGTGGACGCGTCTATGAGCTGGCAGGCGGGTCTAACGCCAGCAGAGGCGTCATTCCCGCTAGCGGTAGAACAGCGAGTCATACTCCACGTGGCGGCAGTGAGCAGTTCACACGCCTCTGTCGCACGATAGGAACTGCCTGAAGTGTAGTATATTCTTTACTAGCTGATCTACCCGTGCTTCGCTACGGAATTCTACATTGTATACAGAATTCTAGGTTAGATAGTGTACACGTTGTGAGCAAGATTGTATTAAATTCCATAGCTCTTAACATTACCCTAGAAACGCGATAGGGAAGTCACCAAACGTCTTTTTTTCATATGAAGACTGGGTTAGGGAATATTCGTTGTAACGGTAGGCCCGCTTGGCTACCATCAGTCACAATCAAGATGGGGAACATTATAATGGCAGACACTCAATCTCCACCTGCCTTTTAACATCCTCAGAAAGACCATTTTCCCAACTGAAATGAACATAGGTCATTACATTGAGTCAGTAGGAATGGCACGATTAAAATCAATGTTGTCATGTGAAATACTCGATCAAATGAAAAACCACACATTTTCTCGATTTTAACGAACAGTACTACGCTTCCGATCTAACAATCCAAATTTTCAGAGCTGGAGTGACCAAGCCGCAGACAGCCGTGATCCGTGAACACTCTTCGTCCTTTTTTTCGGCGGAGGGGTGGAATAGTGGAGAGTCCCAGGGCAAAAACTATGTCATTTTACTACTCTGTTTCCTAGGAATACACGATGAATCGGAAAATCTCAATTCACTACACTGGCGGGGGAAGAAACTATCTGACTTGGAAGCAAATTCTTCTTCAAAGCCAGAGGAGAAAGCCCCTCTTCACTGATAATTTGGAATGAAATGAATATAGATTTAATAAAAGTGAAGCGGAAGAAGCTTTTCTTAAGAAACGGCTCTGTTCAGGGTGAATTTTGAGTTAATTTAGTGAATTGTGGTGCTATAATTTTGAGTAGACCTAAATTGTAATTCTAGACCAGGTCATACTACTACTACTACTACTACTACTAAGTGAGCCTCTGCCTTAAATGTGCACATTGCTCATTCAATACAGCGCGTCAGAGTAGGGATCGAATGGCTGGAATACTATGATGAACCAGTGTGTTACGTATGTATGAACCAGAGGAATGGAATGCTAAAGAAGAAAGTTTTCTAACTCCCCAGCTATTTCCCGCCAATATTCAGTCAGGCTGTTTTACTCTGTATGCAGCAGTAATCCCATCTATCGGAGTTGAGTGGCAGCATAAGAGATAAAGAACATCACAACAAAGAATGGTCAATATCATGTTATTGTTGATGAATGTTATGCGCCTTCGATATCGTAGGACTCACATTTAGTTTTCTAAATACCACTCTTATCACAGTCGGTGCGGTAAAACTGAATAAAACATAGAGGTAAGGGTGTATTCTGCCAGAAGGCAGGTCCGAACCTCCGCAGAGGTGTGCCTGAGCCGGAGTTTACGTGCGGTAGGTGGCCAGTTCCTTTCCGCTCCTCCATTCCCTTACCCCCGACCAACAGCGCGTGGCAACCCATCCAAATCTTGACCACGCCCAATGTTGCTTAAATTCGGAGATCTCACGGGATCTGGTGTTCCCAACACGGCTACGGCCGTTGGCAATAAAACATAAATGATCGTAAATTGTATACTCTCTAACATTTGTTATGCAGTACTTTTCGATAGGACCATTAACTTATTGTAGGTATTTAAAAAAATAAATTGTAGGTGCCTTTCCCTGAACTGCAATTTCAGCCAGGGTGAATAAAATTGTTTATAGCTTAGACTGTAGTTTCTTATTCCCCGACTCTATGTATCGATTTTCATTATATTCTGTTAACCCATTTTCTCCTGGTTCAGCGTTGATATGGACTTAGCAACAAAAATACAAATTCATGAATGTCTCCCATATCATAGCCGGTACGGTAAACATGTGTGAGACATAAATGATCCGAAATTTAATTCTATATAACTTGAGTTACGTAATATCTATCGATAAGACTAATAATAATATAAATATTTGAGAATTAAATTTCAGGCCTTCCCCTAAACTACCATTTCATTCGTTTAGTAATATGAACCTTAATAAGTTCAAACAGCTCACCCAATGAAGCAATTGACATTCTATAATATTGGAAAAATATTTCCAGATAGCTCCTGTGTTCGCAAAACGTTCAATGAAATTGTCCAGTGGTGAGCCGATTCGCTAACGCAGGGTGAGTCCACCAACGTCTTTTCTTACAAGGTTTCTTTTTTAATATTACTATTAACTGTAGTTGAACAGCTCCGACAACATAACCTATTTGTACGACATCCATCATTATAGTATGGCAGGATTATCGTTGGTGGAGAATGGCTGTGCGTGTCGCCGGCGTTTTTGGCGCTGTTTACAGGCGTCAATTCAACCGCTCGTGTAGAATAGGCAAAAAGTTTGAGCGGTCAGGCGGGCGAACAGCGGCGTTTTACCTGCTCGTGGAGAATCAGCCTTAGTAGCCTTACTCTGCTCTCAGTTGCCCCAGTCATATGGTACGGTAGTTAAATTCTCCTCGTTGCTTTTCGCAAGAATCAATCAAGCAGTGCAGTCTGCCTGCTGCAGTGTTAAGCCGTAAAGCCTTCAAGTACTTACCACAAAACCAGTGGTGATGGATTTGACGTACTAATTGTGTGATCTCACCCATTCCACTTCCACAGTAATACTCGTCATTGTCATAGTAATTAAAATCCTATATGAAGAGATAATAAATTACAATATGTCTTCATTAAATGAATAGTCTCCCATGCATTATATAATCTGGACGGTGCCATGTTTCAATTCAGATCGTACTTTATCTCTATGACTCATTAATCAGAAGAACAATCAATTTGTCATCTTTTCTGAGCTCCATGGAGTGGAACGCAGCTACTACTACAGTGAGTGCTGTCTGCTCGTTACAAGTATTAACAGCAGAGTCATGCTTGTACATAAAGGTGTCCGACTCCTTCACTGAATGCTAAGTGTTGAGGTCGTTTCAGAGGGTGCTGGGTTCGGTTCCAGGTTAGGAAATGGATTTTAGCAGCGTTTGGTGAATCCTTCCGGGAATTACCATTATTCTTAATTCACATCTCTTCATATACACACAACATGCACACTGCCAACAACCACCAAAGAGAGACGCATTATTGAATACAACGCGCCGAGCAAGTAACTGTGCGGTTTGGATCACATACCTATCAGCTGGCATTCGGGAGATAGTGGGTTCGAACCCCACTGTCGGCAGCCCTGAAGACGGTTTTCCGTGGTTTCCCATTTTCATACCAGGCAAACGCTGCAGTTCTACCCTAATTAAGTCATGGCCACTTCTTCTCCAGTCCTACCTCTTCCTTACCCCATCGTCGATTGAGAAGAATAAATACGACACATCCAACTTCTAAGTCTAACTTATGAGATGACATGCCTAAAAGATGAAGATATTCAGAATTTCAACAGGATAATGTTCTTCATCATTAATATCATTGCATTCTACGGAGTTAATGTAATTTAGATTATTTTTCTGCTTTAAAATATTTAGAACCTGATGGTTGAAGACGTTAACTTATTGGTCTGTTGGGCATATAATTGGTACTTTCGAAATAGTTTACTTATTACTTGGATGCAAAAAAGAACCAAATAAATCTTATACAATATTTTTGAAATCTCTTATTTTGAAGTCTTAATAATATCATTTTGACTTAGTTCTCCACTGCCAAGTTTTAGAATCAGTTCGCTGTTGTTTGGATCAGCAGTGCTTTCCTCTTTAATTTAAAAATCGTAATTTCGGGGCATAGAGTAGAATATTTTAAACTTAACTCAATAGGAGTAGGGAACAGCCTAGATATAAAATCCTGGTGGCATTGACGTTCGAAGTAGTTTGAAGTGGTTCGACACTTGTACAGTTAGTGTAATTTGACATAATTTCCTATTTTTACAGTATGTATAGTAGCTCATGAAAAGAATTAGCGTTAGAACTACGTTCCTCTCTTTTAATATTAAATCAAAATTTTAATTGTGTTATGTTGGGTATTCAGCCCGAAGGCTGGTTTGATCCTCTGCAGCTCCGCCAACAGCTGTCATAATTCCCCAGGCGTCACTGAAGAGGCGTACTAGGGAAATGAGGCGTGAGGTAGTTTCCCGTTGCTTTCCTTACCGAGCCAGCCGTTGCTATTACATATCAGTATGCCAGGCCCAATGAAATGCGTGCACCAATCGATCCTATGAGTGATATTTTCACACCATTCATAACAGGGACTGGCTGCATAAACAATGGTATTACTAGCATCACTCATACCTCAGTCACTTTCATTTTGTCAAAGCCAAGGATGAGACTGAGACAGATCAATGAAAGTAACAACTTTGATATAACCCATACCAGAAGACATAGTGCACTGTAAACACTACATCTCGCCAGCAAAGGCATTAATTTTAATTATCAATATATATTTCATCTCTTATGTAAATACAAACCCTGTGAATACCCAAAACAAATATAACTGTAGGTCCAGGATTTTCTGAGAAAATTGTACCCCTACAAATGCACAATACCATGATCTCAATTTTGTTTTGTTTTTGAGGGACTGTACATTTCTTATTTCCTAAGCGCAACCTTTCCTTTTTTTTTTTTTTTTTTCTTGCTACTTGCTTTACGTCGCACCGACACAGGTCTTATGGCGACGATGGGACAGGGAAGGGTTAGGAGTGGGAAGGAAGCGGCCGTGGCCTTAATTAAGGTACAGCCCCTGCATTTGCCTGGTGTGAAAATGGGAAACCACGGAAAACCATTTTCAGGGCTGCCGACAGTAGGGTTCGAACCTACTATCTCCCGAATACTGGATACTGGCCGCACTTAAGCGACTGCAGCTATCGAGCCCGGTCTTTCCTTTTCTTTTTCACCAACTCGTTTTAATAGACTCAAATTATGCTATAGAAGTCTTGTATTTTCTTCAAACATTGTACGTTTATGTAGATAGCATTAGATCCTTAATATTTTGGTCCAAGCAACATGGCGACCATAGAAATACCTTCTTCGAAGCGTCCGCGATGAAGCTTTGTCAGATGTTACTCCCCCACCTCAGCGATAAAATTTATATCTCGTACTCAAAGATTGAGATAGTATCGTTGCATACTCCAAAACGCTGAAGATGATACATTCATTTCTGTGAAAGGCAGTATTTTAACTGAACAATTCAAATATGATCACTATGGATCGGATTTTATGTAATACCAAAGTGCGGAATATTTACATAAAAATGTAGCAAGTATCAGTGAAATATGTAATTAAATATGTAATATTCATAAAATATGTAACATATTATTAAATCACTAAATTTACAAAAATGTTCGTGTATTCCTTTTATTATGACTTATAGATAGTTATGATATAATCATCTTCTACCGCTTTTCCCACACCTGTGGGGTCGCAGGTGTGGACTCTGTCACACATATATATGTGGATTTGGCCCTGTTTTATGGCTGGGTGCCCTTCCTGACACCAATCCTATGTTGAGGGATGTCATCACTATTGCGTGTTTGTGTGGTGGATGGTAGTGTGGGGTTTTGTCTGAATATGAAGAGGGGATTGTTGGGACAAACACAAACAACCAGTCCCTGAGCAAGAAGAATTAATCAAATAGGATTAAAAACTCCGACCCGGCCTAGATCGAGACTGGGACCCTCTGAATCAAAGGCCTCAATGCTGATCATTGAGCCAAGGAGTCTGACACATATGGTTACGATGTGGGACCATAAAATTATTTTAAATATACCTCCATATTTTTGACCAAGTCACGTTGCTTTTGACAGTATTCGATCACCAAATTAAAGGCATAATCAAAATACTTCAAGTATTTAAAATAATGTTATGCACTGTAAATTTTATTTCCTGTTGCCCTCAAGCATTGGAAATAAAACAAATGTTAACTAAGTAAAGTTAATGTTGTAGAATCTATTTTTAAACCCCAATTAAGTAACACAGAGTACTGCAATATTTTTATCGTGACGCACAGTGTGTCACCAAGTACTTCTCCATATTTTCCAATGTGATGTTTTGGTGCAGGTCCGATAAAAATCACTTGTAGGCTGAGAAGGACCGTTCGACATCGCAGGAAGTCACCGGTGCATACTGGAACCATACCACCTACGCCATTTCCCCATACAACCATATAACGGCAACATTATCCCAAAACTGCCCAACTCGTGGGCTGAATGGTCAGCGTACTGGCCTTCGGTTCAGAGGGTCCCGGTTTCGATTTCCGGCAGGGCCGGGGATTTTAACCTTGATTGGTTAATTCCAGTGGCCCGGGGGCTGGGTGTTTGTGCTGTCCAACATTCCTGCAACTCACACACCGCAGATAACACTATCCTCCACCACAATAACACGCAGTTACCTACACATGGCAGATGCCACCCACCCCCATCGGAGGGTCTGCCTTACAAGGGCTGCACTCGGCTAGAAATAGCCACACAAAATTATTATTACCCCAAAATGGGCTATCGCCGTACTGGACCATACGCCAAGGCGCTCGATGATACAGGATCTTTTCAGTCTAGAGTCAAATGCCACCTCATCTAGAAAGCGAAGGAAAGTAACCTCCAAACTGATGGGTGAACAAAATCTCTCCTGACCGTGCAAGGATCAACTGCACTTCCTCCGTTCCGTAGAATACAACCTCCGACCTCCCAGGGCCACGGTGCGTTCGCGGCATAATATCAAAGTACAACACTAAACTAACTTAAAGGCATAAGTGAACGAGGAAAACTAGGATGCTTTCAACTTCGGCAAATAATAAGCAGACAAACTTTAAAACCCTATTTAATATACCTTGATAAAACACATATATTAACTCAATGTAACCCTGAATAGCACTACAATGAGAAAAATGTACAATGTCTGATGGACTGAATACATAAATTCGGAGATATGACTCCGTTCATTGAAAATTGAAAATTACATCAAATTGAACGTTTCTCTCCTTTACGACATGACGACGAATACACCTAGATCAGTAACACACACTAATTTGAAATATTCTTGAGTACAGGAGTATCCTTGTAAATGCGACGCTTCTCATCAAAGACTTTCTTCACTAAAAGAAGAAACACACCATCTATTTCTCCAAAAAGTAGGTATCATAGAGGTTTTCGAAGGCACAACGATGATATTTAAATGCTGCTTAACAACTCTGCCTTTGCAGAAGAGTTTTTCAGAAATTTAACCGTAGTATAGCAGAACTGTCCACTGTTTCTTCCCATGATGAAGTGATGAGTACATTGAAATAATGTTTAATTTCTTGCGAGTTACTAATTTGTCAATACTGTTTTCCTTGTAGTCATCATTCACTGCTATTTCTTTAATAATCTGAAGCTCATTATCGAAATGTGACTGATTTTTTGGATACAGAAAGAAGTCAATGAATCATGTTATGGAATTATGTGGAATTAATAAATTCATAGAAGTGTGTTTCCTGTAGATGGTAAAGGTGTAGATATTTTTAGAGTGATCAATAGTTGAATCAAGATAATTAGCATTAAATATTTTAATATTCGCTGTTTAACACACCCACAGAGACTGAAGAACGCATCCCTCACTTTAATCATTACTAAATACGTTTGATGAATAAAGTAATAATAATAATAATAATAATAATAATAATAATAATAATAAAAATAAAATGCTTCTGGTGTTACGACCCATTAACTTCTTTTTTGTGTTTTTGGAGAAGCTGAGGTACCAGAATTGTATGTTGTAGGAGTTTGTCTACGTGCTGGTAGTTCTATTGACACGAGGCTGGTATATTTAAGCACCTTCAAATACTGCCGTATTAAGCCAGGTTCGAACCTGCCAACATGTGTTCTAAGTGTCTGAGTCACTCAGTCCAGCTCGTTGTTTTTATTATTATTATTATTATTATTATTATTATTATTATTATTATTATTATTGCTGTACCGGTGTTCACCCTCTCCGGCCAGTTAAACTGCGCACTTTCTATAAGGCCATCTAGGTAATCTGCCTTGGAACTGATGTTACGCAAAATAGTTTTGTTTTCAACAGTGAGATGTCTCTACCATCGGTCTAAGTGCCCCCTCTGGAGGGATCAACGATAATTAAGGGAAAGTTGATTTTTACTTTTGGCTAACTTTAGTTTCTGAAGATTGTTTTGTTCATGTATCAAAGTTGTCAACACTTTAGCCGCTTCCTTTTTCAATACCTATCAACCAATCAGAAATTAGTAAATATTTTCGCTAATCTATTAAAATTAGGGGTGTGTACTGAAATCCAGCCCATTTTTAAAAAGTTCTGGAAACTTCCCCTCGAGATACTATAAAAGCTGGGCGCTTTAGGGCAGTATTGTCATTTTCATCGCTCCAGTTTAGTGAGTATGGCGTGTTCTTGAGGGGAAAGGGGCGTGGTTTGGCGTTCGGAAGGCCCAGCAACTCAAGGTAATGGCAGAATTTTCTAACATGTGATAGCTCCGGCAGATAGCTTGAGGGGAAGGTTTCAAACACCTTATTTTGTGTCAATTTCTAAACCTGGTAGTTTAAATGTAAAATTTTTGTCCAGTCTAAGGACTCTGTTTTATTTCCTACTGGGAAATATTAAATGCAAGGGAACAAAGGGTGATTACCCTCTGTTGATTCCCATTCAACTTTGTATAGGGTAACTAAAGTTTCTTATCCTCTAAAATTTTTAACACTATTTTGGTATTTACTGTTTCTCCTTTAGTCACCCCGGCGTAGAATAGACTTTGCCTCTGTATCTTTGGGCCATAAGCCCACTTAGGGTTTAAAAAACTTCTAGAAGGAGTGTAGTGTTTCGCCTCCTAGGATTTCGTTCATGGCCAATCATGTTCAACCTTTCTATTTATACATTAAGGCCATTTAGAACGGGCAACCATTGCCCCTGTTAATGTTTCCGGAAAAGGAAGTGAAAAACTGTTGAGCTGAAGATAAGGCCAAACCAGGGCTGCGTGATAGTAAATGCATTATTTGATGATTGTCACTTATAACCTTGTGCGCTTTAAAGAATAATGCCTCTGAGAGGCTGGACTATATTAACTTTCGCAGCTCAGACTCCTAGGCTATGTAAATTAGTGGAGAAAACATGCTCTTATAACATAGTGTACCTAAAAAACCATGGCACTATAGCCCTTGAAGGGCCTTGGCCTACCAAGCGACCGCTGCTCAACCCGAAGGCCTGCAGTTTACGGGGTGTCATGTGGTCAGCACGACCAATCCGTTTAGCCGTTACTCTTGGATTTCTAGACCGGGATCGCTATATCACCGTCAGATAGCTCCTCAATTCTAACCACGTAGGCTGAGTGATCCTCGAACTAGCCCTCAGGTCCAGGTAAAAATCCCTGATATGGCCGGAAATCGAACCCGGGGCCTCTGAGTAAGAGGCAGGCATGCTACCCCTACACCACGGGGCCGGCAAATAGTGTACCTGTTCAGAGCTATAATGCTCATCCCCTTGTATATTATCATGTTGATAATTCTGTCAAGTTTTGTACCTGATGTTTTACACTTTAAGTCATTGCTTTTGGGGCTGACGAGCTCATTGTAAGTTTTTATGTTCATTCAGATCTTCTATTTATCAAAAATTACATTCAAAAACAAAAGGTAAGAAATAAAATTTCGAATTTCGTTGTGTTAACATACGCTGTTCTTGTTCGCCCATTCACCCCGGCAGCTTCTTACACCTCTGTGATCCGCGACATTCCCGTAACAACTGCTGTTATTAATACATCCTTTCGGTCTCTTACGGCTACATTTAACGATTGTCAACCTTTCTGGATTTCTAATACTCCTTTATCGTGGTGGATAACGTAGTTCTTCGCTCTTAGGACCACTTTGCTCCAGGTCTTCTTCTATCTCTTTCCAGAAGATCGTTTGTCACATGAACACAACTCGTAAAATTTACGCTGTAATCTTCCAATTAAAGAACTTTGCAATGGCATGTAAGAGTTGGAGTTACTATTTTCTTAAACACCTTTCTGTCATTCATCTTTTCTTCCCCTTCAGCTTACCATGGAGTCCTTATAGATAAAGCGAACCAAACCCATAGCCACACAGTCCATGAAGACCTTTGCAGGAGTGGAATATATAGGCTTCAACTTTCCGTAACGTGGCGCTTAATGGAAAAGTATGTTTAGCCCTACGCCCGGCCGCCTTTCCGCCCAGGAATAAATTTGGTACTCATTTTAGATGCAGGATGAGTGAACCTCAGGATCATGGGCCACTCCGGAAGTTGAAATCTCGTTCCTTAAATGTTTTGACTTCCTGAAAGCGAATCAAACACGTCCTTTCGCGAGAACCAAGCACGCGTTTACCGCCTTGGTTAGGCAGCCTCTAATAATAATGATATTGCTTTTACGTCCCACCAACTGCTTTTGAAGGTTTTTGGAGACGCCGTGGTGCCAGAATTTTGTCCCGCAGAAGTTCTTTTGCGTGCCAGTAAATCTACCGACACGAGACTGACGTATTTGAGCGCCTACAAATACCACGGGACTGAGCTAGGATCGAACTTGCCAAGTTGGGGTCAGAGGGTCAGCGCCTCAACCGTCTGAGCCACTCAGCCCGGCAGGCAGCCTCTAATCGTTATAGACAAGAAGATATTCATCCCGCCTGCCTGCTGATTGATTACTTATGACATCAGGAGGAAAAGACTTCACAGAAAGGCCCGAAATTCTGTATTTAAGTTCAGGGATAGAGAGCTTTTGTGTCAAATTATTGATTTTACATGTGGACAATTATAATAGAGTTAGTGACGAATTTATATTTGTATTAAATCTATCAATGGCAAGCTTCACTGAAATGTTCTCAACGAACCAGCGGGTGATGGTGGTGTTTGTTACCAGAACCGTTCTTAATATGTGAAAAACCATGTTTTAAATAGCCTTGCTAATTAGGAAGATGAGGAAGATGAGTGTCGAAATGAGAAGAAAAACATGAAGGAACGATCACTTGAAGAATGAGGGAGGAAATATTTATGAAAATGAAAGGCTTCTTAAGCCTCATACACACTAATATTTTGATCCGGAAGAATGAATTTTACTTTCTTTTGTTTTTTACAAATTGCTTTACGTCGCGCCGTCACAGATAGGTCTTACGGCGAGGATGGGGTAGGAAAGCGCTGGGAGTGGACAGGAAGAGGCCGTGCCCTTAATTAAGGCACATTCTCAGCATTTTCCTGGTGTGAAAATCAGAAACCACGGAAAACCATCTTCAGGGCTGCCGACAGTGAGGTTCGAATCCACTATCTCTCGAATACTAGATACTGGCCGCATTTAACTGACTGCAGCTACCGAACTCGGTAACGAATATTCTCCAACGAAGGCCGATATGACAGGAGAAAACATGGCAAGGCAGGCTCTTTGGACCCCAGTGGTCAATAATGGTATTTCACTGACTATTTTTAATTGATGTGTACTCTGTTTCTCCTCGCGCTACTCATTTCAGCTAGATGACATTGCAGTTGCAAATCTACAAAAACTAACTCATCTACAATTGCTAGTACGACGTAGAATCCAGGCTTTTACGTCACGCTGACTCAGATTTTATGGCGACGATGGGATAGGACTGGGAAGGAAAACACAATGGCCTTAAGATACAGCCTCAGCTTTTTTGTGCTGTGAAAATGGGAAAATGGGAAATCTTCAGGGCTACTGATAGTAGAAATCGAACGCTCCACCTCCCGAATGCAAACTAACAACTACTTGTCTCGAACCGCGCAGTTAGAAGTGCCGTGGCGACATGGTAAGTATTGCGTTTTCGTAGTTCAGAATATACCTATAGCGAACGGGAGGCGTTAAGAGAGAATTAAATAGGGAGTTGAGGAGGTATGGGTCGTATTCGAGGAGAAAGTGTCGCAGTACGTCTCTAATTGAAGTAGAGACTAAGAAAAATATTTTGTACCTGGTTTTCGAGGAGATTCCACCTCAACGTATTTGAAGAGTAGCCACAGTTATTCTCGTGGCCGTTGTTTTTGTCATTAGTAATTTCGCCTGGGGAAATCAGCCTTCAGCAGCGAGAATCCTCATAAATCTACTTTTATGTCCAGAATCTGGATATATTTTACTGACAGCTCCATTAACGATCGTGTTTCATCAATAAATCTCTCTAGCGGTGGATTTGTAATTTCAGTGAGTCACATATAATTTGTAATCCGTGCATGTAACTGCTATGTAGTTTCGATGAGCGCATTGAGTTGCTACCCTCCAATTCTCTGACTCCACCTGAAATGGCGGGCATCCTCAACTTTCCAACACCCTTACATTTTCTAATGCCTCAATTTTCTTTTAAAAACAAGGCTCCGAATTCATGAAGTTTTATGTTACAATAATTACTAGTTTTTTGTACTTTAGAATTAATAAAATAACTTTGTCAATTTCACATATGCTGCTGTTCATTGCGTTGGAAAATCTAATTAGGTTTCCGTGTTATAATTTGATCAATTTTTGGCTGAACTGTAATAACAGCTACAATTAGATCATTTTCTGGAATTGAGCGGTTTTGCACCCTAATTTTCATTTCAGTTAGGTGTGAAAACTGGGCTTCACTAATATATAGAGGCAAAGGGAAGAAGTTCCGTCAAAGAGTTGTTCCGGACTTGTCATTATTCACTTTTTGCGTTTCGTCAGAAGGTATAAACATCTTCCCGATCTCAAGTCTGTTAGTCTCTCAACACTGCACCGAGAGTGTATGTGCATTACAGCGTTGGTTATACTGATGACAATTTTAAAAAATTACGTCAATATCTCGCGCCATCGTCATTTTGTCAGCTGCTGGTTAACCAGTCAGATCGCTTCGCGGGAGATTGCAAATGGGCTTTACGAGCCACGTGGCTTGGTTGGGCTTGGGAGCCATGCAGATAAATGAGCATCAAACACTAACACACCGTGGGTTTCAGCCAAGTTCAAGTCCCTCCCCTTGACAAGTCGATTTCTTATATTATCAATCTCAAGCCGGTCATAAGTCACGTGCAGATTTAGAAACACCACCTCGCAAATCCCATCTGAAGTCGCCCGCGAAGCGATCTGATTGGTTGATTTCAGCAGCTAATAAAATGACAACGGAGCGAGACATCGACGTACTTTTGTTTCAAATTCCTCATCAGTATGACCAACGCTCTAATGCTCATATACCCGGTTCACGTTGTTTCTGACCACCCTGTATACATTAGCGGCAATATCATAGGCGAATAACGTTCCCCTTCAGTCTGCTGTCAGTGGGTTGCACTTGTTCACAGGGCTGAAGTACCAATATATTACGGTTGACATTGTATTCCACCTCAACAGCTCTCAGTATCATTGCAGCTATTAGACGCTGAAGACGAAGGTGACTGGTTCGAACTTCATCAAAGCCATATTTTTTCAGTTCTTTGTTTCTCAGAAATTCTACTCCTGCCGTAGTAAAGTGCAAGAATAAATAAATGGCGTTTGGCCTCCAAAGAGGCAGGTCTTTCGAGCTGACGACCTGCGCGTATATGAGGTTGGAGCCTTACTTATAGTGAATTGTAATCATGAATATGGCACACACATCCAGCTCCCGAGCCACCGGAATTAACCAATGAAGGTTAAAATCCCCGACCCCACCGGCAATCGAATTCAGAATCCCCTGGATCAAAGGCGAGCACGCTAACCATTTAGTCATGGAGCCGGACAATACAAGAATGACTCCTTGTTTCAAATCCGGGGTTCCTTCTCTCAGTGGAAATCTAAGGAATTAGAGCAATGAACAATAATTCCATGCGGACGGGAATGGTAGTAATATTTCTCTAGTTTCAAAATATAGCATCAGTAACACGTACATGACGCCATGTAGCACAGAAAGGTGGAAAGGAATGATGATTACGATGATTTTTTAATAAATATTAATTTTATTTGCTTTACGTCCCATTAACTACTTTCTTTGGTTTTCGGAGACGTCCAGGTGCCGGAATTTAGTCCCGCAGGAGTTCTTTTACGTGCCAGTAAATCTGCCGACACGAGGCTGACATATTTGAGCACCTTCAAATACCGCCGGACTGAACCAGGATCGAACCTGCCAAATTGGATTATTCCTTTTTTTTAAGAGGTCTAACAACGACGTCATCAGCACCGAAGAATTATGTTTAAATATTCCACCAAGTAGAGAAAGAAGTGATAACATTTTTAACAATGTATGTTTAATTCACACACACTATTATAAATGGAGTTCATACAACATACCAATAATTTATATATTAATCGGCAGCCAGTGTCGAAGCCACTTGTTCTTGAGTAGTGTTCACGAGACTGGCTAAACCACATTTGAACCCCTCTATTAACATTTAAGGCCCCCTTGGCAGAGCCAAAAATCAAACCATGATCAAAAGGTTCGTGAGTTAACTTGTATCAGATAATATACTCTTACGCCTCCACATAGTACCCAGTAAGCATTATACTAGTTGCCTTTTTCAATAGCGTCAGTCTAGAAGCAACACATATAGTCAGTGCTGGTGGGCAAGGGCGCCCATACGTTTTTATGGGGAAGGGGGGGGCTAGACCTGGGGGTATGTAGTACTTTTAATATTTTGAAAGATGAATGGCGACTTGTAAGTAGCCATTAAAATGTTCCAGTTCCGACACAGTTAAAAACTTAGTCTTGTTATTAAAATACTAGGCCACGGTCAGTGCCGGATTAAGGTGTTTGGGGGCCCTGGGCTATTTAAAAATGTGGGGCCCCTTTTTCGTAACATCACGTAAGACTAGCATACTGAAGTCGTTATAGAACTACTTCCACTTAAATTGATGAATAGGAAGTGTTGAAATAGACTACAATTTTTCTATATTTTTCATGTTAATATTTCATAATGCCAAAACATATTTTACATTTGTCTCATCATCACTATCAAATCGACATACAAAACAGAACTTAATTCGATCTCATTCCCATTATCTTATTGGCATTACATGAATTTAAAATATAAAACTAAATCAACATGTAAAAAGCTAGCACAAGTGATATTATGAGATAACGAAGGACATTGTAGTATTATGCCTTGTACCACTTTTTTACAAGTCATAATACTACAATGTCCTTCGTTATATCATTAGCAAACTCGTTCCTGCCTGCAGTAAAGTATCGATTATCCGAATGTCGATCAATAGAAATATCGGCTAACAGAAAGTGTCCCAGTCAGCAAATTCAAATATCTGCGTTATGTATATCCACAAGTGCTGTGACAAAATAACATTTTCTCCTTCCTACGTCAGCAGCCTCGCATCCAAAAATACAAAAACATCGTTAAAATATATTATAATTGTAATCTAGGTCCATTTCAGCCAATCGTAACACTTTTCATCCTAAGTTTACCTATTTTTTTACACCGACGTAATTATCAATACTCCCGTTGCCATCAGTGGCGCATGAATCTTCGCTTGTGGCAGGTATTGAAATGAAATGAATGATTGTACAGTTTGCAATGACGTCTGAAGCAACACAGGCCATGTTATGTTTTTCCGATAAATTTAAAATAGACTAGTTAAAGATGGTGTTGGCGGATCAAGATTAGTTCAAGAATTTGGAGCTGGAAGAACACAGTAACGAACATTTAAATGAAGAGTGATACGTATTCGAAAATTATAAGTGCATTTGACGATAAGGACGGAAGCTTGAAACAGAAAAACTTTGAAAGTGTTCAGAATCACTGCATTGCTCTTATGGTGTAGGAGCAGACATTTTCGCAAATGATCGGCTACCCTAAAACTCTCTTATCTGATCGTTCCCATTCCCGAATTCTTTCGGATAATCGATGCTGTACTGAAATGACCTAATTGGTAGTTGAATAACTTTTACATTTAAACTGGCGTTTTCCTTGCCTTCAGATTTGCAAATGACTGTAAAACATCATCGAATGACAACTCATTTGTTATGCCATGTTCTAAAGACATGATAGTCAAACCGTCCAGTCTTGGTTGAAGCATGGTTGACCGTAATTTATTTTTGATTAGTGCTAGTTTAGATAAAGAACGCTCTGCTTCGCAATTGGTTATTGGAATTACCAAATACAATTTCAATGCCACAAATACATTTGGAAATACACTAATCAAATCATTTTCGTATATGTATTTAGCTATCTCCTGGCAAGTAATTACATCTACACTTTTAATGAAATCATAAAAATGTTTAAGTTTCTCGTTTCAACGATTCATCGAGATCATCTCGGTAAAATCGTAAACAGTTATTAAGAGAAGTTTCATCCACAGTACACGAAGCCTTACAGTCTACTAGAAACTGGAACAATGACTGAAATGTTTTGTAAGACTGAAGGCGATTATTAAGTCCGCTACATAAACCATCAATTATCACCAAAAATGTTTCTACTTCAAATTCTTTTCTTCCTTTCAAAATAGTTTCGTTAAGGGCATTACTATCAGCATATCTCTTCTTTGATTCTCTTTCAGATGTGTGCTCAAAACCTGTGAGTTATTCTTCACATAACCTTTTTTGCTTCCTCTTCATATTTGTTAAAATTACCTCTTTCATTGATTGTGAATGTAACCAGAGACTCCAGAAGTTTACAACTTGTTAACAAGTCTAGTGTATATTTCTGTAAACTCACACTAACTTTATCAAATCTTTCCAAAATGTCATGCCAAAAGACACACATAAAAGCCGATTCAAATTTCATGAACTTATTTTTCAGTGATTTTGCTTCTCTCCGGGACTCTGTTTTTCTTCAGCGTTCTCATATATAATATCTAATACACATAAAATATTGTCATAGTTGATACGCAAGGCTTTCACTGCTTCATAATGACATCATCATCCGATCTGACTCAAACTCTTCAAGTGAGAAGTTTGTAATTTAAGTGCGGTTCCAAATTTCCCGACAGCATAGCCCATTTACGAGGAAAGCTTGAGAAATAAACATACAGTCGTTGCAGGTAAGCGAAAAACTTTAAAGCTTCACAACAGGATTCAACAGCACTTACTCCGACTAAATTTAATGAGTGTCCTGCACAAGGCACGAACGGGGCAAATTTATTTTTCTTTAGTTGTGCCTGAAACCCATTGTACTGACCAGACATATTCGCCGCATTATCACAAGAAAGACCACTACATTTACTCAAAGGTATGCTTTTGCTATCCAAAAATGATTTAACTTCATTAAACAATGAGTTTCCTGTGTGGCTTTCTATAGCCTTACAATAAAGGAACCTTTCTTTGACTTCCCCAGAATGCAGATATATACATACAATTAACAATTGGTCTACATTAGCACAATCCGGGGAAGAGTCTACTATCAGTGAATAGTAATTTGATTGTTTTATTTCACGTAGGATTGTATTTAACACCTTTTCTCCCATTAAATGAATCAATTCTTCGGCAATTGATTTTGATAAATGCGAAGGCTTCCCTTTTCCTTCATTACCGTGTTTTGAAATGTGCTCCTTCAGAAAAGGGTCAAACTGGGAAATTAGTTCAAGGATTCCTAAGTAATTCCCATTATTATGCACTCCAAAAATCTCATTTTCTCCACGAAATACTAGTCCTCGCACACACAAAATATTTATGACTGCCACAATTCGTTTCAACACCTCGCCCCAGTACTGGGACTCTAAAGTTATCTGTTTAACTAACTGACTATCAACTCGTAAGGAAATTTTCTTCCTATACAGCCAAGAATTAATTGCATTCCTATGTTCTATACTGTTTTCATGGCTACTGACAGCTTAGTCTGCTTTTTTCCAGTTACAAAAACCATGTGAAGAAAATGCAGAGTTCATCTGGTCATTTGAAATTAATTTGCAATGGTAACAAAACACTTTTCCAGTAGATGGTGAATATCGTGGATTAGGATCTGTGTCGAATTAGTGTAATTAAGCCATCCAGGGCCGGATTAAGGGGGGGCTCAGGGGGCTAAAGGGGCTGCAGCCCCAGGCCTCGCGTGTCTCCATTTCTGAGTTTGCGCATAAACAAACTGTCTGACAAATAACAATTTTGTGATTTTTGCACTTGTTTGGATTCAAGATACTTTCCCATAACTGAACGGTTTTGGAAGTATTGAGGCCCAAGCTGAATACATTGCTCTCTAAACTCGTCCATCGGCACTCAAGCCAATAACCATGATCAGCAGAAGGAAGATTTGAAGCAGGACTGTCATTAGCAGTGGCAGAGCTGCAACTAGGCTCTATGACACACATAGCCTCATTGTTGAGTACTAAATCTGAACCTGCAACATAAGAACACAAGTAAAATTTTACTTGTGTGTTCGTGTATTTAGTCAGCCCTAGGTGTAGGAGTACCGTGTTTCCCTCTCACCCGGAGGCCTCGGGTTCCATTCCCGGCCAGGTCAGCGATTTTCAGCTGTACCTGAAGGCTGGTAAGTGGCCCACTCAGCCTGCGTGATTACAATCGAGGAGTCATCTGACGGTGAGATGGCAGCCCCGGGCAAGGAAACGAAGAATAAGACCTAGATGATGCGTTGTGCTGACCACACAACATCTCGGAATCTGCAGGTCCTAGAGGTTGGGCAGTGGTCACTTGGTAAGGCAAGGTCCTCCGCGGCTGTATACCATTGGTTTTTTTTAATTCGTGCATTTATCAAATAATTTATTACTAAGTAAATGTGTGACCACACCGTGTCGGGTCTGGGTTTAATTCGGACTGTCCTGAACAAGTTAATGAGACCCCATACCAAGGCCCCCCTCAGGCAGCACCGGGGAAGGTACCTGGGTCTTCGGGAGTGGCAGTCATTATTGCTACCACTACACCAACGAGGTCGGCAATTTATTATTTACGACTTCGAATATTCCATACATTCCATATATTAGGATTCCCTTTCATTGTTCCTAAAATCATCTTCCTAATGCTCATGCTTTCCAGTTCCGTAAAGACCTAATCTCTCTTAAAACAGCAGACTTAGATATGACACTATTCGCTTACCTGTGGAAGATTCCAATTCAGCAGCAACAGTCTCTTCAGTCGTCGATGCACTTGTAGACTTCCTGTCAAAAATGTTGATATTTTCGGCAACTTCTCAATTTCTTTCAAATGTTATTCTTTTAATTTACTTTTTTGGCACCATTACGATATTTTCTATCCATTTTACAAGAACATTACAGTTGTAAGGAGCCTCCGTGGCTCAGACGGCAGCGCGTCGGCCTCTCACCGCTGGATACTGTGGTTCAAATCCCGGTGACTCCATGTGAGATTTGTGCTGGACAAAGCGGAGGCGGGACAGGTTTTTCTCCGGGTACTCCGGCTTTCCCTGTCATCTTTCATTCCAGCAACACTCTCCATTATCATTTCATACCATTTATCACTCATTAATAAATCACTTTGGGAGTGGCGACCCCATTGTTATAACAGCCTATATATGTTTCATTCATTCCATCCCTGACCCGGTCAATGACTGGAAAACAGGTTGTAGGTTTTCATTCATTTTCATTACAGTTTTAACTTAAGAATGGTTCAATAATGAGGTGAACTGGAAGTTCTCTTCCTAATGCAAAGATATAGTATAGCATGCGCATTCCACCGTGCTTCCCCTGTCCCCTCCCGCTCAACTTCCTAGACCTCTTCTCCCCCCTTTCCCCTCTGCCCGTACTCGCAAAACTGCCAGACTTAAATTTTCGTCAACAATTACCTTTACAATAATTACAGTGCGTAAGTAGCGAGGATTCCTGTCTCCGGACGGAAGTTGATTCTAGCAGTGATGAAATACTAACGCGGACAGCGGATAAGAAGGAAGGAAGGAGGATTGTGTTTTCGATATTTTGCGAGCGTAAATATTCATATACGAGCACGGAGGTGGAGCAGCAGGCCTTTTTATACAATTTTAGGTTCGGCCAAGGGCCGGGGCCCCTTGGCACGCGGGGCCCGGGGCTGCAGCCCATTTAGCCCCGCCCCCCCCCCTCCCTTAATCCAGCCCTGGCCACGGTACTCATACTCTACAAAAGAAAAAGAATAACACTATTTTTAACTGCTTTATTGAAACCAGTGAATATTTAGCAACACAAGTGCAGGAGCAAAGTCCTTATACTTTAATACACAAAAACTAAACACGCACACCTGATAAGATTTTACACTGGTATTGATGGAAAAAGCAAACCGTAGGGTAAATGTTTATGCATAGGTTAGTTTATGGATTTAGCACAAATATTTATCCGAAAAATCAAACTGTAAATTTCTTTTCCTCTTGCCGAACAAGTCGCTCCCTTTGTCCTCGAAACCAGGGCTCTTTGCTGTTTTCCTGTGGACACTAAGAAGGCACAAGCTTGACAGACAGTCCTCGCCAGTTCGTCTTCACTCTACGCAGGTTGCTGAAGGAACGCTCTACGGTGCAAGTTGTGGGGGGGTATGGTTTGGTGGAATATAAGTTAACTTCTTACTGCTGGGTAAGACGTAGTTTCTTCAAGTATATCACTGAGCTTCGTTTTTTCCCAACACTCCTTAATAGTCCAGACGTCATACCGTAATCTGGCTTCAGCTTCCAAGTTGATTTGATAAAAGTTTTGCAAACTTTATAAGTCCCTCATGAAATCTTCTCTCATCCTTTTTTATTAAATGTGGGAGAAGAATTACACCTTTGAAAGGTATCTCTTTACCTTTTATAAATCTTGTAGTAAGTGACGTGATTACAGAATCCATGTACGGATTGTAAATTGCTACTTTGAAATAGTATTCAGGAGATGAGCACTGGACATTCATATTGCATGTGTGGGTCCGCCTTCCAGCCAGTCTTAGAATTTTTATGTCAATGTCAAGTTCCTTACAATCTTCTTTTACTGCCTCGAAAATGTTTCTGAATTCGTCATCACCTTCTCTCTGCTTTTGAGAATTGGGTAGCAGGTCAGAATTGACATATCTGTAGACTGAGTGGAGATCCATATCAGTATATTGGAGTAGTGGGTGACAGACGTGCGAATTCATTTATACCAGTATGTCATAAAGAATCTGTTGCATCTCCATCTTATATAACTGCAGTATACTGTATAGGCCCTATCAATATGGGTTTCCCTAAGAATATGTTCTGACTTCCTCAGGGATACGTTTTGATGTACATCTAGTTACAACTACAATTTTCCACAGCTTGGGCGTACTTCAAAACCTGTGCTAACACAACCAAGGTAACCATTGTTGACCGTACGTGATAAGGCATAATGAAATTAACGGTAGTAGTTTGAAGTATTTTTTGTAGTACTTTATTTTTAAGTTTCCATTAAAGTTTACACTTTTCTACAAATGTTGACACTATTTTAGGTCCAATATTACAACAAATATGGACAGTGATTCAGAAGGAGTACTCGAAGTTGCGAAAACATATTGATGGGCATTGTTATAAAAACTGGGTACGCTTCTCAGTATTCACAGGGTTATACGTTTTTTTTGCCAGCGGCTCCTTACCTCACAATAACTCAGGTTTTCGGTGACGATGAGATTGAAAAGGAAGAATCCGTAACCATAATAACGTAAAACTCCATCATTAACCTGATATTGAGATGGACACCGCGGAAAGCCAGATTCGGGGCTGTAGGTGGTGGGGTTTCAACCCACCATATCCCGAATTCAAGCTTACATCGTCGCCAAAAAACATGTGAATATTAATGTGACATACAACCACTCGGATACTAACAATGTTATTGTTTTGCGTCCCACTTACCTCTTGTACGGATTTCAGAGACGCCAAGGTACAAGAATATTCGTCCCGTGGGTGCTACCTGCAGGCAAATGTTTCTCGGAATTCTAGTTTCGACTTCGGAACCTTCCGGTTAAAATTCACAACTAATGTTTGGTAAGTGAGTTTTTGTAGGACGTAGATGATTTTAACAAAATTCCCAGGTAGGTTTTGACAATCATGAGTTCTTGTTAGCTCCCTTATTAGAGATAAGTACTTTTATCTGATATTTAATTGAAGGAATCCAACAGTACGCCTTTTACTCAGTTCTAATAAACCAACATAGCATACATTTTGCGCACTCCTTCGAATAGCAATCAGCTATGGGACGTATTGTTTTATATGGAAACCGAATCACAGGGATGTGCCTGTCCATTTCCGAAATAGTCTATTTCACATATAATACAAACCAAGGGCCACATGGTGAGAAGCTAACGACGCACAGTGTGCCGAATCCCCGATCTAGGTGGAAAAAATTAATAACGTCGTTAATAGTCCTGGGATCCTATTAAAAGTTGGCACTATACCGTTTTCGAGGTCGCTGAATTCATATCTGGCATCGTCTAAAGTGTACGATGTTCGGGGGTAAATATATAGGGGTGAGGGGCAAGGGGAGATTTAAAAATGACCGAAAGCAATAAAAGAATCGTCCATTTACGGGAGTAAAAACACGATTTGGATGTGTATATTATAGTTTATAACAGTGGTAAACATACTACTGAAAACTGGATAAAATATGAATAACAATGAGAATTTCAGTCCAGTATTCTTGTTACACCTTATTTGAGGGAATAGACGAAGGCATTGTATGTAAATTCTTCCAGATTGAAAACGTATTTTAAATACGTAGTTTTAGTAAAACACACCTTACACACGAAAACAATATTATATATATTATATTTCCATATAAAAAAGGTTAAGATTACACTCAGAAACATTTCATAAAAAACGTGTAAGGATCATATTACAGTATTTGCAAGTAATTGCCTCATCAATCTCATCCTGTTCATAATAACAACATGTCCAATGTTCAATCGTCCCCTGATTCATCTGTAGAGTCCAGAGAATCGTAGTCGTTGCTATACTGGTCTTCTTCATTTGATGTGAAAGGATCTTGGGAGTCAGTAAGTAACTCAATAGCTTCCATAGGTAGATTACCAGGAGTTTTACGTGGCATTGTTCGGTACTTGTTTATTAAGGGATTTGATGTGATCAACAACATCTTAAGCTGCTACATTTTTTAGTATGAAGTTCACGAAACCTCCGACAATCTTTATTTCTAGCTTCTTGAGCTTCTTCAGATAAAGTTCCTACTGGCACAAGAAAATGTTTAATTACTTGAGTAATGTGTACTAATATGGTATGCGCAGTTACGGGCATATAATTCCATGGATATAGTTTGACATACAAAGCCGCAGTTTGCGCACGAAATTCTTTGAATTTATTCACATTTATTTCAGAGCCAGAAGAAAGAGCAGCTAGTAATACCCGATATCTTTTTATTAAGCCTTCATCTTTTCCCGCTTGATCGAAAAGAATCTTCAGCAGCAAACGCGACTTCCTCCAAACTATGCGATTCGGTAATATCTCAAACATTTTACTTCTTCGTCTTTATGGACGAGTCCTTACATTCCTTAGGGTGACGGCCGGCTTTGTTAGGTACACAACTTGTTTTTGGATCATACGCTGGATCAATGTCGTCTTGTTCACTTAACACGATGAAATCCGTCACATTTCCCTAATCACCGAATTTTTCTCGGAATCGTTGTTCTCTTCTTCCTGCACTCTCCCATTTTTGTTGATATTACGGGATATCAATTTAATTTTGTTTCTTAGCTCCAGAAATTGAATGTCAGTAAGATTTGTAGGCTCTAATTTATCCATAACATATTGAAATATGATTTCTTAATGCCCCTTTTTACGACATGACCGCCACGCGTTGAAATATTCTTCTCGCGGTAACGCCCACATAGTCACTGAAAATAAGAAAATAAACCATCATGCACATTCGTGCGCAACCAAACCACTACAGATCCTGAGTCTACATTAAATTTCCCATCGAATGACGTTTAAAGTAAAGCGGCACTATGAGGCACTCAAAGTTTTTTTCGAGCAAATCGTAAAAACAATCTAATTTTCTACAGCTGCTTCCTTTTACAACGCACTGTAAATAACTTATTTACTGCAGAACGCTTGTATTATGCTTAAAATGAGAACACATACCTCTTTTCACTATTCCATGAACCACAGAATACAACACCTCGTTGAACTTACTAGAAACACAACGTTCGGTTCTCTCCGACACCTCCTATCAACTGAGTTGATAACTGCAAGGAAGATGTTTCAGCACCTGTCCCCTCCATCCTACGTACCACAAAGCGAAAAGAAAGACTGAAGGTCAACATCTGGTTTGTTTACTATCGAATGAGCTAGGTTGCGCTTTGATTGGCGACAGTGAATTTTTTCCACCTAGATATGGGATTCGACACACTGTGCGACGTGGTTACGGGGCTGACTAATGTTCGCAGTCCATGTCTGAGAACGTTACCATAATCAATTCTAACAGCCTCCATGAAATACTTTTCGAAGGAGCCTCACCTCCACTTTCTAAAATCTCTGCTCCACCCTTCACGAAGCACTCCCAGCTGTTTGTCTACCGTTACGATCCCTCAGTAAACAAGGTCTTCTCGAAAGTGTCTGAAAGCCGATAATATCATTGCTCTTCCAGTACGCTGCGCTTTCTTTTATGAGGCGTTAGTGAAATATAAGACATGCTTGGAGATCTGAGTTGGCGAGTCTTTTCACCGTTACAGATTTTGAGCTAGTGATTCGCTTATCATTCAGTTATCACTGGTTTGTCTTCATTCAAAATTAAAACACTACGTTTTACATATTTTTATCAAAGATCTTTCTAAATCACAGAACAAGGAACGAAAGAAGAATATCAGTAATACTCTAACGTCCGAAAATAAGAAAGAAAATTGGAAGGCACGTACGAGGGCGAATCAAAAAGTAAGTTACACTTCCAAGTTATGGCCATTTATAAAAACCGCCTACACATAGGCAACACGGCTATGGCAGCTCACAATGTAAGTTCACTTTTCCACATAGTCCCCAACAGCCTGTAAACATTTCTCAGAACGGTCAACCAACTTTCGATCCTGGATGCATAGAAATCACCTCCAGCGCTATGTAACTACCTGGAGACGGCTGTTTTTACCTCCTAATCGTTTCGGAATCGTCGTCCAGCGAGATCCTTTTTCAGCTTACCGAACACATGATAATCGTATGGCGCCAAGTCTGGATTGTATGGAGGATGTTGCCATACCTCCCACATATATCGCTGGAGCAGTTCGGACGTTTGGCGGGCCGTGTGAGGTGTTGCATTATCGTGAAACAAAATCACACCAGCACTCAATTTTCCCCGCCGCTTTTCTGTAATTGCCTTATGCAACCGGTTCAACGTTTAACTATACGAAGCCGAGTTGATTGTCGTACCTTTCGGCGTAAATTCCACGTGCACCACACCCTCTGTGTTAAAGAACACTGTCGCCATTACTTTTCCTGCTGAAGGTTGGACCTTGGCCTCCTTTCGTGGTACACCAATTCTATCGATGCTCTCTTTGATTCGGGGGTGAAGTAGTGGATCCACGTTTCATCCCTGTGATGATTCGCCGTAGAAACTCGTTTCCCTCCACAGAATACCGTTGCAAAAATGCCAGTGACGATTGGATACGTTGTCGCTTGTGAAAATCGGTGAGTAGACATGGGACCCATCTTTGAAACAGTTTATGAAATCCAATGTTCAGCATGCTGGCAACTTTCTGCAATGTTATGCATCGATTCTCTCTAATGATCCCATCCACACGGTCAACATTTGCAATGGTGCAGGACGCTGCGGGCCTGATTTCACGATATTTGTCCGTGAGATCCGTGCGTCCGGCTTCAAATTGCTGCCACCACTTTACAACACTTGGACGAGAAATTGCACGCTCACCACATACAGCAGTGATTTCACGATGAATGCCTGTGCAATTGAGCCGTTTAGCCCATAGAAACTTGATCGTTGCACGCACCTCTAATTTGGAGTGAATATCTAGTTGACGCACCATTGAGCCTAGCCCGCTCTGCACACAGACCCCGACCACAACATACTTCCTATCGGACGTGGCAGCAGTTACTGTAGCTTGCTCCGCACTGACCATGGTCACGACACAGCGTGCTCTCGCGGCGAGTTAGTGTAACTTTTTGATTCGCCCTCGTATAATTATCAGAAATTGTTCGCATTTGGTATATTCTATGAACGTAAATAACTCTCTTTACTTACCTTTGTACAGATATCACATCAACACACCATGTGAAATAAATCTAATGTAATGAAAGTTCTTCACTGGGGTAAACATACAAAACACATTGTAACTAACGGGTACACATCTCTCTGCACGTGGTTATCAGGGTATTTGGGTGTTGTTGTAGGGATGTGAGGGAGAGGGAATATAAGTCTGTAGTAAGACCTCTACTAGAGTATGGTTCTAGTGTATGGGACCCTCACCAGGATTACTTGATTAGAGAAATGGGAAAATCCAAAGAAATGCAGCTCGATTTGTTCTGGGTGATTTTCGAGAAAAGAGTAGAGTTACGAAAATGCATTTGGACTGGGAAGACTTGGGGGAAAGGAGAAGAGCTGCTCGACTTAGTGGTATGTTCGGAACAGTCAATATAGAGATGGCATGGAATGGCATTGATAATGTTCTTGCGTTTACGTCCCGTTAACTACTTTAACGGTTTTCAGAGACGCCGAGGTACCGAAATATTGCCCCGCAGGAATTCTTTGATGTGTCAGTAAATTTACCGACACGAGGCTGACGTATTAGAGCACCTGCAAATACCACCGGAGTGAGCCAGGTGATGTTATCTAAGAAATAATTTTACATATTCCGTCTCTGAGGGTTTTAATTAGAAGTTAACTCCGAAAACAAAAATATTCATTCCACAGTCACGTAGGAGGTTGAAATTTCACGTGGTGGTTGCTTTATCTTAGATATTAAATGCAAGCTGAAGGGTTTGAATAAGGGTTAGAGCCGATAACAAAAATAGCCATTCCTACGAAAACCTTTGTTCTTATTCTTTTCTTACCGCATTTCCCACACACGTGGGGTCGTGGGTACGAACTACGTCGCACATGTGGATTTGGCCCTGTTTTACTGCCGGATACCCTTCCTGACATCAACCCTATATGGAGGGATGTAATCACTATTGCGTGTTTCTCTGTTGGTTGGTAGTGTGATGTGTAATGTGAGTATGAATAGGACAGTGTTGGGACATACACAAATACCCAGTCGCCGAACCAGAAGAATTAATCAGAAGCGATTAAAATCCCCGACCCAGCCAGAATCGATCCCGGGACCTTCTGAACCGAAGGACAGGACCGAGTCGGACTACGAAAATCTTTGTTACACGAAGTTTAAACTTTACATGATGGTTCCTTCTAAGCCCCACATATTAAATTATCCGTTTTGAAATATAAAAGTACTCGAAAGCAAAAATAGTCATTGCTCCACAACCGTACGACGTACGAAGCCAACATTTCATACAATGGTTGGGTTTTTTCCTCCTAGATTTTAAATATTAGGTATTTTAAAACATTCCATTCCTAAGGGTTTTAAATGTGGCCCAGCTCCGAAAACAAAAGTATTTTTCTCCGAAACCGTTCGGCGTATGAGGTTGAAATTTCACATGTTGATATATCTTTTGACATAATGTTAAATAAGAAATATTTCAAAACAGGTCACCCTTCAACGCTTGTATGGGGGTTAACACCCGGAAACAAAAATATTCGTTCTTCTTAAATTATGTGATGTTCGAAGTTGAAATTTCACGTGAATTTTTCATAAGGAATATTGTAAAATGTTGTTCTTTTAAGGTGTTTAATTAGATTCATTCCCAAGGCATATGCAGTCCAAATTACAGGTCGATCTATATCCTAGACGTTAAACAAGAATGGGTTATAAAACATTCCAGTCCTACGGGGCTCTAATGAGTGTTAGACGTGAAAACAAATGTAATCATTCCTCTAAAACGGTATGACGTACGAACTGAGGGTGTAATCTACTGGTTCTACCCACAGTGTGATCCCCAAAATGAGAAAGGACAATCAGTTTAAAATGAATCAAAGTTTAAAATAAAGACAAAGATAATAAATTTGATAGGCATATAAATGAAAAGAAATACTTAAAGCACATTCAGTATTTTTCCATACTGTGAATGTACATGAATTAAAACACAGAAAAAAGTGTTGAAAATTTTTCAAATTCCAGTTTAAATATTGCCCCAAATTCACAATATCCCTCCTTATCATCATCATCTTCATACAATAATAAAGGATGATGATATTGGTTTTTCGTTCCACTACTTACTTTCACGGATGTTCGTATACGCCGAGATGCCAGAATGTTGTCCAGCAGGAGTTCTTTCTCGAGCTATTTGATCTACCGACACGAGGCTGGCGTAATTGAGTACGTTTAAAAGCCACCAGTCTGAAATGTTATCGAACCTGATAACTTGTTCCCAGAAAGCCAGGGCTCTAGTGGTTGAGCTACTCAGCCTTGGTCATGTAATCTTCACTCCAGTATTCATAATATTGTACGAGATACAATCTCATCTGATGTACAGGAAACATATGATATACGTTCAAACACTCCACAGTACACTGACTTAGCAAATGTCATGGTATAGTCACCTAAGTGCTTGTGGGGCCTCCTCTGGCCCTGCGAACTGCAGTGAGACGCCATGGAAGTGAGTCGACAAGTCCCTGGTAGTCCTCTGGACGCAGCTGACACCAAATCGTTTGCAGAGCGGCCGCCAATGCTGGTCTGTTCGTGAGTGCAGGATACATGGCACGGAGCCTGCGTTCCAGGACATCCCAGATATGTTCGATAGGATTTATATCGGGGCTCTTGGGTGGCTATGGTAGTCGTTGGACCTCCGCTACATGTTCCTGGAACCATTCCCGGGTGACGTGGGAGCGATGTGGCGGCGCGTTATCATCTTGAAACACCGCAGAACCGTCTGGGCGCTGGAAGGCCAAAAATGGGTGGAGATGGTCTCCGAGCAGCTCTACATACCGCGTACCTTTCAAAGTCTCTTCCAGAACAACTAGGGGGCCCATTCCATACCAGGGTAATGCACCCCAGACCATAACAGAGACACCAGCACCTTGGACCACACCTTCGAGGCAGGCGGGATCCATCGCTTCATGTGGTCTGCGCCATACACGGTGCCTCCCATCGGCATGGTGCTGTTGAAATCGTGATTCGTCCGACCATATCACGTTTAGCCATTGTTCCAGTGCCCATCCCTGGTGACTGGCGACAAATACGCGTCGTTGTGCCCGATGGGTTAACAGAGGCACCCGTGTGCGGCGCCGGCTCCCATACCCCATAGAACCCATGTTCTTACGGATTGTCCCCTGGGAGATGTGTCTAGCACGGCCTGTGTTGAATTTAGCCGTGATTTGTTGTACGGTTGCCCGTTTGTCACTATTGACAATCCGTCTCAGATGTCGCCGGTCACGGTCATGGAGGGTGGCTGGACGTCCGGTCGTTCGTCTGTTGTGGACGGTGACACCCGCATTCAACCATTCACGATACACCCTAGACACGATTGACCGTGTGAAGCCGAATTCCCGCACCACTTCCGAAATCGCACTTCCCATCCGTCGGACACCGACCACCATACCCCGTTCGAACGGTGTCAGTTCACGACGACGTTCCATGTTACACCTGTCACATGCACAGCCACTGCTCACAATGTCTCCTATACAACTGCCGCTGGCACAGGGGGCGTGTGGTGCGCAGACAACACACCTGCGCATCAGTGCTCCGCTATCCCGTGACATTCCCTCAGTCATTGTATTATATGCATACAATATTATGTATTATAGAATGTACGGGGTCGAACTATACACCAAGTCCTCTGAGGTCTGTGCATGAATATAAAATAAATCAAACACTTAGATACTCGTAAATTATACAGAGAACAAAACGCTCAACACGGAAGTATTCTGTTTTATTTTTTATTTACTGGGTGAGTCGGTCATGTGGTTAGGGACGCGTGGCTGTGAGCTTGCATCCGGGAGATCGTGAGTTCGAACCCCACTGTCGGCAGCGCCAAAAATGGTTTTCAGTGGTTCCCCATTTTCACACCAGGAAAATGCCACGGCCATGGCCGCTTTCTTCCCACTCCTAGACTTTCCCTATTCCTTCGTCGCCATAAGACCTATGCGTGTCGGTGCGACGTGAAACAAATAGCAAAAAAATGTATTTAAACTCTTTGGGCCACAGTCTCTCAGTAGGCCTACATAGTCTGTCGGCTTTATCAGAATATTACCGTTATGTCCTGTTCACTGTGCGGTATGTGGTCAAATTTATTAATGGAGATGTTTCAGTGCGCTTTTCTGATCTCTCTAGGTATAAACGGCTAACTCCGACTCACTGTAATCACGCCCAGCCAAAACTACTCGACATAAAGAAATTAAATTTTGGGCATAAATTTATATTACAGTGAAGGTGCTCACTACGGGAGGATTTTTGCGTATTCCGTCGCTAAGGGGGTGAAAAGGGGGGTGAACTCTTTACATGAGTATACCTATATATCAAAAACTTAACAGTTTACAGATGTAAAAATTAATATTTGGGTTGTATTTTTTTTTTCGGAAAATTTCCTTCAGGGGGTGAAAAATGATTTTAAGAAACGGGTTGAATAGGTACCTTTTTATACGTCAAAAACTGTAGATGTTACAGACATGAAAATTGGTATTTAGAATCGGTTTTAAAATTAAATACGTACTTGTTTTCGGAAAATCCACTTTAAGGGAGTGAACAGGAGTGGAAAAGGTGAATTTTTAAAATGAGTATATCAAGGGTATTTCAAAAAAAATGCAACATTTTACAGACGAGAAATTTGGCCTTTGGAAATGTAAAGAAACACGCACGATTTTTTATCGGAAAATCCACTTAACGGGAAATGAAAAAGGGGTGAATTTTCAAAATGAGCATAACTACAGTATATCTCAAACGTTAACAAGTTACAGACGTGAGAATTGGTATTATTAATATATTTTAAAAATAAAGAAAGACGTATTTTTTGTTTCCGGAAAAACTCAACGGGGTGGAAAAAGACAGGAAATGGGGTTGAATTATTTTCAATAAGGTACTGATATCTCAAAAACTGACGTGAAAATTGATATTTGGAATCTTAATTAAAAATAAAGAAATGCGTATTTTGTTTTTGTTTTCAGAAAATCCACTTAAGGGGTGGCTTAAAAAGAGGTGAAATAGGGGTTGAAGTATTTTTATTATGATACTCATCTATATAAATAAAATCGTAACGGCCGTGTGTCTGTACACTGACTATTTTGGCGAAATGTTCGTACAGTTATCCGTTTCATGTGGATTTATGACCACCTGCATGTATTTTAGCTTCTTTTCAAGAAATTCTTTATTTTTACCGCTCTCTCAAAAATCAAAATGGAGGCACAATCTGCCAGACTAGCTCGAAAATTGAAATGTGGCAAAAATTATACGTTTTAGCCTATAACCGACGGAAATATTCCAAGATGTTTAAATTTTTCACCTAAACCCCCGAAAAGTATCGAAATATGGAAGAAATTTTAATGACGCTGCAGATCTTCGTTTCGATTTATTTTATGGCTAAACGGTAAGTCGCATCACAAATCGTATGGCACAACCTCTTGGTTCAATTTGGAGTGATTTACAACTTCAGTCATATGACTTTTGTCGTATCTCTATCCCTCATGCCTTAGATTTGGCTATGTTTCTCGACTGTACGTAAATTTTGCAGTTTTTACGCGTGTAATTTATATTTTGTCACACTTATAGGAAGGACAGAATCCTCAACTCCGGCACGAGCGTTCACCCTCCCAGTAGCCATACATGAGCCAAATTCTATGTTTGTAGCTGTCACATAAGTATCCGAAAAGCAATGCAGTGTATGAAAACCTTATCCAAATTTCTCCCTATTCAAAGATTCTAACTCAATCTCACTCATAAATAGAAGAGATACGAGAAAATGTCATAAGATCAACCATTTAGACCACTAAAAGAGACGTCTTATGGGGAATCCGTTTGTCGTTTAGCAGCAGTTAATCTGTAAATGAAGGTCTGCAATATTGTAAACATATATAAACATTCGTATGACGATCTATATATATTCAGTGAAGTTGAATTGTAGCAATCTAGGAGCGGTGTGCCTGCCATTATAATTAATGGTTCTTATAATTAATAATTTACAAATCGATAGTGACTGTCAGCAGGGCGTCTGGTATTGTCAAATACTCCCTATATCGACTTTGACTGGCAGTAGAAATAGAGTCCTTTTCCAACTCCTGTGTAACTTGAATTAGTAAGGAGGGCCCACCATTTTAATGAATAATTCCTTTCTCGATTTGACTGGCAGAAGGTAAGAGAGCATACAATTTTTCTTCAAAACTCCCCTACCCGATTGTGTCTGGAAGTAGGAAACGAGGCCTGCCATTAACATTGAAACTCCCCAAATCGTTTGTTATCGCACAGTAGACAAGGGGGCCTTCCATTATAATGAAAACTTCCCGACTCGATTGTGAATGGCAGTAGGCAAGGGAGCCTGTCGTTATCATCACAACTCCGTAACTCGCACTTTACATTTGAAAAAATCATATGGGGATCTACTTTACGTTTGAAAAAATCATATGGGGATCTACCCATGCTGTTTCTTGGATAACGCTAAGACACATGCAATTTTTAAAAAATCTTATTTACTGCGTGTACAGTAATTTATTTCGATATCCGTATACAGTGTAGAATACCGTAGCGAAGCATGGGTGCATGTGTTAGTGAATGTATACAACAACTAATGCACGTAGTTGCGATGAATTGAAAGTGGTAACACGGAATCTACAAGATTGTGGCTGGCGATCACCTGATCTTTTTATACCGACTTGATCATGGAAGCCATAAGCCATATAGTCACGGTCCCTATGAAACATCTCGCTCGGGAAGGGAGCGTTAAGTTGTCTCACAAGTGTATACATACTGAGGGACAAACATCTCGAAATCTTAAACACCACACATGAACATGCACCAATCAACTTATTTCACCCAGCTGCTGCGAAAGAGTGACAGTCAAAGCTCGTTACCATTGATCGATCGCCGAACCTCAACTCCATAACGAAAACTGAAAATTGAAACTGGGCTATTGCATCATCAGTCAACATGCCTTTCAATTCCGATGAAATATTTACATTGCTTGTCAGGAGAACGGTAGTGTTCCCACAGGGCAAACATGACAGAAAAGATGGTTCTCTACTTTAAATGTCATCCGTTTTCAATGAAATCAAATTTATTTCTTAATAAACGGCAAATTTTAACAGCATAAATCACATTTCCTTTACAGTGACATTGTAAATTTGTAGATACGACTATTTAGATGAGAGCAAAACATCGTTGTATGGATCTGTTGGTTAAAAACTGGCCTGCACCTACAAGAAAATGGCTCAACTTGATGGCATCACTTCGTCAATTAAGTATCTATAATTAGACAAGCATTAACAATTCCTAAAAGAAGAAAATGTCAGATTCTCTAAAAATTAGTGATAGGATGTAAATTAAAGGAAGGTAAGACTTTAGTTTTGTGTGTGACTGCTGGAATCATGATCATAGAAACAGAATCTAAACCACAAGAACGGAACTTCTCATTCCATAAATTACACATATATTAGCCCAGATTTCAGTCACGGGTGCCTTGGTGAAAAGCGAATAAGATGATAATGAAACCATATTATTATTATTATTATTATTATTATTATTATTATTATTGCTAGTTGCCTTACGTCGCACCGACACAGATAGGTCTTATGGCGACGATGGGACAGGGAAGGGCTAGGAGTGGGAAGGAAGCGGCCGTGGCCTTAATTAAGGTACAGCCCCAGCATTTGCCTGGTGTGAAAATGGGAAACCACGGAAAACCATTTTCAGAGCAGCCGATAGTGGGGTTCGAACCTACTATCTCCCGAATACTGGATACTGGCCGCACTTAAGCGACTGCAGCTATCGAGCTCGGTATTATTATTAGTACTATTATGGTTATTATTATTATTATTATTATTATTATTATTATTATTATTATTATTATTATTATATTTTAACATATCGTTTCCTCCTGTGAAGACCACAGTTAACACTTGTTAGCCTTTCTGAATTTCCAGTACTCCTTCATATGAATGGATAATAATGCAGTTCTTCGATCATCGGACCACTGTGCGCCAGGTCATCTCCAATCTATCTATCTATCTATCAGTTAATCAGTCAATCAATCAACCAATTAAATCAACCGAATCAGTCAAACAATCAATCAGTCACTGCTGATCTGCATTTACGGCAGTCGCCTAGGTGGCAGATTCCCTACCTGTTCTCCTAAACTTTTCTTAAAGGATTTCATAGAAATTGGAAATTAATTGAACGTCTCCATTGGTAAGTTTTCCAATCCCTAACTCCCCTTTCTATAAACGAATATTTGCCCCAATTTGTCCTCTTGAATTCCAAGTTTATCTTCATATTGTGTTTTTCCCTACTTTTAAAGACACCACTCGAACTTACTCGTCAACTAATTTCATTCCACGCCATCTTTTCACTGACAGCTCGGAACATACTACGTAGTCGAGCAGCTCGTCTCCTTTCTTTCAAGTCTTCCCAGCCCAAACTTTGCAACATTTCTGTAACGCTACTCATTTGTCGGAAATCACCCAGAACAAATCGAGCTGCTTTTCTTTGAACTGTTTCCAGGTCTTGAATCAAGTAATTCTGATGAGGATCCTATACACTGGAACCATACTCTAGTTGGGGTCTTACCAGAGACTTATATGCCCTCTCCTTTACAGCATTACTACAACCCCTAAATACCCTCACAACCATGTGCAGGGATATGTACCCTTTATTTACAATCCCTGACAGCAAACGTGGGAATGAAGGGAGCGGTACGGCCTCAGGGCTGAGCGTAGTTTTGTGAGAAAAAATCTAAAACTCCTCAAATGTCACTGTATTAATCAACATTTTCAGTCTCTATCTTCTTCAAAATAATTTTAAAAATACGTAACTATTTATTAAATATCCAGAATAAATGACAAGGTAATGTGAATTCACAACAAGAATAAACTCTAGATAATTAACAATTAATCATTCTAGAAAACACATCAGTTAATATATTTGAAAACTAGTTTATAAAATGCGTGCTTTCAGAGCACTGGGTGATTTATGAGAGTGAAGAAATGCACAGACAGAGTACTTTCAAGCCCCATTTAACCCCATACGTATTTCAGTCCAGTACATTTACATACTGTAAATAATGTTCGAGTATTAACTTGCGTTTCCTCCAGAATAGAGAGCTTCGAAAAAGGTTCCAGCAATCTAATCCTAACTGGGATTTTCTCCCTAGAAAGCAATAGCTAATCTCAATCTGCATTACTAGCCAAAGGAGAATTTGCACCAAATCCAGAAAGAATAATTTTAGAAAATGCCAGAAATAGCACAGGAATACACAGGAATAGGGGTTCAATATCACATTAAATCACCAAAACTTGGCATAAGACAATAACTAAATGAGGCACTAACGTCTCGCTGATACAGAGGATGAGCCCAACCTATACTGTGACTGGGAAAAGTCGAAATAAAATCCTAAAGAGGTGATGAAAGAAATTTTGAAATTGCCTAGTCGCATCAACAGAAAAAAAAATAGGATACGAGAGTAAATCACTCGAATGGCCTATTAACATGTTTATGTTAGCCTAACATGGCAAAATTTCATGAGACAAGCCTACAATGGCCCATTATTCGTTAAACTCCAGAAAATATCCACATAATCTAGGTAGGAAACCCAGTAAACCTATCCTAACAGATGTTCACATTTTTAAAACATGTAAAACATCTCCCTAGACCAGAGGAGGATTTGTGTCATTCTTTACATATTGAGGATTGCCTTCACCTTGCCAGCAGCCAGCGACGCGACGTTCCGAAGTTCTGTTTTACGCGAAGAGGTCGAGAAGTCGACAACTGAGTCTCTGGGACACCGTCTTATAGGTGATAGGCTGGCATGTGATTGGGTACAATTAGTGCCACTTTAACAGTCAGGAGAAAGGGTGTACCAACTCCAAATTTATTGTAGCAAGAAGAGGCAAGGCAAGAAAGGGTAGACTAGCTGCAAAGAGGGCCGTAGATCGTATCATGCGATCTGCTGCACCGAAGTTCTTGAGGAAACAGATGGATAGCACGCAGATCAAAAGCAGGAAGGGTAGTCTAATTGAAGGGAGGCCGTCTTTTAATATCACAATAATAATAATAATAATAATAATAATAATAATAATAATAATAATAATATACGCGGATTTGTTCCGAATGAGAAGCTTGTATTTTTGTGTAAGGAAAACCGCTGACGCTCATTGTGAAGTGGATAGTGAGTAATACTTTAAAGAACACATTCTCGGAAATTTCCCACCTCATTCTGTAGTGTTTGCCTTTCAGTGTCCAATATACGTTATACCACTGAATATTTGTTTACTTTCTTTCATCTACGCATGTAATAATATGTGAATTTTCGTATGATAAGACCAAAATTATCTGTTATTTCCGGGTACTTTCTTCGCCTCTGCAAATGTGTCGCTGCGACAAATGATTTGTATCCTGTCACTGATCTAGGAGCAAGTATTGCCATATTACTTTTTTTTCTGCTATTGGCTTCAGGTCGCACCGACACAGATAGGCCTTATGCCGACGATGGGATAGGGAAGGCCTAGGAGTGGGAAGGAAGCGGCCGTAGTCTTAATTAAGGAAAACCATCTTCAGGGCTGCCGACAGTGGGATTCGAACCCACTATCTCCCGGATGCAAGCTCACACCTGCGCGACTCTAACCGCACGACCAACTCGCTCGGTATATTACGTACTAAACTTGATCCATACCTAACGGATGACTCAGGTTAGCTTTCATGTCATTTCAATTGTTTTGTCAATGTAAATAAATACTAAATTGTCGCGGTATTCATAATTCGTTCTAAGCACTGTTATGTAATTTAATTACTATTCTCGAATTCCCCGTTCCTTACGGAATAACTTAGTCTTTATTAAAGCTTGTTTACCCAAAGTCTGTCATTTTTACGGGAATTATAATAAAAGGGTGCAAATTATAATGTCGCGAAGGATCGAAATTCCGTTCGATTGAGGAGCTTACTAATACGTCTGACAGCGGGCTGTACTCCTCGTGCTGAGTGTTGTGCAATAGTGCCTTGCTATACTCGCTAAACGCGGTAACATTTGTACTATCGAGCTACAATACACTCTTAACTCTGGACAGACAATAGCAGCATCCGCAGTATTGAAGTAAGAATTACAAAGAGGATCTGAACATTGTTGGTAACAATAGTGAGCAGTCGAATTGTAACTTACCTCTAAATGTGACTTGTCATGTCTCATCTCTCTCCTCATCGTCTACAACAATATTAGCGTGTCATTCCCCACAGCCAGGGAGCATTACTTCTATGTCTGACAGAATAAGCGGTGTATTCTCTTTTAAGCTTCCCACACTTACAATCGCTCCAAGAGAAAATTAGTGCATGGTATTCCGTAAGTTCTTCGCAAGTAGCCTATACATTTCTCAGGAACAATTGAATCTACGGATCTGTTTGTTGTAGGTATACGCAGGATTTGTATCTACTGAACTATACTTTGATAAAATTTAAACGTAAGTCTCATGAAGTATGTTGTATACAAGGAACTTGGTATACAGTAATACAACATAAAGTTTATTGCTTCAATAGTTTTATACAGTATTTACAAGAAATACAATGAAACTTGTCTTGAAGCTTGATTGATCGCACGCAGTTAATACTGTTATTAAATGATAGACTGAAAGTCTGTGGCACAAATATATATTTACTGAGAGAGAGTTCTATATACACATTCACACCTATCTTGAGGAGATAGTCTATTCCACTGGGAAATGGCCTTGGATAGTCGAAAACTATCTGTTGGGGGGATAACAAGTGTAACTTGTAGAGAGAGTCGTGTTAGTATAATGCTAGTATTGGACTTAGACTTGCAAGGAACTTTCATCAATATCTTAATTCGCAGAATGCTAAGATAGTCGTCGGAGCACTGGTGAGAACTTGAGAGTGAAGCAGAATGCTCGACTCGGGGCTCGACGTGGCTACGGGAATCAGGGAAGATGAAGCAATGTCCGGAGGTGAGATCTTACAACCAGCAATCTGTACACCTGTTCAAGACACATTTTTAAGAGGAATGCCTCCGTGTTTGACTTGCGGTGTGGTCTGGTCGTTGGACACTGGGGTAGTCCTCGGTAAGGCGAGGAACGTCGCTCCTTATACAGCGCTGGCTGACGTCACAGACGAGCATGCCAGGCGCAGTGCAGTCCTCTCGTAGGCTCTGGAAACATCGGTGATGCGGCGAGTTGCGGAGCTTGTAGGCGCGGAGCTTGAGCGCGGAGGACACACACAACAAAGTATTAAATGCGAGGAACATAAAATACCATGAGCTCATCATCTTTTAGCTTTTATTCATTTTCGTTGCCTTGCTTCTTTCATTGTCCTCCGCCTTCCTCCTTAATAACGTATCTCTCACAAAGTGAAAATGTATAACAAATTGTTGCATGCGCGTCAGCCGTAGATATCAGCTACGATGTTCACCTCATCCACCCATCTGTACCACGTTTCGACGTGCTATCCCTCCAGGTCATACGCTCATGAAACTATTTTATTACCTGGATATCGTGTATACCATGATCCTTTTTCCTACGACTATCAATTTATGCCTTATTTCGATGTTTTTCTTTCTTCTTACAAGTTGCTGTACGTCGCACCGACACAGATGGGTTTTATGGCGACAATGGAATAGGAAAGGGCTACAAGTGGGAAGGAAGCGACCGTGGCTTTAATTAAGGTACAGCCCCAGCATTTGCCTGGTGTGAAAATGAAAACAACGGAAAATCACCTTGTGAGCTGTCGACAGAGGGGTTCGAACCCACCATCTTCCGAATGCAACTTTACAGCTGTGCGCCCCTAACCGCACGGCCAACTCACTCTGTATATCCCGTATTTGGCTTTTACCTCAGAAAACATGTGCTAAAGCTCAGAACGACATTTGTTCCAGGAAAATCCAGAGTTGGGAAGAAAATGCATAAGAATACTTTTGTATTAAAAAAAAAAAAAAACGAAATAAGTAGACTTCGTGGACTGCTTTTTTGAAAGGACGCAATGTTTCTCGGACATGATGTACTTAAAAAAAACTTCTTCCCTGATAAGGTAGCACAATAGCCTGTAATAATCCGGATGAAATAACTTTCTAACGGTGACACGTATTTCTGATAAGTTGAGGTATTCCCAAGTTTAACCAACGCAAACAAACAAAATTCTAACGTGGGTGCGTCGGTGTCACGGCCGCAGAACACGTACAACGTGATTAGGTAGGGGAAGGCCGTGGAATTTGGACCTGCGTGTAATTTGCTCCGATAATATATTTGGTATTTGAAAGTTTAGTCAGCCCCTCTCTGAGGCAAGGTCAGCAAGACAGCCGGAGGTAGCTTTTTTCCTGCAAGTTGTTTTGCTAATGGATTTAACGTCGAAGGGGTAACAGTTTTATAAATAATTTATTTAATGCGCACAATGTGCAAAGAATTGATATACAAAATATTAATCTTCGTTACAAAATTTCACCAGTGATTCCAATCGCTGTTTACAACTTAAAACATGGTACCTAGTACAGTATGCACCACATCTTGAACATACACAGTTCAAACCTGGTTCATGATAATGCTTTATATTACATAGTTTATAATGGAACCCATGAACGGAGAACCTTGTCAGCAAGTGTCGCAGTTCATATCCACCTTGAACCCACTCGCGATTTAGCATGGCATCGGTAGAGTAGAAATCTTCCCAGATGGCAGCCCTCTTCGATCGTAGGTCTCGAAGCAGATGTATATAGGGTGTTGTTGCTGGAAGTAACAACTGTAGCCTTAGCTCTTCCACATAAAATCCCTCTCTGCATAGCTCATACACGAGTCGGGAAGGAGAATATTTGGAGAGGCACAGAGCCCGTTTCAAGTAGTTTGCCTTCAACTTCTCGATTTTATCTAACTGTTTCATACTCAAATGTTCCCAAATGTTTTCCAAGCCATATGTTGCTATAGGGCTGATTTTTAGATGAAAGAGTTTTATGGCTGTTTCTAAAGACAAGTTTCTCAGATTCTTAATGTCAAATATTGCTTTCATAGATGCATTTAGACGGTCCATGAGATGGAGGGTGAAAACGTTACCTTGGGTTTGAAAAATTACACCCAAGTATTTAAAATGCTTTACGGACTTAAGTTCTTAGTCTCCATAAAAGAAGGTTCCATGAGGCCCCCTCTTCTAAACGTCATGGACACTGTTTTTTCTACATTCAGTTTGAGCTCATTTTTATTTATCCAACCTACTATTTGGTTGAATGATTCATGGACTTCCTTCTCTGAAGTTGATGCTAAGACCATATCATCAGCGTACATTAATAGTTTGACGCTTTCCTGGTTTACCAAATCTACTATGTCTGCTGTCGCAATGATTAATAGTAGTGGACTTAATGGGTCTCCCTGTAATACCCCGGTTGTTTGTTCCAAAATAATGGATTTGGTAATGCCATCATCTACTTCTATTGAATTGTTGAGATATAGGCTCCTAATCAGCGGTATAAGGTAGTTCGTACTACCAATGATACTCTCCATTTTTTCTAACAGTACGGTTCTGCTTATGGTGTCAAAAGCTTTCGAATAATCTATAAAGATGACATGCAGTTTACCCCCTGGTTTCTTTAAGGCTTCTCCTATCTCGGTCTGGAGACAGCGGATAGCTCAAGTCGTTGATTTTCTTTTTCTAAATCCAAATTGCGACTCCGGTAGGTTATTTTCCACCAGTTTAATGAGACGTTTACCTACTAGTGAAGTTACTTTAGTAGAGTACATTCTAGTGCTATTTCTCTATATGAGTTGGGATCTGCGGTGTCACCTTTGCCTTTATATAGCATTTCAATAGTAGATCTTCTCCAGTTGTCTGGTATCCTACCTTGCCGCAAGCATTCATTCATTCATTCATTCATTCATTCATTCATTCATTAGGTGAGGGATGGATTCACCCAATTTTGGGAGAGCAGCTTTAAGATGTTCATTGAAAATGTGATCTGGGCCACATGCCTTGTTATCTTTAGATGCTGTAATAGTTGATACAACCTCATTAATTGAAAATTCGTCAATTTCAGGGATTATTTGAAAAACTGGCACGAAATAATTAGTAGGTCGTGTGTCTCTCTCTTGAAGCACTGCACTCAAGTGCTTTTCCCAAACTTCCATTGGTAAGTTCCTTTAGAACTTCGGTTGTCTAGGCTTCAGGGCGAGGTAAGGATCTAGACTGACACGTTCTATAAGCTTCTTTTCTTCTTCCTCTCTAAAATGATTTTTGGTTTCTTTTAGTAGTAGTTGGCATGCTCTCCTTTTACTGACATATATATCAAGAAATTCTTTTGTTTTCTCTCTTCTGGCTGTATGTAATGCTTCCAGTACATCTCTATTACATTTATAGCATTCCTTAGTGAACCAGGGTTGAGATTTCCTGACCACAGGTATTGATGGTAGAGTGTATTCTGGAGAAGCACTTCTAGATATAATGCCGCCTCATTAAGATTACCCTCTCGTAATAGGTTAAGTATCGTTTGATTATCTTCATCACAGATAAGAGACGGATTACTTTTTCTACTTATTTTTGTACGTTCTTTAACTGCATCAAGCGTACTAGGCCTATTCTCCAGCTGTAAGGAAGTTGCAACTGGTAGGTGTTTCCGTTGCGCCTCGAGAATAACCTCCTGCTTGATCGGCACAAACTTGGAGTTTATAAACACCAAATCAATTGTGCTAGCACCATTATGAGACATGTAGGTATTCATGTCAGAGGCATTCACCAACCGAAGACCTTTCTCTTCTAAGAAGTCCAAAACTTCTGTTGATTTTCGATGTTCTGTATTGTGCCCTTTTAAGGCACCAACTACGGTGATCTCTTCTTTCTTCTTTGCGCCGGCTGCTCCTATAATAAATGACATATACATCATACTCACCGCTGCATGTAGACTCTTCTTCTCAGTCGTGCCCGTTCGATATCCCCGGAGAGGCCACCCGCTGATTGAGGAGTGAGGGAATGAAAAGAAGGGGTAAACTAACTAAAATGACGGTACCCAAGACTGAATTAAAGTTAAAATAAAAGACTAATTTATTCAAATAAAATGCAAAAAAATGCTGAAAATGAAACGTAAATGAACTAGTGAAAAAGTGTAAACAAAATGAAATAAAAGAGACTAATAAAATATTTAAATTGAAGGTCTGCCTTCCAAAACAAACATAAACTGCCTAAATAAACTGACTGAAGGTCAACACCTTAATTAAATATACCAGACTATCTTGACATTGACTTCAAGTTGAAAAAAAAATGACTCCATTAAAACTCTGGTAAGAAAAACCACCTTCTTGAAATACAAAATATATAACAGAGACTATCTCTCAGATATCCAACTTAATAAATAGACTCACAATAAAGTAAATTAAATTCTGTTACGTCGATCAATCCACTGACTTATCAGAGTTATTAAATGTTTAACACATGTAGGCTCATTTGGGAAAAATACCCAAATTTTAATAAACATGGACTGCACTAAGCAAGTGTATCACTTAAAGAATAATAGTTCTTCGAAACAGAACAAAACAACCATGAACATCACTTTCATTTCCTACATAACTGTTGTCTTATACAACACCTCCTGATTAAACAAATCAATTATCGAAACATCACTCTGAGTGTATCCAACCACTCATCTACATGTTAGACTCCACTTGCTTGCCTGTGATAGACTGGACTCTTAAAATAAAAACAAAATTTAGGCCAAGTGCCTGATGTTAACATTATCGAATGACAGCGATCTTTGTACATTAAAATTTCTATTGACTTTGCCGTTAACTGCATTTCATTTATAATTCATATTTGTGGTATCACCACTAGATGGAGGCAGATACCATCTTATTTACCATTTCTTGCGGCAGTTTTATACAATTGGTTTATTTAAAGATCGCTCCATTTCAAAATAAAAATGTAGTGGATTTTAAAAGAAAATTTGGTAATTACTTGGATGCCTGGTATGAGCATACCACTACTATTTCGACTGTGACATAATCGATGACCTATAAACCTAACATCTAACCTCTTATTTACATCATTACGTTAATTAACGGAGAAACACCGCTCCGACCAAAAAAATACAGAAATCAAAACAAAACTAGCTACACTTATCTATTTACAACACATCAAATATAAATAATTCACATATGCTTGCGTCCTAAAATAAACGGTAAAAGGTGCACTCAGAAAGAAAACAAATAAACAAACTGGATCCCACCATCGCGACCTACTGGAAATTAATAAGGATAGAAATGCGCAAAACAAACTCGGAGTCACCAGAAAACATATACCCCGCTGCGAGTAGCAAAATATTGCGAATTTGACGGCAATCTCAAATTTCAGACTACAAACGTCTGGACATAATATTATCTAACCTTGATGGAAAAGTTTACTGTTACTTCACGTCATCCGTGACTCTACATAAATATTCAAAACACATTGACTCGTCGCTCTGTCCACATTGTACACTGGCTAGCATTATTAGTCGAGCATCTATTCTCCCTGGAATTATTTAACAAATACAGGCTCCTGCCTGTAGTATCATACCCATGTCGTAACACATTTTAACGCACGTGGTTAAATTCTTCATTTCACACTTCTATTTCCTCATTAATTCGCGACGTCATTACAATTCATTATTCTCACAATACGGCCTCGCTCGTACCCGGCGGGCAAAAATATCTGTCGTGCATATTACGACTTCTTATGTAAATTCAAGACATGGTTCAAATATCATATTTCCATCATCAACGTAGATCATCAGGGATATTAATCATCTAGCTCAATCTCTCGATCATTCACTGTTAACACATCACAAAAATCACAGAGCTGACTCATCAATGGCGCTCATTGTTACTATAAAAGGAAGTGACGAGATTGCCTCTCAAAACACAAATGTTGAAACGTGCGCAACCGCAACTACACAAAAAATAAATATTCGCGTCTACCCAAAATCGTCGCAAAAATACGCGGGATAAATACAAATCGAAACCGGTCATCTGAAAGATGATTCCGCAACATAAACAAACTGAAATGCGCAAAAACCATGAAAATAAACCTTGAAATCATCGCGACGGTGTCCATAACATCAAAACTCCAACAAAAGAAAATATGACATTGAATCATCGATCTAAAATCCTGATGAAATAACAAAATAATAAAATGACATTACACTCGTAGATTAAAATCGATAGCTGACTAACTGTCAAAATGACATACTACAGAATATAAACCATAAATACACGCAAACAAACATCTACTTAAACAAAGTGCACAAAATAAGCCTATCTGAAAGTGCAACATAAACATCATTTATTATTATTATTATTATTATTATTATTATTATTATTATTATTACCATATTATTATTATTATATTTAGCAGTATTATAAAACTGTGAATTATTTACACCCTTACCTAGTACTCTAAACTACACTGATCATCGATTTTGCCACGGTACTACATATTATTTACATGATTTAATTATGCTCATACCTGTATGGTGGAAGCAGGTCAGTTCACCCACCGGTCCCCGTCATGGTGGAAATTAGAATTCCATCTTCAAGGTGATGTGGTATTCCATATTTTTATTACACACGCAAATTCGACACATTCTTGCCATGCCGTGCCACACGATTATATTAGCATGAAAACACTCGCATTTCTCTCACTCCAGTGAAAGTTTAGAAGATGCCACTGCAGCCTCCTGCCTGTAGTGTAGATGAAGGTCGCCTCGCTCTTTACCTGCAAACACCTGCTGGCCTTCCGACGATCCCTCAGCTCTGTTTACATTACAGCTTATAGTACGTTAACCCTACTGGCATAACTGTTCCCTCAAGGTCTGCTGTTGCGGCCTCCATTGAATAAAGTCAATCACCTTCCCGTTTGTCTTACTAGTTTCCGCCCATAAACATCTAGCTTGCCAAACAGTTTGTAGAATGGTAGAAACAAGCTAAATACAGTTTATGTCGTGGAGAAAATTATATACTGATCTCACATGTAACACTCCCCACTGGTTAGAAATGTTTTTATGTAAATCTGCTGGAACATGAATTTGTTTCCCTCGACTAGTAATGTGAGTTCATTTAAATTGAAAGTGTAATTCTTGCCTACACTCCCTGCATTTACAGTAAAAGTCTGTGAAAGTGTTCATTTTCTGAAATGCATATTCTCCCAAGTAAATAATACAAGGCTTTCTAAAATGCCTACAAGTGTCTAGTCGCTTTCGTACCAGCCAAAATAAAGTTGACTAAAATGCATTTTTGCTGACACACTCTGTCACTCTGTCAAAACGTAGATTCGCTGTGCATACTAAAGTAACACTAAGAGTACTCAAGACAATAACTGAGAGTATTCAAACAACTGTGAACTGAGAACTTCGAAGACACTGAGAGTTGATTTCACACTGAGAACTCAAAACACTGAGAACGACTGAGAATAACTGAGAGTAACTGAGAACTCCAGAAACACACTGAGAATTGAGTGAGAATAACAGAAACACACTGAGAATTGAGAGTTCGACCCTGTGGTCGCTGGGTTTTATAAAAATTCCTCCCACCACCAGGAAAATAGTTCCGTGGAAGGGATGTGGCGTAATAATCTAGTCCTCAGGAGCGCTTTCTCGTGCATCCGTAGGTTATGGTTTTCACAATCTATACTCAAAACTTCCTAAATTCTGTCCGACTCACATGTGATATTGCGCCGCGGGAAATGATCATAGAATAATCCACACGATGATGCGCGTCACTGGTGTTATTTTCTTCCGGTGGATGGCCTCGTTCCGCCATGATGGCTGCATCTTCTGGGCCTTATTACTCCTCCGTTTGAAGTTGAATTTTATTAATTAGGCACTGATTAATCACAGATTGACACAGATAATTCACCAAATATTGTAAAGAAGTTAAGACACTGTTTTTCACTACCACATCGGGCTTCAGATCGCGAGATACTGATAGTAGATCTCTCGGTATGACAGCTCATTCAAATTTAGAATATTCTGATTGGTTGAGACTTTCGCGCTCTTCCAAAACATAGTGCATCCGCTTCCTCCCACGAATTGGCGGTTACTGTCGTTGGTCCTCTATTGTCCTAGCTAAATAGGTCAGGCTTCACCGCGTGCTATTCTCGTGAGAACGCACAGCAAGTGACCACTCCCCGGCGGTGTCATAAAATTTATTGGATGGGTGGTTTACAATCTGGTCGTGTCTAGAGAAGAGTTTCAAGGATTGTCCTCGCCGTCAGGCTGGCGCCAGAAAGTTCCTTTTTGACTGCTAGTTTCACAGCCTCACTGTGGTATCTCATATGTGAAATATACAATTTAATTATGAATTAAATTAGGCAAATTCGCTTATGGGTGCAATGCCCCCTTACGCCGTTAGAAATCTTACGCGATAGTGGAAGATTTCTCAATTCAACCAATAATATTCTAGACATCCTTGCAGTCATAAGCGAATGTATACTCCTAACTATAAAGTATACCTCTGCTTATGTCTGAGTTTTTCTCTGATTTCTCTCTCTAAAAGTTTGTTCTCTTTCTCGAGGTCATCTGCAATCTGTTTCATGACTGCTAGTATCTCGGCTGAGTTCTGTCCGCATTCCGGACAATTCTCTTCTGTCTGTTGACCTGTCTCGAAATGACTGTCGTCTCCTGGGTTCGCTGATAGGGTTTCCTGGTCATCTTCTTCTTCTGCTTCGGTACACGGGTCATCATCATCGTCTTCTTCTTCTTCTGCTTCGGTACACGGGTCATCATCATCATCTTCTTCTTCTTCCGTGCCGGAACTTGCGTCTTCTCCTGCGTTTGAGCTCCTTGGTTTTTCCACGAGATTTACTTGAGCTGCACCTGGTGCTATTTTATATGTTCGAAGATTTGCTGCATTCATAATCATTTCATTTTCCCCATCTAAACTTCTAATTTTATATGCATTGTTTTGCATATCCTGGACAATGCGGTAAGGACCGATGTACAATGGTGCGAATTTTGCGTAATACTTCCTTTCAGGATCGGAGATGGCTGGTCTACGGATCAATACCATTTCACCTTCCCTTAATGGCTTGTGGAATTTTTTTCTACGAACTCTCCTCAGCCTGCGGTCAGCTTGCTCTCTTAAGCGTTCTCGTACCTGTTGTATACATAGTTCCGGAGATAATTGGGGTTCAGGCGGACAATTGACGACTGGGCTCCACGTCCTGGCCGGTTGTAAGCCATTATGCACTGTGGCTGGGATTTTCGCTGTTGCTTCATGGACAGTATTATTTATGCAGTCAGTGATCAATGGGAGAATATCGACCCATCGCCAATGTTGTTCTGGGATATAAATTCTGCTGAATTTTGCGATGACTTTCATTACTCTTTCTGCCGGGTTCGACTCTGGGTGACGTGTTGAACTCAGAACATGCTGTATTCCTAATTGCCTTAAACCTGTTTTGAACTCTGCGGAGGTGAACTGTGTTCCGTGATCTGTTAATAATTTCTCCGGTTTTCCCATGGCCGGAATTATTTCCCTATTAATGCATCTTAAAACTGACCTAGTATTGGCCTTTTGCATTGGAGAAAGGTTTGTAAATTTGGAAAATACATCCATGGTGACTAATATGAACTGATTGCCTCTCCATGATTTCGGGATTTTTCCATAAATATCCATCGCGAATAACTCACGGGGCTTTGACGGTAGAATGGGAATTGGTTTCTGTTTTAAAAGGTAGGAGTTCGCCTTGACACGCTGGCACGTGTCGCATGTAACTATTGCATCCCTGACAGTTTTCCTTAGGTCTTTCCAGGTGAAAGTTTCCTGAATTGTGGCGACGGTCTTATCAATGCCTCCGTGCCCAATAACACGGTGTACATGCCATATTAGCTCTTCCTGTAATTCTTTCGGGACGACAATCTTTAATTGAGTATGATCCTTATCTGCATATTTTAACAATTGATTATTTAACAATCTGTATTCTTGTGCGGCCTTGTGAATTTCGTCATAACGAGGGTCTCCTTGTTGAATTGCTCCTTGGAAATACTGGATAATCGGCTGTAAGATTGGATCAGCCTGTTGAAAGGTTGGTAACTGGCTCAGTCGGAGTAGTACATTTCGGTCTTCCTGGGTTAAGTCCACATAATTTACCTGCTCTTCACGTCTATTTGGGTTCCTGCTTAAGGCGTCTGCTAGAATATTTGCCTTGCCGGTACAGTGTTCAATGGTAAAATTAAATTGCTGCACGAACAGTGACCATCTCGTAATTCTGTCAGATGAAACAGCTGATTTTAACATGAACGTTAAAGCTTTGTGGTCAGTTCTTATGACGATTGGAAATCCATAAATAACTTTCCGCCAGTGCTGTAGGGCTTGGACTATGGCTAGCATTTCCAGCTCTGTAGTTGTGTAGTTCCGTTCGTGCGACCTCAATTTTCTACTATAAAAGCCTAAATAGTCCTTGGTTTTACATTCATTGTCCTGTTCCTGGAATAAGACTGCACCAATGCCCACTTTAGATGCGTCTGTCTGCAGGATAAATGGTCTGTTAAAATCAGGATACGCTAATTGTATACTCCTGGCTAACAGTTCTTTAGTACTTGTGAACGCTGTCTCTGCTTCCTGTGTCCATTTCCATCTGTTATTCTTACATAGCAGGTCTTGTAGTGGTGCTACGACTTCGGTGAAATTTTTACAGTGTTCTCGAAAGAATTGGCACATACCAAGGAATTGTCGAATATGCTTCACCTTGGTAGGCCTAGGGAAGTTACTTATCGCTTCTAACTTTACCGGATTTGGTCGGATTCCCTTGCCGTCTATCACGTGTCCTAGGAATAGGATTTCCGGCTGACAGAAGTGTGATTTCTTGATATTCACCTTGAATCCAGTTTCTATAAGGTTTTTAAACAGTTTACTTAAATTTTGGAGGTTTTCTTCGAAGGCTTTACTTGCGATTATCATGTCATCGATGTACAAAGTAGTAACTGCTTTGACTTCGTCTGTTAGGTTCCTGTCAAGTGCTCGTATGAGAGCGCTGGAAGAGTTGCGTGTTCCGAACGGAAGTCTTTCAAAGACATAGGTCTGTTGATCAAACATAAACCCTGTTAGTAACTTCGACTTATCATGCAGAAGGATATGGTGAAAAGAACTGGTCAGGTCTACACCTGTGAAAACTTCCATGTCTCTAAATCGACGAATTGCGTCCTTAATAGGCATGGCTTGATCATTCTCCGGGATTAATTTGGAGTTTAATTGACGAGCATCGAGGCACAGCCTCAGGGAATTGTCGGCTTTCTTTACTATGACAAGGCTGTTCACGTACGGAGTAGGTCGCTTCGAGATGATCCCGTTTTCTTCCATTTGTTTGATAATTTGTTTGACCTCCTCGTGGTATTTCTCCGGCACTGGATACGGCTTACGTTTGTATGGTTCCCAGTCCAAAACATTGAAAACATATGTAAAATTAGGGATGAGGCCTACTTTGGAATCGAATACGGCCTGATGTTCAATTAAGAAAGCTCTTAATTGATCTTTCTGTTCTTTCGTTCCTTTGAACTCTGCAACTTTGTCATTGATTAAATTTTCAATATCTTCTGCAGTATCAACCATAAAAATGTCGGTAAAAATCCCCTCATGGTCCAAAATATTTAACTGTTCATCCGCATGCTCAGTTCCTAAAATATCGTGGAAGTCTCCGTCAGTACTGTTATCTGCTTCGTCCTCATCAGTTTCCGGATTTATTGCCACCTTGTCGTGACCTCCATTCCTTCGGAATCTCACCACGCCCCCTGCAAGGTCAATGACGGCATGTGTATCCCTTAGAAAATCAGCTCCAAGAATTACGTTGTAATTAACTCTGGCCATTATTATAAATGTATGACTGTAGGTTGAGCTCCCTATTGTCATCTCCAGGTATGTCTGGGACTTACAGGTAGTCACCCTGTCTGGCACGATCCCTTTTATTTTTACTGTCGAGACCGGGATCTCAGGTAGGCTCATTCTCTCTTTTAAATCATTAAACAGATTCCTCGAAATAATGCTGATACTCGCACCAGTATCTAAAAGTCCTAAAATGCTTGTTTCATTAATTTTGACTTTAATCACAGGTAGAGGTAAAATTTGTGGGCTCTCCTGCTTGAATTCATCACTTAATAAGTCCTCAGGCTGCGCTATCCATGAATCTACCTTCGCTACTTCCCACTCTTCATTCTCAATGGTAAAATTTGTGGCTGAGTCAGTGTCTAATGGAGCTACTAATTCGAAATTGAAGTTTTTTTTTTCCTAGCACCGGTCCCCTCGTACGTCGGTGCATTCGGATTGAGCGGTCTGCGGTCCTCGCTTCCTCTCCTTCTTGTTTGATGGAACTCAAGGCTTTCGGCCCCTGTGATATCCGGGTTCATGTCTTGGGATTCGATCGCCTGCTTCCATGGATCGCGCTGCTGTTTGTTACTCAGGTCATTGATGTATCGGCGCCCCTCTTGATACCTTGGGTCCGAGTTCCTATCTCGCTGGTAATTCCTTCTTTCATTCCACCTCCTTTCAGGATCGCGATAGTAAGGCCTATCTCTTCCTGCATTTTCCCATCGCCTTCTGTCACGTGAGAGATACCTCCTCTGGTATGGCTGCCTGTCCTGGTAGCGCGGTCGCCTGTCTGGGTAGTTATGTTTTCTAAACCACGGACGTTGGATTTCTTCCTCCTGGCGTCTCGTGTTCGTCTCTCGCCGCGGTACAGCGCCTGAATTCGGGCCGTTTACCTGCACATTGCCTCGTGCATTTTCGCTGGTGGCATTAGCTAGGTAAGCCCTATGTTCCTGCGTTTGCCTGGTCACTCTCTGCGGTACATTATTAGTGGATGTAGCGTCTAGCTCCCTTAATATAGCCTCAACTTGGGCTGGATCATCGACCCTCGCTGTAATGAGCATTCTCTGCACGTCCGACGGAAATTGTTTGATTATCGTCTGAACGATCTCTGCGTCTGACACTGGAGAGTCTAACTGCCTAAGTTTGACGAGCTGTGTTAGGAAGAAGTCTAAGTATCGTGTTGGCTGTGTCGACATGTACTTGCGAGTGTACAAGTCCATCCTGAGTGCTTGTTGTGTGGATAAGGACCAGTACCTTTCGAGGAAAGCCTTCTCGAAATCCTCGAACGTCTTAAAAGTATCTACGAAACCGTAGTACCAGGTCTTTGCCTGTCCTTCGAGATATTTTTCTACTATGCGTAGTTTCTTTTCTTCAGGGGCTTTAATGTCTTGGAAATATTGTTTCAATTCCCTAAGATAGACTTTTGGTGTTATTTGTGACGTTCCACTGAATTTCTTCGGCTGGTCGTCACTCGTACGCACGATGTTTATGATTTGCGTGGAAGCTTCAGTTCTTTGCGTACTTTCGGGCATTGTCCTTTCCATGTTAAATACTTGGGTTATTGGCTCGCCCTGTGTCGGCTCGTGCTGCGGATGTATCCTAATTTCTCTGGCTATCTGGGACTCGGCTTGTTTGTCGACTAACATCTTGACCAAGGTCGAGAGGTTTTCACCCTGGGTCTTAATTGCCTGGATTTTTCCCTCTATGACCTCGTTAACTTCCTGTCTTACTGACTGCTCACTGAGTGTAATCGCACCCTCAGTCTCTGCTATCTTTTCTGTCAGTTCGGTTAACCTCTTTGTAATATCCTGGGTCTCCGACTTTAAGGTCATGATTTCGTGGCTCGTTTTCTCCTGGGTCTCTCCAATCTGTACGCATACTTTATTCACCTCTTTTCTAGTCTCATCCTCAATTTTATCTATACGCTCTTCCAAGAGTATGATACCTCGAGCTAAATCCGTGCCTTGATCTTGCACCATTACCCTGGTTTCCCTCATGCTTTCCTCAACAGTCGCGCTGTGGCTGTCTAACTGCTCTTGTATCTGTGCTTGTGCATCGGCTAACTTCTTTATCTCTTCCATCGTCTCCTGCCTGTTTGCATTACACGCCTGCATGAGTTTATCCTGGTTTTCCCGTAACTCTTTTTTCAATTCGACCTGGCTTTTCATGAATTTCTCCTCGAGCTTTATCTCATACTGTTTAAATTCTTCCAAGACCTGCCCGTGTACTGCCTCTACTTTATTCGCAAGTTCGGCTTGGCTACTCTCAATCTTATTTACAAGCTCTACCTGGCTGGATTTCAATTCGCTTTGTGTGGCTTTTAACTCATTGGCTAACTCTACCTGGCTGGATTTTAATTCGCCTTGTGTGTTTTTTAACTCGTTAGCTAATTCGGCTTGGCTACTCTCCACCTTGTTTACAATTTCAACAGCTAATTCTGCCTGGCTGCTTTCGATCTTATTCGATAGTTCGGCCTGACTTGATTTCAACTCACTAGTTGTTACACTTAAATCGTTAATGGTTTTAATCAACCTGTCCCACTGCTCCTGGCTAATCGACATTCTATATGCTGAGAGAATACGACTGAGACCATTAGGTTCCCCAACACTACCTCCAACACATGCAAGACACAGTAATCACCAATACAAAACCATTTTATCCTAAAATTTGGATAAAATTATACAAACATATCATTTATAATTAATACCACTACTTGTCAAACAGTACTATCACAGCATTCATATTTATCAACACTCAGTAAATCTATGTTCATGGTTGTTAGTCTGGGTACAAAATAAATAAAATGTAAAGTGCACAGTCCCGGGGATAAGCAAATCTAGCCCCAAAAGGTGGGCGACACGCTTTTCACTCCTCACTCCGGCCCCTGTGCCCTTTTAAGGCACCAACTACGGTGATCTCTTCTTTCTTCTTTGCGCCGGCTGCTCCTATAATAAATGACATATACATCATACTCACCGCTGCATGTAGACTCTTCTTCTCAGTCGTGCCCGTTCGATATCCCCGGAGAGGCCACCCGCTGATTGAGGAGTGAGGGAATGAAAAGAAGGGGTAAACTAACTAAAATGACGGTACCCAAGACTGAATTAAAGTTAAAATAAAAGACTAATTTATTCAAATAAAATGCAAAAAAATGCTGAAAATGAAACGTAAATGAACTAGTGAAAAAGTGTAAACAAAATGAAATAAAAGAGACTAATAAAATATTTAAATTGAAGGTCTGCCTTCCAAAACAAACATAAACTGCCTAAATAAACTGACTGAAGGTCAACACCTTAATTAAATATACCAGACTATCTTGACATTGACTTCAAGTTGAAAAAAAAAGACTCCATTAAAACTCTGGTAAGAAAAACCACCTTCTTGAAATACAAAATATATAACAGAGACTATCTCTCAGATATCCAACTTAATAAATAGACTCACAATAAAGTAAATTAAATTCTGTTACGTCGATCAATCCACTGACTTATCAGAGTTATTAAATGTTTAACACATGTAGGCTCATTTGGGAAAAATACCCAAATTTTAATAAACATGGACTGCACTAAGCAAGTGTATCACTTAAAGAATAATAGTTCTTCGAAACAGAACAAAACAACCATGAACATCACTTTCATTTCCTACATAACTGTTGTCTTATACAACACCTCCTGATTAAACAAATCAATTATCGAAACATCACTCTGAGTGTATCCAACCACTCATCTACATGTTAGACTCCACTTGCTTGCCTGTGATAGACTGGACTCTTAAAATAAAAACAAAATTTAGGCCAAGTGCCTGATGTTAACATTATCGAATGACAGCGATCTTTGTACATTAAAATTTCTATTGACTTTGCCGTTAACTGCATTTCATTTATAATTCATATTTGTGGTATCACCACTAGATGGAGGCAGATACCATCTTATTTACCATTTCTTGCGGCAGTTTTATACAATTGGTTTATTTAAAGATCGCTCCATTTCAAAATAAAAATGTAGTGGATTTTAAAAGAAAATTTGGTAATTACTTGGATGCCTGGTATGAGCATACCACTACTATTTCGACTGTGACATAATCGATGACCTATAAACCTAACATCTAACCTCTTATTTACATCATTACGTTAATTAACGGAGAAACACCGCTCCGACCAAAAAAATACAGAAATCAAAACAAAACTAGCTACACTTATCTATTTACAACACATCAAATATAAATAATTCACATATGCTTGCGTCCTAAAATAAACGGTAAAAGGTGCACTCAGAAAGAAAACAAATAAACAAACTGGATCCCACCATCGCGACCTACTGGAAATTAATAAGGATAGAAATGCGCAAAACAAACTCGGAGTCACCAGAAAACATATACCCCGCTGCGAGTAGCAAAATATTGCGAATTTGACGGCAATCTCAAATTTCAGACTACAAACGTCTGGACATAATATTATCTAACCTTGATGGAAAAGTTTACTGTTACTTCACGTCATCCGTGACTCTACATAAATATTCAAAACACATTGACTCGTCGCTCTGTCCACATTGTACACTGGCTAGCATTATTAGTCGAGCATCTATTCTCCCTGGAATTATTTAACAAATACAGGCTCCTGCCTGTAGTATCATACCCATGTCGTAACACATTTTAACGCACGTGGTTAAATTCTTCATTTCACACTTCTATTTCCTCATTAATTCGCGACGTCATTACAATTCATTATTCTCACAATACGGCCTCGCTCGTACCCGGCGGGCAAAAATATCTGTCGTGCATATTACGACTTCTTATGTAAATTCAAGACATGGTTCAAATATCATATTTCCATCATCAGCGTAGATCATCAGGGATATTAATCATCTAGCTCAATCTCTCGATCATTCACTGTTAACACATCACAAAAATCACAGAGCTGACTCATCAATGGCGCTCATTGTTACTATAAAAGGAAGTGACGAGATTGCCTCTCAAAACACAAATGTTGAAACGTGCGCAACCGCAACTACACAAAAAATAAATATTCGCGTCTACCCAAAATCGTCGCAAAAATACGCGGGATAAATACAAATCGAAACCGGTCATCTGAAAGATGATTCCGCAACATAAACAAACTGAAATGCGCAAAAACCATGAAAATAAACCTTGAAATCATCGCGACGGTGTCCATAACATCAAAACTCCAACAAAAGAAAATATGACATTGAATCATCGATCTAAAATCCTGATGAAATAACAAAATAATAAAATGACATTACACTCGTAGATTAAAATCGATAGCTGACTAACTGTCAAAATGACATACTACAGAATATCAACCATAAATACACGCAAACAAACATCTACTTAAACAAAGTGCACAAAATAAGCCTATCTGAAAGTGCAACATAAACATCATTTATTATTATTATTATTATTATTATTATTATTATTATTATTATTATTATAATTACCATATTATTATTATTATATTTAGCAGTATTATAAAACTGTGAATTATTTACACCCTTACCTAGTACTCTAAACTACACTGATCATCGATTTTGCCACGGTACTACATATTATTTACATGATTTAATTATGCTCATACCTGTATGGTGGAAGCAGGTCAGTTCACCCACCGGTCCCCGTCATGGTGGAAATTAGAATTCCATCTTCAAGGTGATGTGGTATTCCATATTTTTATTACACACGCAAATTTGACACATTCTTGCCATGCCGTGCCACACGATTATATTAGCATAAAAACACTCGCATTTCTCTCACTCCAGTGAAAGTTTAGAAGATGCCACTGCAGCCTCCTGCCTGTAGTGTAGATGAAGGTCGCCTCGCTCTTTACCTGCAAACACCTGCTGGCCTTCCGACGATCCCTCAGCTCTGTTTACATTACAGCTTATAGTACGTTAACCCTACTGGCATAACTGTTCCCTCAAGGTCTGCTGTTGCGGCCTCCATTGAATAAAGTCAATCACCTTCCCGTTTGTCTTACTAGTTTCCGCCCATAAACATCTAGCTTGCCAAACAGTTTGTAGAATGGTAGAAACAAGCTAAATACAGTTTATGTCGTGGAGAAAATTATATACTGATCTCACATGTAACACTCCCCACTGGTTAGAAATGTTTTTATGTAAATCTGCTGGAACATGAATTTGTTTCCCTCGACTAGTAATGTGAGTTCATTTAAATTGAAAGTGTAATTCTTGCCTACACTCCCTGCATTTACAGTAAAAGTCTGTGAAAGTGTTCATTTTCTGAAATGCATATTCTCCCAAGTAAATAATACAAGGCTTTCTAAAATGCCTACAAGTGTCTAGTCGCTTTCGTACCAGCCAAAATAAAGTTGACTAAAATGCATTTTTGCTGACACACTCTGTCACTCTGTCAAAACGTAGATTCGCTGTGCATACTAAAGTAACACTAAGAGTACTCAAGACAATAACTGAGAGTATTCAAACAACTGTGAACTGAGAACTTCGAAGACACTGAGAGTTGATTTCACACTGAGAACTCAAAACACTGAGAACGACTGAGAATAACTGAGAGTAACTGAGAACTCCAGAAACACACTGAGAATTGAGTGAGAATAACAGAAACACACTGAGAATTGAGAGTTCGACCCTGTGGTCGCTGGGTTTTATAAAACTTCCTCCCACCACCAGGAAAATAGTTCCGTGGAAGGGATGTGGCGTAATAATCTAGTCCTCAGGAGCGCTTTCTCGTGCATCCGTAGGTTATGGTTTTCACAATCTATACTCAAAACTTCCTAAATTCTGTCCGACTCACATGTGATATTGCGCCGCGGGAAATGATCATAGAATAATCCACACGATGATGCGCGTCACTGGTGTTATTTTCTTCCGGTGGATGGCCTCGTTCCGCCATGATGGCTGCATCTTCTGGGTCTTATTACTCCTCCGTTTGAAGTTGAATTTTATTAATTAGGCACTGATTAATCACAGATTGACACAGATAATTCACCAAATATTGTAAAGAAGTTAAGACACTGTTTTTCACTCCCACATCGGGCTTCAGATCGCGAGATACTGATAGTAGATCTCTCGGTATGACAGCTCATTCAAATTTAGAATATTCTGAGTGGTTGAGACTTTCGCGCTCTTCCAAAACATAGTGCATCCGCTTCCTCCCACGAATTGGCGGTTACTGTCGTTGGTCCTCTACTGTCCTAGCTAAATAGGTCAGGCTTCACCGCGTGCTATTCTCGTGAGAACGCACAGCAAGTGACCACTCCCCGGCGGTGTCATAAAATTTATTGGATGGGTGGTTTACAATCTGGTCGTGTCTAGAGAAGAGTTTCAAGGATTGTCCTCGCCGTCAGGCTGGCGCCAGAAAGTTCCTTTGTGACTGCTAGTTTCACAGCCTCACTGTGGTATCTCATATGTGAAATATACAATTTAATTATGAATTAAATTAGGCAAATTCGCTTATGGGTGCAGTATCAATGCGACAATTTAGGTATCCGTCAAGGATAATGGCATCATCTCTAGTAGTCACAGTTAAAGCTTTACTGACTTCCTCAATAATCTCAGTTGATGAGAAATCTGGCTGGAAGTATACGCATACACAAACACACGGCTTGGTTCGAACTACTAAAACGCTTGTAGATCTGTATTATACACTAAATGGTGAGAATTGATCAGTGAACAGACATGCAATGCCTCCTTTGGGTCTCCCTACTGGATATTTTTCTGCCATGACGAATGTTGAATAATGTCTACTGGTTTGCCTCGCATGCGTTAAAAATGTTTCCACTAGGATTATTATATCAAATTCCTGTAGCATCTCTTCTAGTGTGTTTGTCATGCTCAGCAGTCCTTCAATATTCCATAATAGTAACTTAATCTTTGATGTAGGCAAAACGTTGTCGTCCTTATCAGGATTTGGTTGAGAGCATTGTACCCGAGCCGTTATGGAATCGAAAATTATACCTCCTGACCAAAATCCTCCCTGGCCAGAATTCTGGGTTATTTACTTTTTCTAGGTGCTCGAAACCAATACCAATTCGAAACGCCTTCTTTATACCTTTTGTGTCTAACTGGTCACAAATAATGCCATCAGATATATTGTTATCTCTAAGGAATTTAATAATATCCTCTCTCTCCGTGTTCTGATGAAGTTTGCCTATATAAAACCAGGCTGTTCTATTAGCCGCTCTTAGGTTGCTAGTTTTATCAGCCTTTCTCGAATCTATGATTACCTGTCTACGGTGCCGATTTCGCTTCACAGCCTCCGTCCAAGTGCCCTCTTCAGTGTTATCAGATGACGTTTCTTTGTCTTCAATTACTCTAATGATCTGTTCGTGGCTATTTGACTCCACTTGTGGTGGTTTCGGGGCCAATCCTTTTTTGGCAGTGATTCTTCCTTCTTGAGGTCTTTGGTGTTTTTCTTGGATTACTTCATTGTCTGCATTCGAGTTGGTGTTATTCGTAGTTGTTCTGGTTGCAGATTTGTCCAGGCCTTTCGACAATATGTCTGCTTGCTGAAGTTGCGTCTCCAGGATGAGTGTAATTTTCTTCATTAGATCTTCGCTTACTTCATTGAGCTTTTCCTTGATTTCATCGCATGTTTGTTTATTTTCAAGCGCGATATACATGCCAAAAGTGATGACACCGTTCACAGTGTCGTATTTTATTGCTTAGTACTTCATTAATAAATAACATAAGTGTTTATATTTATCAGTTCAAATTACACGATCTCAAAATTTAAAATAAATATATTTTAAATAAATCTTAAAGATAATATTAACATTTATTTCCACCAAATCATTTTATGTATGTATGTTTAGTCCTCAGCCCGAAGGCTGGTTGGATCCTCAACAGATTGTACTAATTACCATGTATGTCTGGCCCCACGGTGTAGGAGGCAAAGCGTTCGCCTGTCATCCGGTGGCCCCGGGTTCGATTCCCGGCCGGGTCAAGGGATTTTAATTGTAATGATTAATATCCCTGGCCTGGGGACTGGGTGTTTGTGACATTCTAAAATCTTCCTCTCCTCACACACAATATTCCACACTACCGCCATTCCAATTACACGCCGGTTCATACAATATGGTGCCAGTAGGGGGAAAAAGATCCACACGGGTCGACGCCCCGAACAAACAGCATTTTAAAGAATTACCATGTACAAAATCGGAGAATTTGTCATTGGCAATAGAGTTATGGACGTAAGTGGTCCAAATTACACGGACTTCCTACTGTCGACAAAAAGTGCCTAGTTACTATTTGAAATATTATTGTTGATATTTTATTTCTGTATTCCAACAAATTCAAACTCCTCCTAGATCTAGAGCATCAGTTTGAAACCGAGCAGATGTGCTTGGCTGGGTCGCTTCACTTCATGACGCTCGGCCGCCATAATATTGAGACGTAACCAATAAGTGTTTTGACGCTCGAAATTGGCGAGTTTAGACTTTTTTTTTAAATTTTAAAGACCCGTTCTGTTCTTTCGAGTGCGTTTTCGATCATTTTAAAGTCACTTATTGTCTGCATTTCGCGACGTTTTGCGAAAGAAGTATATTTTTTTTCTTCTCCGAATGACTATTTTCTCAAATATTCGTTGTTGATTATATTCGACTGTATACTTTTAGAACTTACTGATACAAATCAAACGACACATCACACAAAGCGCTACCACACCGGAGTTCTGAACTACACTCAGAGACGCGTAGCATGGCGGTTTTAGTACCTCACAATGGCAACACTATTGCATCACCGAATTATGTCCAACTACTATTATAATCTTCTAAAGAGTTAATTAATCTCAGTTCTCAATGTATTGCTAAAGGAATTATTAATAATAATAATAATAATAATAATAATAATAATAATGCCAGATTGAGTGGCTTATACGTGTAAGGCGCTGGCTATCTGAGCCCAAGTTGACGAGTTTGGTCATGGCTCAATTCCGTGGTATTTGAAGGTGCTTAAATGTGTCAGCCCCGTGTCGGTAGATTTACCGACACGTAAAGGGACAAAATTTCGGCACCTCAGCGTCTCCGAAAAACGTTAAAATGTAGTTAGTGGGACGTAAATCCAATGCAATTATTATTATTATTATTATTATTATTATTATTATTATTATTATTATTATTATTATATAGAAGCTGACTAGTTGTTCAAAATCCTCCAATTGGGTTCCGTGAACACGTATGCACAAGCTGCCATAACAGTGACTGACGGGATTACGAAACATAGGCTTAGAATATGGGTACTGGAGATATGGATAATCTTACCTTGCTGAGGATGAGAGGAATTATTCATAGCAATGAGGCTGAGAACTTTCCCAGAACCTGTTGTAATGACTTTGGAATGAAGTGGGCCTATTCAATGAAGCTATAAAAGAGCCATTTTCTCTAAAGGCTTCATTGAACGAAATAGCGAGCACTGTACCAGGACACCCAACCCAGTGAATCGATGTTTATGGCCACTGCCTTTTATACAGGAAGCCAAACCAAATCCTGATTATGAGGACCGATAAAATGAACGAACAGGTTGTAAAGGCAAAAGTTTCAATGGCGCTGTTGTGTCGGCAGGTGATATCTAAATGGCTGTGACATGCTAGTAAGACCTGACGATTCTGCATACCGGGTGGTACAGCTGCCCCTATTCACGCAGTTTTATGCTACCCGCAGATTATAGTCGAACCTAAAAATATTGACCTTGACTACTCACTACAATGTCTGCTCTTACAACGCTTTCCATAATTCGTTTATTCGTGCCAAGCAAATCAGCATTAATGATAAAATACCGATTGATGGTAAAGAATCGTGAAAATTATGTGTCGCAGAAACGTCCTGTACAGAGAATATTATTGGTGAATGACTAGAAGTAGCAGCAACACAACAGCGCTAAACAGCAACCCGTGATAGCCGAGCTTGCTAAAAGTTAGAGGAGAGTACCGGTGTTCGTTAGTAGGCGGTTCGAGTCCTGTGTACGACGAATATTTTTATTGCGTTGTTGATGTTCGTGAGAGTCGTGTTGTTGACGACAAATCTAAATCATGATCGGTTCTCATATTGCAGGTACTCAGCTATGTTTGTTTTTTAAGGAGCTCTTGAAAGAGCTATTTGCAATAAAGTGAGATTGTACCGACAGCGGTGCGATGGGCTTATTCATGGCCATTCGATTAATGAAGCAAATGTTCAAAATGACCACCTGCTTCGTTAATGCACATCTGAGCACGGTGGAGGAGAGACATTCTTGCTTGCTGCAACATATGTGGTGGAATCTGCCTGCAGGCTTCCGTGATGAGCCGCCGTAAATGATTCGGGCTCTCAGGCTCCTGCTCATAGACTCTTTCCTTTAAATAACCCCAGAGGAAAAAGTCGAGTGGAGTAAGGTCAGGTGATCTAGCCGGCCATGTGACCGAACCCCCTCGTCCAATCCATCGTCCAGGATATGTCCTATGCAAGTGGTTCCGTACTGCCAACGACCAGTGTGGGGGAGCTCCATCCTGCTGGAACTACATCCGTAACCGTGTCATAAGGGGCACATCCTCCAATAAGAGTGGGAGGTACTCACGAAGAAACTCTAGATAGCGTCGTCCCGTGAGGTTTCCTTCGAAGAAATATGGTCCAATTATCTTGTCACCTAGTATCACGCACCACACGTTGACGCCCCATTGTACCTGAAATCGAGCTCCCCTGATCCAGTGAGGATTTTCAACGCTCCAGTAATGGAAGTTGTGACGATTAACAGTTCCGTTGTTGTGAAATCTGGATTCATCACTAAAGAGAATGTCCATTAAGAAATTCGCATCAGCTTCAACTCTGTAATATCCATTGCGAAAATTCTATCCGTTTTGGAAAGTCATCTCCGTGAAGTTCCTGGTGCAGCTGTTGATGGAAAGGGTGGAATTTATGGCGGTGCAATATTCGCAGTACAGATACATGACTGATGTTCAGTTCATTTCCTATGGCCCGTGAGCTTGTGTGCGGGTTGTATGCAATTGCATTTTGAACAGCTTCGTCGTTATTTCCAGACGTCACTGGAGCATCCCGAACGGGGGTAATGTATGAAATGACCCCGTTGCACGCAACCGTCTTTCAACACGTCGAAATGTATCTGCAGTTGGCAGCCTTCGTCCAGGAAATCGTTCTTGATACAAGCGTCTGGCTTCCCGTGCATTTTGCCTTGCTTCTCCATAAAGTAGTACCATATTCACATAATCATCCCGTGAATACATAATGTTTGCTTTCGCGCTAACCGTACAGTACGTGCTCACACGTTGCTGCTAGGATTACGATATGCTGTTTCATGTGCCCTACGTATGAAGTGTAGACCGCTGTTAGTTGGTCTTCGAGTCGACCGTGCGCAGTTGCTTGGTTGAATGGGTGGGTCAGAATGTTGACAACACGTGCACTGCGCTTCATTCCCTGTAGTCGTTTGCCATATGAAAGTCGCATGGTATTATTCCTTTCGTATGTATGCTTTCTTTGTAAAGGTGGCAAATTACTTTTGAGACTTAAGAACGTTAAATATTTATCACGAATGGCCTTACAAGTATAATATAAAAATAAAATTGAAAAGCTCGTAACTAGATTCGAACTCTACATGCCTGCTAACATATCGTATGCTCGCTGCGATTGGTGCCATGTAGCCACTGCAGGCGACAAAGAATTGGTCTCGTAGCTCTATACTAATGGAATTACCTAGGCTATCGCTTCGATACTGATCGTTGATGTTAAAAGTTCTGAACTCGAATGTGCAAACACCACAGTGAACTAAAGAATCGCGTCTCTCTTACGCCCAGATAGTTGCAACAATTTTCTACGCGTTACTTGGTTGAATGAGTCCAGCGTTATGTTTCAGGTGGTATTCACAATCGGTGCGTATGTGGCAATATTTATGATACCTGTTTATTATAACTTCCGTAGAAGAATATCGGAGACTTCAGAAAGGTCTTCGTAAACGATGCCTAGGCGAATACGAAATGACATTAAAAAATGCATGACTCAAGAATGGTTGGAACCCTTCCTGCTTCAAGTAACCTATCGAGGTACGTCTTCCATACGTAATTCCGCGCAGCTATTTGCAACGTACAAGCGCCATCCTTGTAACTCTGTATTCACGAGGAGAGCGGAAGTTCCCGCTTCGACAAGTTACTGATGAGTTACAGCCTTATGGCCCCGTTTTATGCCTTTTTTGATCGCTCTAACGGTAGTAATTACATGGCGTAAGCTATCACATCTGCTGTACAGCATTTGCGTGCCACAGATTATAAACTACAGTGCAAAACACGTTTCTATCAATTTCGATGTGATGAGACTGTACAAAATGGTGGTGCATTGACATGTCTGTAATTGGTCTTAGCCTATCACGTTTTCTATGATACCACGACCGCACTTTCTATCAAAAGAAAAAGGCCTCTTGGACCAATCAGGTGCGCAATTCTCTACCGACAGCTATAGGCGTGTTTATGGTTTGTACAGTATAGTAATATTTCGTAAAAATTAGTAGAGTATTGGACACCGCTCAACATAAAATGGTACAGTGTTTTTGAGATGGACCTCACTTACTGCCTCTTGTACCATTTTTCCATTGTGCGGAGAAGTCTACATCGGGTTAACTGCACATAACATTGCTGTTAGGTTTTGCGCAAGATGGGACTAAGAGTCATTTACGTCCTAGCTGGTTGCATATATTCGGGAAAAGAATAGGGGCAGCTGTACCACCCGGTATAATTATTACGAAATCGTTTTTTCTTACCCTGTAAGAGTCCAACGTTTTGATTATCAGTAATTCGTATTATATACAGTCTTAAAGGAAGTAGATCAATATTGTTACTTGGGTAGTAAAACAATACTAACGATGGCAGTAGGAGGACATAAAATGCAGACTGGCAGAAGCAAGGAAGGCCTTTCTTGAGAAGTCTGCTCGGTTCGAACTAATATAGGAATTAAAAAGGCGTTTTTGAAAACTTCCGTCTGGAACGTGGTATTGTATGGAAGAGAAACATGGACCATAACTAGCTCAGAAAGAGAGAGAATAGAATATTTTAAAATGTGGCGTTACAGAGGAATGTTGAAGGTGGGATGGACAGATGAAATCACAAATGAAGAGATACTGAATCAAATTACTGAGAGAACGATTTGGATAAATTTGACCAGAAGAAGAGATAGGAAACATCTTAAGACACCCAGGATTTGTTCAGTTAGTGTTTAAGGAAAGTGTAGGTGGTAAAAACTGTTGGAGGAGACCAAGATATGAATACGACAAACAGATTAGGGTAGGTGTATGATGTAGTAGTTACAAAGAAATAAAAAGGTTAGCACAGGATAGGGTGGCATGGAGAGCTGCATGAAACCAGTCTATGGACCGATGACACAACAACAATAACATATCCTTCAGCGACTGTTGAGAGGTACCTAGCTGAGAGAATCATTGTGTGTTCGATTTAACTTGAAGAACTAGGTTTAGATTTCCCGTCAGGAAGTCGAAAAATGTATAAAGGAGACCTACCTCCAGCGTGAAACCAACTGACAAATTTATGCCAATCTTCTCTGAAACTTCTCAATCTCTACTTTAAAATATTTAAATCATAATATTAACAGTCAAAAGTATCACTCGCTCTGACTGGATTAGAACTAAGCTTGCCTCGGTAGAAAGTTTGGGATAGACACTGAACTACTCTGCTCGCTTGATACGAATTAAAACTGATATCTACAACAGAAGAAATACATCAATATTTCTTCACGACAGTGGAGAATCGCATAGGCTAGAAGTGCGCCAAATGTGGAAGCTGTTATACGTCATCACAGAGCTACCGTTTTGTTGTAGATAACACTTCTTACAATGTGTAACGAACATGGGGAACTTGATCAATTTTAGGTCTGGATTCCATTCCTGACGCCAAACTATTAATGATTATATGGTGCCTCGTGTAAATTAAAATATGTGTATGAAGAAAAGCATCCAATCCTAATTAATCAGACGAGGCTAAAATCCTCAGTCTGTCCGAGAATCGAATCGACAACACTCATCATCCTCTTCATCATCATTCAGTGATCACCGGCCTGGAAGACCAGGTGGTGCCTTAAATTGCTTACAGCTCTGCCGATCTACTGCTTCTCTTTTCCAATGTCTTGTGACGTCCATTTAGTTCAAATACCTTCCCAGCTCACCCTGCCAACGCAGCAAAACGACGGGTCGAGGTTGTCTTCCTTTTTATTTTCTTATTCCCTACATCACAGTTCTAGATTTTACCTTCTATGTTATCCTGGTCACTCCTCACTTGTTGCGCTCTTCCCCGCACCCTCCTCCATTCTTATACATAGTCCGTGACCTGGTGGTATCCAGATAAATGATATGTATATACAGGATGAAGCGAAATTCGCGCACTCGCGCGTCGCAGCGCGCTTCCTCACATCCCAGCAATAAGAAATATCTCTCACAAAAATTCGTCCTGCGAGAATATCCAGCAGAAAAAGGACGTTGAAGAGTGGCAATCTGGCGACACTGTAACCACATGTAGGGTAAATACCTCTGTCAGCACACGTTAGTCGTGCTGTACGGCTGGTGCAGTGGATAGAGTTTTGGATTAGCATGCAGGAGGCCAGTAGTATAATAAGCGGGTTCGGGCGCCACCGCCACCGCAGGCTCCCAGAGTCCACCTCCAGTACCACCACCACATCCAGAGGCCTCCTAGAGGCCTCCTCCACCACCACCACAGCCAGAGGCCTCCCAGAGGTCTCCTCCACCACCCGCGGGAAATTTGAATTTGTAAACAAAGCCACGTGCTTTTTGACAGCTATCATCGACAACAACGCATCGCTAACCTCAGTACTGCCATCTTGACGGGCCTAAACCTCAGTAGTACCAACTTAACCTAACTAGCGCGAGATTTGAATTGGTAAACAAATCCACGTGTTTTTGACAGCCACGTGCTTTTTGACAGACAACAACGCATCGCTAACCTCAGTACTGCCATCTTGACAGGCCTAAACCTCAGTAGTACCAACTTAACCTAATTAGCGTGAGATAAACAAATCCACGTGCTTTTTTGACAGCTGTCATCCGCCATCTTTAAACTACAGTGCACCGTGCTGCCCTCTTTATCGCAGTAGCTGCAAATTCGTCACCTGTCATCGGCAGTGCTGCCATCTTGGCGGGCCTAAACCTTAGTGCTACCAACTTAACCTCACTAGCGTGAGATAAACAAATCCACGTGCTTTTTTGACAGCTGTCATCCGCCATCTTTAAACCACAGAGCACTGTGCTGCCCTCTTTATGGCAGTAGCTGCAAATTCGTCACCTGTCATCCGCAGTGCTGCCATCTTAACGGACCTAAACCTTAGTGCTACCAACTTAACCTCACTAGCGCGAGATTAGAATCGGTAAACAAATCCACGTGCTTTTTTGACAGTTGTCATCCGCCATCTTTAATCTATAGAGCACAGTGGTGCTCTCTTTAGCTACTTACCTTTAAAATGTGGTGGCGGATAATTTGAAAAATATTTTTTGACAGCAGCCATCTTTAATCTAGAGAGCACCGTGCTGCCCTCTATAGCTAGATACCTTTGAAATGTGGTGGCAGGCAATTCCACATGACAGCAGCCATCTTTAATCAAGAGAGCACCGTGCTGCCCTCTATGTGGTGGCGGCAATTTGAAAAATTCTACATGCTCTTGTTTGGAAACAAACTCACGCGCTTTTTTGACAGCCGTCATCCGCCATCTTTAATCAACAGAGCACAGTGCTGCCCTCTTTAGCTAGATACCTTTGAAATGTGGTGGCAGACAATTCCACGTGCTCTTGTTTGGAAACAAAGCCATGTGCTTTTTTGACAGCTGACATCCGCCATCTTTAATCTATAGAGCACAGTGCTGCCCTCTTTAGCTACTTACCTTTGAAACGTAGTACGTCACAGCTGTCATCCGCAGTGCTGCCATCTTAACGGGCCTAAACCTTAGTGCTACCAACTTAACCTTACTAGCGCGAGATTTGAATCGGTAAACAAATCCACGTACTTTTTTGACAGCTGTCATCCACCATCTTTAATCCATAGAGCACAGTGGTGCCCTCTTTAGCTACTTACCTTTGAAATGTGGTGGCGGATAATTTGAAAAATGGTTTTTGATAGCAGCCATCTTCAAACCAGAGAGCACCGTGCTGCCCACTTTAGCTAGATACCTGTGGTGGCAGGCAATTCCACGTGACAGCAGCCATCTTTAATCAAGAGGGCACCGTGCTGCCCTCTTTGTGGCGGTGGCAAATTCCACGTGCTTTTTTCTGACAGCTGTCATCCGCCATCTTGCATTACAAACCTCAGTGCTGCGCTCTTTAGCTAGTTACATTTGAAATGTGGTGGCGGCAATTTGAAAAATTCCACGTGCTCTTGTTTAGTAAACAAACTCACGCGCTTTTTGTCAGCTGTCATCCGCCATCTTTAATCTATAGAGCTCAGTGCTACACTCTTTAGGTACATACCTTTGAAATATGATGGCGGATAATTTAAAAAGAGAAATTCTACATCAGCCATCTCTCGACGCTAATTGCACAAGATGGTGGCTATACATGACCCCTTAAAGGTGCTTATGCAAGATGGCCGCTATACATAGGTTCTTATGAGATGCCCTTGGGATGCTTGCGCAAGATGGCGGTTATACAAGGCTCTTTATGAGACGCCCTAGAGATGTTGCGCAAGATGGCGGTTGCTCTTATGAGGCGGCTTAAGGGTCCTTGCACAAGATGGCTAGAGATGCCCTAAGGATGCTTGACAAGATGGCGGACGAAAGATGGCGGCTATACACGACTCCTTATGAGACGCCTTAAGGGTGCTTGCGCAAGATGGCTGCTGCTCTTATGAAGAAAGCTAGCTTAGGGGCTAACGTGTCGTGCTAGTTCGATTCATTAAATTTGGGGCTTAAATGCATAATGTTAAATATCTCGAAAACGGTGCATCGTAGAGCAAAACGGACAAAATTTTTCTACCCAATACCTCGGTTCGCAGTATGGGGAACATGGTATCATAAGAAAAACATAGTCTAATGATGAGATCAACGGTTCGGTTCTAACTTAGGCCCCTTGGCATTAGCTCGGTTTCAGCTTGTAATGAAGCAAGTCTTCGTAACATGATCAGGTCTAGCTATGGTAGAGAGTATAACGTACCTTGCAGGTTCGATTCATTGCATTTGGGGCTTAAATGCAAAATGTTAAATATCTCGAAAACGGACAAACTTTTTCTACCTGATACCTAGGTTTGCAGTATCGGGAACATAACAGCATAAGAAAAACATGGTCTAATGATGAGATCGACGGTTCGATTCCTACTTAGGCCCTTTGGCATTGGCAGCTATCTAATTCTACAAGATGGCGGCTATACATAGCTGCTTATGAGGCAGCTTAAGAGCGCTTGCACAAGATGGCTGCTGCTCTTATGAGACGCCCTAGGGGTGCTTGCGCGAGGTAGCAGCGACAAGACGGTGAATATACACCGCTCCTTATGATACGGCCTAGAGGTGCTCACACAAGATGATGGCTGCTCTGATGAAAAAAGCTAGCTTTGCATCGCGCAGGTACTTTTACAGCACTAAACCTCATACCTTTGAAATGTGGTGGCGGGTAATTTGAAAAATTCGACGTGCTTTTTCTTCACAGCGGCTATCTTTAGACAATAGCGGCTATACATAAGCTGTTAAAGCCTCCTCTTACGTCAAGGCATAGCTCTATCGAACAAGTTTAGTGCATCGGAATAGCTAGAGTAAGCACGTGCTGTAGTTATGACGTCATTAAGCATGTTTAGACTTGCAAATCACAGAAGAAACGTAACAAGGCTGGAATCGAAAACTGCACTCTATGCCGTTAACTTTATCATGTGATCGGAACAATGATTGAAGTGTTTAGAACACTAAATAAGTAGAACCGAACACTGTACTCGATACAACATGTGTTTAGAACATGTCAGGGGATACCTTTGTTCTAAGAAGATTAGTTTACCGCACATTCCTTGTAGGGCTAATAGGCTAATGGGCAAAAGGGCTAAAGGGCTAAAGGAGAAACAACCTCATCGATCGCTATCAGCAAGAACGCTTGTATTTTGTTAAGTGTAGAAAATTCATCTTTATTTGTAAATGGTTTCATGTTCAGAACAAGGAATGGAACCTAGGGGTTACGTCTTACCTAATAAAATCCCCGAGATGCGATGATTTACGTTTTTCGAACTAGTGTTTGGAACACTAAACTCTTCAAGATGATAGCAGAGAGTTTAGCAATGTTCTGTTGTTGGATTTTAAATTCCGCGCTATAACATGCATAAGGTGGCAGCCTTGCGGTTTACCGCCGTAAAGATGGTAGCAGTGAGGTTAGCGACGCTCTATTGTCCTTCAAAGTGAGGTTAGGGTTCGTCAAGAAGACAGCTGTCAAAAAATCACGTGGCTATGTTTCCCAAACAAGAGCACGTGGTCGTGACGTCACGGTCACGTAGTATGCTGCCTCAGCATGCAAACTTCAATGTCTACACCTACGTAGTAAACATTCTGCTATGTTCACAAGATTTTTTACACATAACTATTCTTCATGCTTTAAGTTCATGCACATAGGCTATGCTAAGATAGCAGCATAAACACATGCGAACTGTGTACATTCTAATGGAATAAGTTTAGTACTGCGTGCATCATGGATACATGATGTGTACACGCATTTAAACATGGCTATACTTAATGCTGCTGCTTTGTTTACAAGATTTTTATACATTGCTATTCTTTATGCTTTAAGTTCGTGCACACACAAGCAATAGTCGTACGCTCTGGCAGGAGAAGTTTAGTACGATATTCGATACATATATTATCGATAGGTGATGTGTATCACGCTTTGGAACATAGCTCTTCTTTGTGCTTTAAGTTCGTGCACATGGGTTAGGGATACACAAAAGCGATTGCTACATGCTCTAGCGGAAGAAGTCTAGTACGATAGTCGATGCATGTAAAATCGATAGGTGACGTGTACACGCTTTAAAACATGGTTATTCTTCGTACTTTAAGTTCATGCGTATAGGTTAGGCTAAGATAGCAGCACAGTCTAGCGTAAGAAGTTTAGTACGAGAGTCGATGAATGCAAAATCGATAGGTGATGTGTACACGCTTTGAAACATAGCTATTCTTTGTACTTTAAGTTCATGCGTCTTAGTTATGCTAAGATAGCAGCACAATCTACCTGAAGAAGTTTTGTATGAGAGTCGATACATGCAAAATCGATAGTTGATGCGTACACGCTTAGAAACATGACTATTCATTGTACTTTAAGTTCATGGGTATAGGTTATGCTAAGATAGCAGCACAATCTAGCGGAAGAAGTTTAGTACGATATTTGTTGCATGCAAAATCGATAGGTGATGTGTACACACTTTGAAACATGGCTATTCTTTTTACTTTAAGGTCATGCGTATAGGTTATGCTAAGATAGCAGCACAATCTAGCGGAAGGAGTTTAGTACGAGAGTCAATGCATGCAAAATCGATAGGTAATGTGTACACGCTTTGAAACATGGATATTCTTTGTACTTTTAAGTTCATGTGTATAAGTTATGCTAAGATAGCAGCACAACCTAGCGGAAGAAGTTTAGTACGATATTTGTTGCATGCAAAGTCGATAGGTAATGTGTACACGCTTTGAAACATGGCTATTCATTGTACTTTAATTTTATGGGTATAGGTTATGCTAAGATAGCAGCACAATCTACCTGAAGAAGTTTTGTATGAGAGTCGATACATGCAAAATCGATAGTTGATGCGTACACGCTTAGAAACATGACTATTCATTGTACTTTAAGTTCATGGGTATAGGTTATGCTAAGATAGCAGCACAATCTAGCGGAAGAAGTTTAGTACGAGAGTCGATGCATGCAAAATCGATAGGTAATGTGTACACGCTTTGAAACATGGCTATTCATTGTACTTTAATTTTATGGGTATAGGTTATGCTAAGATAGCAGCACGATCTAGCGGATGAAGTTTAGTTCGATGTAGTGTTGGCTACTGAATGCACGATTCGAAGCAGTGTATCGATTCATTCAAGTGTCCGAGTGAATCGATTCACAGGAAAGGCGAGCTCACGGCACACGATTCAGCTTACTCCCAGCGGACAGTGCTGAGTGGTGCACTCACTGGACGTTGACGGGGAGCCGAGCTTCCGCTGCAGCGAGACAGTGTATCATGACACATCGAAAGAATCGTGAACGAGCGCGGCTCAGTGAGACACATGATACACACGGCTCCTTATCGGCTCACTGGACACGCGAGAGAGCCGAGCCAAATACTTTAAAATGATAATACCGGACAGCTTGCTGTTTTCAGCGAGAAAGCCGATAGTGCTGCTACCTACATGGCTTGGTGTGACCAACTCTTCAAAAACATATTGCCATCTGCATGATTCTTGGCGCACTGCCGTGTTGTTTATAATGTATCAGTGTTATAATCTTACATTGCAGTTATATTCCAAGAAAAGTGGTATGCGCTGAAAAAATTACCCAGCAAGATAATGGGCGTGAGAAATGATAAGGACCGCAAGTATTACAAGAAGTAACGACCTCGCATCTGTGTTGAGGTTACATTCTATGCCCCTTGTATTAAATTCAATCAAATACCCTACTGAAATGTTAGTAGGACGTAAAACCAATAATATTAACAAATATGCAAATCTAGTATACTCAAGCTTGAGGGTCCATATTGTTAAACAGTGGCATAAATTTCACAATCGAAAACTTGTGGATCTGTAGCGTAATGGTTATCGTGGTAGTCTTGAAATTGAAAATTCAAAGCCATGAGTTTCGAATCCAGTCACCTTTTCTTTTACTGTAAGAAAATAATAATAATTTTCTTTACGTCCCACTATGTACTTTTACGGTTTTCGGAGACCCCGAGGTGCCGGAATATAATCCCGCAGGAATGCTTTTACATGCCAGTAAATCTACCTACACGAGGCTGACGTATTTGAGCACCTTCAAATACCACCGGACTGAGCCAGGATCGAACCTGCCAAATTGGATCAGAAGACCATCGCATCAACCGTCTGAGCCACTCAGCCCGGCGTAAGAAAATTATTTCAGTGCATTATTGGCATAGGCTTGAGCACCAGTCCAATTAATTTAATACATGTGTATGGTAATTCTTCATGCATTAATTTGTGAAAGAGACTTTAGGAAATTCTGGACCCTTCATCTTTGTCAGGAACATCGTAGTTCACTCACGTAACCCCAATATGTGTTATATATTATGTATCTTTGTCTTCAGAGGTAAAACAGAAAATTCAAAGAACGGCAAAAGCGAGATAGCAGCGTGAGGTTGAGTTGCTCTGTAGAGTTCGGGAAGATCGGTCGTACCGAAGAAGAAGAAGAAGAAGAAGAAGAAAGAAGTCAACATAATGGACCAAACTACTGTTTCTTAATTATAGCTTCTTCTCTTTCCCAAAATCATAATAAATCATGGATGTTGTTAGGTTATCTGTCCCCGTTGGCTCTTTGGCTGATTGGTTAGCTCTTCGTGCCCCCCCCCCCATTTATGATACCTTCATTTTTTGGAGTGTTGGACTTCTTCGTGTGGTCAGCACGACGAATCCTCTCGGCCGTTATTCTTGGCTTTCTAGACCGGGGCCGCTATCTCACCGTCTGATAGCTCCTCAGTTCTAATCACGTAGGCTGAGTGGACTTCGAACCAGCCCTCAGGTCCAGGCAAAAATCCCTGACCTGGCCGGGAATCGAACTCGGGGCCTCCGGGTAAGAGGCAGGCACGCTACCCCTACACCACGGGGCCGGCCCATTTCCCTTCTGATTAGTGTTAATAGAGGATGGCTGGCCAGTTGTACTTCCTTTTAAAATAATCACCACCACGGAATGGTCAGCGTAATGACCTTCGGTTCAGAGAGCCCTGGTACGATTCCCGGCTAAGTCGGAGATTTTAATCGCGTCTGTTAATTCCTGTAGATCGAGGGCTACGGTTTTGTGTTCGTATTCATACGCATCTTCAAGTATATACAACACATCATGCAAAAAACAACCACAAAAACACTAGTGAGTACGGTATATATCCCTCCAAATATGATTGCTGTTATGAAAGGCATCTGGCCGGAAAACTAGGCTAAGTCCATACAAAATCCTGCGCTAGTTAATTGAGAAAAGGTTAGAAAGAAGAGGAAAGTGCAGTTATTAAATATTTCCCCACAGGCTGGGTGGATCCTCAAACAGATTCTGCTTTATAATTTTTAAGACATAGCGAAAGGCACGGCTAACATAATGCTCGTTTGGAGGTTTATGAAGGAGGAATTTCATATTTTAAAATTTCATTCTTAATTATTGTGATTATTCAATTATTTTAACAAAAATATTTGCAATGAGTGTGGTGCATTCCTCTCAGCTGTAGCACAGACAAGTATGCAGTTCACACCAACACGCTAGATGTCACCACCGTCGCTGTTCGCACTCCACTCAATGCTGTTGAGATACAGCTGTCCGGTATTGGTGTATTAAAGTATTTGGCCGAGCTTCCGCTGCAGCGAGGCATACAGTGAATCATGGCACATCGAAAGAATCGTGAACGAGCGCGGCTCAATGAGACACATGATACACACGGCTCCTTATCGGCTCACTGGACACGCGGAGAGCCGAGCTTCCGCTGCAGCGAGACATACAGTGAGCCATGCTAGACTGAAAGAATCGTATGCTATAATGGACTCTCGAGCTCAGCTCATTTGAAAATAATACCCATTTGCATTCACTGTCCTCTTCTTACAGGGAGGTTTAAATAATAGATGGATTTATTTGCAGTGTTAAAAAGGTAGTCACAACATAATTCTGAAGTAGCTAGTAAGGAGGTAGGCTATTAGGTTATACTATTTATTAGTTTAATGAATCTTAGTATTATAACTTAGTTGACATTTGACAGTTAAACTCGACTCTAGCCTGCCCTATGCCTATGAGTCATGCTCATGAGTCATGACCACTCAAAAGTACCTGTTTTGTATTGGGAAGAACGGCTCAGTATTCTCTCAGTTCATATGTCACATCGTTGCACAAGACTTCAATCATATGTGGACAGACGCAATAACAGTATGTTGAATCAGAAAACCAGCGGGCTACTGTACATCTCGGGTTGCCTATACAAAATATGACGATTTAAAAAAATCCTCAGCTGATAGAAAAATACTTAAAACAAAGACTGAGCGAGTTGTCGTGCGGTTAATATCGCGTGGCTATGCGCTTGCATTCGGGGGATGGTGGGTTCGAATCCCACCGTCGGCAGCCATTAAGATGGTTTTTCCGTAGTTTCCTCATTTTCACACCAGGAAATGCTGGGACTGTACCTTAATTCAGGCCATGGCTGCTACCTTCCTAACCTTTCCCACCCTGCGACGCCGGAAACCTTCGATGTATTAGAGTAACTAGCATTTTTTCTAAGAAAGGAGTTCATAGTATGAAGACCAGATGGCAGCTGCGAGCACTGAATGCTGTTGCTGCTGTCTCACCAGCACATACTACACAGATGCAGTAGGAGCGGTGACCAATGAGCCGTGAATCGGATCACTGTATCGATTCAGTAACGTGAACGGAATCAAATGAATCGATTCAATAAAATGAATCGAATGTCCCATCACTAGTTCGATGGTCGATGCATGTAAAATCGATAGGTGATGTGTACACGCTTTGAAACATGGCAATTCATACTGCTGCTCTGTTCCCAAGACTTTTAAGCATAGCTAATCCTAATGCTGCTCTTAACGACGTCGAGCTAAGGATTGATTACGTGACCATGACGTCACGACCACGTGCTCTTGTTTGGTAAACATAGCCACGTGCTTTTTTGACAGCTGTCTTCTTGACGAACCCTAACCTCACTTTGAAGGACAATAGAGCGTCGCTAACCTCACTCTTGTCATCTTTACGGCAGTAAACCTCAAGGCTGCCACCTTTTGCATGTTGTAGCGCGGAATTTATAATCCAACAACAGAACATTGCTAAACTCTCTGCTATCATCTTGAAAAGTTCAGTGTTCCAAACACTAGTTCGAAAAACGTAACTCATCGCATCTCGGGGATTTTAATAGGTAAGACGTAACCCCTAGGTTCCATTCCTTGTTCTGAACATGAAATCATTTACAAATAAAGATTAATTTTCTACACTTAACAAAGTACAAGCGTTCATGCTGATAGCGATCGATGAGGTTGTTGCTCCTTTAGCCCTTTAGCCCATTAGCCCTTTAGCCTATTAGCCCTACAAGGAATGTGCGGTAAACTAATCTTCTTAGAACAAAGGTATCCCCTGACATGTTCTAAACACATGCTGTATCGAGTACAGTGTTCGGTTCTACTTATTTAGTGTTCTAAACACTTCAATCAATGTTCCGATCACATGATAAAGTTAGCGGCATAGAGTGCAGTTTTCGATTCCAGCCTTGTTACGTTTCTTCTGTGATTTGCAAGACTAAACATGCTTAATGACGTCATCACTGCAGCACGTGCTTACTCTAGCATTCCGATGCAGGTTTAAACTTGTTCGATAGAGCTATGCCTTGACATAAGAGGGGGCCTTAACAGCGTATGTATAGCCGCTATTGTCTAAAGATAGCCGCTGTGAAGAAAAAGCACGTCGAATTTTTCAAATTACCCGCCACCACATTTCAAAGGTATGAGGTTTAGTGCTGTAAAAATACCTGCACGATGCAAAGCTAGCTTTCTTCATCAGAGCAGCCACCATCTTGTGTGAGCACCTCTAGGCCGTATCATAAGGAGCGGTGTATATTCACCGTCTTGTCGCTGCTACCTCGCGCAAGCACCCCCAGGGCGTCTCAAAAGAGCAGCAGCCATCTTGTGCAAGCGCTCTTAAGCTGCCTCATAAGAAGCTATGTATAGCCGCCATCTTGTAGAATTAGATAGCTGCCAATGCCAAAGGGCCTGAGTAGGAATCGAACCGTCGATCTCATCGTCAGACTATGTTTTTCTTATGATATCATGTTCCCCATACTGCGAACCGAGGTATTGGGTAGAAAACTTTTGTCCGTTTTGCTCTACGATGCACCGTTTTCGAGATATTTAACATTATGCATTTAAGCCCCAAATTTAATGAATCGAACTAGCACGACACGTTAGCCTCTAAGCTAGCTTTCTTCATAAGAGCAGCAGCCATCTTGCGCAAGCACCCTTAAGGCGTCTCATAAGGAGTCGTGTATAGCCGCCATCTTGCGCAAGCATCCTTAGGGCATCTCTAGCCATCTTGTGCAAGGACCCTTAAGCCGCCTCATAACAGCAACCGCCATCTTGCGCAAGCATCTCTAGGGCGTCTCATAACGAGCCTTGTATAGCCACCATCTTGTGCAATTAGCGTCGAGAGATGGCTGATGTAGAATTTTTCTTTTTAAATTATCCGCCACCATATTTCTAAGGTATGTACCTAAAGAGTGTAGCACTAAGCTCTATAGATTAAAGATGGCAGATGACAGCTGACAAAAAGCGCGTGAGTTTGTTTACTAAACAAGAGCACGTGGAATTTTTCAATTTGCCGCCACCACATTTCAAAGGTATCTAGCTATAGATGGCAGCACGGTGCTCTCTTGATTAAAGATGGCGGATGACAGCTAAGAGAACTTTTCAAATTGCCCGCTACTACAGAGAGCAGCACGGTGCTCTGTGGATTAAAGATGGCGGATGACAGCTGACGAAATTGCCCGCATTATAGCAGCACAGTGCTCTATTGATTAAAGGTGGTAGATGACAGCTGTCAAAAAAAGCACGTGGCTTTGTTTACTAAACAAGAGCACATAGAATTTTTCAAATTGCCGCCACCACATTTCAAAGGTATCTAGCTAAAAATGGCAGCACGGTGCTCTGTAGATTAAAGATGGCGGATGACAGCTGACGAAATTGCCCGCATGATAGCAGCACAGTGCTCTATTGATTAAAGATGGTGGATGACAACTGTCAAAAAGCACGTGGCTTTGTTTCCAAACAAGAGCACATAGAAGTTTTCAAATTGCCGCCACCACATTTCAAAGGTAACTAGCTAAAGAGCGCAGCACTGAGGTTTGTGATGCAAGATGGCGGATGACAGCTGTCAGAAAAAAGCACGTGGAATTTGCCACCGCCACAAAGAGGGCAGCACGGTGCCCTCTTGATTAAAGATGGCTGCTGTCACGTGGAATTGCCTGCCACCACAGGTATCTAGCTAAAGTGGGCAGCACGGTGCTCTCTGGATTAAAGATGGCTGCTATCAAAAACCATTTTTCAAATTATCCGCCACCACATTTCAAAGGTAAGTAGCTAAAGAGGGCACCACTGTGCTCTATGGATTAAAGATGGTGGATGACAGCTGTCAAAAAAGTACGTGGATTTGTTTACCGATTCAAATCTCGCGCTAGTAAGGTTAAGTTGGTAGCACTAAGGTTTAGGCCCGTTAAGATGGCAGCACTGCGGATGACAGCTGTGACGTACCACATTTCAAAGGTAAGTAGCTAAAGAGGGCAGCACTGTGCTCTATAGATTAAAGATGGCGGATGTCAGCTGTCAAAAAAGCACATGGCTTTGTTTCCAAACAAGAGCACGTGGAATTGTCTGCCACCACATTTCAAAGGTATCTAGCTAAAGAGGGCAGCACTGTGCTCTGTTGATTAAAGATGGCGGATGACGGCTGTCAAAAAAGCGCGTGAGTTTGTTTCCAAACAAGAGCATGTAGAATTTTTCAAATTGCCGCCACCACATAGAGGGCAGCACGGTGCTCTCTTGATTAAAGATGGCTGCTGTCATGTGGAATTGCCTCTCACCACATTTCAAAGGTATCTAGCTAAAGAGGGCAGCACGGTGCTCTCTAGATTAAAGATGGCTGCTGTCAAAAAGCATTTTTCAAATTATCCGCCACCACATTTCAAAGGTAAGTAGCTAAAGAGAGCACCACTGTGCTCTATAGATTAAAGGTGGCGGATGACAGCTGTCAAAAAAGCACGTGGATTTGTTTACCGATTCTAATCTCGCGCTAGTGAGGTTAAGTTGGTAGCACTAAGGTTTAGGCCCGTTAAGATGGCAGCACTGCGGATGACAGGTGACGAATTTGCAGCTACTGCGATAAAGAGGGCAGCACAGTGCTCTGTGGTTTAAAGATGGCGGATGACAGCTGTCAAAAAAGCACGTGGATTTGTTTATCTCACGCTAGTGAGGTTAAGTTGGTAGCACTAAGGTTTAGGCCCGCCAATATGGCAGCACTGCCGATGACAGGTGACGAATTTGCAGCTACTGCGATAAAGAGGGCAGCACGGTGCTCTGTAGTTTAAAGATGGCGGATGACAGCTGTCAAAAAAGCACGTGGATTTGTTTATCTCACGCTAATTAGGTTAAGTTGGTACTACTGAGGTTTAGGCCTGTCAAGATGGCAGTACTGAGGTTAGCGATGCATTGTTGTCTGTCAAAAAGCACGTGGCTGTCAAAAACACGTGGATTTGTTTACCAATTCAAATCTCGCGCTAGTTAGATTAAGTTGGTACTACTGTGGTTTAGGCCCGTCAAGATGGCAGTACTGAGGTTAGCGATGCGTTGTTGTCGATGATAGCTGTCAAAAAGCACGTGGCTTTGTTTACAAATTCAAATTTCCCGCGGGTGGTGGAGGAGACCTCTGGGAGGCCTCTGGCTGTGGTGGTGGTGGAGGAGGCCTCTAGGAGGCCTCTGGCTGTGGTGGTGGTGGTGGTGGTGGAGGTAGCATCTAGGAGGCCTCTGGCTGTGGTGGTGGTGGAGGTGGCCTCTGGGAGCCTGAGGTGGCTGTGGCGCCCGAACCCGCTTATTATACTACTGAGCCCGAGGGTTCGATCCTGGGTTGAGGCGCATTTTTTAATTTGCTGATTTCCATCGGATATTACATACTGTAATACAGTAAGACACCGTTTCTTAGGTCACATGTATCTTACATTTACAAAATTTTGGAACGCTGAACACGCTGTAACGCATCTAGTAGATAAAATGGTGCGAATAACTTCATGCCCACAATGTGGAAAGGGCGTCTTTCAAAGCTGACCAATGAAACCGATTGTTCGTCCATTTCTAGGATCTTAGTATGTAAGTGCAAATGGTTTCTAGAGGACGCGCTACAATCGCTGTTGACGATTAGGATGCCAGATACCATACCACCTGGACTACATTTACGAAATAAAAACACACTCCTCAACCGAGGATCGACCCCTCGACGTTCTGCATGCTAACCCAAAACTCTACCCACTGCACCAACTGTAAAGTACGTCTGAAACATGCTGACAAAGGTAGTTACCCTACCTGTGGTTACAGTGTTGCCTGATTGCCACTCTTCAACTTCCTTTTTCTGCCGGATATACTCTCAGGACGAACTCTTGTGAGATACATTTTTTTTTTATTGCTGGCATGTGAGGAGTCGCGCTGTGACGCCCGAGTGCGCGAATTTCGCTGTATAAAATTATTTAAGTATATAAACTGGATAGCAGGCTGCAAATTTGGAAACGACAAAATATCCACCCTGTCCATTTAGAAAGTCGTTGTAAGTGAAATAGTCTCAACCAAGGTAATATTAGCTGAATGTAATTCACTAAGAAATGAAATGAAATGAAATGCCGTATGGCTTTTAGTGCCGGAAGTGTCCGAGGACAAGTTCGGCTCGCCAGATGCAGGTCTTTTGATTTGACTCCCGTAGGCGACCTGCGCATCATGATGAGGATGAAATGATGATGAATACAACACATACATCCAGCCCCCATGTCATCGAAATTAACCAATTAAGGTTAAAATTCCCGACCCTGCCGGGAATCGAACCCGGGACCCCTGTGGCCAAAGGCCAGCATGCTAATCATTTAGCCATGGAGATTCACCAAGAATTTATCACTGTATATAAAAATAACGTGATATGAAAACAAATTGTGTAGCGTTATAGAAAAGAAACTTTCAGGCACATGTGAGTGATGTTCGGTTTAGCCGACTATTCAGCATGGATTCCATTTGTTGGTCAATCCTTAGTTGACAGTTGTATCCATTCATAGTCAGTGTGCATAGGGGTCACTCTCCCTTGGTCATGCGTAAGAATGTAAGAGGTTCTTGATTAACTACGTTACAACATGATTTCCACATATTCTGTATGCGAGATGATTGACAACGATTACACTCAGTTCATGTACATCATTGTATCACGACCCCGTGACATCGCACACTAAACTGGTCGATTATCTTGCGTGAGACGCAAGCTCGCCAACATGGCAGTCTGTCCTTTTAGAGAATATGTTTGTTAAACATGGCAGTTCATTATTTTTGTTAAATTCTTCATAAATTTATGTGTAAAATTACTCGATTTTTTGAGACGAATTCCAAGAATATTTTCAGGAACTACCAATACGTATGTGAGCAAATATTCTTTCAGGTTTACTAGTCGAAGTATGCAAACCAATTACAGTGGGAGTGATGGGTCGGAGACTCTGGAACGAACTAGTAATCGAACCGCCTTTCGACAGACTGCCATTAATTTAATGGAGATTGTAGGAAAGAAATATCACTCGTATATGAATTAGCAAACAGGATAGTATTCGATGTATTGTGTGAGACATGTTATCTAAAGGGAGATATATAAGAGGAACTCGACTGTATGAATGGCGGACCCTTCGTCCCGTTTCCTGATCTGGGGTTGGGGATGAAGAGAGATGAATTTATACGGCATGTTTGTGCGGCCTCCTTCCGGACGCCGACCTCAACTGAGGAACCATGAACATGAAATGAATGATGGTGAATAAAACTGGGTAAGCAGGTCAAAGGAATTGGCTGTGGCCTATTCCCGACGTTTTTCTGGAAGTGAAAATGGGAAACCAGAGAAAACCATTCACAGGACAGCCGACGGTGGGGTTGGAACCAATCAATACTATTTGCTTTACGTCCCATTAACTACTTTTGCGGTTTTCGGAGACACCGAGGTGCGGGGATTTTGTCCCGCAGGAGTTCTTTTACGTGCCAGTAAATCGTGGACCTTCAAATACCACCGGACATAGCCAGGATCGAACCTGCCAAGTTGGAGTCAGAAGGCCAGTGCCTCAACCGTCTGAGCCACTCAGCCCGAAGGGGTTTGAACCCACGCGTCTCCCAAATGCAGAGCTTGGCTCCATAGCTCTAACGCGTTCACACGCACGGCCACTCTTGTCGGTAAAAGGATCTAGACTGTAATGTATTAATGGTGAGTTTCTAATGAAATAGTCCGTATTAATATGTACCGGTAGGCAACAGGCAGTTCATTGACTTTGCTATTACATACGTAAAGGAAAGGCTTGAGTTAGGATTGAGATGTATTCACCATGTGGGCAGGTAGATGTAATAAGGTTGGGAAAGTTAGAGGAAACATAGTGCTGGCAATAAAACACCGTCTGTTTTATTTCAGGATGACCCAGTAAATGCACACACACTCACTAATTTGCTGCCTATTTACAGCAGGGAGTCAGGTTTGTTGGTATTACCTCAGAAACTGTAATCCTCATTGACAGGCTCGCCTTACTTTTACTTCTCCTCCAAGTCCAGTCACCCCTCACCGCAGCTGCGTGCAGACAGCTAGGTTGGGCCACCACAACGCACGATGACTGTTCCTTGTTCGACTCCAGAGAAATTTCGGTAATTCATACAGTCAAACACAGTGAACAACCAAACAGCACGACAATACTCCTCACAACAACGGCAGTTAACACTGCTCAATTCTACAGCTCATATCACTGTTCCACACACTGACTCCAAGACAGTCTACAATCCACGGTAACACACACACACACACACAGTACTCTAAGGCAGTACACACAGTACTCCGTTCCGTACGCGACGATACTCTGACTACGGTGGAACAGCCAACAGCCATGCCAGTCCAGCTACATATTCGACACTCCAACACAACAACAACCCCTCGTTTGCGGCAACCTTGTACTTACATCTCGATGACGGGTTACTAGAATATTCAGGACCCTGCGAGAGACGAAACACTCCCATTCCACCTTCCAGAAAGCTCACGGTTCTCCTGGCCAGAGAGAAGGCGTTACCTTCTAGTTTTCTAGTTGGTCGCTCCTCCCCTTCGGGGAGAAGAATGAAGACATTTCCTAGGTCCTGGCTGAAACTAGATGAAGCGAACAATAGAGGGACCGCGGCACGTCCTCGGTCTAGCTGGGACGACCTTGAGCTGAATTAGACATCCCTTTCAGGTAACACCTGAGTGGGTACGACAGGGATGACGGTCGTTTGAGCAAGTAACACTAGTTTCGCGTTAACGGACAATTCTAATGCCAGGATAGTAAAGAGAATACGGTTGTGTATGATGTAATTGAGTGTAAATGAGGCAAAAAAAACTTGATAGAAACAATAAATTGTGGGATGCAGGTGGTAATAGAGAAGACATTGTAGCAAATCGATTCTTCAAGCATGAGACCAGTAACTGATAGGCACGAGACAATATGGGTACTGAATGGATGATGGAGTATACTTTTACTGGTTTTGAAGTAGGAAACTAGACAGAAGTATACGAATATTTAAGTAATATATCGATTTATCGTCGATCGTTCAGAAAGTGAGATTCTATGTACAACCATATGCTAACAGAAAGGATAATGTATGTTATTGCATTTAAGGATATATTTGAGAAACAGTGTGCTCAATAGCCTATTCATAACAGGATTTCCCAAACATATCTAATGAGTTAATTCTACAGTTTATTTGGCCACGGACTACAGAATTGTTTGTACCAGACGCCACTACATGACCCAATCCTAAAACGTTTAATTAATTATCAACATCTTCCCGACACACTGTTATTTTTCCATAGAAGGGAAGTCATTAATCAGACAGGTAATTATGAATACGTTTCTGATACAGATGGAACTTATCGTGTTGCACATTATTGTAATCTATAGTAATTGGACGACACTTTTCGAAAATTATTTGTCACCCTAGGCAGGCTTATCTTCAGAGTAACTTTATTCTAATGATAAAGAACGGCTAACTCCTCGACGTGTATTATTTATGAGCACAGCTAGAAATTATATTGCTCAGTCGAGCAACATTATATTCAGTTGTTACTGCCGTATTGAGCCATTCCGTATATGCCTCAATTATTTATTTATGATACTGTGGAAATATTTTACGCATATGCAAGACGCTGGGAGTGAAGACAGGAAGCCAGAAGAGCCGCGACATAGGCGAGGTACACCCTGTATTTTCCCATTACCAGCGAACATTTTCAAGTTCAAATCGAGCTAGTGGCTAGGTATCTGGGCACGTAGACCCCACTCTATTTTTCAAACTCAACCTACAGTATATGAGCTAGGGGAGAGGAAAATTTGAACGTCGGGAACCCCGAGACACCTAAATCAGGGTTGATTAACTTCATCTTCGTAGGACTGGGATCCTTTGAATTCAAGCAGAGATGTCCTTCACTGAGCTATAAGTCCACAGGTCCGAATTAATAAGAAATTGGAAACAGATATATCATTCCCTTCTAGGTGATAATGATTACTTAAGAGCTTTTGATAATCTCATTTGATTGTGAAGCCGTTGAAGTTCGCAAAGCTGTTAGCAGGCCACTGTCTCTATTAGTCGGGGATGTACCTCCGGCAATGGACAAACTGTAAAACTATTTAAACTCCCGCGGTGGGGGAATCATTTTCATTCGCCAGAAGTTTATTCTGTGAGTTGCGCGCAACGCGTACTCCGCGAAAGGTGATATTTTCCTTTTAGAATTTCAAAGTCAGTTATACATTATGTGCGCGTTCCAGAACTAATAATTTGCTTTGTGACTAACGGTATTTCTAAGGGATAGTTACCTCTATCTTGTTTTATAATAAATACTTTGAAATACCAAGTGTGGTCTGGTGCCGTTTCAGATATCAAAATATTCATTAAACTGAGAATTTAATACTCGAGACTTGCGAGTGAACTAATAAGTACAATTCACGCTTTAATTAGCATATCCGGTCGGTACGTGTTCACGAGTTGTGCATATTATGTGTGCGTTCCGAATATTTGAGCCGCAAAGAAGGACTGATGTTGATCGGTGATATCTAATCTAATGGCAATACTAGCTCGTAGGCGAAGTCAATTATAGCCTATCATTAGGATCAATATTATGTATTCATGCACGCAAAGCGGTGAAGAGGAGGCCCCAATTCACAGCATCCTTGCAGACGTTTCCAGGAACGAGAAGAAGACAACGAAGGTTGTACGAGGACTCGAGACAAGGACCATTCAAACTTTGCTGTCATGATGGGCTAAGGGGATCGTGACACGCGGACATGTTATTCGTGGTGGATGGCGAATAGCCGCAAAAGTTAAATTCTAATGTTCATATAAGCATGTTTTAGGGAGTATTATTACACTAGAGTAGGGGTAATATGAATATTTCAATGATTTAATGGTTTTGTTAAATTTGTAACGTTAAATTTGGTCAGGGCTGGTGTGCATGTTTTAGCCCATTTGAAGTGTACATATTTTAGCTAGATGGGAAAAAAGGCAATGATAGGATAATGATAAATGTTTTTCTTTGCTTGATTGGTGTATTCAATTTTTCTTTATGTCGTTTGTGATAGAGATATTTCTGGTAGAGTTACTTTAAATATCAAACAGGCAATACGCCCGCTGCGTTGCATTTAATTCAGATAATTAGTAACAGGAAATAGCTGGGAAGTTTTGTTTTCCTGCATGAGGCATGAATCATTTCAGTAACTACAAAATACGCAGTGTCAACGTGTCCACCGTTGGGTTATAATAGGATCATTTATATTGGGAAGAAGACGAGTTCGGGACATCTTGGGATCGAACCATGGATATGCAAAGTGAGAGGCTTGATATGCCAGAGGGATGATATTGGGCCCAAATGTTTGTGAATTGGGCAAGAAATGCCGTATTATTGCTAGGAGCAATGTTTGTTTGTGCGATAATTAGCCACCTGATGAGTTGCTTATGAAAGCAGCAGATGAGCGGAGATGTTTGAAAGAATTTGTTTCCTCGTTCACGAGAATTATTACAGGTGGCAGGCCTTACCCATTGTGTAAGCTACCCTAGCGTGCCAGATCGTTTGACAGCCGAAGTACTGATTCCCCTCGTGTCAAGTGAAAGTGGATTTACGAGGTCCCATTATATTTTCCCAGAACTCTGCACTCCTTGCCTGTTAGATAATGTTTTGTGTTCCAACAGCTGATCGACCAAGCACGTGGAGTGAGAGAGATGGAAATATGTGTCTTATTTAGGCACAAGCCTACGAAGCCTGCCGAAGTCGTGATCGATACCCGATACCTCTATTATTTTATATGTTTGTCTGTATGTGTTTTTTCACAGGTTTTGTTCTTATTGTAGTGTGTTCATATGCGTCTTGTATTGTATAAATTTTGGGGTATTTAGATTGATAGCTAATTTGCTGCGAAGCCAGTTCTGTCTGGTCAATATGCACATGAGTGCGGACTCATACAGTAGAATCAGTGCTTTATTTTGGAGGGGATGTATAGGAACCACCCTGTACCAGTGTGTTTTTATGATTTGTATCCGAATGTCGGATCGTAAATATAGATAGTTTTATTACTAGTGTATTAGTATTTCCGGAACATCAAAGAGACGATTCAGATCGATTCAATTGGGCAAACGGCTTAGGAACTTACCTGGCGCAGCTACACAATTAATTCGTAACATGGATCAAATCTCCATGCAATAGATTTTTGTAACATTATTTTACGGGTCGTTACTCGCTTTCATTTTCTTCGAATATATTTTGTTGTTATGTATTTGATTTTCATGTGCGAGTCACATTTTTACGACCAATTCTGGGATCGAAGTTGCTTATCTCAGTTTGGATTTCACTTTAGAATGAACCATATTTATGTTTGGACCAATACATCCATTCTACCTCTTAATATGTTTTCTCATTCAGAAGATATGCTTCCGTATTTCCTGTCCGTATGCTAATTAGTATGAATTTATTTAGAGAATTTCTTACGCCCATTTTCCTAATGTAACCACGCGCTTTTCCCGTTGAATTAGCCGGATTTAAAGACAGGATATGGTGCACTATTGATCCAGCTTGAAACACGTAAGCCGTTAGTATTAGTGGACATACACTGTTTTGTTGTGTTTATTTAAACTCAAACTCATATGGCAAACCTGACTTTAGACCACTCAATCACCATCATCATCATGTGGTCATTTCTCAATTACTTAGGCACTGTTTTTCTTCGTGATACAGCATCTCCAGGTTGAGGCATGTATTCACTGTGGATAGTGTGCTGTGTTGTTTGTAAATGAGGGCATGCGTACTAAGACTAATAAACATCCCCAGTCCCCCAGCCACAAGAATTAATCAGACGCGGCTGAAACCCATGATCCGACCGGGAACCGAACCGATGGCCGCTATGTGCATCATTCAGTCAAGGATCCAGTCTCCAGAGTTAACTGCAAAATGTTTTAAAATGTTGCACTTTCAGTCGGTCAACATCATTACGATGTCTAAGTTTCCTGCGATAGACTTAAACATGCACAAAAATAATACTTCAGTTATCGACATAAATAAAAAACGTTCATCGATGTTACTAGTGAGTACCCAAAAAGGAAACCATATCTTACAAATCTTCTCCCATGACAAGTATACTTCAAATTTCAAATCAATGAAAGAGTGTTACAGACATAAGCTGGTATGTACCTACGAACGCAGGTAGTGTATACAAAAGCCAGTATCTGTCATAAAATACACTCATGTTCATAAAAACAAGAACACCTTGAAAGACTAGAGATAGAAAGTTTATATTCACAGAACATGTGCATTTGTATGTTTTGAAGAAATGGTTAGCATTGGATCCATGTCAGCCATCACGTTCAAGGTCCACATCGATATCTCGGCGCACCACCACCGACTGGTAAAATGTGCCTGTGGCTCTCGTTGTTGCTATAAACCGACGGTAAGGGATTAGTGTGACTAGAGCAGACATGCAGGATGCCTCGCGAATGTATGCGAGAACCGTACCATCAATTGAATGAGCTTGAAAGAGGGCGCATTACTGGCATGAGAGAACTTGATGCATCCATCCGGGAAATTGCTGCTTATGTGGGACGAAGTGTGTCGGCAATGCAACGGGCGTGTACAGAATGGTTCACAGAAAGCCGTAGAAAACGACGAGATGGGTCTGGTTTCGGCACCCAGACAACTCCCCGAGAAGATCGACACCTCATCCGAATTGCATTGCAGGACAGATCTGAGTCGTCCTCGGGTCTGGCGCAACAGTGGAACAGTGTAACACATTGTGCACTATCAGGAGTGACAGTCCGTCGCCGTTTATTACAGTCTGGGTTACCGGCGCGTCGTCCACTTCTCCGCCTACCTTTGACTAATGTGCATAAACATGCTAGACTGCAATGGTGTTTGTAACGACGTCACTAGGGACAGGAATGGCAGCAGATAGTATTTTCGGACGAATCCAGAATCTGTTTGTTTGAAAATGATGGGCGCATTTTGGTTCGCCGCAGACAGGGGAAGAGGCATCACGTTCACTGCATTCACACAAGACATACAGCACCAACTGAAGACTTTACGTGTGGGGTGTTATTGGGTACAACCACAAATCAAAGTTGGTGCGTGTCCAGGGCACTGTGACCAGTTTGACCTATGTAAAAATAATACTGCAACACACGGACATATCCTTTCTGTACGACACCCCAGACGCCATATTTCAGCGGGGCAATGCGTGACCACATGTTGCTGCACGAACACGTGCCTTCTTGATGTCACAGGATGTCAGACTGTTGCCCGCCCGATCACCGAACTTGTCACCAATCGAAAATGTGTGGGATATGGTGAAACGACGGGTGCGGCGCTGTGACCCAATGCCAACCACCAAAGATGAACTGTGGAAACAGTTGAATGCAGCATGGATGGCTAACCGAGGACACCATTCGCGTCTTAAACGCGTCGATGCCATCACGCATAGAACAAGATATCACTGCCCATAGAGTACTCAGTGCCTACTAGGCAGCAGGACACATGCTGAACCTAGGTGACTGAAATGCTAATCGTTTCTGCAGAACATACCAATGAACATGTCCTGTGAATATGAACTTCCCATCTCTAGTCTTTCAACCTGTTCTGATTTTTAGGAACATTAGTATATATATATATACACACAATGACCGATAGACGATGGACACAGGAAAATCAGGAACTAAGGAACGTAGTCATAAGACTCACCGTACACGGCTTCCATCACAAAATTGGCAAAAACATAAAATATCATGAACCGAACAAAGAATGTATATGTTCTCTGTGTGAGAAGCCATGTGACAAATACCACATAACACTGTGTAGTAACAGGGAAAAGAGCATAGGTAGTTGACTACAGCGAAGACTAAACCGACTGGAGTATCTGTAAATCGCAGTATGTTGTGTGACAATATTTCATGCTTACTTTGTAACCTTGAAACCTACTGTATCCCATTATATGGCCATCTGGCTGAGATAAATTCTTAATAATAAGTTCAGTACCTGTTGCCTTTTTTCAGCGCAGATATCTAGCCACGATTTCAGTCATTTGTTTCTTTCTCGCGGAGTGCTTGTGGTCGACGTGATCCAGCGGTACAAGAGGCTGCCAACTTTTGAACTTGCGTACTAGTGGTACATTGTTAGATGCAGCAGCAAATGAGATCTGGAGGCATAAGCCCCTAGATTAGGGCCGCGAAGCAGCTGTTACGGCTCCAGCATTCCATAGGGCGATAGCAGCGCATTCTATGTCGGACAGTGGTGAAAACCTAACACTGAAAATAGCCGTTGGTTACGTGCAGCTAATGTCAAACGAATAATAGTTCTGGGTAGGTAGGGTCTCGGGAGCAGTGCATTTGATGTGAAAAGTGCCGGCGAATTGCTGTCGATTGTTTTTCCATTACCTCTGTTGGTTATAGATATGACTTCGTTCGGTGGGTGAAACATCAATATTCGCGGTTTTGTATTTAATTATAAGGATAATTTGCGTGATTTTGTGCAGTTGTGTCAACAACACGACTTACTGTCAAGAAAGAGGGTGTGTCAAATGCGTGGTCGTGACGTAAAATTAACTGTGAATAATAACTGTATAGTTCTTGCGTGTCGTCGGAAAGGCCAAGTGGGTGGCCAATACTTTGATATGTGAATGCACTCAAAAATACTTTCCTTGCTTATTCCAAATTCTCTTTGTTTGAAATAGGTTTTCTTTGCGGTTCTGTGATGTATTTTGCCCAAACCTCAAGTTGGAGATGGGATTTTCTCAAGCAACTTTCTTTCGATGGTGCAAGTTTATCGCAAGTTTTGTGTGGTGTGAGTCGACGCCATTAAGAAAAAGAAAACTAATTGGTCCCGATATAGTAATCGAAATCGACGGAAGTAAATGTAGAAAGTCGGAATACAACAGAGGAAGGCGTGCGGAAGGACGGTGGTTATTTGGAGGAGTGAAAGGAGAAAACCACAAAAGCTTTTTTTGTTGTACCTGTAGCGAAAATAGATAAGGAGACGTTGCTAGCAGTCATTGAATAGTGGGTACTACCAGGAACAATAATTATTTCTGACTGCAGGAAGGCGTAGGGCTGTTTGGAACACGAGGAATTCGCTCACCCTCGTGTGAATCACTCGATTCAATTTATTGACATAAGGAAGAGTGGTCACGTGAACAGGGTAAACAGGACAGACGGACAGACCGCCCATGCATACCCAAAACATCGAGAACTGGTGGAGATATTTGAAATACGGCAATTACTCCATTCCGAGATTTGGGAGGAAGAAAGCACATTTCGTTGGGTACTTGGCTGAATTCCTGTTCAAAACATTCTTCCCCGTGGACAGGAGAGTGCACGGTTTTTTAAAAGCAGCGAGTGTGTTATTTCCTCCGCTATATTAAGGTATGTTCAATAGAAAATTAGGCTATTGCTACTCTGCATTGTACATTGTTTCGTTATACGTCGCATTTTGTTGTGTTTTCACTGTGGGCGAGTTGGTAACGGAATGTATTTGACTTGATTGCTGGGAATGACGTCACATCCGGTTATATCTCAGCCAATGGAAATGCCAGTGTGCGCTTGAGAAATAGACAATGGGGCGTGTACCCATTTTTGGTCAACTCAAAACCGTATCAGTGGTTTTTAGCTTTCGTCCCTGTCTGTCTGTCTGTCTGTCTGTCTGTCTGTCTGTCTGTTCCACCATCATAGCGAAACTGCTGAATACATCTCGACCAACCTTCGTATTTAGAGCGCACTCAACCAGAAGCAGGTTTTGATACGCATATAATTTAAAAATCACGGAAAAGACTGGGAATTTATAAGGAGATCAAACGAGTTATTTGATATTTTCTCATACACTGTTGACTTTCTGTAAAATCTGTAGACTACATGTGAAACGTGCCTTCATTTTAAATAATGTTTGTTATCTACATAATTTCGCTTACTCTTCAAATGACAGAGAAAATTACTGTTTTCTATAAGTATCATGCTCGGCGTCGAGTGACGGACACCCTCGCGCACAGACAACGAACCTGCCGGTTACCATGGCAACGTATCTGGCTGCTTGCCAGCAGGGAAGTACTGTAATGTCATTTTGTCAACATTACTTTAAACCCATGGTTGTTCTTTGGGTAGGAGGCGAGAGAGACGTCACGTTGCCATTCTGCAGGATATTTTCAGTATACCGTCGGACGTTACAATCGTCTTCGGATAGTACTAAGTGTGGCTCTTCATATTTCAACAGTACCATGGAGTGTAGCCCATTATTTCACACTGTAACGTGTTTTCTAGCAATTGCTGAAATTGTTGCTGTGAGCTTCTACTTCCGTTTTCAGCTTTAATTTCTTGCCTCTGCCTCTACCTTACCTTAGCGCCATAATACTGTATTAATTTTCTTATCTGAATACCTAAGAATCCCTGCGCCTAAATTTCTCCAACGCGCACCTTACAATGGAAACAATGTATAGGGGAGTCCCCATGGTGTTCTTCGGGTAGTGCTAAGAGCCATGCAATTTCTTATAAATTGCAACCACCACGTGTACAGTAATTTTCGCAGAAATCTGGATACAATGTAGAACACCGCATCGAAGTACGGCTACATTTGCTAGTTAGGTTATAATAGTGAATGTACTTCTGGGGGCTAGTGGGTGGGTCCCTGGCTGTCGCAGTGAACATTTCTCTCCTCTCCAAGCTAATCCACTTAAGAATCGTATTACTTCGACATCATTAGAAAGCTATACAACTTGGGCAACAAATACTGAATTTTTACGTTCGAGTACTCGAACGGCGTGGAAGAGAACACTGGGACAGCAGCGAGAGTTACTACGGGACTGAGTAAGACTGTGCTAGTGAATTAAGACTGAGTGTGAATTAGTGTGACTGAACACAGAGTGGAGAGTGTTCGTTGCGCCATATAAATTGTGGTCCTGGTGTGCCTATGTGGTAGTGCGTAGAGTGTAGAGTGTAAGCGCTACCAGTTGATGCATTTATTTAACTCCTCCAACACTTAACAAAAGTATATTCTTACTGCCAGCCCTGTGATAGCCGCTTTCGGTATTTCCTGGAAGGGGTTGGTGAGTCAGACGCCCGGAGATCTCCCAGCCGGCCAGGAGGACGAGGCCGGCTTTTCCGTGCATTGGTTTTATCGGCTCGCTTACCCGTGAGTATCTGGGAGATGCAACAAGAATGTCCCGTCTCTAGCCACATCGCGAATATTCTGACAGACATCACCCGAGCTATAAAAAGGTAGGCTAGCCGCGGGCATTCTGTCAGTGTTAGAGTCACTGTGCGACTCAGTGTATTAGGGTTCGGTGGCTGAGCTGAGGGCGACAGATGTGTTGGCTACTACCAGTGTCCCACCGAGGTCTGAACGAGGAGTTGTGGTCGTTGTCACGTCGGAGTATCGAGTGAGTAGCTGGACTGAAGATGGTATACGTTAGAGAAGACTGTGTACTGCCTTATGATAGTACTCTGTGTGTGTGTGTGTGTGTGTGTGTGTGTGTGTGCGTGTGTGCGTGTGTGTGTGTGTGTGTGTGCACTTCTGTTGACTGAGGATCAGCGTGAGTCAGCTATTAGAGCAGCTGTCATGTGATTGGAACCTTGTTAATAACCGTTTTGTGACGGGTACTGTATGGCATTGTTGAATTGTCGCTCTTTAGTTGTTCACTGTGTTTGGTTGTGTGAAATACTGGACTATCTCCGGAGTCGAATCAAAGAACAGTCATCGGGTGTTGTGTGGCGAGTAGCTCTGTGTTCAAACCTGTTTGTACACAGTTACTGTGTGGGGTGACTGGACTCGTAAACGCATGTGAAAGGCCTCTCAATGAGGTTTAAAGCTCTTTCAGAGAGTGACGAGCCTGACCGCCCGCTATGTGAGAAGAGCAGAGACTTGTAAATGGACAGCAATTAATGTGCCCATTCATATCTAAATAGAATTGTGTACAGCCTATATACTTGTCTTTCTTGACCAAGTTCAGTGCCTCCTGAGTGTTCTTACAAAACTTGGGGAATCGGATTAGACCAGGATCCAAAAGCTCTTGTACGACTTGGATATCAAACCGGACGCCTCTGGCTTTAGAGGCAGAGACGTCACTGGACCGATGCACTGACCTTAGAATAGAACAAGAATTATTTATTAAGTTGGGAGTAAGAATTTTCAAATTGGTGCCACTAAGGAATTCATCAGACAATAAGATATAGACGCTGGCCCGAACTGTTCTTTCATTCCCCCTTACACTTTTGCTAGATTTCCTCTTCTCAGCTGGCCAGTCGTATAAAGAATTCATCGAATCTGAAGACAAGAGCAAGAATTTTCCATCTGAAAATTTTACGTGGTGTAACATCTAAATTCCTGACAGGTGCCGTATTAACTCAAGGGTGCGCTTGGTTGTTCTATAAAATGAATAAACAGACATACAGCACGAAAATGGCCTGCAAATGTATGTGACACGTTGTTAATTAATCCGATAGCTCCTTAGTTGGCCTCACGAGGCTGAGTGCACTCCATTCCAGCCCTCAGTTCAGAATTGAAGTCCTGGACAGGCCTCTAAGTAAGAGACTTGCGCACTACCCGTAGACCATGGGATTCCTCTCCCAGTCCAACCACAACTGATACAAATGTACTTGCAGTTTTACGTAGTTATCAATCGTGCGGTCGCAAACCACATTATAGGCTATACAGTTCAACGTAGAATCCAAACCACAGTGATATACCCTCCATTTAAAAAATACCCTATTCTTTGGCCAGTATTCGAATAATGACCCCCTTGACGACAGTGTACTTGAGCTACCAAAGCTTTGACTGCAGTAATAAAAGTGCCCTCACCTAAACATACATTAATGTAAAACTGCTTAAGACGGATTCAGACGTTTAGCAAGAATGTTGATCTCTGCATTTCTCCCTACCCGAGAATTTTGAGAGTTATGTCATCTCTAACTCCTGCCTTTCATGACCTTATATCTTTTCTACTCACGGTATCCGCATTTCTCCAGCATTTCCTTAGAGGTTTACGTGATTTTTTAAGTTTTAGCTCTTTAAAGGAACCTCTAAAACTTACTAATAATATATTTTTCGTGTTCACATGCAGATGCACTGTATTTTGCTCTCTTGACTGCTTCCATAGCTCAAAGAGGGTCAAACCTGAGGGAAGACTAACCTGCAATCTGTCTGGCTGTCATACTTGTACACGAATATGAAGTAAACTAGTATGTCATGTCACTGAGAGCAAACAATTACATAAAGATATAACGACAAGAAGAAGAAATGCAAATGACACTGCGTGACACATTCTAATTTCTATGTCATCGGTTTCTTCCAATTTTCGAAGTTTCTTGCATTATGAATGTCTGCGGTTATGAAACTCATTAGTAAGTACAGTTCACTAGTTACAGCCTGGTACTGCCTTCATCTCTCCGCTCATGAGACAAACAAACATATTTCTTTAAATACAAGTTTAATACATCAAGAATGCTTTTATTTTGTTATTTAATGATCGTTAACATTAAGTCCATTATATTGTTCGAATGAGTTATGTCATTGTCTTTACACTGCGATTATATGACGAATCAAGCCCAGGACGGACACTGATTAGATAAATGCCCCTCCTTTAGTTACATTTGCTAAAGAAAATTAAAAATGGTGAAACCATTCCGTAATTGAAGCTTGAGTTCGCAGTTGCGGTCAGTGGTAACTGTCTTTTAATCGAACTGTTTCCAGATTCATTTTGTTGTACCTAAGTGAAAACTGAATATACTCTGAGCATCTTGCATATAAGTTGAAAGTAACAGAAAGAAAGTACTTAGAATGATTGCTGGTACAAACAGGTGGGAACAATTGCAAGAGGATACTCTAAGTGAGGAGATAAAGGTTGATTTGCAAATGAAATCGATGTATGAAACTGTTCGCATTATTTGGCTTCGGTGTTGGTAACTGCGTGTCATTGTGGTGGAGGATAGTGTTATGTGTGGTGTGCGAGTTGCAGGGATGTTGCGGCCGCGAATTGAACCCGGGACTCTCTGAACTGAGTTAGGCGGTGTTGGGGTCATGTGAGGAGAATGTCGGAGGAAAGGTTACCGAGGAGGATTATGGATTTGGCCATGAACGGTAAGAGAAGCACAGGGATGTCAAGGTGACATTGATTGGGCTCAGTTTTAGTTATACAAAGGTATGAGGTGTGGAATTAAACCAAGCAACAAAGCTGAAACTATAGGACTGTGGGATTAAATACTGAAATCTGAAAGGCATAACAGACTATAGTGAAGATATACTGATGCATGTATATATGTAAACTAGTTCAGTTTATTAAATTTACGTACCCATTTATTTTTTATTTTTTTTACAATTGGTTTAACGTCGCACCTACACAGATAGGTCTTATGGATACGATAGGATACAGCCCCAGCATTTGCCTGGTGTGAAAATGGGAAAACCACGCAAAGCCATCTTCAGGGCTGCCGATAGTGGAGTTCGAACCCACTATCTCTCGAATGCAAGCTCACTGCCGGCACCCCACCCGCACGGCCAACTCGTTCGGTAATTTACGAACCCTCTGAACTCGAAGTCAAGGCTATCCTCTTCCTTAACAAGTATGACAAACGACCACAACATAACCTCAAACTCTTAACTCAAGATAGAAACAGGTGAAGTATAATGTATTTTACTGGACTGAGTAAATGAAATTTTAAATTTTCTTTGACTGCGCTAGTGCCTTTCATTGGCAATCGCCACAACACCACAACAAAAATAATATTGGTTTTACGTCCCACTAACTACTTTTTACGGTTTTCGGAGAAGCCGAAGTGCCGGAATTTTTCCCCTCAGGAGTTCTTTTACGTTTCAGTAAATCTGGCGGCACGAGGCTGCCGTATTTGAGCAACTTCAAATACCAGCGGACTGAACGAAGATCGAACCTGCCAAGTTCACAACACTACGAACTTGCATATACAGAGTGTCCCACCTAACCCTGCGACCTCAAATATTGTCGAAATTTAACAAAGTGTGGAAAATATAGCCTAGTAGGGCAGGAACGTGGCACAAACAATAGGAAGGTATGCACAATCCAGGAAATCAATCAAATGTCACTTTCTAGGTAAAATTACTTTTTTAAGGAACATGTATGTTTTGTCTAGTGAGCTGAAAACTAGAGGTGTAATTAGTGACAATAATGGTGTTTGGCCTCCGGGGAGGCCTGGTGCGGGTTCTTTCCTCGTAGACAGCCTATAAGGCAACCTGCTTGTCTATGAAGATGAGAGCCCTACCTAGGATGATTTCTAATGCTGAGTACGCCACACACACACCCAGCCCCGAGCCACTGAAAATCCCCGACCCGGCCGGGAATCGAACCCGGGACCCTCTGGACCAAAGGCCTGCACGCTAACCATTTAGCTATGGAGGCGGACACAATTAGTAATAACAAAGTTGATTTTTTTTACTAAACCTCATACTTTCTGAAACAAGTAGACGTTTATAGGGCGGCAACTGAGACACTCTTTCTGACGTTATGCAGCGTGTTTAGTACTGTACTCAGGGAAGGGTTGCTTGCAATGTACCTGAAGCCTGCAGTAAACAGTACGTTCTACTGCTCAGTGTACTACGGTGTCCTGATCTGGTCAGTGCCAGGCAGGGAAATATTACGTACTGTAACGTATTTCACGTATGTTTCAGAAATTACTTTCTGTATTGATTCACTGAACCCAATTTTGGTGTATTCTCTTACATTTGATTTCGTCTAACAGATATTTCGATCTTCAGTAATGAAGAAAAACTCGCAGAAATACAATACTGATATTATACGCTGAACGCTACCCAGATCGAAGGCGTCCTTCACCTCGTACCACTGCCAAAATCTGCACAAGTCCCGTAGAAATAGTGTTGTAATTTTGTGTTGAAAGTGATAGGTTTTTTTTCTTTTCTTGATTTTGCATACCTTCCCATTGTGTTAGCCCTTGACATGGGTACATTCTTCGGCAACTATATTTTTCATATTTTGTTTCACTTCGAAAATATGTGAGGTCGCAAAGTTAGGTGGGTCACCCTGAATATCCTCATATTGTCTAACACAATGTTGTCCCACTGTAGATATATATAAAAGCAATATATGTGATGGCCTACAGGGGTAACAAGTTTGAGGCAACTGGAGCTGATCCCCGACTCCAAGAATTTTAAGAACGCACACAAAATCAGTGTCAACACACGTACAGCAACTGACATTCGAACTAGAACAAATGTCTTGTACTCCCATACAGTGCAAACAACCACGTTGTTGGCCAGACCGACTCTTAGTGAAATATTTGGAATATGAGTAGTTATTATGTACTTATATAATCATAGAGAGCTGCAGTTGAAGAAAGTATGTTCTAGAAATTCGTAAAAGCGTCTAGTACGCCCATTTCAACTACCAGGCATTCATAAACGAATTGTGCTAACTCTGAAATCCCGAACGCCCCTAAATACGGCAATGCACGGGTGTTTTTGTGAGTTCATAATCAATTCACTGCCATAGCTTCACAGTGGTCTCGCTTTCTCAAGGCAGACAATTATCTTGTAAGGGGCAGATGACCTAGACGTTGTATGTATGTTTGGTATTCAGCTCGAAAGGTGGTTTGATCCTCCACAACTCCGACAACAGTTGTCATAAATAGCCACGGCGTCACTGAAGAGTCGTACTAGGGAAATTAGGAGTGAGGTAGTTTCCCGTTGCTTTCCTTACCGAGTCAGAAGTTGCTATTAGGCCTACATATCAGTACCCCAAGCCCACTAAAATGCATGAGCGATATTTTCACACCATTCGTAACAGGGACTGGCTGCATAAGGAACGGTATAAGGAATGGTCACTTATATAGTCACAGCCGAGGATGAGAGTAACAAATTTATTCTGGCCCATACCAGAAGATATCATGCACTGTAAACACTACATCTTGACCTAAATATTAGGCCTTTAAACAACAAGCATCATCATCATCATCATCATCATCATCATCATGTAAGAAGGTTTTGGATTAGCTTTGTGTCCTGTTCCAAACGTGAAAGTTTTCCCATTGTGATTTATTAAATCACAATTTTGGGGGTTCACGGGTAATTCTAGCAATTCACTGGTGTGTTTTACGTGTGAAATGGTGTTATACTTTTGTATAAGTGTTTAAATTACTGTAATTCTTTACCTGCTATTAGGCCAAATGTTTGTCCAAGACAGCAGCCTTTTTGCCTAATTAGTTACCGTGCATATTGTTGGTTTCGATTGAAAATAGAAAGATAACTATTCCCAGAGAGGAATACGGACAAAAGTGAGGATCATATAGGTGGTGCTGCCCCAAACCACTAGAAGAAAATCGCACTCTTATAGGAATGACATGTGTTCCCAATGTACGCTAAACGTTGGAACTAGGTTATGTTCTCATTGATGTCATCATTCCTCCATGTAGATAATTATAAATTTGTATGGTGCATATTTCTGAGGCTGTGGAACAGCATGAATCCCTTTAAACTAAAATATAAACTCACCCTATCATTCCAAGTGATCCTGATAATTCACTCTCAAATATGTTGTCATTTTTACTGCTTCAAGTAATACATTTGGCTTGATTTGATACGCCTTGTTTTGGCTCATTAGCACTTTTGGACTCTTAACTGTGTCTGTGTGTTTCGCTATAGTTTAGTAATATATTGTATGATGGTTATATTTTATATTCAAAATGCATTGTTACCATAGCTTGTGTTTGCATCTTATGTATAGTTTATGACTTTTCTCATTAACTTTTCATTTTAATTTACATGACCAATGTATTTTATTATCAAATTCTAAAACTATGGAAACTTTAATGTCTAAGTGGTGTATTAACTCAAGATGCCGAATCAAACATGGCAAGGTCATAGGAATGTAATATGATACGAGAGAATGAACTTCCCTAACCACACTGTAATAATCTTGTCTTGTTTTTCTGATTTTGTTGTGTTATTTTCGAATAACAGTAATCGTGTGTCCATACATATTAGCAGTTCTCATCAAGCGGCAACATGAAACCTCAAATAGGCTTTGGAGTAACACCATACCAAACTAATCCTCAAATTCGGACGATGTGACATCAAACATAGCGGCACTCAACAGTGAAGGTGTGTCTCAATATAAACAACACCTTATTAAGTGGAAGACAACCTTTACAAATAACATGGCCGATGACGGGATTGATAAAATTGTACATAGGTTTGTGTCATTCCTAGCTAAAATGAGGCAAAAACATTGCAGAAATAGAAATATATATACAATATATATAATATAATATATATATATATTTAATATCCAAGTATGTACACCAACACCTCCAATCCTGAGAGCTCAAGCGAGAGGGACATAGAAAAGCATGGAAGACAATACAAATACCAACTTACTACAACTATTACCACCGGGGACGTAAAGCAGTCAGATCAGTCATCGATTCCGGCAAGCCAATGTGTAAAATAGATGAGCATAAGGTCGAACGACAAATAAGGCAGGAATATAACAACTTTCTAACATATTCGGAACGTTTTGAGCTAATTTATAACTTTCCAACAACAGTGACAAAAAATAGATTCTTTTCCTTTTTTTGCTAGTTGCTTTGCATCGCACCGACACAGATACGTCCTATGGCGACGATGGGACAGGAAAGGGCTAGGAGTGGGAAGGAAGCGGCCGTGGCCTTAATTAAGGTACATCCCCGGCATTTGCCTGGTGTGAAAATGGGAAACCACGGAAAGCAATTTTCAGGGCTGCCGATAGTGAGGTTCGAACATACTACCTCCCGAATACTGGATACTGGCCGCAATTAAGTGACTGCAGCTATTGTAACGGACTCGTCACTTCACCGGCATCTACTGCAACGAAATTCGCCATGCACATCTAATATGGACTCACCTTCATTTGATAATACGCCTTAATTCATTCTGCAACTGGGACTCAAATACCTGTGAATATATTTATTTGGACATCGCATATTTTGCACGGACCTCAGTTCTGTCCATCTTCACTATCTGTTAATTGATTACCTTCTTGCCTGCTGACGTCATACGACACTGTTTGGTTTGTTGCGCATGCTCCCGTAACATCTAGAATCTTCCAGACGTATTTCTCCTCATTATTTCCCCTCTACTCTACCGTATGAAAATCTGGCCTTTCTCCGGATTATTTGAGATGGACTTTAGCCTGTGTGGAGGGTGGAACACCAAACGTCGTCTCCGTCATTAGGGACTTGTGCCACATGATTATTTTCTGTGGCAGTACGACGAATATCAAGATGAGGTATGACAAACAATTTATTTTCTGTAAAATGTCGAGCTTTACCAGGAATAATTTTCCTTTGAAATTTTAATAGGGAGCATGGCATTTCCAGATCATGATTTCACCCACTTTCAAACTATTTAATGTTGTCATTGAAGAACTTCGTTGCAACTCTCTTTCGAGCTGTGCGTGTGCGGTATCTGGAACTCCGCGAGTCCTACACACGCTCATGCGTAAACAATGCTTCGCCATTCATGTTTACAACCGTATAGCTTTGAATGTGACTGTCTTGGAACAGTTTTATCGAATAATATTGTGATTTCGGCCTGCATAATAATCTTAATTAGTGTGGATCGTGCGGTGACTGACTGATAACTGAGGCAGTTCTGATTTATATATTTGGACTTTACTTCGAAGATTTTTGCTGTTGTATCCTTACCTTGTAATTGCGTAAATCTTTTTTTTAATATTTCTTGTTACTCTTGGCTTCTCCACAGATAGGCGAATTTTTCCTTTTTCCTGCCTTTTTCCTTTCCGTTCCTGATTTGTTCTTCCTCATTTGCTCGCTTTCTTTTTGGTTGCTTTTATTTTGTATAAAATTCCGAATTTTAAAATTACTGGTTGGGAAAGTAACACATTTGTATATTCTTCTTCTTTGTGTGAAAATTTGTAAGAGTTTTGTTTCGTTTGTTTCAATACATCTGTCTACAAGTTTATTATGCTTTCTTTTATTTTCTATTCTTCACCCGTCACGTTCCTAATTTCACTTGACACTCCCGGTTTTTCTAATGCTCATATGCACGGTTTCCACTGCACTATTTGTTAGTTCGTCGTGAATGCAATTATCTTGGTACTAGGAAACCTTCATTATTACCACGGCCTCTATTTTCAATCCGGTATAACTGGATGGCGTGAATACTATAACCTACTGATCCGGAAACTTTTGTGTTGTCGATATATGGAGATCTTGCCTTAGTATAATTAATAATAATTTATTATTATTATTATTCATTTTTGATGTTTGTATACCCCATTGGGTTACATCATGGTAGCAGAGTGGCGCAATGGAAGCGTGCTGGACTCATAACCCAGAGGTCCGTGGATCAAAACCACGCTCTGCCATTCGAGTTATGATTAGTATGTTACTAGTAGAGAATAAAAGGAGACTTTGATCACTCATTTGACAGAGTCAACCATGGTTATCTGCTCGAAGTGTTTAAAGCACTAGGATTCAATATGCTTTTTACAACCCTGATAGGTAAGGTACTGACTGGAAGATCTTCCAAAATCTTTCAAAACCTATCAAAATTAAACGAGGGTACGGAAAGGGTGTCCCTTATTAATGATGCTTTTTGTGATAACCTTAGAATTTTGATCAGCAATTTATCATGAATTTTCCACAGCGGTATGGTAGACATATTCATCTACGCTGACGATGTTACTTGAGCTGACTGGCAGCGTCTTTTAACCGAACTAGAGACCAACGGAAGATATTCCGGTGCCAATCTCAAATTACAGAAAACAAACTATGCGGATAGGAATTCGCAACAGGGACCGCGAAAATGTTCTCGCATGGACGAAGATAACCGACTAGAATAAGATACTAGAAATTATGTTCTATAATAGCATACATGAGCTGATTCAGAAAAATTGGTCCGTTGCACTTGCATCAGTGAAAATAGTCTTGCAGAAAGTTAAATATAAATTATGTTATCTCAAAGAGTGCAATATGTCAGAACGTATGTCCAAGCGAAATCTGCTATTTAAGCCAAATTCTACCAATGCTAAGAATATTTGGAATCCTTATAACTTCAACAGTATGTTGCTGTATACAGCAAGAATCACTTTTTCGTTTCGCAAGATCTACACTCACACTAGGTAAATCTGAAAGAGGTCTTGGTCTTTTCGAGGTACAGACTAAAAGCAAAGTGGTCTTCTTATTACGGAATCTGAGAATGATTCAAGTGGCAGAAAACCGTTGGTTAAACAATTTCTTAATGAAAATATGCAACCCTAGAGAGATTAAGAACCCACCAGCATTTTTATGATATTCATCACCACGCGCCATGTGCACGGTACATGCGGTGTGAAACGAGCTACATTCTCCATGATCTCCTATTATCCTCAGACATAACAACGAAGAAATTTTATGGGATCACACAGCAGTTTTAATCCCCTATAATTGTTAAGACAGCGATGTTAATGAGTTGGTACCGACTCTGGAGGAACATCTCAAATCGCATTCTCGTGCAAATAATACTTGGTATAAAGAAATTCGCGATATAACTCTGACAATTATCAAACTCCATCGCGTTGACTGACGCAATTTCACGTCACACAAGAGGCGTGGAGAGAATTTGAAGTGAAACTACAGCATATTATAAATCAATTCAGGATGTACATTGCATCCGGGTGAACTATTCCACCTACATTTAACTTGAGACCATCTCAGCTAACCAACACTGTAGTGTTCCTTTTATGAAGTTATGTATATTTTATGCTACAAGTCAAAAGACCCGACACTAAACAAGAAATATTTGCAGACATCAGTGTCAGTGTATACAAAGCCCTCGAATCTCTTAAGAAAATATTATATGTCGGGGAGTATATTACTCAAAGCAACTGTTATTCAGTGTGTTAAATAAAATTTCATTTTCTTTCTATGTTAAAAATTAGTTAATTTAATACGCGAAATTAAACTGATGTAAACTATATATGTATTTTAGAAATCACATAATGTCAATATTCTGAACCTACAGGTAGAGGTATTTGGCTGTCTGATCAACTGTATAAGATTTACAAATACGAAAACGCGTTTAGGTCTATATGGTGACGAGTTGTAAAAACTTACAAATGAACAACTACAACAGTGAAGTGTTTTCTTTGAAGTCTTACTTCAGTTTCATTTTAACTTATCAATGAAATGCTTCGTTATGTTAGTGTGAATAATTGCTTAAAATCTTTGAACTTATTTCATGATCACTTTTATAAAAAAAACAGATTTGTTAATTTTGTCCGGTTTTAACTTAATGTAAATAATTCATGTTCACAAATCACTCGAAGGTACGGTAATTTGCAACTAGTAAGTAGCAAATGGTAAATTACTTAAGAAAAGATTGCTCTGTTAGTTAAGAGGGGTACAAACTATTTTGTTATCACTTTTATAACACAAAACATTTGGATTGTGCAAATGTTACGTCAATCGCAAAGATGATCTTATCAGTTGTAAATCGTGTAAATAATTTTATTTATTTATTTTGAGTATGCAAATGTTATGTTAATAACCCAAAACCCATTACAACTATTTAAATGATGTACCAAAGGACTCAAAAAATGACAAGATCATCAAGCAAGAAGGAAAAAAAGAACTCAGTGTTGGCTACTTTTTTATTTTAAATGCAAAATGTAAGATGCAGTCACGGTATATTCTTAATGAAAATAAATGGGGATTTTTAATAAAAAGAGAGGTGCTTAATGAGAGCATCCTGAACACACGAAAATCGAAATAGAAAGTAATGTATGTCTACAAAATCTGAAATTAACACCGCATGGAACCTTCTTAAACAAAAAGGACAACTTCGTTGACTATCGCTCAGTAAGAAACGAATTAAGAGATTGAGAATTCGATTCCTTGTGTGAGTTACACCATAAAGGCAAAAGGTACAGTCCTCTATAAGGAATTTACACCAGCTAAAAATGGATTTGCCACCATCAGCCCCGAATGAAGGATGCCCTAAAGATGACTTGCAGTGAAATGAAATGAAATGAAATGAAATGAAATGAAATGAAATGAAATGAAATGAAATGAAATGACGTATAGCTTTTAGTGCCGGAAGTGTCCTAGGCGATGTTCGACTCGCCAGGTGCAGGACTTTTGATTTGACTCCCGTAGGCGACCTGCACGTCGTGGTGAGGATGAAATGATGAAGATGACACACACCCAGCACCCGTGTCAGCGAAATTAACCAATGACGGTTAAAATTCCCGACTCTGCCGGGAATCGATCCCGGGAACCTGTGAACAAACACCAGTACGCTAATCATTTAGCCATGGAGCGGAATATGACTTGCAGTGTCGCAGTGCCGGGCAGAAGTCAGGGCGGTAACAGTTGTCAGCAATGCCAAAGGAGGTCCAAACCTTACTTCATGTCTTCAGTTTCTGCTCACACAGTGAAGTCCTCCGTAATGTGAGCCATCACATTCATCATACGTCAACAGAAACACTACGGGAAGTTGGACAAGTCGCTCATAAACAAGTTGCAAGAACAGCCAATGAAGGAAGCACGAAACGAGTAGACATAATCGCCTACTAGGCTGGCTCGAAAAAAGGCTACAAGTACATATTAAATCCAACGGCTCGTTTCGAGGTTAGCTGTACTCAGCCATACGACGTTGATAAAGAGAAGAAAGCCATCTATGAACCAACAACCCCTTATTATAAGGAAAATTATAAGCTTAAGGAATGCGAGTTTCTGGGCTGATGATCGGAAGCCAAGGATTGATAACATCCCATTTCGGGAACATCTGTCGTGCCCTTAGGGTCACTAAACGAGTGATAATGAATATTGCCACATTCGCCATTAAGGGATATGTAGCTTGTTTGTATAACCATCTTTAAAGTTTTTAAGAAGCCTATATATCTTGTACTTATTTTTAGTACCTTCGACACCTCTGTAGACATTCCTAGATATAGTATCTTTTAGAATGTTCAGATTTCGAATTTTTAACAGTTGCGTGTGTGATCACTACGGCATAATACAGTAAAATTGATAAAAGAGGTTTTTATGAAGTGGTGAATATAAAATTATCATCCTCGCGTACACTGCGGAAAGAAGCCGAGCAAGTGTAAAATATGTTGAAGTACGCTCTCAGGATATTATATTAGGATCTATTTGTTTGGATGATATCGTCTTCGTAAACTAGTAGTCCGTCATAATGTTAAGAATTATACAGGGAGACTTTTATTTATGAGAGGGATTGTCTCTCGTCCGTTCGCCAGCGCTGCGAGCTTGTCTCCCGCCATTTACCGTCAGATTTCATTGCTACAGGATATTTATTTCCACCTATTATTTTTCGGTACAGCGTCTTTGTAATTCCTTTTCATTTTATCATACGTATACACAAAGATTATTTTGAAAGAGTATTACAAGTGTTTCGTCGAAGGAAGTCATTATATCGTGCACAAAATACAATGTTTACCTCTGCTCTGATTGGCTGGCTCTTGAAGTTAACGTAAAATTAACCGCAAGAGCTTGGGGTTTGCAATCCCGTAATTTTACGGACTCGCGGTTAAGTTTACGTCGGCGCATTGTGAATGGTTCCATTAGATAAGATGGCTGCTAACTTCTAAGTTAACGTTAATTTTAAGTTTACGTTACGTTACGTTTGCATTGTGAATGGGGCTTAAGCCACTCGACTATCACGCTCCAGCGGAAGGAATCAAGAAGGGTAGAATAGACTAGAATATAGAACAGAGTAAAATATAGAATAGAATATAGAATAGATTAGAATATAGAATAGAAGATAATAGAATAGAGGCGAAGAATACAACATACAATTGTACGCTTCGACAAAGAGGATACCGTGATGGTCATCTTCTGTGCACTCGGTAGAATAGCAAGACGAATGTCAAACAGACAGATGTTTGCATGCAATAGTGATATAACTCATCACGTAACACATAGTGGAAGGAGGATATGCACTTGCAATGTATGTTAGGAGAATTTCAACGGAGGATAAGGTCAAGAAATTACAAGAAACGTCTACAACATTCGGAAAAGAAGCTATGCAAGAACGAAGAGTGCAAGTTTACGCTTTTACCTAGAAACAACCTGAACCCTCCCTGGGATAAAAGTGTACACGTGTCATTAATGCAACAGTGCGTTTTCGCGAATTGTTGTTTCAGAAAAACACAATTGCATTCACTCGGGGGTGAGACTACACAAGTGTACAATATGCGGTAATACATTATCATGAAAAAACTACAGATTAACCAATATAATAATGCTCTTCAGGACCTGCTCACCTGATGAGCTAAACTGAGCACTGTCCCTGCATTGCAGGAGGCCATAGCCCTTAGGGGATTCATACGGCTAATTTATTTATTTATTTATTTATATTAAATTTTATTACACTGATCAACAATAAAAGACTTTCAGTATTCAACGCGCGTTCTAAGACAAATGAAACATGTTCATTCAAAATATGCAAACCGTGTACCTCTACCTCGCACCGTTCTTGAGATATGACATCAACCATTTTCATATGTTTAACATTGTATCGAGGAAACCAACTCGCAGACAGAAGTTTCACTGGAGCACTGATTGCTACATGGAGTACTATTGAACATGGCTTTAGCTAAGATTAGTGATAATGCACCACACGGTCGTTACAAAGCCGCACACGCAGCAAAACAGATCTGGTTAATTTATGGAACCTCTGGACGACGCCCACTGTCACCGACAATAAAGAAGAATCAAATTACAATATTCGACTTTGCATGAAAAATAAGAAAAAACTATGAAAAAAATTCTCGATGAACGCTGTTCCACGAAAAATAAAACTTGATCAGCATCTTAAAAACCTGAAGTGATAGAGCAAAACGGTTTTCAGATTTGAAATCAGCATGAAAAACTGCGCTAGAAACAGTAAACATGTCAGATATCTAAATCAGTGTAATCTATTTAGAATTAAATTTTCCAAAATGTTATTCTCCTAAGGTCATTTCTATTCAAATCCATTTGATTATTACATATTGCATGTGTAATGTTAATCTTTGCCAAATTGTCAGCCTGAAAGTAGAGGAAACACAAAATAAAGTCTCGCATGGTGCCATACCTTACGGGACGTGTGTACCCACAGAGCTCCCACGGAGTATGGCACTCCTTTCGTTTCCTTCTGTATGCAGCCGTGCACTTCGAGAACAGTTGAGACATGAACACTTACCCAAGAACGCCAAGCAACCTGTCAATTATCTCTTTGCTGTAAAAATGTGTGCGCAAACCCCGAAACACTTGATATTCAAACCACAAAGCCACCAAATACCATGTAGTTTGGAACGAAACTGTATTTGGAGGCCATGAGCAGCTTCCCACGGGAGCTGCAGGTTTATACAAACCCCATTCACTATTATTCTTTCGAATAGGCCTACTTGGGACAATGTTTTCTCAACCGCTGAGCTTTGATGTTTGCCCAGTATTGTCGGACATTTTCTTGGTGTCGCTCCTTTCGCTTCTCCGACCAGACGGTATCTTTCCTCTTCCGTGTTTTTTTCCTGAAAACCACGGATTTTCTACAGGATCAATCTCACAGCCTGTCTGTCTTGTAAGTCCGTCAGCCCAAATTAAATTATGTTCTTCTCAGAGCCTCTTATCCATATGATGTAGTCAGTTAGTTGAGAGACAATCTTGCCTCATGAGTACAGAAAGCTACCCTCCTTTTCCTGGCATATTTAGAGAGCCTCTTTGTATGAGAGTAGATCTCTGAATCGTGTAGTCTCCGTATTCCCCATCATCCAGTACAGGCTCTAGGAACTTCGTTAAAAACATTTCTTTCTGACTTTCAGTTTTTCAATCGAGGAATATTCCCGATTGTGTTCCTAGATATTTTTCAGTCGTCATTCCTTGATTGGGCTAGTCTAAATTTTGGGTTACCCTTACTTCTACTATCTTTAATTACTCGAAAGTATGTATGTGTATGTTCAGTCTTCAGCCCTAAGGCTGGTTGGATCCTTAACAGCTCTGCCATCAGCTGTCATAGATGGCCTAGGCATCACTGAAGAGGCGTACTAGGGAAACGAGGAGTGAGGCAGTTTCCCGTTGCTTTCTTCGCCGAGTCAGAAGTTGCTATTACACATCAGTCTGCCAAGCCCACTGAAATGCATGCACCGACCGACCGTATGAGCAACGTTTTCACACCATTCATAGCAGGGACTGGCTGCACAAGGAATAGCATTACTAGCATCGCTCATACCTCAGTCACTTTCATATTGCCAAAGCCAGAGACAGATCAATGAAAGTAACAAAATTGCTCTAGCCCATACCAGAAGACATAGTGCATTGTAAATACTAGGTCCTGCTAGCAAAGGCATAATTACTCGAATATCCAAGTAATAATATGCATCTGCTTCCTTGGACTTTGTTTCCTAATCTGATTCTGCCCGTAGCACCTGACTTTATTCGAATGCATCCCCTTTGATTCAGACTGGTTTATTTTCATCATGGTCCTCCACCTTGAAAACGCCATGCCATTCAGCAATTTCTGAAGATCTTCAAAATCGTAGACTCAGATTAAATAAGAATAACATCGACAAACGAGCTTACCTTTAAAAACTAGTGCTGCTTAACAACGGTACACACCTATGCGTCTCAGTTCCAAATATAATTCTCCTAAATCTAGGTGTAATAATTTCCAATGTCTGTCGAGGAGATATATGAATTGATGGTACGTACTTTAGTAATTCATAATGCATGTCAAGGCACTGGCTTTAACATAAATGGAAAAGTTTATCCTCCACATGGAATACAGTAGGAGAAAATTGCTGCGTGATCTTGTTGCAATAGCATGTTCGACTGTCGTTCATTAAAATGACGAGAAGAATTCTCCCTCTTTCAGGTAATCACCTACTGGATGCGAGGTGTTTGGAATTGTTCGCCTTTAAGTCGATCGCATTCCCTCAGCTTCTATGGCTCTCTTCAAGACTGAGAAGGGTAAAGATGAAACGATGCGTAAGTACGTTGCTGTGCACAATGTATTACTACAATATAGAATTACATAAAAGTCTTCGAATTGAATCAGTGCGGTATAAATTCTAATTAAGTTTGGAATTTCTCAATAAAGGAACCTTTTTAGTAATTAGCCAAACAAACGAATACTGTTGTATTTTAGCAGTTATTGCATGCAGATTTGGTGATGAATATTAATGGAGTTCATTGTGCATTAAGTAGAGTGCTCAATAGTCAATTCAAACGTGAATGTCAGCGACTGGCCTTAATATAATGCAATGTATCAGTCCTGTTTCACTTTTCTTCAAATAGTTCTTTGACCCTGAGAATTATTATAAGTTTAGATGACGCCAGTAGTATATAACAGTCCTTTGTGAACAGGAGCAAATGCGAAAATATCTAATGGAAAGGCATCGTGATTCCTTTTTTTCCGATTGGTTAGTAATTATTGATCACCTCACAAAACAGAGTATTCAATTTGCTTACAAGCGATACGCAGAGCCAGTAAAATCTAAATAATGAACAGAAAACAAGTAATTGTTTATTCATTGTCATAAACTTTATGCTAAGTTTCTTGCATGGAATTGGAATATATACGGTTGAAAGCACACAAGTTGCACTGCTTTTGAAAACTACCTAAGTGTAGTAGGTTCATGGCAAATGTTAGGCAGTTGGTTTCTCTTACAATATGTGGTTGGACCTGCAACACATACTAATGCCTTTACGATCACACTTCATTAGGAATGAACATACTGGTATGGTGAAGAACAAGGCTGTGTTTGGAGAAGTTCACGTTCGAACATCTACATTTTGTATACCCTGATAAACGTGCTGGGCGTGTTTGGAATCACTTTATTAGGATTGTTTAGAGCCTTCAATTCAATTTAATTTAAAGTTTACTTTATTTACAGTAACTGTACTTATACTGAATAGGATAGGTCAAAAATGTCCTTATGTGTACACGTCGCATTTTAAATAGATATGGCATAAAGCTACAAATGCAGTATTATGTAAAGTTCCATAAAGATAGGCCTATGTACGTGGTAGTTTTTTTAAAATTCGCCTAATGAATACAAAACTAATAATTAATGTGAGCAATGTAACGTCCAGGTTGTTACAGACCACTGACATATTTAGTAGTTAATTTGGATTTGCATATTCAATTGGCGTTCTATATCATTTATATGTATTTCTAGGATTATTTTATCAACTTGTTTCCTCATAATCATTTCATTACATTCTATACCACGGTAGTTAGCAAGATCTGAGCGAATTTTCGTAAAGGTAACATATTGCGACACGAAATCTACGTTGGTCTTACAACAATTTTCTCAAATGCTAATGACAACCGGCTGAAGCACCCTGGTTCTAACAAAGGGTCAATTGCAAGAAATCTACATCAAGCGATACCTGGGTCTAACGATGGGAGATTCGGAAAGGTCACCGCCCATCTATCGAAGTCAGCGTCAGAAAGCTACTGGGTGGCGTTAGTTTTCTCCCTGTGAGGAAACGCCTACCTGGGACGATTCGATGCGGTATTGAATCAAGGAGAGGGAGATAAAAGTCGGATATCATTGATACACGTGACGGACTAGCTAGTGGGATTTAGTCTCGATAATATATACGATCTACGCATTCTACGGAGACTCACTCACTTCTAACACAATTACTTCGATTATTACTTGTTTCACAACGGTTAGCTTCACAGCTACATCATATCTTCACTCATGTTGAGTAACATTCTACGACTGTTCGTAGTCAGTATTCCATTCCGGAATGGACCAAAAGACTTGTCAAGTCTTTTTCAGTTATAGTTGATTTGCACGTATGGCAATTTAATGGCAATAACTTGGAAGAACTCCGATCTAGGATTCTCTCCACAACAATGAGCCCATGGTCGTATTATGAATATTGGTGTAACAGGGAGTGTTAAGGCTAGAAAAGACGCGCCTCAGTTAGTGATTGATGCACTCATTAGGCATAAATGGTAGGTACTAGGATAGCGAGATGGACGACTACACGGGAGAGCACCAGGAGGAATCGGGAATCAAGGAAGCACTCCAGATGAGACGATCTTCAATTAGTGAGCCTTTGAGAAAGTTGTTGCAAGTAGCCGCGTGATCTATTGAAACTTTAATACTTAATTTTAAATATATTCAATTCACGTCAGATTTCAGTTATTGGTACATTACAAACATTTCAGTCTTAACGTGAATACATTTTTAACTTTATTCTTTTTTAATTTAATCCATATCCGGTTAATTATCTTTGTTCCCACTCGAAAGTACCTAATAGTTTGTGTCCCGTCACCCTACCACTGGAAAAAATTAGAGTTTCTCCTTGTAATCACAAATTTTGTCTCAGAGCCTTCACCTCTGGACTGGTACCAAATCACTAATTCGGGATGGAAAACCACGAAGAGTGTTGATATCAAAATTATAATTATCAGAATTAGCGTTCGAGTGCGTGAGGAATTCTGGGCATGTCATACTTATCATTGCACTGAAGAGTTAGAAGGTGGGTACCTCACAGCAATACAACATGGACAAATTTAAAATGTAATATACAGGGTATACCAAAACTCGACGGTTAAAATTTAGGAATGAATTCCTCACATAGAGAGAAAAAAAGGTTATGACAACATGGGTCCGGAAACGCATACTTACAGATTTATTTCAACTTTGTGACAAATTAATTTTAGTTATAATTTACATGTCCTAATGCAATCATCCAATCGTCTCATCAACAGAGGTTCGCCATTAGCATCTGGGCAGGCGTTGTTGGTGATTCCTTTTTGGGAGCCTACGTTCTTCCGAATAGGGTTACTGGACAGAACTACATGAATTTCTTGCGTACCTACTGCATTGCTTGATTATTTGGAAGACATGCCACTTGCATCCTGTGGACAAATGTTTTTCATGCATGATGGTGCTCCCGCACATTTCAGTCTGCTGCCCGCATGTGCCTTAACACCCATTTTCCTGAGCGCTGGATAGGTAGAGGAGGACCGATTGCTTGGCCACCACACTTTCCTGACTTGAACCCCCTGGACTTCTACCTGTGGGGACACGTTAAGTCTCATGTATGCGACTCGTGTTCCTGAGAAAGCAACTTTATGTGAGCGCATTGTGACAACCTCTCAGGCAGTACTCACTACACCAGGCATTATTTCTGCTAGTGGCTTTACGTCGCACCGACACAGAGAGGTCCTATGGCGACGATCGGATAGGAAAGGCCTACGAGTGGGAAGGAAGCGGCCGTGGCCTTAAGGTACAGCCCCAGCATTTGCCTGGTGTAAAAATGGGAAACCTCGAAAAACCATCTTCAGGGCTGCCGACAGTGGGATTCGAACCCACTATCTCCCGGATGCAAGCTCACAGCCGCGCTCCCCTAACCGCACGGCTAACTCGCCCTGTCCAGGAATTTTCGATCGCGTGCGTAACTCCATCCGACGACGACGAGCGGAGGCTTGTACTCAAGCTGACGGTCCTCCCTTTGAAAATTGACTGATACATGCTCAAAGTGTTTCAACTGCCGTTACAGACGTACGGTGTAAATGTACAAAAGTTTGAATAAATCTGTAAGTATACGTCACCGGACCCATGTTATCCATTCCTAAATTGTTTGCCGTCGAGTTTTGGTACACTCTGTATATTTCAATCACATTACCTGCATTGAATTCAGAAGAAGATAGTAACAAAATTAATAAGGAATAAACATAATATGTTTAAATTTATATAACATACATCTGCATAAATAATATTCTTGAACTAGCCAAAATTAACCTAAAAATTACAATGATTTCTTAGCTTTCTTACATATGCTTAAATATGAATCCAAACAATAGCTTTATTTGCGGAGGAAGTTACTGTAAAATGTTACTCTCCTTTTAAAAGGGTCCTGTTCGGTATATTGTTTATTTATCCTTCTCTAAAATACTGTAGATTTATTGGCCTCCAGTTTCATAATTGTACTAGTTTCTTAACCAGTAATATAAATGCCCAAACCGTAAAGTTTTTCATTATTTTCTGAAATGCAAGCCTGAATGACTTTCTCTGTCAGTCCATTTATGAATCTAACTACTCTTTTCTGCAAATTTTAATATTGCCGGGCTGAGTGGCTCAGGCGGTTAAGGCGCTGGCCTTCTAACCCCAACTTGGCAGGTTCGATCCTGGCTCAGTCCGGTGGTATTTGAAGGTGCTCAAATACGACAGCCCTTTGTCAGTAGATTTACTGGTACGTAAAAGAACTCCTGCGGGACTAAATTCCGGCACCTCGGCGTCTCCGAAGACCTTAAAAAGTAGTTGGTGGGACGTAAAACAAATAACATTATTAAATTTTAATATTCTGTCCATATGACTAGCCTATGTGTTGCAACTCCCCGTATTGCAATATTATATAATAAATGAGAATGTATTAAACTATAACAAACGAGGAAGTTAGCCGTGGGGATAGGGACGCGTAGCTGTAGGCTTGCATTCGGAAGATAGTGGGCTCGAACACCAATGTCATGGTTTCCCATTTTCACACCGAGAAAATGCTGGGGCTGTACCTTAATGAAGGCCACGACCGCTTCCATTCTACTGCTAACCCTTTCTTGTTCCGTCGTCGCCTTAAGACCTATTGTGTCGGTGTGACGTAAAGCCAATTGTAAAAAAGAATAACACTATAATATATTGTAATTTGAAGCTGGTTTTACGTAGTTATAAATTCGCTTTAGAATGAAGGAGGTTCTGTTAATGTTATTATGAATTATCTGGAGTCCCCAGCTCTGCTCGGTTACTTTCATGAGCGTTTACTTTTAGAATTAGAATTAGTTAGTAGAATTAGTAGTCAGTGGGACGCCAAAACAATAAAATTATTATTTATAATTTTTATCCCCTGTTTAAAGTGAATTTTGTAAATTTCTTTATTGTGACGTTGATTATTATTATTATTATTATTATTATTATTATTATTATTATTATTATTATTATTATTATTATTTTTTTGCTAGTTGCTTTACGTCGCACCGACACAGATAGGTCTTATGGCGACGATGTGACAGGAAAGGGCTAGGAGTGGGAAAGAAGCGGCCGTGGCCTTAATTAAGGTACATCCCCAGCATTTGCCTGGTGTGAAAATGGGAAACCACGGAAAACCATTTTCAGGGCTGCCGACAGTGGGGTTCAAACCTACTATCTCCCGAATACTGGATACTGGCCGCATTTAAGCGACTGCAGCTATCGACCTCCGTGTGACGTTGATTGTTAACTTACGAACAACTTTTTAGATAATAAATATTGTTATGTATATAATGTTAAGTTTCAATTCGAGATAATTTAGTTTCGCGTTGAACTGTTTCCTTGTGGCACCCCAGATTGTTTGGGAAGTATTTGATCCTATCAAACAAATAATAAAAGTTAGTTATAGCAGTATGTACTTACGGGTCGCGCTATAGGTATGATGCATTACTCCCGAAACTTTGTGATATCTAGACTCCCTAGTGCTGAATCCGTTGACCTTGGCAATCTTCGAGATCCGTTTTGGCAACCTTTGACACAAACTATGAATCGCAATGAGACATCTGGCGTACACTTTACGTACTAGTACTATTGTTGTTTACACAGCAAAGCCAAAACATAAAATTCATGCTAGGAACAAGATTCGCATCGAGAAATGTTATATGTGTGCGTGAGACACGGTTGTTGGCTTAAGATAAAGGTTTAGAAAATTCCTATCGATCGATCATATTATCGATTCAATTCAGATTTCATTTCCAGTCAGTTGGCAGTATTATCGGAACCGGACAAGCTCCCCCCTTACTTCGCACCCCGTACAAAGAAGTATCACTAAAAGTTTCGCGAGTAATACATGGTTCCAACTGCCACTGGGACGGTCACCAATCAGCCTAGGGACCCCGAGAACTATGGAATCAACATCTGTCATTTTTGACATTTTCTTTTTCACCTCTTCTGAACCCCCCCCCCCCCCCTTGCCGATAGAGGCTAAACATGGCCTTAAACAGCATCCCGAGTGTCACAATATCTCAGCAGCCCAGGAAACTATGGACTGGACTCTAATATTGGTAGTTTTCGATTTTTTTTGTTTTTTTTTTTTTTTTTTTTTACACGTCATCGCTCCTCATCCCCACTCCAAGGGATGCAAACGTTTATACCCCTACATATTATTTTTGCAGGTAGTAAGTGATATGTGCACCGAGTTCGGTTAAGATCTATGCTGAAACATACACATACATCCATAATCTCGGTCATTTTGGACATTCATGTACACCCCTTCTCAGCCTCCATTCCGAGTGGGGTTTATTACTTAAGCGGCACCCAAAGTGTCACAGTTCATCTCGAAACCTCTGAAAACTATGGATTCGACACAAATATCAGTAGTTTTTGGTCCTTTTTAACATTTCCCCCTCCCCTAGAGGTGTTTTGCCCCACAGTCGATTATCAGATGCCATGTGTACCAGGTTTGGTTGAGAGCCATGCTGGAACATACACGCATTCATGCATAATATCAGTCATTTTTGACATTTTCTCACAATTCATCTCAGTGACCCCAGAAAATATGGGTCCTAAATTAATATTGGTCGTTTACTATTATTTTTATAATTCACCCCCTTTTCCACCGGCCTCCAAAAGGGGGGCAATGCGTGTCTTATCTCCCACAGTCTTTTTTTTTAGATAGTAAATTATATGTGTATCAATTGTCGTTGACAGCTATGCCGGAACATATACATCCAAAATCTCTGCCATTTTGGACTTTTTGCATCTCTTCTCAGCCACCCCCCCCGCCCCCCATGCCGATGGGGCTGTACTTGGACGTAAACGACATCCGAAGTGTCAGTGTTCATCTCAGTGACCCCGAAAACTATGGATTCGACACTATTTTCGATTATTTTATATACCACACCCTCTCCACCCATACAGAGGGACAGAAAATCATGTACCTGGGCAGCGTTGTCAACGAGCACTGCGACCATTGCCAGAAAATGAAGGGCCGCATTGAGAAGGCCATGGCAGCACTTACAAGCCTCCCCAAAGTGCTTTGTAACAGAACTGCCATTGTAGCTTCTGGTTAGGATCACACGGTGTTGTAAGTACTCCACAGTTATGAACAGAGTCGAGTCAAAAGCTACCGAGAGAAAATTAGAAGCATTTGAAATGTGGATCTACCGTCACATGCTTCGTATCATCTGGGTAGGCAGAACACGAAATGAGGAGGTATTGACCAGAACGTGCAAAGAAATGGAACTGTAGGGCTCTTAATATCAAGAATCTCTCCTACTTCGGTCATATCATGAGGCACCTGAAGAACTACAGCCTCCTCAAAATCACTGCATAAGGGAAGATATGTCCTGGGAGACGCTGAACATCTTGGCTAGAGACCTGACACGTTGGTTCGGACAAATAACCATTTCACTATTCGGCGCAGCCAACAACAAATCTGTGATAGCCAGAATGATCGCCAACGTCCAATGACGGATACAACACTAGAAGAATAAGATAAAGAATGATAAGTAAGAGAGAACATAAGTTACTGGCAAGACCCCAGTTGGATTATGATTCCGGTGTACGGGACCCTCACAAGGGTTATTTGATTCAAGAACTGGGAATGATGCGAAGGAAAGCAGCACGGTTTGTTCTGGGTGATTCCCAACAAAGAGTAATGTCACGAAAATGTTGCAAACTTTGGGCTGGGAAGACTTAGGAGTAAGGAGATGATCTGCTCGACTAAGCGGTATGTTCCAAGCTGTCAGTGTAGTGATGATATGCAATGATATTAGTGCACGAATAAACTAGAAGGGAGTTTTTAAAAGTATGAAAGATCATGAAAGACGAATTTGGAAATCAAGAAGACAAATTAGGGCAAATATTGGTTTATCGGAATAATTTACTAAAGGAAATGCTCAATATATTTCCATATTATTTGAAATCATTCAAGAAAAGTCTGGGCGACAGTCCTAAATGCACAACAGCGATTATTGGGGGGAAATTATTGACTTCAGCATATTCCTGACGACCATGCCCTTTGTTTTTGTGGTGTTCACATTTAAATCATATTCTTGACAAGGTTATGACGGTCAGTGCAAATTCTTGCCGTTAATTTTGAGAAGAAATCACCAATTTTATTCCTTGTTTTCTCATTTAAAGTATCTTCCTAGAGGTTACATCTTTGAAGAAGGTGTCAGTTGTACTGTTTCATCACGATGGACTAACAAAACATTTGGAATGCCACATTTCCCGTACTTAGTGAACTTCAGAGACTAATTAGTTTCGTCGCTTGGATACAAAATGCAGCCCCAAGGAATCATTTCTCAAGTCTCTACAAGCTTATAAACTTAGTCGAGACAGGGTTAGCTGTTAAATGGGAGGGAGGGAGAGCTGTTTCCTCTTACCCCATGAGTCCAGATATTTTATACGTATAATGTAATATACCCGATTACATAGTCGAACTGGTGAAAGAGGAGAAATTATCTTAGCACTACTCCACGTAAATATCTATGGTTGTTCGGTACAGTTTAATTGAGGAGGGAAGTGAGACAGCTGAATGGCTATGGTGTTGTCTTCAACTGCCTGGATTCTTACTGTTCTTGTCCTGCTACTTCTGCTTTATACGTTTCATACATTACCAACTATCATGGCGATTTCATATTTACTGGTGACGTTTCGGAACTGCTGTAATGAAGCCATTTGAAACTAGTCTCTCGGGGGACGCTTATTTCTCATGACATATTCGAATTTTTTAGTTTCTTTTGTTTCATGGTGATAAATGACCCCCTTTCCTTATTAATTCAGCTCCTTGCTTTCCGGTTAGTAGGATGGCTAACCCATGGTATTCTACCCAGACCTCGATAAATTCTTTTCCAAGGCTTCGACCTTCTTCTCACATGCTTTTGTTAATGCTGATAACTTAATTTTACAGTGAAATAGCATTATTAATATCTACAGTGGAACAAATGCCTTAAGGAACTGTCTGCATCAATTTACTTCCAGTGTTTTCCTATAGATTAATAATACAATTACAGGTAGCAGTTGTTTGTTTATAGTTCGTATTCTTAACCGAAGGCCATTCCTCCAGTTTAGATGTTGCTTATAACGGTAAACCACCTTGTTCATGAAATGAATACTAGTAGAAGAAAAGTTTTGTATAGGCTACATCGTGAGGAAAGGGACAAATTAGTTCATTCCTTCTTAAAATAAGTGGCAGTAAGGACCCAAAGACATATCGGATAATCCTAGCGAACATTTTTCCTATTGAAGACAAAAGAATGATCATTCCACCCTTAGCAAAGTGACGACGCGAAAGTATATCGCTCATTTTTATTTTTGATCCGTCTGAAATTACAAGTGACCACAAACACTACAACAAGTACATAAATTAATATCTTTCTGTAGTTATGAATAAAGGAAATGAATTGTAGTTAGATAGAAAGAATAATGTTATTGGTTTTACGTCTCAACTACTTTTGTGATTTTCGGAGTAGACAATATATAGATAATCATCTTTATCGGTGGTGAAGTGTGTACTCAGGATTCTTTCTTTCACATAACCACTGTTTCATAATGAGATTAAAATACTACAAAACAATACAACAGCAATAACAAATAATAATAATAATAATAATAATAATAATAATAATAATGCCGGGCAGAGTGGTTCAGACGGTTGAGGCGCTGGCCTTCTGGCCTCAACTTGGCAGGTTCGATTCTGGAGCAGTGCGGTTGTATTTGAAGGTGCTCAAATACGCCAGCCTCGTGTCAGTAGATTTACTGGCACGTAAAAGAACTCCTGCGGCACTAAATTCCTGCATATCGACGTCTCCGAAAACCGTAAAGTAGTTAATGGGACGTAAAGCCGGTAGTATTGTTTATTAGTTAATAATAAATAATAATATTTTAGTTAGTTAATACCGAGCTCGGTAGCTGCAGTCGCTTAAGTGCGGCCAGTATCCAGTATTCGGGAGATAGTAGGTTCGAACCCCACTGTCGGCAGCCCTGAAAATGGTTTTCCGTGGTTTCCCATTTTCACACCAGGAAAATGCTGGGGCTGTACCTTAATTAAGGCCACGGCCGCTTGCTTCCCACTCCTAGCCTTTTCTTGCTCCATCGTCGCCATAAGACGTATATGTGTCGGTGCGATGTAAAGCAACTAGCAAAAAAAAAATTGTTAATGATAATAGTCAGGAAAACAATGACTCTATAGCTAACCCTAATGAGTAATTCTAACATGTATTTTTTTTAATTTCGTGTCGCTATTTCTAGCCGAGTGCAGCCCTTGTAAGGCAGACCCTCCGACGAGGGTGGGCGGCATCTACCATGTGTAGGTAACTGCGTGTTATTGTGGTGGAGGATAGTGTTATGTGTCGTGTGTGAGTTGCAGGGATGTTGGGGACAGCACAAACACCCAGCCCCCGGGCCATTGGAATTAACCAATAAAGGTTAAAATCCCCGACCCGGCCGGGAATCGAACCCAGGGCCCTCTGAACCGAAGGCCAGTACGCTGACCATTCAGCCAACGAGTCGGACATTCTAACAGGTGAATGCATGAGATTTTGCCGGTTTTTGTGGCAAATAAAACAAATAATTTTCAAGGGAACTTCATTTTTTTGTTTATACAAAATATTGGCCATCGTCTTCTATACACTTCGCCCATGTTTCAGGTAAGTTATGAACACCATGCCAGAATAACTGTGTCTTTTACGGCAAACCATTCGTCGAGCCATTTTCCAACTTCATACAAAGTGCTGCTTTGCGAGCTCGTGCCCCACTGATGCGAAAAGGTGATAGATGGCGCCAGGTCGGGACAGTACGGCGGGTGTGGAAGGATGTCCCATCCAAGCGATTTCAAGGTGTCTTTCCCTGGTTTTTCTGTGTGAAAAGGCACAAAATCACTTTGCCATGTCTTCTGCCCCATTCTGGTCGTCTTTCGATCAATGCGTGATTTAAATCATTTGTTGGCGATAGTGTTGTGCCGGGCTTCAAGAGCTCATAATACACAATACCCCTCTGGTCCCACCAGACACAAAGCATGGTCCTTCACATTGAAATAACCACGTCGAAACCATGTCTCAAGTTCTAATCGATGGAGCGTGTACACCATATGTTTCTACCAGCAAACGATGACTTTCCACAGCCTTTTCCTTTTGATTAAATAAGAAAAGCAATGCGTACCGCAAATGTTCTTTTTCAGGCACAAACGTCGACATTATCACTGAACGATACAACACAGACGCTTGTGTTTGGCGGACTCAACTTGTGTGTGTTGGTAGGTCAATATCAGGCGAACAAACTGACGTATGTGTCAAATTCATACGCTGCATACTGTTCGCTGGCACCATCTCTTAGTGAAACCGGAAAAGACCTATGCATACACCTGGCATATAATCTAATACTCTCCGATTACTATTTGAACATTTACAACACCTCTGAAACTAATTCTTAAACATAATTCTAATAAAAGTACAGAAATAATTGACCAGTTACTGACATTCATACCTCGGTCATCTCACAAGACTATTTGATGAATCATGCAAATCGCGGTCCTAATGTTGGTGGCGAGTGATTTCTATGACCTGGCAGCAGAGATTGCGAAAGACTGGCTGTAGATAGTAGTGCGGTCTTATGGTGTAGTACCACAATAACACGCAGTTACCTACACATGGCAGATGCCGCCCACCCTCATCGAAGGGTCTGCCTTACAAGGGCTGCACTCGGCTAGAAATAGCCACACGAAATTAAAAAATTAAATGGTGTAGTAACAAAGGAATCTGTTCTACTGTGGTGACGACATTAAAAGAGAAATTTAATATGTGAAGAAAGGTAATTTGGCTTACCTGGATTGAGTATTCTGTGGAGGAGGGTTTATAAGTGCAGTTTGCGACCGTTTCGCTCGAAGTCATGACTAATAAGGTGTTTTATGACTATCATAACGTAGAGTAGATTAAAAGTAGTTAAATATAATGCAGCTCTTACAACTCCGGTCCAGTTTCTTATTGTTGCCTTGAGTTATGTTCATTAAAAGGAAATGTCGTATGGCTTTTAGTGCCGGGATATCCCAGGACGGGTTCGGCTCGCCAGGTGCAGGTCTTTCTGACTCCCGTAGGCGATCTGCGCGTCGTGATGAGGATGAAATGATGTTGAAGACACCACATACACCCAGCCCCCGTGCCATTGGAATTAATCACTTAAGGTTAAAATCCCCGACCCGGCCGGGAATCGAACCCGGGTACGCCAGTACGCTGACCATTCAGCCAACGAGTCGGACTGTTATACAGTATCACAGTAGTCAAGGACAGGTAAGATGAGAGAGCGAACAAGTTTTATTTTAAGGTGAATTGGGAAAATTGTTGAGTAGCGTTTCAGTGGGTGGAGGGATTTGTGAATTGCTACGTGTTCTGTCCAATTACAGCGCGTAAGTTAAGCTTTTCTGTCTGTCGAAACTAATTCAGTATAGCACAAATTTAGAAAATACTTGAACAAGAGACCATTTATTAACAGATTATTAACAACAACAACAACAAAAACACCTAAGTTAGTCACTGACGTGTAGCAGGGAATTACATTGACATTTCACATAACTGGAGGCACGTAGCTATATTTTAGCAAACTAACATTTCTTCTGGTACCAACAATTATTAATTGAGATTTATTAGGACTTATTCATAAACTGTTTTTAGTAGCATAGTCATTAAGTTGTTGGAGGTCAGAGTTAATTTCGTCAATTACTGTACATATGTCAATTCTACAAAAGTTATGATATATCTATCGATCATCTGCACAAGTTGGCAATCACTAAATTTGAACGTTTCACTAATGTCATTGATACTAGTAAAATAATAATGGACCAAAAACGGAACCTTATGGGACACCATATACCGTATTCCACCACTGAGAAGTCGTATCTCCCACTGTCACTCGTTGCCGGCGGCCAGTGAGGCAAGAGAAATATTTATGACTGCGGCACATTGAGTGCGTTAACATGCAAATGGATGCAAATGGCGTCGTCTCAATATCCTGATTGATCCCTTTCATTCTTTGAGGATAACATTTTTGTTGATTCTCAGAGAAACGCGTAATCGTGCGTCTGGCTCCGACCATAAGTCCCACAACTTCAAGGCTTCTGGGAAGATATTTACTGAACATAGTAGTAGGGGACACACGGGTTGAAACTATTATTTTTTCTCTTTATTAACTTCTGTTGGCTGTATGGCATTGGTCTTGAATCTGACGATTGAGTCGACTACATTCCAGCTTTTCAGTTTCTTCGTCGAAGTCGATGATGTCTATTCGAGGAGTGTTGCCAGCAGTGGAGATGCCGTGTATCTCTTCGTGGACGACCACACCGGAATCTTTGAAACTTTTGACCAGGATGGAACGAATGTTGTGAAGTCTGGCATTAGAGTTCCACTGTGAGTGCAGTGACCTAAGATGTAAGGGAGGGTTTCAATCTCGTGACAATGTCGTCAACGGTTAACGTCATAGGGTCTGCCTGTAATAGCTGGTGCTTCTGCTGCATTTCCAGGCCATCACGCCATTCGCTACTCATGATTTGATTTTGAACCCACTTATTACATTGGGATTTTTTAGGAAGGTGACAATTCAGTTAACAGAGGTACTCCGGTACTCAAAATGTTTCGCTGCAACACACTTTGGAAAGACATCTGTAAAATTAATGACCTACTTCTTTATCTGTTTACCCTCCAGGCTCTGTTTTTCCCTCGGATTCAGCGAAAGATCCCACCTCTACCGCCTCAAGGGCAGTATCTTGTAGCTTCAGACTCTGGGTCGGGGGATACAACTGGGGAGGACGACCAGTACTTCTCCCAGGCGGCTCACCTGCTATGCTCAACAGGGGCCTAGTGGGGGGATGGGAAGATTGGAAGAGATAGACAAGGAAGAGGGAAGGGAGCGGCTGTGGCCTTAAGTTAGGTAAAATCCCGGCATTTGCCTGGAAGAGAAGTGGGAAACCACGGAAAACCACTTCCAGGATGGCTGAGGGGGTAATCGAACCCACCTCTACTCATTTGACCTCCCGAGGCTGAGTGGACCCCGTTCCAGCCCTCGTACCTCTTTTCAAATTTCATGGCAAAGGCGGGAATCGAACCCGGGCCTCCGGGGATGGTAGCTAATCACACTAACCACTACACCATAGAGGCGGAGAAATTAATGGCCTAATATGTAAAATAATTAACTCTATTCCAAGACACTCATGTGAAATAATTGCATGCGAGTGATATAAAAACATAACGAAATTGGAAGAACGTTAAAAAGTAAAATTACTATTATTTTCTTGTGTTTACAAATAATATCAATGCCATACCTTGTCCATTCTATATAAAGCCTGTCTCCTGGAGAAATGGATATAGAAATACTTATACTGGGTATTTACCTTCAATTGAGGAACGCTACTCGTTATCAGGGTGCACTGAACCGAGACTCGAGTGTAAATACGAACTGCCTCACCCGCAGAGCTCGGCAATACTTGCCGATGTTAAAATAATCCCAGGTGGTTTGTATTTACCTGAAACCTCGAGCTCGATTGCAGAGATAATTTTGCAGTTTGTGCTATTCTTCCGTTCTGTTATTTACGCACGTTTCTCCGGCACGTACTAATTTAACTGAATAGTCCGCTTAATAAGATAACTGTAAATTATTTGCACATTGTGTGGCGAAATTTGGTTTTGCGTCGTCCTTAATACCAAATATAGTCTCTACCGAGGACCTGCGTGAATGTGGAGGTTAATTTCTTAACGAGACTGCACAGTATATCTGTTTATTAAAAATGTAAAAAGTCTTCCTCGATTTACGGTCTTGTTTCTAATCTATTAGTGAATTCGAGAGTAATGAGAGTTATATTATCAACTCTAACCGATAACTTAATAATTTCATCGTATTATTGTATTTAATGTTATTCTGGCTCCTTGGCTAGATGGTAAGCGTAGTGGACTTCGATTCAGAGGGCCTCGGTTTCGATTCTCTGCTGGGCCTCTGCAAATGATTAATTCCTCTTACGCTAGAACTGGGTGGTTTTTTTGTTTTTCTTTTTGTCATAAATTCATTTCTTCATTAATACACCACGGTAGCATTCACCGAAAAAATACACAATATTTAATACATCCGTCTATACGTGCCTGATATCAGAAAGGTACTCAGCCAAAAACCTGGGCTAAATCTACATGTAGTGCCAACAGAAAGAAAATTGGAATTGGACAGAAAGAAACAATTGTATTTACTGTTACAAACAAGATCCACCAGGTGAGGTCAACTGTTTTATAAGCGTAGTCTCTGAATAAGGGTTATATTTCTGTTGTTACGACCTCGAAGAAAATATAACACGAGTATGTTCATGGTGGTGTTATGATGCATGAATGAATGAATGAATGAATGAATGAATGAATGAATGAATGAATGAATGAATGAATGAATGAATGAATATCATCAACATCTACGATCCTCTGTAGTTCGCTCGGTGAGACTTATGCCCATCAGTACTGCACTCCTGTGAACTCAAGCACATTTTGACTGAATGTTTTTTCCTTTACGTCGCACCGACAAGGATAGGTCTTATGGCGACGATGGGACAAGGAAGGGCTAGAAGTGGGAAGGAAGCGGCCGTGGCCTTAATTAAGGTACAGTCCCAGCATTTGCCTGGTGTGAAAATAGGAAACCACGGAAAACCATTTTCAGGGCTGCCGACAGTGGGGTTCGAACCTACTATCTCCCGAATACTGGATACTGGCCGCACTTAAGCGACTGCAGCTATCGAGCTCGGTCTGAATGAAATAAAGGCGGAACACGTTTTTCCCGGTTTTCTGGCTTCACATTTAATAATAATAATAATAATAATAATAATACCAAGCAAGTGGGTACGCGATTTGCGTCACGTAGCTATCAGCTTCCATTCGTGAGATTGTAGGTTCGAGCACCATGTCGCAGTCCTGAAGATGGTTTTCCGTGATTTCCTATTTTCACACCAGGCAAATGCACAGTCCCTTTCCTCCCACTCCTAGTCCTATCCTATTCGGTCGCCGCCATAAGACATATCTGTATTAGTGCGACGTAAAGTAAATTGTAAGTATATATATTGTGAAACCGCTACAGGTATTGCATTAGTACTCCAAGATATATTTTATGGCACTGCGCAATGGTAAAGAAAATATAGCGCATGGGGGTTAACAACCGCGACTGCGAGGCACCGGGACAATGGGCAGAACAAGGGTGAGCGTCTGAAGCTAAGGAATGATGTCTGAAGGGAACTCCCCTCAAAAAATTTAGAAATGGATATCACGAGTTTCAGAAGAGAGAGAGCACAATCTTCTTAACTAATACTCAAGTGGTGCCAATTCAAGGATGCCAACTTCGAAGTACACTGACTGACAGTGACAATGCAACACCAAGGAGGAGTGGTTCGAAAGGGATGAAAGTTGGGGAAAAAACAGATGGCACGGAAGAATAATTGATGTTTATTTCAAACCGATATGGAGGTTACACAATGCGCACGGCATCGACTCAGTAGGATGTAGGACCACCGCGAGCGGCGATGCACGCAGAAACACGTCGAGGTACAGAGTCAATAAGAGTGCGGATGGTGTCCTGAGGGATGGCTCTCCATTCTCTGTCAACCATTTGCCACAGTTGGTCGTCCGTACGAGGCTGGGGCAGAGTTTGCAAACGGCGTCCAATGAGATCCCACACGTGTTCGATTGGTGAGAGCTCCGGAGAGTACGCTGGCCACGGAAGCATCTGTACACCTCGTAGAGCCTGTTGGGAGATGCGAGCAGTGTGTGGGCGGGCATTATCCTGCTGAAACAGAGCATTGGGCAGCCCCTGAAGGTACGGGAGTGCCACCGGCCGCAGCACATGCTGCACGTAGCGGTGGGCATTTAACGTGCCTTGAATACGCACTAGAGGTGACATGGAATCATACGCAATAGCGCCCCAAACCATGATGCCGCGTTGTCTAGCGGTAGGGCGCTCCACAGTTACTGCCGGATTTGACCTTTCTCCACGCCGACGCCACACTCGTCTGCGGTGACTATCACTGACAGAACAGAAGCGTGACTCATCGGAGAACACGACGTTCCGCCATTCCCTCATCCAAGTCGCTCTAGCCCGGCACCATGCCAGGCGTGCACGTCTATGCTGTGGAGTCAATGGTAGTCTTCTGAGCGGACGCCGGGAGTGCAGGCCTCCTTCAACCAATCGACGGGAAATTGTTCTGGTCGATATTGGAAGAGCCAGGGTGTCTTGCACATGCTGAAGAATGGCGGTTGACGTGGCGTGCGAGGCTGCCACCGCTTGGCGGCGGATGCGCCGATCCTCGCGTGCTGACGTCACTCGGGCTGCGCCTGGACCCCTCGCACGTGCCACATGTCCCTGCGCCAACCATCTTCGCCACAGGCGCTGCACCGTGGACACATCCCTATGGGTATCGGCTGCGATTTGACGAAGCGACCAACCTGCCCTTCTCAGCCCGATCACCATACCCCTCGTAAAGTCGTCTGTCTGCTGGAAATGCCTCCGTTGACGGCGGCCTGGCATTCTTAGCTATACACGTGTCCTGTGGCACACGACAACACGTTCTACAATGACTGTCGGCTGAGAAATCACGGTACGAAGTGGGCCATTCGCCAACGCCGTGTCCCATTTATCGTTCGCTACGTGCGCAGCACAGCGGCGCATTTCACATCATGAGCATACCTCAGTGACGTCAGTCTACCCTGCAATTGGCATAAAGTTCTGACCACTCCTTCTTGGTGTTGCATTTGCTCTGTCAGTCAGTGTATATTCAAATATGATTTCAAAACTCTGACATTTATTATGTTTATAAAAATCTAACGCAACACCTGAATTCAACACAAAATTAAACGCCATGTTCGGTATTAATAAATTAGCCACTGTGAAACTACGCATAATTGCGAGTGGAAAATTTTTAAGAATCCAGACGGTAACTTCGTACCCAGGCCAGGCACCCCGAGGTGGGGAAACCCTCGAAGGACAGAGGACGCGATGACTTGATTTGATTAATCGACGATCCAATTACATTCCGCCTAGTGCTAATCGTCATTGGGTACAGTGGGCCTACCTGCTGATTGTATCACCTGGGTCGTAAGATCATGAGATGTAGGGATAAACTACTTTGGTTGGGGACGCTCGGAGATACCCTCATTTGTTTTTGTCGAAGCTACTTAAGCAAAGCAACCCCACAGTAAAGTTGATTCACTACCTTGTGCTCCAGTTGTTCAAATGGGTCATCTCACGCGTCGTGTGAATATATTTGTCTTTGCGCGGTGATGAAACGCACCGCAAAACGCAATAACTGCAAAATAAATCAGGAGAACTGCGTTTCGATGTAATCCGAGGACTCACAACATTCCCGTATTGAAATCGCCCGTCTCGCGAATGAACTCTGAGAATTTCTCGAGACAGTTGTACAGGTTGTTATCATTATTATCATCGTCATCATCATCATCATTACCACAAGGAGACTGATGTGAACGTGGAGTATGAATAGAACTCGAAACGTGCACGTGAGTAGAGCATGTGCTTTTTAAAACAGTTACAGGAAAATTTACGCCATGGGCTAAAGAACAAAGTGAAGTAAGGTTAGATCAGAAAGGTGCAGGAGTTTCAAAACTATGAACAGTGCCGCAATTCAATGCCGGAAATGCTAACGCCCATATCGTTGTATGTGCCAGCGGTGTGGCTGACCGGAGGAGACATTGTGATTAACGAAGTGTTCCTTTGCAACTGCTTTATCATTGGGAAGCAGCCTAGCAGCACGGATCAGCAGATGGTAACCGAACCCAGGAGCCTGGACATCCCAGTGACCAAACGTGTAAATCACCAAATGAACCTCCCGAGTTTCGAATGAAGTACAACACAGGAATAGGATGAGTACACCTTAAATCATTATGTATCTAGTGAATGCGGGGGTTTGTAAATATGTAAATACTATAACTAAGTATTAGGATAGAAGCAATTTTGAGTGCGTTATGTTTTGTTCATTTGAGTAGAAATAGTTTGCCATGCTTAATTCTCTTGTCTCAGTTAGCTTTCATCTGGGAGTTGGATAACATACTGTATCTCTAAAGAATGGATGGTATATTGAAGTTTGAGATCGCTTCAGATGGGAAGAAATGAATTAGCTCTGTAAATACCGTATTACTATAGAATTTAATGGATGGATCAGTAATTTACCATTGCATGATGAATAGTGTATCTCCTATATGTACGAAATAAGACTTGTAGAAATGAGGAAAGAGGAAGGTGCTCCGTCTTAAAGTACCCTTCGATGTAGTTAGAACTTGTCTATATGATCACTGTGCGATGTGTGACCTGCCTGCTGGACTCGAATACCGTCCCCCAATTAGCTAGCGTTCCCGTAAAAGAGGGATATTTTTGATCCTTTGTTATAGCATGGTCTTCAGTAAAAAAGAATAATAATAATAATAATAATAATAATAATAATAATAATAATAATAATAATAATGTGCCCTGGGGGATTATAAGGAATTAACTATTGAGCATTCATCAGATATGAAGTCAGGACTGGAGACTCAATGGATATGGGATATGGTTTCGCTAAAAATATAAAGCCTTGACAAAGAGATAATGTGTGATCGTTCTAGAGGAATTAGCACGAAAAATATGTGGTTTACGGAAAATGGTCTGAATTATAGCGAGATGCGACAAATGACCGTACTGGAAGTGACAGTGAAAGATTTATATTAAAAGGGGCTTTTAAATAATGAAAAAATGTGAGAATTTGCATACTGAACCGTGAAGGGCGTGTCGGCAATGTACTTACCTGGGCCCGGAATTTGATGACCTAGAAATGTTTAAAAATGACGTATAAAATGACTGCAAATATCCCATAAAATGTGATTACTGTCAGGCTACAGCTGATTGAGACGAGGAGAAATCACTTCTCTGGGGGAAGGTCAAGGGGAGGAACTAAACTCGCTAGCCACTAAATGCTATGGTACTTCTTTGGAGGCAGACTGAAAACCTTTCAAATATTCTGAATGTTTGTCATTGTTTACTGTAATGTATTTAACCAATTAATGAACGCCAGTTGAGAGATTTCTCTGTAAATTAAATCATATAGGGGTTTCAGGGTCCTTGTTGATGACAGCAGAAGGCTGTCAGTTCGATTCCTAGGCAATCCACGACATCAGCCGGAACAGCTATATCTTTCTCCAGCCAAGGCTGTATGTTTCTGTTTATTGTTTTGCATTCCTTTCGTTATGTTTCAGTACAGGTTCTACTATGTTATTTGGTCTTGTATGACATGGATTCTATTCCCGACCAAATGTTGCTTTCCTTCATTTGTGCTTGGTTGAATTGAATTCCTATGATCTTTGTCGTGTTACTGGTAAGTTAGGCATGACCTTCAAAGTTAGCTTAATATTTCTTATATAATATTTCTCTCATTGTCGGAGGGGGACTTGGAGTAATTGCCCATTGTATTCATGATCTCTATATTCAATTTAATTATCATAAATATGAGGTGTACTCGTCTTAGTCAGAGATAATCGTATCGAAGAAACCATGAACAATGTTGGTCGGCGATTAGCCACCGAAATAAGGTCCAATGCCAAGTGTACAGTTTCATGTAATATCTAATTAGGTTTGTTAATTTCATTTCCTTTATCTACTGAGGTTATTCAATTTCACTTCAGCAGTTTTTGTACAGTTAAAATTGAAGTAGAATTGAGCATCCCTAAATTTTATCCACTATTGTAAGCCTGTAAGTTAGATTTAGTTTTACTCAGACCCGAACTATGCGCGACCCGAGATGCCGGAAGACTAGATCGTGGAGCGGAGATGTGTTCGAACATCGCACGGCCAATGGGGCATTTGCCACCCTATCCCAAAGGTTTCCTGCGCCACGAAAGTTTCAGTTATTATTATTTGATTAGTATTATTATATGTCCCTTTACGGTTTCCGGAAACCCAAAGTGCTGGAATCCTGCACTGTGGAGTTTACATGCCAGTAAATCTACCGACACTAGCATATTCAAATACCTCGGAACTGGGCCGGAATCCAATCCACTAACTTAGGCTGAGTGACTCAACCCGACGCTTCACCTGCATCTCATCGACATTTCTTAATCGTTCACCTACGTTAACTAAGTACGATTGGGTTTATTCGTTGTTCTTTCATTTAATAGTCATCAGCTCCATGAATTTAATTCTCGTTGTAATTCTGATAACACGAATTAATGAAACTTGGTGACCCGTGCGAGGAATCTTGCATGTTCATCAAGTATGTGGTGGAGGAATACACAAATCAGTACAATGTTAGACACCACTTAATGTAATATTTGATCTTTTAACATTTATGGTATCCACATGAACGGAAGAAAATGCAAGTGCATTATTATACTGACGAATGCTCCGGAAGTAAATTTTGGTTTTAATATGATTATTTTCGTAACTAATAATTACAACATGTTATAACGACAAAACAGGCGTCCCAGCGGCCAAAATGTGAAGTGGAGAGCAATGATGGCGCGTATTTTCCTACAGAAACAGTATTTGCAAATCGCACAATTGTACAATTTTTTAAACTCATTTTTTAAAGAAATTATCAATACTTATGAAATGAGAGTGCAATTCGTCACTGCTAATATTTGTTCTCTTTCTTTTGAATGCTCATTTGTCACGATCGGTTATTTGTGAACGTCGCAAAATGGATCTATACTACTGAAATAATATATATGTTGATTGTCTTGGATTAAGCACTTGTACAGTAATAATTAGAACTCGCCATCAGACTGGATGCGCTGCAAACCTGGCTAACAAAGAATAAGTGTTCGATACATCGACTGAGGTTACGTAATGGTATATATAGGTAAGAGGAGTCCTATGTACGTTATCAATAATGTAACAACTTAAACATCTGTGTGCAGCTTTCCCATTTCCACTTTGACCAGCCGCAGCGGATTAGAACTCTGGTTGGTAGGAAATTGCTCATGGCCTTCAGAAAACAATCGCTCTATCATTTCTTCAATGTCAAAATAGGATCCTCAAAAGGATGGATGATCTTGGATGTCCTTATTGAGAAACATGCTTCGGAAACAAAAGCGGTTCTATCATTCGTCGAAAAACAGAAAGGAAACTTCGCCAAGAACCATCAGCCTTCGGGTCTGAACCGTCTGATAAGGAACATCCTCCACAACATTGCTACTGAATTGTGGTAGGCAGGTTGATTCTTATCATGTTCGTCAACGTTATGAAACTCCCGTGCTAAGGATATTTGAATATTTTGAGAAAGTTAATTTAGAGACGTGTTGACTCAGTTAAAAATTTGCAACTCTATCAGAATTCTTGTAGTTTTGGGACATTAGTGTATAAAGTGGTTTAGTTTACAGTAGTTCTCCATATAATACTATAGTATGCCAACCTTTTCGTATCTACGTAATTACTGCATCCTACGTCTACTATGATCTGTTTGTCACATTCATGTCTTGGTCACGACTTCAAATTTGTACCCATTAGACTTACTTCAAAAACTAAGTGAACAATTCATGGGTGTCTCAAGAGGAGTCATACCAGCCATCTCTTCTAGTGGACAACATTCTTCAAGTCGTTTTCCTCTCACCAGCTTGATTCAGTATCTCTTCATTTGTCACCCGATCTACCCATGTCACCTTCATCCTTATGAAACACTTCATCCCAGAGGCCTCTCTTCTCTCGTCATCCCTGATAGTTATCGTTTCTTCTTCATACAAATGCCTCTCCGGCTCCACACGGGTATACAAAAACATAATATTCTACTACATGGATATTGCACATCTATATTCGAAGTGAGCAGATTCCGTAAGGGCTTTCCTTGCTTGTTAGTCTGCATTTTATGTCCTCCTTACTTCCACCATCGTTAGTTATTCTAATATCCACCTTTCGTTCAGATTATTCATATTAAGATGTGAGAATGAACTTGTGTCCTCATCCCGGGGTGTTGCACCTCTTTACAGGCACACCCGCAATGGAGGTGAGCTGCATGTACCATTTTAAAACAAATCCCAGCCCTCCTGCCTTTCTGAAATTTCTGTCAGTGCCGGGAATCGAACCCGGTCCCCGAGGACGGCAGCTAATATTGATAACCATTACACTACAGAGGCGGACAATGAAATACTGCCTACAGAGTAGAAAAATGACGTTCCATCTCCAAAAGGAATCTATAGATAGAGTCACTGTTATTAACTAACAGTAGTATTTTTTGACGTTCGTTCGTTGAATGAAAATGAGAGTGAAAATCCACAGCCTGTTTTCAGTCATTCGACCGGGTCAGGAATGGAATGAATGAAGTCCCATCTAGCGGCGAGGATATGAATTGTGCCGACTACCGAAGACCGTCGCACTCCTCTGGGGCAATGATTAATGACTGAAGGATGAAACGAAATGACATTAGAGTGTTTTGCTAGAACGAAAGATAACAGGGAAAACCGGAGTAGCCGCAGAAAATTCCGTACCGTCACCACTTTGTCCAGCACAAATCTCACATGGCGCGACCGGGATTTGAACCACGGAATCCAGTGGTGAGAGGCCGACGCGCTGTCGCCTTAGCCACGGAGGCTATTCGTTCGTTGAATACTCACCCAAAAGACCGGTTGAATTCCCAACAGATTCAGTATCGATTTTCATAGAAAACCCAGCTGTCAAGAGGCGTACTAATGTAAGACAGAAGCTTTTCCGCTGCTACTGAAGTGTTAAAAAAAGAACTAACTAAAAACCGAAACAGACTTTCAACGTATTAGATCGTGTTACGTACATGTAGTACGTGTTGAAGAGATGTTAAGTACTACATGTACGTAACACGACCTAATACGTTGAAAGTCTGTTTCGATTACAATGCGGTCGTGAAAATTCAATATTCATTAACTAAAAACCAATAATTAACAGATATATATAAATAAATATAATGAAACAAATCCCATGGCGCAACAGCCCTGAAGGGCCATGGCCTGCCAAGCAACCGCTGCTCAGCCCTCAGGCCTGCAGATTACGACGTGTCGTGTTGCCAGCACGACGAATTCTCTCGGCTGTTATTCTTGTCTTTCTACACCGGGGCCGCCATCTCACCGTCAGATAGCTCCTCAATTATAATTACGTTAGTTGAGTGGATCTCGAAGCAGCCCTCAGATTCAGGGGAAAAATCCCTGACCTGGCCGGGAATCGAACCCGAAACCGCAGGATAAGAGGCAGGCACGCTACCCCAACACCGCGGGGCTGGCGATATATAAACAAATATAAAATACGCCGTGAGATTTACTGGTTTTGAAAGAAATCCGCCTACTACTTCATAAAATCTACTAATGCAGAACAGCTTCTCATTACTACTTTATTCTTTCATATCAACGTTGCCTGTTCAGAAAGTGTGCTGGATTGATATGTAAAACTTAAAGTACCGGTACCTCAATACTTAGTCCGAGTGCAGTAAAGTGGGAAGTCGATTGCTAGAATTCAATACAAATAACCATGGTACATTATCAATGTCATTACAGAAGTCATTTGATAGCGTTCTATCAGTATAGCATATCAGGCCACATGTATTATTTCATCCACAGGAAACATGACTCCATTGGACTTACAGGCAGCCAAACTTCTATTAGGCCGCAATTTGGTCAATGGTTGTTCCATACTTCTTTATCTATTTACCCTCCATGCTCGGTTTTTTCCTCGGAATCAGAGAGGGATCTCACCTCTACCGGATCAAGTGCAGTGGCCTGGAGCTTCAGACTCTGGGTCGGGGAATACAACTGGTGAGGATGACCAGTACCTCGCCCAGGAGGCCTCACCTGCTATGCTGAACAGGGACCTTGCAGGGGGATGGGATGTTTGGGATAGACAAGGTAGAGGGAAGGAAGTGGCCGTGGCCTTAAGTTAGGAACCATCCCATCATTTGCCTGGAGAAGAAGTGGGAAACCACGGAAAACCACTTCCAGGATGACTGAGGTGGGGAATCGAACCCACCTCTACTCAGTTGACCTCCCGAGGCTTAGTGGACCACGTTCCAAACCTCGTACCACTTTTCAAATTTTGTGGCAGAGCCGGGTATCGAACCCGGGCCTCCGGGGGTGGTAGCTAATCACACTAACCACTACACCACAGAGACGATCTCCATAATTTACAACATTGATATTTTTCAATGGGAAGTTGAGAGAATATTTATTGAATTCAGGAATGGACGCGAATCATACCTCCTCTCACTCCTCGTCTCTCTAGATCCTCTTGATCCAAAATACGAGTATGAGAGAGTGTCTGTGTGAATCAAAAACGCAAAGAAAACATCAAGTTCTATTTTCACTTTTAAATAACTACGCGCGAGAGTTTTGATCGAACTTCGTTTCTGAGTTAGCCTGAGGTTTTTAAAGTCTATAGGAATGACAGAAAATCTCTAGGTAATTGTTTCTATCTACAAGTACGTAAATATGTCCACACCAAGCGAGTTGGCTACGCGGTTTGGGGCACATGCTTTGCATGCGGGAGTTAGTGGACTCTAACTCCACTGACGGCAGCCTTAACGACGGTTTCCTGATGTTTTCCATTTTCAAAACAGTCAAATGCTGGGGGTTGTATCTTTATTAAGGTCACGATCGCTTCCTTCACATCCCTAGCCTTGCCCTATCACATCGTCGTTGTAACCAGTAGTGGCGATTAGTGCTGGGGGGCACTTTGTGAGAGAAAAAAAAATGTATTCCATTTTAGGCACGTGACTTTTTTTTTAAGTTTCGTGAGACTGAAAAACCTAAGAGTTATTTAAACAATCACCTGAAACTATAAATGATTTTAAAATAGCAATTTGTACAATCCCTATTGTATTTTAGGCTAATTCCTTCCTTTCATTTCTTTAATTTTGAAGACAAATGCTTAGAGGAAATTCTCGCAAAATGTCGCTCGTTGCGGCTAACCGATTCATATAGCGCAGAAGCGTGTATTATCGGCACACGTTTTATCGATAGATTTGTGTACAGAGGTGAGGAGTAAGGAGGGAGCTCTCCCGGTTCCGGTAGTACTGCCAACTGAATGGAAATGAAATCTGAATTGAATCAATAATATGATCGATCAATATGAATTTTCTAAACCTTCATTATCTTAAGCCAACAACTGTGTCACACACCCATTATACAACATTTCTTGATGCGAATCTTGTTCTTAGCATGAATTCTATAGTTTCTCTTTGCTGTGTAAACAGCAACAATACTAGTACGTAAAGTGTACGCCAGATATCGCACAGCAATGCATAGCGATTCATAGTTTGTGTTTCTAAGGTTGCCAGTTCGAATCTCGAAGATTCACGAGATCAACCGATTCAGTACTAGGGTGTAAATCTATCCAGAAAAAGTGTGCCGATAATAGTATGCGCTGCGACGAAGGGTAGCAGGGGTATATTTTTTTGCCAAGGTCATGGACACTGAGGTATAATTCACTCGCTTTCCGCGCGCATTCGTCAGTCTGGCAGTCTCTCTCATTCAGCGTGTCTGTGTATAGGTGGGCCGGCAAAAGATTGCACTTGACAGTTGTAATTCATGTTGGCACCACTCCATAACGAAATGAAGAACGTCACCCGTCAATCAGAATGACCAATCTACTTACTTTTTATGTCAGATATAGTTACGCATTTTATTCATATTAATTCGTATTTAATTCCGTATAGGGCTTATAATCTTATTTGCTTTCAAAAATATGATCATTTAAAAATATTATAAGGTTTAAACGAGCCACAAAATAAATACGAACTATTTTCATTTGATTGTTGTTGGCAATATTTATAGTATAGTGGTGCCATCTATAACTAGCTTGACTATAGTATTGAAGTGTTGCCGTTTTGCCTGTCGCTGCTAGCACGTGGTCAGGTGTGATTCGCACGTTTATGAAAGTTTTCTTTTCTTTGTGAGATAATTGTGAAATTTTATTTTAAGGAGTGCAGTGCGATGTCACGTAAACGACAACATAGTCATGAACTGCGAAGTGAAAATTCTTTGCGCCGTGGAGTGGCCCTTAATGGTCAGACATTAGAAAAATTTAGCCATGTCGCAACATTCATTAACTCGGCAATGGCATTACATGGGATCATCAGGGACTGTCAGGAGTTTGTGATCTGTCTGGACGAAGACGACGACAATGACAACGAACGGTAGTGATACCTTCCAGTATCGACCCTCTGGAATCAGGTATGAAAATGTTTCTGAAATTTCGCAAATTTAATACATTTTAGTTGAACTTTGTATGTTAGGACCGGTATATGTTATTGTAACATTTATTAGTGTATTTATAATAAGATTCTTGTCGTCCGATTTCTTCTGTACCTATTATCTAATATCATGATAAGAACTTCGTAGTAGAATTATCTCATATCATTTTGTGTGATGAAATATTTTATTGAAAACTTAATCGGTGTGTTGAAAGTTCGATTTTTGCCGGCCGATTTCATTTGTATTGTGTAGCATCGCGACGACATAAGCATTTCTCCCGTGTTTTTAAAAACTCACATGTCTTGCAATCAGCTTTTGTTACAGCGGCAACATCGCTTCATGTGCCATTGCAGTGTGACCAACATTGTGCACGGCTGTCATGTGCAACCTTACGCTGGCCCACCTATAGTTCCATCTAGTGCGTTACTTTGTTATTGTGTAGTCAGTAGTAGTAGTAGGCTAGTTGTTTTACGTCGCACCGACACAGATAGGTCTTATGGCGACTATGGGACAGGGAAGGGCTAGGAGTGGGAAGGAAGCGGCCGTGGCCTTAAGGTACAGCCCCAGCATTTGCCTGGTGTGAAAATGGGAAACCACGGAAAACCATTTTCAGGGCTGCCGACAGTGGGGTTTGAACCTACTATCTCCCGAATACTGGATACTGGCCGCACTTAAGCGACTGCAGCTATCGAGCTCGGTATTGTGTAGTCAAACACTAAATGACTTGTAATTGAATAATCACGGCGTAGTTATATTTAACTGTAATAAATGTGTAATTATTGTCCCTTTCGTGAAAGTTTTATTGTGTAGTACTATTATTACCGTATTGAAGTTGGTAGACTCAACCTTTACGTCTCTATCGAAATTCGTTGAGAGAACCATTAATAAATCTTACCATTTTGTAGCTATATTTTTTCAATTCTTATGTCATCACACCCCAACGCCGTCCTATCCCGCCCTTAAACTCGGGTACATTTTTGCTGTCTATAAATTTTTGTGCTCCCCCACCCTCACTTCTAACACCCAATCACCACAACTGGCTGTAAGAGCTGCCTGTGTCCGTCAGTACAACGTAAAACGAATAGCAAAACAAAATGTGTACACATATTTGGAAATCTCGGTTTGAATCTTCGTCTTGGTAAATTATTCTGAATGCCGAACTATGTCGCCATATACTGTATGAGCAATGAAGATTCATTCAGCTAGTCGAAAAGCTTCTTCTAAACTCGAAAGATGAGCTGAACTCTAGATCAGTGTTTCACTACCAACTGCGTGTTGTTCTAAATTATTAAACCAGAGCTGTCCACTCTACGCTCCCGGCGCAGCAGCGCACCAGGTAGGGTTGTGCGGGTCAGTCTAACTCCATCTTTCCTTTACTTACCTCGTATTTACTCAGCGCTTGCCATAAGAGTGAAACGTGTGTGGTTGGGGGTAGCATTTCTGCTATGACGAGTCTTGAAAAGAAACGGAGAAGCGGAAAGTCATCGATCTTCGAACAGGAGTAGGAGCTGACTCACTTATTCACTCCACATAACAGAAATGCTGTTTTTTTTTAATATGGCCTTGTAATTTCAAATTTAAGGAAACAATTCCCGAACGCCATTATAATTGAAAACATAGGGAAGTCATTCCACGTTTAACAGAGGAATTTTCCACTTTGCAGAGCACAAGCACACTCGTGATTTATTTGTTGAAATTCTTTATGTGTCAGATAAAAACGTTCTACATACCTTGTGATTCAGGCATGTTAAAGTCACGAGCTGACTAACATTTCTGTGTGCACAAGATACAGCTGTTCTTAGCTCAGGGCATCACCAGGTAGTGTAAGTCGAGAGGAGAGTACACTAGACATTCATAATTACGGTACTCCGTACAATATATGTATACATTATTTCATATAAGGACATGCATAATTGTGTTCAACACGACATTTGCAGAAATGCGTGGAACAACATGCTTTGTAACCATCATGTGCCAGGAAAATATATAATTACTTTAATAATGTTATTGTTTTTACACCCCACTAACTACTTTTGATGGTTTTGAAGGTTGCCATAAGCAATGAAATACAAAATAAATGGCATTTATTTTTATAGGCTTAACATACTTAATTATAAACAATTATGAAGCAGAATAATATCAAATACTATGCCACAATTATACCGCTTCTGTATCAAAACGTCATATTTTTATATACTTGAACAAAAAATTAGGATAAAAGCTGCATCCCCTTAAGCCACTATGTTGATACAATTGGTAGGCGTGCCCAGCCTTGAGTCAGCAAAGTGTAGGAGTACAAAGAAGCCTTAAGAGATGTGTCAGGTATTTCTAGCACGGACGCTGTGCTTACAGCGGGCGAGTTTTGACACTCATATTGTAGTTGCAGTACCATGTTGAATAACTTCCCTACTTTACAAGAGCTTTACAACAAATTGCCTCAACAAGTGTATCCGAGTGTCTGTAACGCGGGTACGAAAATTCTTTCCATGTTCAGTTACACTCACAACTGTGAAAGTCTTCTTTTGACATTAAGGCTTTTATTTTGCTAGTGGTTTAACATTGCACTAACACATTGAAGGCATCCGGCGACTCAGGGAAGGGAAGGAGCTAGTATTGTGAAGGAAGCAATCGTGGCCTTAAGGTACTGACCCAGCATTTTACTGGTATGAAGATCATAAACCACGGGAAACCATCTTCAGGGCTGCTGACGTGGGATTAGAGTCCACCATCTCCCGAATGAAAACGTTAAAGCTCATCGAGCTCAGGTTACGAGCATCTGTCACAGACAACCTCCGTCACTATGTGCGATTAGCGGTTTCCTGTACACTTGTCCCCAATAAGGAAATAATTTTAAATAGCAAACATTGGCGGTAAATTACAGTACGCAGCACTCCAGTAGCATAACGAATAGAAGAGGAAGTGTACTCTCCTCTACGTTCAACCATAAGCCAACTGAAGAGATTGGTGGACCTTCCACCAGCGGCAGCACAATTGCCTGAGCCGGCAACAAATGAGACGTTTCATTAGAGCGCGCTACACTGTGTCAAGTTATCGGAATTTATATTGCTCTCCATTTGTCACTTAAAAGGTTTAGGAAGGTTATATTATAGTTTTATTCATTAGTGAATTCTGTCATATCTTAAAAACAGTAGTTCACCACTACTACTTGATGACATTGTGTTTCAGCGTGGGAGGTACTGACGCAATATGCCGACGTGTTTCGTACCCAGCTGTAGATTTGGGTATAACTGGTCGCCTTAAGGTAGGCATTACTTTAAACTACCTAAAGAGAGTATCGTCGTGTTTTCCTGAAATGGAAGAAAGTTGTCCGAAGGAACAACAAAACGTGACTCATAATTGTTTCGTGTGTGATATTCATTCCTGCGGTAACTTCTTAATAAAAGTAAAATCATTTTCTGTGAATGGGGAAAGAGTAGAAAAACAAGACAGTGGTGGAAATTAAAACCAGAACCATTTACCAATTTATTTCCTAATCTGCTCAAATAATTCTCTGCGACAGTTAAGAAAGGTAACTCTCCCGTGAAGGCAAATCCCACACGAATAGATGTCTGTTTAAAGGCCTGGTCTTAAAGAGTTAGTAATTCTGATTTGTAGGTTAATACAGAACTATCATGAAGTTTATTGTTTACAACATCAGGTGTGTCACTATTCATCTCAGCCACCCAGAAAACTATGGATTGGACCATATATTCGGTTATTTTTTCATGTCACCCCCTCCCCACCCCTACTTCTGCGGGTACTAGGGATTGATTGATTGATTGATTGATTGATTGATTGATTGATTGATTGATTGATTGATTGATTGATTGATTGATTGATTGATTGATTGATTGATTGATTGATTGATTGATTGATTGATTGATTGATTGATTGATTGATTGATTGATTGATTGATTGATTGATTGATTGATTGATTGATTGATTGATTGATTGATTGATTGATTGTCTTAACCCTACAACATTATTTTGCAGATAGAACTCTAAGTAATATGTATACTGAGTTTTGTTGAAATCGGTCCGGTGATTTAAGGGGAAATGTGGAGCAAATCCGCATACATACATACATACATACATACATACATACATACATACATACATACATACATAGACTTCTTTATATTAAGATAGTGCTAACAATTCCCTCCTGCTATGATTTTGGGAATCTCGTTCTATCAAAAATTGTAGTGACCATTTGACTACACTTTCAAGGATAAAGTTACTCTTGCCTAATTCCTTTCACAATTCATCGGTGATACCTGAAATTTCTCCTGATTTTCCTATCTGTCTCTTTTCTTTTTACTTTCAACCAAAAGTTCCTCATCTAAAGTACCACCCCACACAATGTACACCGGAGACTTAGAATTTTTCTATTTAAGATTCATCACGTACAGTGCGTGCCTCTGTTGAGTTGCCGGTTAATCCCAGCGCCGTGTTTCGGCGAGTGGATGATGCACTAGCCGCTTGACCTATAGAGCACGCCCAGTGATTCATTGTGTTAGCTAGTCTGCGATAAGCTTCCGTACAACGTAGCGCATGAATGCTTCTTACACGCAGTAATTTAACGATTTATTGCGTTTTATGGCTTCTGATTTAAGTTTTGAATAGTGTATTTTCCTGTACTGCAGATTTGTAAATGCAATTCACACCGAAAGTTTGAAGATTCATTAGGCTGAATTGCAGAGTAAAATGATCATCATATCCTAAAATGGTTGTCTACAGGCCGAGGGAGAAATTTTCCAGCACTTACTGTAATAGTGTAAATTTTACCGTTTTTCAATATGCTGATCCATTCATTGAAGTTGATAAGTTTTCTACGGGGGTCGAAAACGGTTTGATGGCGATCACGCTTTCATCTACCGACACGCGGCATGTAGGAAAGACGGCAACCCTTGCGTGACTCGCCGTTTCCTGAAAATTTACATTATGCATATGTATATGCTTCCATGGTATTCTCTCTCTTCCGGGCTGAGTGGCTCAGACGGTTAAGGCGCTGGCCTTCTAACCCCAACTTGGCAGGTTCGATCCTGGCTCAGTCCGGTGGTATTTGAAGGTGCTCAAATACGACAGCCCCGTGTCGGTAGATTTACTGGCACGTTAAAGAACTCCTGCGGGACTAAATTCCGGCACCTCGGCGTCTCCGAAGACCTTAAAAAGTAGTTAGTGGGACGTAAAGCAAATAACGTTATTATTATTCTCTCTCTTTTTCGGAATGGAAGATTAGCTTACAGAATGAGTCGTCCATACAAGTGTGCTTTTGTGTGCGTTTTTGTTTTGTTTTGTTTTGTATTTTTGCAATTTGCTTTACGTCATACCGACACAGAAAGGAGTTATGGCGACGATGGGACAGGAAAAAACCTCGGAGTGGGAAGGAAGTGGCCGTGGCCATAATTAAGTACAACCCCAGCATTCGCCTGGTGTGAAAATGGGGAAACCACGTAAAACCATTTTCAGGGTTGCCGACAGTGGGGTTGGAATCCACTGCCTCTCGGATGCAAGATCACAGCTGTGCGCCCCTAAACGCAAGGCCAACTCGCCCGGTGTGCTTTTCAAAATCTTAATCCGAGTTGAGTAGCTCAGCTAGAAGAACGCTGGCTCTTTTAAACCTAAATGGAAGGTTCAATATCGGTCAGTTTGTTAGGGAAAAATACTTACCAACATTATTATTATTATTATTATTATTATTATTATTATTACCTTCTTTACCTTTCTTCCATTACACTGGATTTTGTTGTTCTATTATATTCCTTCCCCCTCAACAGTTTTTTGTTAGTTAGATGACCTTATCTATTTCCCAAGTCACATATATCGAACATGAAACATCTTGCTAAGAACTAATATGGCGTCATCTCTTCCTATTTGGAATTGTATAGCTCATAGTTTGTCATCTGGTAACGAACAAGGGTATCATTTAATTAAAACAATCGACGGTTATGTATTTTCAAGTTCCAATTGCCATTGTTAGAACAGTCAGTCATAGTCATGAGCGGACGTGTTTCCCTTCTGAGGACACGGAGCAGAACTTTTGCGAAACGTAAATCATTTCTGCTGTTTATCTCCATGAAAAAGCAAAATATCTAAAGATTATCATGTCTGTTATTATTATTATATTATTATTTTCCCTGCTGCCATTTCTTGATGGATACAGTACTTTTGTATCCATCTCTTGGCAGAGGCCACAGTAAAGTGTAGCTTTCACCGAAGTCCCAGTCAACATCATGGCTGTGACAATATGGAAGCTGCTGGGGTATGGGTGGTGCTGAGTGTTATGAAAGGTGTTGCTCATAGGGTCGGTCGTGTTACAATAGCACTTTCTGACCCAGTGAGGAAAGCAATGGCAAACTACCTCACTCCTCGTCTTGCCTAGTACGCCTCATTTTGGTGCTGCCATTGGTTTTTGCGGTTTCCTTATAACCGCATAACCTTTGGTGGTGCTATTTGAGGTTCCAACCAGCCTCTGGGCTGATGACCTAACAGACATTATTATTATTATTATATTATTATTATTATTATTATTAAATCCAACCTGAAAGGATGTTGAATCCTTGATTCTAAGGAAGCACCAGCGTATAATGTGGAGTTGGCATTTGGTGGGACAGAGTGGTTACCTCTACTCCCGGTCAACTTTGTCCCCGTACGCCTCTCTAGAATTGGAAATCTCCTTTCTTAAAATTTTTCGACTTCCTGAAAGGGAATCGAACCCACGTCTTTCTGGTTGAACCAACCACGCCTTTACAGCCCCGGTCTGGCAGCCCCTAACTCTAATACGGGAAACACAAAATACGAAAAATTACTCCATGATGGTCACCTTCTGCGAGGAGGTGGCACCAGAATACTCTAATATATTATAATATTTCACTCAAACTTCCACTATTTTTTCCTGCTCTTAGGCGTATTTAGTTCATTACAGTTTCTTTCTTTCTTTCTTTCTTTCTTTCTTTCTTTCTTTCTTTCTTTCTTTCTTTCTTTCTTTCTTAATCTGTTTACCCTCGACGGTTGGTTTTTCCCTAGCACTCATCAAGGGATCAACACCTCTACCGCCTCAAGGGCAGTGTCCTGGGGCTTTGACTTAGGGTCGGGGGTATGAAACTGAGGATGATGACCAGTACCTCGCCCAGGCGGCCTCGCCTTCTATACTGAACAGGGGCCTTGTGGGGGATGGAAAGATTGGAAGGGTTGGACAAGGAAGAAGGAAGAAAGCGGCCGTGGTCTTAAGTTCGGTACCATTCCGGTATTTGCCTGGAGGAGAAGTGGGAAATCACGGAATACCACTTCCAGGATGGTTGAGATGTGAATCGAACCCACTCTACTCAGTTGACCTCCCGAGGCAGAGTGGACCCCGTTCCAGCCCTCGTGCCACTTTTCAAATTTCGTGGCAGAGCCGGGAATCGAACCCGGAGGAGTGGCAGCTAAACAGTTTTGCCTATATATTCTTCATTTCAGTGTTTGGTTAAGAAAGAAGCCATACTCTCCAGTGTCGACTGTTAAATATGTTTTTTTACAAGTATGTTATAGTGTAACATTTATATTTAACTTGTGTGTTCAACAGACTGCAAAGCTTTACAGTTATTTTTCAATGCAGTAAACCCATGGCATTTTTGACATATTTAATAACTTAGTTGACGTATCAGTTGACTTCACATTGTTAATACCCATGACCCTAATTTTATCCATAGGCAAGTGTTGCATAGAAGCTCGTTGCAACGATGAAGCTGTAATATGTCACAAACCTATGATCATTTAGCGTAATATTCCTTAAATCACATCTCCATATACATTGGTCATTTCAGTATGAAACGAAATTAGAATAAATATTGCTTTACACTCAAATATTTATTACGAATTGTTCAATATAAAATATGAAGAAACGCAAAATTACTACAAATGACGTAGCTGTGGTGTTCAGCTATATCTCATATTCGTTTGTACAGAAGTAGCGATCAATGTTGAGCTTGCGGCATTCGTAAAATAGTTACCATTCATTACAGTGATCTCTTGCTTTGCTTGTCACTCTCATATCCAGAGTAGATTTTAATCCCCGTAGGTGTTACCGTAATTGAACACAGTCTAACACTCATACTCAGCACCAAGCCTATCAAATGTCACAAAGGTGCGCTGTGTAGGGAGAGTTATAACAGATTAAGTACACCACAGTTTTGGGTCAAACTTTCAAAAACTCGTGGCACTTAGTCTAACTTCGTTCTTTCAATATTTTTAACACTCCTAGGGAATAAAAAATTAACTGTCTGATCTGCATAAAACAACCCAGGCGGCACAGCTGTTATCGTGTCAGTATTCTGAACTGGTGAAAAGGGAAATACAGACCAAAACTGACAACAATTGAAAGGTAGCTTCATTGACCCAGATGGTAGTATGCCTCGACTGGACGTCTTTCTAGCTGGCGTAAAACACTAACCACGGGATCTGACCTGTCCTATGTCACGTTGTTTGAAGTACTATAAGCTGCCACGGTGCTTCATAAGTACAGTGTCTAAATCAAGAAGACCCATGTCCGTGGTTTCGCTCCCAGCTATGTAAGGGCTGTCAGAAATCTTGGCACTCTATGTCACTGATGTTGGCATATTAAACATATTTGGAGGCGCACTCAGTCTCATAAAACAAAATTAAATTAACTCCGTCCAACAGGATTCCTTCTTCGTTGTTAGATAACAGCACAATTGGAATGTTGAAATTGGTAGGAACATGACTTCGTATAGCGATTTGTTCATTCCATAAATTATCGTATATAGAAGGGAAATTTAGAAAGTTACAAGTTTCACTTGACTGCTGATACCATAATCGTAGCCAGGGATTTTCTAGTTTTATTTCAGTTCGCATTACAAGCATGTGGCTTTTCACTTCAAATGCATTGGCCGTGGATCAAACTGACTGCCTTGGTGGAACTTTCAACTTGATCACTCGACTATTCTGCAGCCAGGTGGTGGTTATTGTTTGAAGAAGAAATACAGTACAAGAGGGCAAATTACTTGAAGACTATTCAAATAACAAATTATAAAATCGATACATTAATCAACGCAGCTCAGACTGGACAGTGCGAGAAATACTCATGAGCAGTGGTCAGCGTACTGGCCTTCGGTTCAGAGGGTCCCGGGTTCGATTCCCGCCCGGCCTGGGGTTCTTAACCTTCATTAGTTAATTTCAATGGCTCGGAGACTGGGTATTTGTGCTGTCCCCGACATCCCTGCAACTCACACACCACACAATAACACTATCCTCCACAACAATAACACGCAGTTACCTACACATGGCAGATGCCGCCCACCCTCATCGGAGGGTCTGCCTTACGAGGGCTGCACCCGGCTAGAGTCCGGCTCCATGGCTAAATGGTTAGCGTGCTGGCCTTTGGTCACATGGGTCCCGGGTTCGATTCCCGGCAGGGTCGGCAATTTTAACTTTAATTGGTTAATTTCGCTGGCACGGGGCTGGGTGTATGTGTCGTCTTCATCATCATTCCATCCTCATCACGATGCTCAGGTCGCCTACGGGAGTCAAATCAAAATACCTGTATCTGGCGAGCCTAACTTGTCCTCGGACACTCCCGGCACTAAAAGCCGTACGTCATTTCATTTTTTCACCCGGCTAGAAATAGCCACACGAAATTATATATAATTATCCTTTATGTAACTTTCCAGGTAACTGTTAAAATAGCCTGCTCCATATAGCCTTGTTAGATTCCTTACCTACAATACCTTCAATTAATCGGAAGTTCACAGATCAGTAAACAAAACGTAGGTTTACACACAACTATAACTAATTTATTATTATTATTATTATTATTATTATTATTATTATTATTATTGGCCTTTTGACCAGTTTGTTGTGGTCGAATGCTCCTTTTGACGCGAACTTCATGTGAAGGGATCCAGTCACTATTGCCACTTCCTGTGGTGGTCAGTTGTGTGTAGATGAATGTGTGTATTGAGACGAACACATACCCAGTCCGGACCCAGCGGGAAATCGTGCCCGGGCCCTCTGAAACGAAGGAGCCGGACAATCAAGTTACAGACTCTCTGACAAAATTCACACATACGTGGAAGCAAGCACACAAGACTGATTGTTCCGATATATCAGTTCCCTCAAAGAAATGACATATTTAAAGTAACAGTGGATTCAGTATCAATATTGTGCACATGTAGGGATGTTGGAAACCAGGGAAAGTGAAACAGATTTTAAAATTTTCCAACCGGAATGATCAAATGGCCGTAATATTTATGTGCCTAAATTGAAGAGAAAGGAAAGATTTTTATGACAAATGGCTATCTTCAATATGACCGTGAATAATTTAACACAACGCTGTATTTTCAAAATGTAACATGCAACTAGATCGAACAGACCTATACACCACACCGCAGACCATTACTGCATATTGTATGATTTATACGTAGGGGTAACTAAAGTTGCACTGTTCGGTCTATTCCTGGCAGGTCCCGGAACACAATCCTCTGTCGGCATTAACAACAAGAGATAAAATAAAAACCCTTCATCAAGCTTTGTAATCTTGCCCTCATGAAGAGATGCTGCCAAACACGAGGCAAATTTTCTCAGAAAGTAAAGGTATAGGCTCACCTGAACAGGAATGCGGCCTTGTCAATAATGGTAGCACTAGGAGAGTTGACAAGGAATCAGGCTGTCTAATAGACACCATAGTCTGTTCCGAAATTTCCACAGACCACCCTGAAAAAAGTTGATCTATGAACCGATCATACCTTTTTGTGAAGATAAATATGGATTGAGATACATTAGAGTTATAGATTAATGGTAGGGACTCGAGTAAATGTTTGGAAGCTGTTTTAGACTTTCCAGATGTTCTAACTACATAACTTTTAGATTTACGAGGTTCAATTTCATTGCTGAGAAATCATTGCGATCAATTACAACTCTTGTGCGTTTACGATGTTATAAAAATATTATGCATCTACACCACATTGCACACTGCTTTACAGAATTAACACGAAACATTGTTACAAGAATTGAATGTATAAAATGTCTGAATTGGTTGAGAACGGTAATTGAATTATATTACTTCAAAGATGTGTTACGTATCGAGAAATGCCACATGATATGACGCTACTGAAGGTGCAATACAGGCCCATTTAAAACAAGTCGATGTTTATTTTCATCGGAAAACTGATTTCCCAGGTAGGTTTGATATCAGTTAATTAACAAGGAAAAATTCTCTGCTTTTTGTTTTGCTTTACGTCACACGCGTGGCGACTGTTTTTAGCACTCACTGCACACGGGTGAACGTCGGGCATTGATGTGTTTGTCTATGACACACAGCGACTATTTGTAAACATCCAGTTACACAACCAGTTCATGTACTTACGATTCATTCTACAACTCTGAACTTCGTCCAGATGTGTTGTGTTTGTCTCAACAGGTCACTTGCCCTTGCCATTGGAGTGATTCACAGCACACAAAAGCAAGCCACTGCACTGCGGCGCGTGTTCTTGCTTACTGCATTACCTTACATGAATGTATTAATGTATCATCATAGTAAATACAGTATATCCGAAATATTAAAAAATTAAAAAACTTTTACACGTTTGCATTGCAAATATCATTCTCTGCTATTCTGTATTTCATCCTATATAAAATACGGAGATGGGAGGATGCGTAGGGTTTCTTACGCATAAAATAAAACTACGTGAGTGCCCCTGATAACGAAAGCAAAACAAATGGACGTGGCCTGACGTCATGGATTACAACACTACGCGTAAGATTCTCACATGGCATCCCTCCTCCCACCTCTGAATACAGGGTGTACGAAAAATTCCGCCCAATAACAACGGGCCATTTTAAAGAGGATCAGGACAATTACAATGAAGATAAATCGAACCTTTTACCTCGCAATTTTCATCCACATTCAAATAGGGGAAGTAAATTAATGTCGTTTTAGACGAGGTCTTTGTCTCTTACATCTGAAGAGGAGTCCCTACGACGTCCTAAATCACAGGCATGTTCCAAAACCCACTCTCTCAATATGTCCGCCTCCGTAGCGTAACGGTTAGTACAATTAGCTGCCGTCCTCGGGGGCCCGGGTTCGATTCCCGGTACTGCCAGAAAATTAAGAATGGCAGGAGGGCTGGTATGTGATTGAAACGGTACATGCAGCTCACCTCCATTGGGGGTGTGCCTGAAAAGAGCTGCACAACCTCGAGATGAGGACACGAGTTTACTTTAGTGGTCATCGAAAACCGAACGTCGAATTTTTGCATTAATATAACACCACCTTTACTCACTATATATTTAGAAAGGAAAAAAAAAAAGAAATCAGATTAAGCATAATTGTAAATTATGACTGCAAAAACACATTACCTTACTTTTCCCCAGTCGACTCTGAATAAAAATTGCGAGTTAGGTGTTGTTTCCTATCCTCAATGTAATTGCTCTGATCCTCTATTACCGCTAGTGATTATGGACAGAACTTTTGCTATATCCATTATATTCTTATTTGGCCCCGTACCTATTTCAGTTCAATCGATGTCATTGAAAATGGCAAATCGTATCATAGGTAAAATAACTGACATTGGAAATAAATTGTCGCACTTCACACCAGAGGAATTACGTAATAACATTGATACTTGTCGCGACTCTTCTCATCATATTCAGACAACACACCACACTACCACGCAATAATGATTACATCACTTCATATAGGGTTGGCGTCAGGAAGGGCATCCTGCCGTAAAACTGGGCCAAATCCGCATGCTCTACACAGTTAACACCCGCGATCCCACAGGTGTGGGAAAAGCGGTAACAAAAGAAGAAAAGAAGAATTGACACTTGTCGCGAATAAATATGGATTCAGCTCTCCTGGCTGCAAAAGCTAGAACACTACGTAGACAAATGAGAATTTGGTGAGAAATTTGTCGAATGAATAACGTACTTAATGCGTTTATCAACGTTCTTTGCATGACAAGGCAAAATGTATGGCATGCTATGGATATGTAGGCTATATTTAAGTCCTCAAACGTCCATCGGACAGGGCTCTGATGAACAAGCGATCTTAGACACAAAAGCATAACCCTAATCACTCGGTCACAGACACCTGCTGGAGGTTAGTTAAGGACCGTGTATTCTCAAGAAAACCTATTGGTTTTAACGGATCGAAACTGGACCACGTACATGAATTTCTCACTCAGTGAGAACGGAAATTTTAATATCAAATTACTCTTTTTCTTACTCACTTTTTCTCGGTTTGTTGGGATGTATATTTGGCCCAGTTTTACTGCCGGATATCCTTCCTGATGCTTACTCTATGGGGAAGGATGTATTCAATGTGATGCTTGGCAGTGCAGTTCACCCACGTTCAGAAACTGGGTAAGACACTAAAATGTAAGTTTAAACCATTATTTTCAAATCACCAAAATAACTCGCTTTAGATGGGTGAGTTACATTGATTTACTTAGTACCATAACAAAGATTTCCACTTCCGGAAGTGCATATGTTCCTGAGGTTCACTCAGCCTACACCAAAAATGAGTACCAGGTTAATTCCTGGGAGAAAAGGTGGCCGGACATAGAGCTAACCATTCTACCCCATCAAGTGCTGAGGTCACGGATAGTGAAAGCCTTTACCTTCCAACTCTCCAAGGGTCCGACTCGTTGGCTGAACGGTCAGCGTACTGGCCTTCGGTTCAGAGGGTCCCGGGTTCGATTCCCGGCCGGGTCGGGGATTTTAACTTTAATTGGTTAATTCCAATGGCACGCGGGCTGGGTGTATGTGTTGTCTACATCATCATTATTTCATCCTCATCACGACGCGCAGGTCACCTACGGGTGTCAAATAGAAAGACCTGCACCTGGCGAGCCGAACCCGTCCTGGGATATCCCGGCACTAAAAGCCATACGACATTTCATTTCCAAGGGTCTTCATGGCCTGTACGGAGATGACAGCCTTTTACATAAAATTAAGCCAAAAGTAATATATTATATATAATAACTTAATATATTACTTTCTGTCGACCTCAGTGGTACTGTCGATTAGTTGTCCTCTTCGCAACACGGCGCACAGTGTGCCGAATCCCCGTTCTAGGTGGAAAAAATTAACAACGTCGTTAATAGTGTTGGGATCCTATTAAAAGTTGGCACTATACCGTTTTCGAGGTCGCTGAATTCATATCTGGCATCGTCTAAAGTGTACGATGTTCGGGGGTAAATATATAGGGGTGAGGGGCAAGGAGAGGTTTAAAAAATGACCGAAAGCAACAAAAGAATCGTCCATTTACGGGAGAAAAAATACGATTTTTATGTGTATATTATAGTTTATAACAGTGGTAAACATACTATTTAAAACTGGATAAAATATGAATAACAATGAGAATTTCAGTCCAGTATTCTTGTTACACCTTATTTGAGGGAATAGACGAAGGCACTGTATGTAAATTCTTCCAGATTGAAAACATATTTTAAATTGGTATTAAACATAGAACAACGAAATATGAACAAAAAATAACATTTAGTTTTTTAAATACAAATATATTCGTCAAAACCATAAGAATATTTCTTTATAACATTTCATTTTCGAGTCCTGTTAATGACGTTTTAGTGAAACACACCTTACACACGAAAACAATATTATATATATATATAATATTTCTATATAAAAAGTCAACATTACACTCAGAAACATTTCGTAGAAGACGTGAAAGGATCATATTACAGTATTTACAAGTAATTGTCTCATCAATCTCATCCCGTTCATAATAACAACATGTCCAATGTTCATTCGTCCCCTGATTCGTCTGTAGAGTCCAGAAAATCGTAGTCGTTGCTATACTGGTCTTCTTCATTTGATGTGAAAGTATCTTGGGAGTCAGTAAGTAACTCAATAGCTTCCATAGGTAGATTATCAGAAGTTTTACGTGGCATTGTTCGGTACTTGTTTATTAAGGGATTTGATGTAATCAACAACATCTTAAGCAAGTCTCTATTCGTTGAATTCCTGCTACATTTTTGAGTATGAAGTTCACGAAACCTCCGACAATCTTTATTTCTAGCTTCTTGAGCTTCTTCAGATAAAGTTCCTATTGGCACAAGAAAATGTTTAATTACTTGAGTAATGTGTACTAAATTGTTATGCAGTTACGGGCATATAATACCATGGATATAGTTTAACATACAAAACCGCAGTTTGCGCACCAAATTCTTTGAATATATTCACATTTATTTCAGAGCCAGAAGAAAGAGCAGCTAGTAATACATAATATCTTTTTATTAAGCCTTCATCTTTTCCCGCTTGATCGAAAATAATCTTCAGCAGCAAACGCGACTTCGTCCAAACTACGCGATTCGGTAATATCACAAACATTTTGCTTCTTCGTGTTTACGGAAGAGTCCTTGAATTCCTTAGAGTGACGGCCGGCTTTGTTAGGGACACAACTTGTTTTCGGATCATGCGCTGGATCAATGTGTTCTTGTTCACTTAACACGATGAAATCCGTCACATTTAACCAATCACCGAATTTCTCTCGTGCACTCTCCCAGTTTTGTTAATATTACGGGATATCAATTTAATTTTGTTTCTTAGCTCCTGAAATTGATTATCAGTAAGAGTTGTAGGCTCTAATTTATCCATAACATATTGAAATATGACTTCGGAAAGCCCCTCTTTACGACATGACCGCCACGCGTTGAAATATTCTTCTCGCGGTAACGCTCACATACTCACTGAAAATAAAGAAATAAACCATCATGCACATTCGTGCGCAACCAAACCACTACAGATCCTGAATCTACATTAAATTTCCCATCGAATGACGTTTAAAGTAAAGTGGCACTATGAGGCACTCATAAAGTTTCTTTCGAGCAAATCCTAAAAACAATCTAATTTTCTACAACTACTTCCTTTTACAACGCACTGTAAATAATTTATTTAGTGCAGAACGCTTGTATTATGTTTGAAAGTGAGAACACATACCTCTTTTCACTATTCCATGAGCCACAGAATACAACACCTCCTTGAAATTACTAGAAACACAACGTTCGGTTCACTCTGACACCTATCAACTGAGTTGATAACTGCCAGGAAGACGTTTCAGCACCTGTCCCCACCCTCGTACGCACCAGAAAGCGGAAAGAAAGACTGAAGGTCACCATCTGGTTTATTCACTATCGAATGAGCCAGGTTTCGCTTTGATTTGCGACAGTGAATTTTTTCCACCTAGATATGGGATTCGACACACTGTGCGGCGGGTTGATCCCAGCGCAACTAGTTGAGTGCGTTTAAACATATCACTGACTTTTGATACACTAAAGTACTTGTGCGACACAAAATTCCCACTCCTGAGCTATTTCGAAAGGTTTAGTGATGCTGCAATAGCACTTTCAGGATCAGGAAGGAAAGCATTCCCAGACAACTTCATTCCTCACGTGGCTTGGTACGTCTCAGTACAGAGCCGATATATTTCCCTGCAATCACATAAGTAGTGCTATTTGATGACTCAACCAGTTCTCTTTCTGTACCCCACAATCGAATTTTCTTTTCATGATCAATCACTATCAATCACTACTGATCTGCATTTAGGACTCTATATAATAACATCTGCAAACAGCCTTATCTCTAATTCCACTTCTTTACACATATCATTGATATATATATAAGAAAATAAGGTCCAATAATACTGCCTTGAAGAATTCCCCTCTTAATTATTACACGGTCAGATAAAGCTTCGCCTACTCTAATTCTCTTCTATTTTCTAGAAATACAGTTGAACCTGACTTATACGTATATCAAGGGGAAGAGAAAAAACTACTTGTAACTCAGAATTACTTAGAAATCAGACTTACGCAATACATCACATATTTACTGAAAAACCAATGGAATAGACCTACATGTGTAAATCCTTGCAAATAATAAATACATTAAGACAGAAAACATTATTTTGAACTTGGCTCGGCCTTAAAGAAATCAGATAGTTTGGCTTGTTTCACTTTTCTTGCATTAAGAATATAAACCTCCTTTAGCAAACTTGGTAATGCATTCAAAGAATTTTCACTTCAACCTTTCGCACTGATGGAACGCCTACACACTTCGATTACATTGTAACACTTCACTCAGTTGAGGTGTCAAGATTCAAGTCGTTATCTCCATCTCCAATGTCACTATCGCTTGTAGCTGGTCCATCACCGCCGCGTTGTTGGCATACATCAGCAATAATATCTTCATCCGGTAGTTCTCCACATACAGCCAGATTGTCATCGAAATGCACAAAAGTATCGAATTCTATTTTTTATCACACCCACAGTTAGCTCATTACCAGACAAAACTTCGTCCCCATAATCACATCATAATTAGAGGCAGCCTCTTCTCGTAAGACACTAGTTTTGCAGGAACGGTTGCTGATTGTCGAGGATGACACTTGCTTCCAGGCAGCCGAAATAAAGTTCATGGCTTGTAGCAAATGAATGGAGAGAGGTTCATTTCCTGCATCACTCAGTGTTATTAAATGTTGAACCAGCATTTTTCTATAATGCACTTTGAAATTTGCAATGATGCCCAGATCAAGCGGTTGTAGAACGCTGGTACAGTTAGGAGGGAAAAATTCCATTCGGATATTCTCCAGAACGATTTGAGGTGGATGTACTGCACATCGATCCATAAAATGAAGGATCTTCTTCTGTTTCTTTTTCATTTTAATGTCCAGTTTTTCAACCACTGTTCCATTGGATTCAACTTCCTTAGGTTTTATTTTCGCACCCTTACAACACCTCGGATTCTTCGATTTTCTTATCACAAGTGGAGGAAGTTTGTCAGATCCACCTGCACTGGTGGCGAGAAGTACTGTTACACGAATTTTATTTTTCTTCCCTCCATGGCATGAGTCACCTTTTTCAGCTAATGTCTAATTAGGAAGAAGAGTGTAGAATAGGCCGGTCTCATCACAGTTGTAGATGTTTGGAGGCTGATACTCGCTTACGATACCCGGCAGAACCTTCACTCTCCAGTGTTGCACCGTGACGTCGTCTGCAGATTTTTAGTCACCGCAAATTGTTCTCCCTGTAATTCCATGACGATATTTAAATCCTTGCAACCATCCCGATGAAGCCTGAAAGCAGCAGTGATACTCATCATTTTAGCTAAATATATCGCCTTTGCCTTCAGCATGTCTGCACTATTTGGTAGAGCTGCAGCCCGCTTTTGCTGGAACCATGCGAAAAGTGCTTTCTCCAAATCTACGTACTGCACCGCTCCCGCGTCCAGGTGGGATGCACGAGTTTCCAGACTAGCTCTTAATAATAATTTCATCTGCCAAATGTTACTGGGTTGTGAGTTCCGAGTGAGAAAGAACACCAATGGCTTACGGTAGATCCCAACCTACGTAGATGAACGTCTTCAACACGCTATCGGTCGGTTACCGTATTTGTATGATACCGCATTTTATCGTATAAATCAGATTACCATAGCTTGTCAAGGATTTCGTACATGTCATCGTCATAATCGCAATCAGAAATATTCATGGTAAGCTTATATCTAATACTTATTCTAAGTAGACATTGAAAGAGTTTAAATGTTTCTACTACTCAGCTTTATTCATAAATTGGTCTAAGAATGAGTTGAAGTTAGAATTAAAATGTCTTGAAAATTATTCACACTGTAGTTGGTTTCCTACGCAATCAGTCTCTAAATGATGTACTCATGTTGCATCGGAGAGACTAGGTTTAGGAAAACCTCTAATAAATAATGAACTCAGGCCTCCTTCATCTGAATTCTAGTCTTGGCCTATCGAAGAATTATATCCTAACTAAATAGTATCCAAGAGAATTAAAAGAAAAAGAAAATAAATAAATTATATAATCAAGTAGAATTATTCTATACAATTGTAAAAATTGGATGCATCCTTAAGGTTTAAATAAAACAAACTATACTTCCTACTATATACAATGTCCAAGTTAGGTTTGAATTGAAAATGTGAAAAAATGCAAAGAAGGTGGCCAATAATTAATCAATTAATTAATTAATTAGTTAATTAAGATCTGGAATCTTTCCATATTAAAATAAATTGCTTCTCAAAATTACCAAAATCCAATCGTGTGAACCTACATTCACATATAATTAAAGAAATGTATATCACTCGGCAGAACACTTCACATTAATGTCCGCACAGTAGAAAAATCGTGTAGGAAAATTAATGTCGGTTCATTAGGGAATTTTTCTAGTTAAGGCTTCAAATTTTCTTTCATGTTTCATATTTCGTTTTTCAGTAACCTCCACATAAGCAAATCTAAGTCCACCTTAAGTCGTAAGCAATTCTCAAATTAATTTCATTGTAAGATTCATGTGACTAAAATTATTCAATTAATATTTTAATTCTTGGTTGAAATTCAATTAAAGTGCGTATATGACTTAATAAAGCATTACCAAGTGTATATAATTAATCTTCCAATGAATAATACCATAGGTAGGAAAAATTGACACATAGGAAGACTCTAACTTCATCTAAAATCCACATATGAAAGACTAAGTTACCAGTGATGGGTTAAGTTGCTCCCATAAAATCACAAGTTAAATTGCCGTCTGTGGGAATGCATGAAAACAATCGTAGGTATGTCAGTGAAGGCCTAAATATTGACGTAGGTGGCCTCTCGGCTCTTCTGATGATCCTACTTACTCAATTAATTCTATTTTGATGGCATTAAGATCGTATCCTAATCTGTATTATATATATATTAGGGAATCAAATAGCAATCGAAAACAGTGTGCTTCAATACCTATACCTTAGCATGTGCAACTTTCACATACTACCAACTCTCGAAGAATACTATGACCATCTTCCTAAATATCAATAACTATCACCATCAAAATATACTATCAACTCATATACTTATTATATTCACCATTTAACATTTCAATTCTCACGTAGCATTCACAAATAAAGCACTTGTTTCATCAAAATGCGCCACATATGTGCCATAACCTACACATATATAAATCATTATCATTACTGTCATAGTATCAAAGATCAGCACATCGTAACCTTAAAATTGTGCCACTATATTTTAACGTAACACTCCCTAAATACGATCTTTACGCATATTATTTGTTAAAGCCATCACGCACATAAATATTAACTTCCTCTTAATATTCTAACACTTCACTGACAGCGAATTATGTAAACTATCAATCACTTCTCCACTATTATATTGACAAACTTACGAACGGCATTCACTGGTATTTTAACGCCTATGTCTGGGATTTACGGTATCTTCAGATGAATACCTATCTCCTTATAAATACACTCGTATATTAACTACGCACACACAAAATATTATGACCAAAAGAATAAGGTTTTCTACTTACGACACGACTCAAGTGGGGACTTAACTTTGCTTATCGGAGACTGACTTCCATCTCGCTGTTGATCGTCATGGGATGGTAGGCCTCGCTCCATGGTTCGGCTTAAGTAATCGGGTACATCTTGTCATCACAGCTGATTACTTCCCTCCTGGATCATCCATCTCGTGAAGCGTCACCATAGCAAGAGTAGTCTTTGCCTCAGCTTCTTAGAACATCATGACGGTCTTCATTGCGTCAAGGACAGAAAAACATAAGGCATTAGTTGATTTACACATGCTGAAAAACTGCTCAGTAGTGCTAATGCGATAATATATTTGTTTTCTGGTACGTCTAATTTGTTTATATGAACTCTAAATATCGTCTTATCTCCGCTGCCTTGCTCGCCGAATCGATGTGAGATTTACGTGCTTTTAGAATTGCACTCTACTTTTCCTTTAATTCAGCTCTCTTAACTTCTTGCAGTATCGGGCAAAGAAAATGTTCCGAGCCCAACCGTGACGTAGTACAAGTCCAACTTGACGTTTCTTAACAGCTGGCCTTTAATCTTGCGTATACGTCAATCACAGCTGATGTTTAGCAGGTTATCGTAGATTTGATCTTATCTTCAATAACTGATCAAATAATCCGATAAGTATTGGTTTCTTTATGCGATGCCGTCTTACTTCGATGCCGTGCTGAATTGAGATTTTTTTCCAAAAAAAGAATTTTTTTTTCAATAATCGATTTAAATAATCCGCTCTCGTCATTCTTTCGCACCGCCTTCTAAAAGTAGCTCTTTCCGTGATTGCCGGTTGAACTTATTGCCTCTTCAGCTGGTACCGCTACTAATTGCTTTATCTTAATCCTTTAATGGCTGGAGCGCCATTTTTGTTCCAAATACGGCAACTATAGAACGGTGAAATGGCACATTTACTCCTCCCACGTTGATTTAAATATATGGCTTGCTATATTGAACCCATAATTCTACGGTGAGAAAAATTTTTATTTTTCTCAAATATTTATTTGGTATTCAGAAACTACTGTATGTTTGAGGGCAGCCATTTTTGCGCTCCTACGAGCCCCGATGTCGCGTGGGAAGGTTCTTCCTCACGGCAAGCTCGTGAATTGCCGGGACACCTCGGTGGGACTCGAGTGCCCGACAATTCTGTAAATCCATGGAATTCTGCACAATGAGGGATTTTGATAATATAGTAAATGAAGAAATTAATAAGCAAAATTATTCATACACCCTCTGTGAAGGTAGTGACACCGGGGAAAATTTTAAGTGCAGTTAAGCCCAAGTACATGTTAGCGTGAGACCAGCGAACTAGTTACACGTGCCAAGGTCAGGGGCAGAAGAAAACGCGCGAAACGCACGGGCATAAACAATTTATTCCCCGTGTTGTGAGTGTGGAAAAATTATAAAATTAACATCGAACATAAGTGCAAGTCTGTCCGGAGTTCTGGGACAAGTCTTATCAAAATCGGCTTATTAGAAGCAAAATTGGCAGATTACACAACCAAGCCTCATAGAGGGGATAGCGTCCTTCCGGAAATTATAAAAGAAACCCCCCACCGTAGATTTTTCAGTGTCGATCTGGAACTTGGAGCCGCGGGAGTTTGTGCCCGTCATCTTGGGAAATTCGCGCCAGATTGACCGACAATAATTAAATACATGTTCGTGGCTAAGGTCCATAAATTTGGTTAAGAAGAAAAGCGATTGGGAAAGTTCTGAACGTTTGCAGACGAACTGGGAAGGTGTAGGCTGGTTGGAATATACACAGCAGATTTTATATTTTATCATTTCATGTACTCTTGTAAGTGAAGAGGGTCTGGGGGAAGCTACGCAGAGGAGTTCTGCTCCCTTTATCGGTTGAACACCTGTTCTTATTGAAACAACGCAGAGAGAAACCACTCTGAGAAAGCATCAGACAGTTGTAGTCGACTGCAGGACGAGGGAAGTTCGTGGTGCAAGTTACAGAGAAAGTGCATTATTTATATGGTAATTTTAACATCGTGTGTGTGAAGGGTAGTGTTCGGATGAGTGATATTTTGAAGATGAAAATGTTATCTGTAAAAATGAGTGGCTAAGTACGAGGTTGCTGGTGAGGATGTAACCAGAATGCTGAGAATGTCACCATTGTGCAGGTCTGTCTAATTTATATTATGTTGTAGTTAGTTAGTTACTGTCTGTCCTAAACAAATTTTCCAGATGCTTGTCGGGTCGATATTCGTAATTATCAGGCGAGAGGCGTTGTAAATTTTGGTCAGCGTGTGAAAATTTCAGTGTGTAAAACTCATGTCAAGAACGGTAAAATGCGACGCTTAAAATTTTGTGTTGAGATGAGATATCATTCAAAATGCGGATTTGTGAACGTTATAAGTGTAAATTTGTCGTGGCGAATATCGTAATCTCAGGTGTCAGTTGCATTCGTAAATGTTTGTTAATAATAATAATAATGATAATAATAATAATAATAATAATAATAATGATAATAATGTTTACCGCGGGATAAGGAAATTCTTCTCTGTTAAATTGCATTTAACCAGTTATATTTACAAGGATCGTAAGCATATTTAGATAATGTCAAGAAAATTTGTTAGAGTCACAGTTATTAATGGGAAGGAAATTTTGAGACATCGTGTATACCAGTGTTGCGAAAGGTCGGTGTGTGCTCTTGGACTCTTGAGGTTCGAAAATCGTAATAATAGTAAAGTAAGAGGTGTTTTAATAATGGTTGTCGTTTTCACAAGGGGATCGAAGTATGAAAAGGGTCGTGAAGGAAAAGGGATTGAGAGCGATGGATTTATATGTACGTGGAGATGAGAGAGAAGTGGTACCGCTGGAATAAAGCGATGAGAAAGTGTGTTGAAGCAAGCTGTATTTTTGTAGAGGAAGTATTTAAGAAACAGGCTGTGTAGTGACAGGCTGTATTGTTTCCGTGATCAATCCGAATTTGAGACGACTATGGTGTGAAGCCTTGTAAATTTATAGAACGATTCCAAGTGAAAACGACTCTAGTAAAATGTTAAAGTCTGGGTAGTAAACATCCAGTGATTTTTGATAAGATAATGAGCGGCCTCAAGGATTAACGAGCATTTTGGACACACGGTTGGGTTATATTGAATTTGTTCACTGGATAAGTCATTGATAAGATGGTTGGAATTGATGATAGGCGATCTGAGAATTTTGAATGCGGTGGTGATGATTATTATTTTGAAGGCATCCACTAAAAGGGTAAACATGTGTTGGGAATTTTCATTTGCTTCCCTAACACTTCAGTGCACAGGCTGAGATTGTGTTCGAGGTGGAGAATCGTTCGTCACGTCTATTTATTTATTTTTGAATTCACATATTATAATGAGGTAGACACTTACTGTATTTTTCGAGAGGTAGATATTTACTGTATTTCGACTTGCATTCCTTTGGTAATAGAGACGTTGGTTCCGTCGTGTGGTATTTTGTCTGACCAAATCTAGTGTGGAATATCAGAGTTTGTTTGAAATTGCTGTTCGCCTGATATGTTAAGGGAGACGTGGTACGACCCACTTTGACGCCCGACGATAGATTTAGGACGTCACGTGTTATTCTTAGAGTCACTGATGATGAGACGTCCTAGGTCACGCCCGACGATAGAATTTGGAAGGCATCATGTACATAATGATTAGGGTTAGGATGTACAGATTCCAAGTGAGCCCGACGATAGGTCTGGGATGGTAGCTGTACACACTCAAGCCTCAGTTTAGATATTTCTTTGTTTTGTTTCTTGAAGCGGCCTGGGGAAAGGTAGCATTTACAATACGATATGATTTTATGACGAGGGTCAATGCGGAGCTCTCCATTGAGATAGCGGGACTGCTATCAGAGAAGTGAGGGCTGTCCAAGTGTTGGATATCGGCTCGACATAGATTAAATGTTTTTACTGTAATTCTTCGTGCGTGTTAAGCGTTAATGACTTCGAGATATTAATTTATTTTTACGGACTTTATTGTTTTCTCGTTTTAACGTCCGTTCTCGTTTGATAGTGTGCATATTGACACTCAGTGTATTAGTGTGAGACTTGAGTTGCGAATGCGGTTTCGATTCGTCAGCCGGTATTTTATTTTATTTGCAATCTTGTCATACTTTCATTTTTATTCATAGTTAACGTAAGTAAGTAATCACTTTATAGTAGTGTGTTGGGACAGACAGTAAATAGAGAGATCTGTACTGGTAGCATTGTTTTCAAGGGAAAGAATTCCTTAAATTTGTAGTAAATTTTAGCGTGGACTGGTAAATTTATTAAGCATAACAAACCCATTTCTAACCTGAAAATCGGTTCAATAATAATATTTTCAAGTGACTTTCACTTTTTGATTAACTTCAGTGTTTGGCATTTCTTCTAAATGCATGATTAGTAATTGTTTTCCTGCATTTCGCAGTTTTGTTCCTTTAGAATGACTTAACGTAAGATCCTCCCGGATCATGTTGTTGTTGGTTCCTTCCGAACAGCTGTTTGGGGGTGATGCACAGTTAGCATCGGGATTATCTTATCACTTAAGGGTGTCATGAATGACAAATACATGGTGGAATTTTATTTCAATTGTGAATGATGCTGTTAACTTGTAGTGAACACCATGCTTTCCCATAATATTTCGCAACCTATCCAAAGCAACTGATAGTCAGTTTGGTTCGATTAAGGGTCCATTCGGCGGATGTTCCGTATCCGTGAAGGGTATTTGACTGGTGGATAACCTTAATTGAGAGGAAATCAGGCGTTCTACTTGTTGAAAGTCAGATTTTCCACGGATCGTGTGGATTAACTCTCAGTTCTTGTTTGGAATAATAGGTGCCCGGTTTTCAGGTCTTCCCTTTTTCAGTTTTTCAGTTTCGCTGTCCACTAACATATTAGCTTCTCCGAAGCAATTCTTCGGCATTGTAAGAAACAAATTGACGTTATGTAATGTGACTGTGTTTGGAACATTCAAAACCAATAATTTATATTTTTTTTCGCAAGAATGCATATCAAATTAATTATGTTATCGTGCTAATTCAGTTTAATAAAAGTTAGTAAGCACATTTTTTGCTCCTCATTTCAAGTAGTTAGGCTTTCTTCTGAACCCCATCGTTTGGTTAAGATCGTGACCGAATTTATTCCCGCAACGACCCATGATTTAAGAGTTCTAAATTGTTCTACTGTAGCAGCCGTGGCCGACCAACGATGGAATGGTAAGTTCAAGGGTTCAGTAAGAAGTGGCGCCATCAACTGTGGGGCCTTAATGTCACGATAACGATGAAGAGCCCAAAGTCACGATAACGATACGATGCCACGATAACGATAATGAAATTATCCATTGAAAATAAATGATAGAAAAATATAAAATAATGTTGAGGCCTAAGCCACATTATAAATAATACAAGCGGGTAAGAACTATGGCTGAGCCACAGTTAAACGAATTATGCCCAATGAGAGTGCTAGATATTACTACGTTTAACGAGGAGCGTAACTACTTGGTCGATAATAATAATAATAATAATAATAATAATAACAGTCACAATGCATTTTAGGAAACCAGTATTTAAAGCTGTATTGAAGCTTATGTCATGTTGCCAATATAAATTTTGGAAGTAGTAACGCTGAATTACATTCAAAGTTTATGCGTTAACATGTTCTTTATTCAATTAATTTACGGAAGCGAAACTATTTGGGATATTTATCCAGAGCAACTTATTAACTTCAGATTTTCTTTTTATTAAACAATTTGTGATACCAGCCACCTAAACAAAATTTTATAAGACAACTGTTGGAATGTTGTCAGTTTCGGTATTAAATTATAATAGCGTTTGTATGTGAAAACGCAGTAGATAGTGAATTCTTTCCTTAGTAGTTTGGAGTATTCTGGTTGCATCAACAGCCAGCGTACTCATTATTGTATTCTTTGTGGTATTGTGAGATGGAAGGTCAGGTGACCATGGATCTGCTAAGGCAGGTGATGGAAGAAATGAGTAGTAAATTGAGAGAGGACATGAAAGTCCAGAATGAGAATTTGAGTAGTAAGATGGAGGATACGAAAGGGCAAATGTTAGAAAGTTTTGATAGTAAGATGGAGGATACGAAAGGGCAAATGTTAGAAAGTTTTGATAGTAAGATGGAGGACGCGAAAGTCCAGAGTGAGAATTTGAGAGAGGACATGAAGGCTCATAATGAAAGTTTGGATGGTAAGATCGAGGAGTTACAGAGTAGTATCGAGGATACCCAGGCTAGGTGTAAAGAGTCTAGTGATGAGTTGAAGGCTGGATTGAAGAACGTAGTTCATGAGACACACACTATGTGCAACGAACTTAAAGAGGAAGTTAGGGGTGAGATAGGTAAACTCAACCAGCGTTTTGATGATAGCCGGGTGGAAATTAGGAATGAAATTGACAAACAATTTGCGGAAGTGCAGGTCAGTTTAAAGAACGATTTCGACAAACAGTTTTCTAGAATTCATGACAGTTTAAAAACCGATATGGACAAGCGTTTTGACGAAAGCCACGACATGTACAGTAGGTTATGTGATAGTCAGGATGAGATGAGGAAGGAACTTGACAAGCATTTACTGGAAAGCCAGGCAGCACACAAGCAGCTGATCGACAGTCAGGTCGAATTTAAGGACGACATTACACAACAGGTCGTAGAGATGCGGTGTTCCATTGATAAGGAAAAGGGGAAAACGCTAACCATAATAGAAGAACAACGTCAAGTATTATCTGCGGACATTCAGTCACTGAACAACAAGGTAGATAAAATTAGTGTGGAATTGGAGAGTCAGGTATTGTCGAAAACCGAAATCATGGAGAAGAAACTGTTGCAAATTAATGAGGAAGCAATTAGTAAACTCCAAGTGGCTAATGAGGACTCCGAAGTTTTAATTAAGGAAATTCAAGAGGAGTTAGTTGAAATGAAAAATGAACATACCCGGGAATTCAGCGACAGGCAAAATAGCATAGAACAGGACTTGAGGGAAATCACGTCAGCCCAGGAAGAGACAGACAAGAAAGTTGGGTTCATTAAGAGCGAAGTGAGCAGTTGGATTAGCAGCGTGGTAGATATGCAGTCCAAGGTGGACAAAGTTTTAAGTCAAACCTCGACAGCTGTTAACTCTGACCTCAGTGGTCAATTGCCAAATATCAGTCATGTGAATAGTAACGGTCAGAGCTCAAATGTAGATACCAGTCGATCTCAAGGCTCAGGGGTCACCAACGTTATTAACATGATCAAGTTACATGAGGACCAGCCTAAGAAATTTAATGGAGGTCCACATACCACGCCGAAGGGATTTCTTAAGGATCTCAGGGAGTACATCCGGGACGCCAAGATTCCTGAGGAACGTCAGTTAAGGGTAGTTGAAAGATATTTAGAGGGGGCACCACTTTTATGGTTCAAAGGCTTCCGATACCACTTTGATACCTTTGATGAATTCCAGAGGGCGTTTCTAAATAAATTTTGGAGTACGGAAATTCAGCAGAGTCTTAGATTAGAGCTATACTCACGTCGTTATACTGCAATAGGCCCTACAAAATTCAGTGAGTACTTTATTGCACAAATGGTAAAGTTCAGAGAACTTGAGGCGCCGCCCTCGGAGCAGGAGTTGGTACAGGCCATCCAAAAGCAGCTACCTCCCGAAGTCCAAAGGATGCTCATTGCATCAAAGGTAGAGACCCCAATGCAAGCAGAAATGATCCTTAGGCAACTGGATCATACCCATAATCAAATAGCACCCAGAGGGGGACGATCACACGAGCAACATGTAAACACTGTTAGCCAGGTTCCAGAGGGAAGTCAAGAGGCACCTGAGCAGGGGAAACCACAGTCGACTGAGCGGAGGCGTGAGTTTCGCAATAACTGGGAACCCTCGCATCCACGAAATGAGGATTGGAAAAGGCGTAGGGGTAATTGGAATTATCCACAAAGGAGGAACCCTTACTGGAGGCGATACGATGGGGACAGAGAAAACCAGAGGAATTTCAGGAATGGACATAATATCCGCAGGGACTGGGGAAATAATCGAACCCAGAACTTCCGCCGTGATGATGATGAAAGGTACCGCGAACGTGCTCAGTACACCGAAGGGTTAAGGAAGGACCACGAAAGGGAAAAATGGCAGGGGGCTATACAGCGCCAGGACGTCAACACCGATTGTTTCGGGGCTGAAAGTCTGGAATTCCAGAAGGCACATAGGCAAGACCAGCGAAACTCCGGTCTGAACCCGTTTGCGCCGAATTTCGAGCAAGAGCCAATGTCGACTCTTGATAGAAAAAAAAACTTCAAATTCCCAGTAGGAAGTTTTTCAGAGTCTTTCATCCCAGATTCTGAAGGAGAGACGTCAGATGAGTGGGTGGTCGCACAGATAGATTCGTGGATCATTACCTCTGATGACTTGGTGGAAGACCACTTAAAACAGGAGAGCAATCAAGTAAAAAAACTGCCTTTAATAAATGTCCGCATCTGTAATTTTCATGTCAAAAGTTTGGTAGATACCGGGGCCAGTATCAGCATCATCTCCCAAGCTCTTTTTGACGATTTGAGACAACGAAATAAATTGCCAATTATTCCGGTGTCAAATGTAAAAATTCGAGGGGTCATTCCTGATAAAATTGCTGTTTGTAAGGTACAAACTTATTTGGACGTACAAATTGGAAATTCCACTTTCGCTCATGCATTCGAAGTCATGTCCAAAATGCACTACAATGTAATTTTAGGGGCTGATTTTATCCGTGAGACCAACGCAGTAATTGATTTGAGCAGGAACCAGATAAAGTTCAGGAAAGAAGAGGGAGCAGAAGTCGTTACACTAAACGAGGAATTGGGAGAAGATAGAACATTAGAATATGGCGAAGAGGAGGCCCAATGTGTAGACTGCGTAAATTCGTTAGGGGGAGCCGCTGATGAAATTGACAGTGTAGATGACGAAGGGATTCATCATGAAGAGTTACACGACGTCTTGAAAGCTGAGGTTGACACTGATTACGAGGCCTTAATTGGGTTAAAGGTCGCGGAATGCCCTGGTACTGTAGAAGAGAAGGAAAAACTTAGAGCTCTCTTAATGGAATTCATATCTGTGTTCGATTCCAAACCGGGTCTAATCCCTAATTTCACATATGCACTAGCTGTTACGGATTGGACACCGTTTAAGAGGAGACCGTACCCTATACCGGACAAGTATTATGCTCAAGCTGCAAAAATTATTAAGGAAATGGAGGAGAACGGGTTAATTTCCAAGCAGCCCACTCCATATTTGAATCCGTTGGTCGGGGTTCAAAAACCGGACGGGTCTCTGCGCGTGTGTTTGGATGCACGTGCTCTCAACGAGCGCTTAGTCCCCGAGCATGACCATGCCCCTCCTATTAAAAAGGTTATCAAACGTTTCAGAGGAAAATCACGTTTTATTAGCGTAGATTTGACATCCTCATATCATCATATCGGTTTGGAACTCAAGTCTAAATTATTTACTGGATTCATTTTTGACCAACAGACGTATGTTTTCAACCGTCTCCCATTCGGGTTGAAAAATGCCGGTGCAGCTCTCATACGCGCCCTAGATCGATGTCTAACTGATGAAGTTAAAGCCGCTACAACTCGGTACGTCGATGACATCTTGCTAGCTTCATCCAGTTTTGAGGAAAATATCAGGGATTTGAGGAAACTATTGGAGAATTTGAGGGCATCAGGTTTCAAAATCAACTTGAAGAAATCACATTTTTGTCAGAAGGAAGCCCTATTTCTCGGCCATGTCATTGATGGTGAGGGAGTTCGCCCGAACCCGGTGAAGCTCCAAGCCATAGACAAGTTCCCAAGACCGCTCAAAATTAAGAACGTCAGGCAATTCCTTGGAATGTGCAATTTTTTTTCGGACCATTGCATGAATTACACGGAGGTTGTAGCCCCACTTCAGAGCTTGCTTCACAAGAACAACAGGTGGAAATGGAGTCCCGAGCACGAAGAGGCCTTCAGGAAGACCAAAGAGCTCTTGCTAAACAGCGTTAAGCTAGGGTATCCGGATTTCGAGAAACCCTTTATCGTACAGACTGATGCATCGACCGTAGGAATCGGGGCACTCCTATATCAGGAATGTTTGGACCAGCCTCATAATAGAAATTATTTATCTTTCTACAGCCGAAAGTTGAAATCACACGAAGTCAAATACAGCGTGACCGAATTGGAAATGTTGGCTATTGTTCAGGCATTGCAACATTGGAGGAAAATGATTTATGGTTTTCACATAATCATTAAAACCGACCATAAGGCGCTGACCTTTATAATGAAAACAGCTGTCGCTAGTGAACGAGTGGCTAGGTGGGCCCTGTTCATACAACAATTTGACTTCGAAATTGAGCACTGTTCCGGAAAATCGAACATCTTGGCAGACCTGTTAAGCCGAAATCCTAATGAGGAAGAACACGCCGTGAATCATTTGGACTTAGTCCAGGAAGACCACGATTTCCTATCAGAGTTGAGACAACTGGGAGACTTGCAATTGAGAGATCCTTTCTGCGGAAAAATGATTTCTTTCCTCCGAGGGACACTTCCGGCTGACGATCCACGGTATTTTGCCATCCAGAAATTGTCAAATAACTACTTGTACGTGAATAACATGTTGGTAAAATTCGTGGACAGCGATCACGTGAAATCCCGAATTTTGCTACCACCGCAGCTGCGGAAGGGATTAATCTGGCACGTTCACAGGGTTATTGGTCATGGAGGGATTGATAAGGTTGTGTCAACCATTCAAGAAACGTTCACCTGGGTAAATTTGAGGGAAAATGTCAGAGACATCATCATCACCTGCGATACATGTCAACGGGTTAAGGCAAACCCTTATCTGATCAGGCAGGCGCCTATTCCTCTCTTACCTTCACAACCTAAAGAGCTGTTCGCGATGGATATCTATGGGCCGCTCGTGAAAGGAAAGCGGGGGAACAAGTTCGTGCTGGTAACCATCGATGTTTTCTCCAAGTATACGACTCTATTTCCCATGCAAAAAGCTAACACCAAGCTAGTTTTGAGATGTATTTCCCGCAATATCATTCCGGAAATGGGCACACCGAAATTCCTTCTAACAGATCATGGTCCCCAGTACACCTCCGCACAGTTCAAAACTGCCCTTCAGAATATGGAAATTCACCACATCCTGAGCAGCGTGAGACATCCTGAGGGAAATCCTAGCGAAAGGGTAATGCAAGTAATTGCAAAATTCTGCAGAATTTATTACACCCAAGAGCATTTCAAGTGGGTTGATGTGCTACCCCTAATAGTAACTTGTGTAAACAACACCATACACGAATCTATTGGGAGGATTCCCTCTATCGTGCACTTCAATAGGTATCCTGTGAGAACCTGGCATGGTGTCATCCAGTGTCCCATCGATCCCCGCCCGTCACAGGAATTATGCATTCAAAGTACGGCAGAACATCTACGTCGGCAAGCAGACCGCCGGTTGCGCAGGGTGAGAAACCGGAGATTCCACCGTCCCTTAGAGGAGGGCGAATTGGTGCTTGTTAGGAGACCCATGATGTCAAAACCGCAGGAAAACATATATGCTAAATTTGCTCCCTTATATGTTGGGCCTTTCAAGGTGGTCAAAACTTTCAGGAATAATTCCTACAGAATTCAGAGTCTGGATGGCAGCAGCGAAGCTATATTCAATGCAGCCAACTTAAAGGTTTATCATAGAGCAGAAGAAAGAATCCCATTACAGGATGACGCAGCCTTACCAGCTGGGGAAATGGTCACCGAAGGAGAAGAAGAAGAAGAAGTGCAACCCGTAAATATGATCGTCACGTCGAGAGGAAGACAGGTCGAGTCACCACTCCAAGGACAGGCAAGCAGCGGGAGTAAAGAAGAGGAAGACGCTGAATGTTTACAATGTTCATTCTTAAGAGAGGACTTTATTGATGATATCTGTAACGCAATTCTATTGTTGGAAGAAGAAAACAGGGAAATACGTGAAAGTAACAGAGCCCTACGTCAAGAGTGAGATCGGCTAGGAAATTTTACGTAGAATCATGGTTCATTTGTGTCAAAATTCCCATGTACAATTCAGAATTTTGAGGGAATATATCTGTTTAAATATTTCCCCTTCCTGGGTAAACATTTCGTCGTTGTAGGTGGATTATGAACCCATAATTCTACGGTGAGAAAATTTTTTATTTTTCTCAAATATTTATTTGGTATTCAGAAACTACTGTATGTTTGAGGGCAGCCATTTTTGCGCTCCTACGAGCCCCGATGTCGCGTTGGAAGGTTCTTCCTCACGGCAAGCTCGTGAATTGCCGGGACACCTCGGTGGGACTCGAGTGCCCGACAATTCTGTAAATCCATGGAATTCTGCACAATGAGGGATTTTGATAATATAGTAAATGAAGAAATTAATAAGCAAAATTATTCATACACCCTCTGTGAAGGTAGTGACACCGGGGAAAATTTTAAGTGCAGTTAAGCCCAAGTACATGTTAGCGTGAGACCAGCGAACTAGTTACACGTGCCAAGGTCAGGGGCAGAAGAAAACGCGCGAAACGCACGGGCATAAACAATTTATTCCCCGTGTTGTGAGTGTGGAAAAATTATAAAATTAACATCGAACATAAGTGCAAGTCTGTCCGGAGTTCTGGGACAAGTCTTATCAAAATCGGCTTATTAGAAGCAAAATTGGCAGATTACACAACCAAGCCTCATAGAGGGGATAGCGTCCTTCCGGAAATTATAAAAGAAACCCCTCACCGTAGATTTTTCAGTGTCGATCTGGAACTTGGAGCCGCGGGAGTTTGTGCCCGTCATCTTGGGAAATTCGCGCCAGATTGACCGACAATAATTAAATACATGTTCGTGGCTAAGGTCCATAAATTTGGTTAAGAAGAAAAGCGATTGGGAAAGTTCTGAACGTTTGCAGACGAACTGGGAAGGTGTAGGCTGGTTGGAATATACACAGCAGATTTTATATTTTATCATTTCATGTACTCTTGTAAGTGAAGAGGGTCTGGGGGAAGCTACGCAGAGGAGTTCTGCTCCCTTTATCGGTTGAACACCTGTTCTTATTGAAACAACGGAGAGAGAAACCACTCTGAGAAAGCATCAGACAGTTGTAGTCGACTGCAGGACGAGGGAAGTTCGTGGTGCAAGTTACAGAGAAAGTGCATTATTTATATGGTAATTTTAACATCGTGTGTGTGAAGGGTAGTGTTCGGATGAGTGATATTTTGAAGATGAAAATGTTATCTGTAAAAATGAGTGGCTAAGTACGAGGTTGCTGGTGAGGATGTAACCAGAATGCTGAGAATGTCACCATTGTGCAGGTCTGTCTAATTTATATTATGTTGTAGTTAGTTAGTTACTGTCTGTCCTAAACAAATTTTCCAGATGCTTGTCGGGTCGATATTCGTAATTATTAGGCGAGAGGCGTTGTAAATTTTGGTCAGCGTGTGAAAATTTCAGTGTGTAAAACTCATGTCAAGAACGGTAAAATGCGACGCTTAAAATTTTGTGTTGAGATGAGATATCATTCAAAATGCGGATTTGTGAACGTTATAAGTGTAAATTTGTCGTGGCGAATATCGTAATCTCAGGTGTCAGTTGCATTCGTAAATGTTTGTTAATAATAATAATAATGATAATAATAATAATAATAATAATAATAATAATAATAATAATAATAATAATGATAATAATGTTTACCGCGGGATAAGGAAATTCTTCTCTGTTAAATTGCATTTAACCAGTTATATTTACAAGGATCGTAAGCATATTTAGGTAATGTCAAGAAAATTTGTTAGAGTCACAGTTATTAATGGGAAGGAAATTTTGAGACATCGTGTATACCAGTGTTGCGAAAGGTCGGTGTGTGCTCTTGGACTCTTGAGGTTCGAAAATCGTAATAATAGTAAAGTAAGAGGTGTTTTAATAATGGTTGTCGTTTTCACAAGGGGATCGAAGTATGAAAAGGGTCGTGAAGGAAAAGGGATTGAGAGCGATGGATTTATATGTACGTGGAGATGAGAGAGAAGTGGTACCGCTGGAATAAAGCGATGAGAAAGTGTGTTGAAGCAAGCTGTATTTTTGTAGAGGAAGTATTTAAGAAACAGGCTGTGTAGTGACAGGCTGTATTGTTTCCGTGATCAATCCGAATTTGAGACGACTATGGTGTGAAGCCTTGTAAATTTATAGAACGATTCCAAGTGAAAACGACTCTAGTAAAATGTTAAAGTCTGGGTAGTAAACATCCAGTGATTTTTGATAAGATAATGAGCGGCCTCAAGGATTAACGAGCATTTTGGACACACGGTTGGGTTATATTGAATTTGTTCACTGGATAAGTCATTGATAAGATGGTTGGAATTGATGATAGGCGATCTGAGAATTTCGAATGCGGTGGTGATGATTATTATTTTGAAGGCATCCACTAAAAGGGTAAACATGTGTTGGGAATTTTCATTTGCTTCCCTAACACTTCAGTGCACAGGCTGAGATTGTGTTCGAGGTGGAGAATCGTTCGTCACGTCTATTTATTTATTTTTGAATTCACATATTATAATGAGGTAGACACTTACTGTATTTTTCGAGAGGTAGATATTTACTGTATTTCGACTTGCATTCCTTTGGTAATAGAGACGTTGGTTCCGTCGTGTGGTATTTTGTCTGACCAAATCTAGTGTGGAATATCAGAGTTTGTTTGAAATTGCTGTTCGCCTGATATGTTAAGGGAGACGTGGTACGACCCACTTTGACGCCCGACGATAGATTTAGGACGTCACGTGTTATTCTTAGAGTCACTGATGATGAGACGTCCTAGGTCACGCCCGACGATAGAATTTGGAAGGCATCATGTACATAATGATTAGGGTTAGGATGTACAGATTCCAAGTGAGCCCGACGATAGGTCTGGGATGGTAGCTGTACACACTCAAGCCTCAGTTTAGATATTTCTTTGTTTTGTTTCTTGAAGCGGCCTGGGGAAAGGTAGCATTTACAATACGATATGATTTTATGACGAGGGTCAATGCGGAGCTCTCCATTGAGATAACGGGACTGCTATCAGAGAAGTGAGGGCTGTTCAAGTGTTGGATATCGGCTCGACATAGATTAAATGTTTTTACTGTAATTCTTCGTGCGTGTTAAGCGTTAATGACTTCGAGATGTTAATTTATTTTTACGGACTTTATTGTTTTCTCGTTTTAACGTCCGTTCTCGTTTGATAGTGTGCATATTGACACTCAGTGTATTAGTGTGAGACTTGAGTTGCGAATGCGGTTTCGATTCGTCAGCCGGTATTTTATTTTATTTGCAATCTTGTCATACTTTCATTTTTATTCATAGTTAACGTAAGTAAGTAATCACTTTATAGTAGTGTGTTGGGACAGACAGTAAATAGAGAGATCTGTACTGGTAGCATTGTTTTCAAGGGAAAGAATTCCTTAAATTTGTAGTAAATTTTAGCGTGGACTGGTAAATTTATTAAGCATAACAAACCCATTTCTAACCTGAAAATCGGTTCAATAATAATATTTTCAAGTGACTTTCACTTTTTGATTAACTTCAGTGTTTGGCATTTCTTCTAAATGCATGATTAGTAATTGTTTTCCTGCATTTCGCAGTTTTGTTCCTTTAGAATGACTTAACGTAAGATCCTCCCGGATCATGTTGTTGTTGGTTCCTTCCGAACAGCTGTTTGGGGGTGATGCACAGTTAGCATCGGGATTATCTTATCACTTAAGGGTGTCATGAATGACAAATACATGGTGGAATTTTATTTCAATTGTGAATGATGCTGTTAACTTGTAGTGAACACCATGCTTTCCCATAATATTTCGCAACCTATCCAAAGCAACTGATAGTCAGTTTGGTTCGATTAAGGGTCCATTCGGCGGATGTTCCGTATCCGTGAAGGGTATTTGACTGGTGGATAACCTTAATTGAGAGGAAATCAGGCGTTCTACTTGTTGAAAGTCAGATTTTCCACGGATCGTGTGGATTAACTCTCAGTTCTTGTTTGGAATAATAGGTGCCCGGTTTTCAGGTCTTCCCTTTTTCAGTTTTTCAGTTTCGCTGTCCACTAACATATTAGCTTCTCCGAAGCAATTCTTCGGCATTGTAAGAAACAAATTGACGTTATGTAATGTGACTGTGTTTGGAACATTCAAAACCAATAATTTATATTTTTTTCGCAAGAATGCATATCAAATTAATTATGTTATCGTGCTAATTCAGTTTAATAAAAGTTAGTAAGCACATTTTTTGCTCCTCATTTCAAGTAGTTAGGCTTTCTTCTGAACCCCATCGTTTGGTTAAGATCGTGACCGAATTTATTCCCGCAACGACCCATGATTTAAGAGTTCTAAATTGTTCTACTGTAGCAGCCGTGGACGACCAACGATGGAATGGTAAGTTCAAGGGTTCAATATATTTATCTTTTATATGTTTCTAATATCATAATGGGACTTTTCACTGTTCTTAGTTGGAATTTTGCGAGCATTACTGTAAGTTTTTACAGATCAATCGGTTTGTTCTAGTCATAGGCTATTCCAGTTCTCATTCCTTGTTTAACTGCGACATTTGATAGACTTTAATCTCTTTGTTCCTTAAAGTATAACTTAATATTTGCCGCATTGTGTATTCCTTTACTTCTACCATTCAGATCGTGAACTTCGTAAGCGTTGTTTCCAAATGATCGATGTATAACAAATGGTCCATCGAATAAATGTACGAACTTTGCAAATACTTTCGTGGATACGTTCGAGATTGCTGGCTTCTTTACTAATAATAGATCGCCCTTCTTCAATTCAGGATGGAATTTCTTGTGTTGTATCCTCCTCAATCGCCTCTGGGATTGTTTATATAACCTCTCTCGAACTAGTTGGTTCAACTTATCTTGGTCTAAACTTGGTTCGGTAGGTAGCTGAATTATTTTATCCCATGGTCTCTCAGGTCTAATATTGTAGTGAATAACCTTTGGAATTTGGCCGCTGGATTCGTGGACAGTGTTATTAATGCTTTCTTCAATCTTCTCAAGTACATCTATCCACTTCCAGTGTTGCTTGGAACAGTATATCCGGCAAAATTTAGCTATTTCTTTCATATATCTTTCGACTGGGTTGGATGCTGGATGTCTTATTGAACATAGAACATGTTTAACTCCCATCTCTTCCATAGCCTCTTTAAATTGAAGTGATGTAAATTGAGTTCCTCGGTCGGACAACAATCTCTCGGGTTTTCCCATGTTAGGCAATATATGTTTTACTAGACGTCGTATTACTTGTTTCGAATTAGCACGCTGTATTGGTTGAAGTGATACGTACTTTGAGAAAACGTCCATAACTACCACGATGAATTTATTTCCTTTCTTAGCCGTAGGAAGCTTACCAAATATATCGATAGCATATAGCTCTCTGGCTTTGTGTGGTAATATGGCCCTTGGTTCATGCCTTATTAGACAATTACCTTGTTTAACTTTCTGGCAAATATCACAAGTTCTTACTACATTCCTTATAGTCCTTCTATTTCCTTTCCAAGTGAACTTTTCTAGGATGACTTGAGTCACTTTCTCCATACCGCCATGTCCTGTGATTCGATGTACGTGCCAAATCACTTCTCTATATAATATTGAAGGTAATACGATGCGTACTCTTTCTTGGTCTTTGCCTGTCTTAGCCATGAGCATACCCCGTTCGATGCTGTATACTCTTGATATTTTCGACCTTGCCTCAGGATCACAATCTCTATTTTCTAACTTGTCTATGATATTCTTCAACTTCTCATCCTGACGTTGCAACTGTACAATATTCCGTAACTTTTCTAGAATATCCTCGTCCTCTTGAACTAGCTCTATTTTATGGACTTCTTCCGTGTTGTCCGCGGGGTTTCGACTTAGAGCATCGGCTAGGATATTTTCCTTTCCACTACAGTATTCAATCTTGATCTGGAATTGTTGAGTAAACAACATCCATCTTGTTATCCTTTCGTTCGTCATTGCCGCTTTAAGTCCGAAAGTCAACGCTTTGTGATCCGATCTGACAGTTATCGGATATCCATAGATGGTCTTTTTCCACTGCTGTAAAGCATAAACTATCGCTAGTAGCTCTTGTTCTGTAGTAGTGTAATGAATTTTATGACTCCTCAACTTTCGACTGGTGAAGGCTAAATATACTCTTTTAGGAGGTGTCCCCTCTTCCTCTTGGTATAAACACGCGCCTATACCGACATTCGAGGCATCTGACTGGATAATAAATTCCTTTTCGTAATGAGGATAGCCCAACTTTATACTTCTGGTCAGCAAAGTTTTTAATTCTTGGAATGCCCTTTCTGCTTTTTCATCCCACTTCCATCTGTTATTTGTCTTTAACAGATCCTGTAGAGGTGCTGCTGTTTGAGTGTAACCTTTACAGTGGTTAGAAAAGAACTGGGCCATTCCGAGGAATTGTCGTACATGTTTAATGCGTTTTGGTCGAGGAAAGTCGCATATCGTCTGGATTTTTACTGGGTTTGGTCGTACCCCTGTTCCATCTATCATGTGACCGACAAATAATACTTCTTCCTGACAAAACTTGGACTTGGCTATGTTGATTTTGAATCCAGCTGTCCTTAGATTCTGAAATAACTTCTCCAGTTTATCGCAATGATCATCGAATGTCTTGGTTGCCAAGATGAGGTCGTCTACATAACAAGTTAGAAATTCTTTTACCTCTGGAGTTAAATTCCTATCCAGGGCTCTCACCAAAACAGCACAACTGTTTTTCAAACCGAAAGGCAACCGACAATAGCAATAAGTCTGACTGTCAAACATGAATCCCGTCAGCAGTCGAGACTTTTCTTCAAGGACAATATGATGGTAGGAAGACGTGAAGTCCATCGTTGAAAAATACCTCATGTCTCGGAATTTTTGTACTATATCCTTAATCTTCGGTACAGTATTATATTCAGGAATCAGTCGGGTATTTAAGGATCGTGCGTCTATGCAAATTCTGAGTTTCCCGTTGCTTTTCACTACTATTACTAACGGGTTCAAATATGGACTAGATGTTTTCATGATGATTCCATCATCCTCCATGCCTTTTATAATTTCCTTTACTTCTGAGAAATATTTTTCTGGTACCCCATATAATTTTCCTTTAAAAGGTGTCCAATCATTCACCAACAACTTGTACCTAAAATTGGGAATCTGTCCTGGCTTGTTCCTGAATAGATCTGAATATTCCTGCAAGATTCCGTGAAGTTTGGATTTTTCAACAGGTAAAATTTTGGCATTTGCAACTGCCTCTGAGATGTTTGGTATATTCTCTTCTTCCACTGTAATCATGACCTTCTCAATACTTTCTAGTATATTCTCACATGACATTGACATTTCATTCCCTTCTATCTGCGATTTCAGACTCCTTTCTGACTGTGAGTCCTCTCCTTCTTCCTCGATTTTTACACTATTAACTACACCAACGTCCTCATTGATCTTAATTCTTTCCTGTTTTTCTTCAGTATTCTCATCGCAAATAGGAGATCTTATCTCTTGTTTCTCCATGTCAATGGTCATTCCTGTGACTGTCATAAAATCTATTCCTAGTATGATGTTATACTTGATTCGGTTCATGACTACGAATGGGTGTTCAAAATTTCTGTTTCCTATATTAATCTCCAGATATGTTTGTACATTACATTCCACTGTCTTGTCAGGTACAATACCCCGTATCTTAATTTTTGACACTGGTATTGTTAGTAGTTTCATTCTTTTATTCATGTCTTGGAAAAGCTCTTTGGATAACACACTAATACTGGCTCCAGAATCCACGAGGCAATGTACTTTAAGCTCTCCTACTCTTGCTACTATAATAGGTAAATTATATCTCTTCTTCATATGATGCGGTGTTAAGTCCTTAACCAATTCTTCAGAATCAATTTCCCACGAATCTACTTGTGTTATAAAATAGCTGCTAATTTTGAAATTCTCTGCGTTTTTCACATTTTCAATTTCGCCTTCTAATCTGAAATCGGCGTTGTTTTTTTTTTGCTTGTTGGCTTTTCGCTCTCTCTCCTATACTCAAATTCCTTTGTGTTGGGATTGAGCGCCTGTTCTTCTTGTCTCCGTTTCTTAAATCTTTGTAGTTCAAGACTCTCGGCTCCTTCCACGTCAGTATTTACGTCTTGATCTCTTATAGCCTTTTCCCATTTAATTTTATCATTTCGGGCCTCATTCAGTTCCTGAATGTATCTTCGGTTGTAGCTTTCCTTTTCTTGGCTATCCCTAACGTTCCTTCTTTCATATTGGGGTCTCTCTCTGAAATTGTTTCTTCCTCTTCCTTCTCGATACTGGTTCCTCAGTCGCATATTGGGCTTGTATCTTCTATTTCCCATATATGTCCCTTGACCATAGGCTCCTCTCCTGCAATGACATTTTCCTTCCTCTTTTCTTCCATTTTCTGGATTACCCCATTGTCTTTTCCTGTTTATATTTCTACGTTCTTCCAGGGTATTTCTACTCGTGTCATCTTGCGTAAGTATGTTAACAGTTTCTTCACTGTATCCGTTCCTAGCGATCCTGTGAGGATGTGGTACCGTAGTCATGTCAATCTGTCTTAATGTTGTCTCCATTTGTACTGCGGTTACCGGGTTAGCAGTAGCTAATAATCGTTGAACGTCCAATGGAAATTGGCGTTGTATAGTCTTAATTGCTTCGAGTTCGCTGGGCGGTGAATCCAGGTCTTGAAAACGGTGAAATTGGTGGGCAAAGAAATCGCTGAATCCTGTTTGACCATTTGAAGCATATTTACGGGAATAGAGTTCTAAACGTAGGTTGTGCTGAATGTCTGGACTCCAGAAGCGCTGCAAGAATGCTGTTTTAAAATCGCTGTACTCATGAAAAGTGTATTTGAAAGCTTGGAACCACAAACTAGGATTTGCGTCCAAGTGTTTTTCTACTATTTTCAGTTTCTTCTCCTCTGGGATGCCATGCTCTCTGAAATAATCATCCATTTTCCGAAGAAATCGTTTTGGTGACATACTCGTGGTGTTATTAAAATGTTTAGGCCTATCGTCGAATGTCTTAATTACGTTTATTATAGTGGAGCCCCCACTACTTCCATTCTCTGTATTCCTTTCCACAATACTGTGATTCGAACGTGTAACCGGTATAGATGTATTTTCTCTCTCATTCATCTGAAATTCCACGTTCTTTCGACATTCGTCGTTGGATATCGTAACGGTCCTTCCATGTTCTTCATCTCGGATCTCTCGTATTTGAGCTTGTATCAGCCGAAGTCCTTCCTCAGATTTACTCATTCTCTGATTTAATTCTTCTTTGTTGTGCTCGATCTCGTCCCTTATTTCCATTATTTTATTTCCGATCTGATCTGCAGCTTGTTCGTATTTCTTTTCCAAATCAGCATTCGTTGTCTGTATTTCGCTGCTTAATTCCCCAATCTTCTCCTCGCATTGCTTCCATTTCTCTTGGGAATCTATATGCAATTTCTCCATATTGTCTGTCAGGTTCTTTATTTCATTCTCCTTTAGAGATTGTAAATAGTTATTGTTCCCTATCATCTCTTTCTTGATGTCATTTATTTCATCTTGTATTTTCTGGTTTTTCTCTTCTACTTTTCCGCTAACCTCTGCTTTCCATTCCTCCATGTGGCTCTTGATCTTGCCCACTTCTGATCCTATTTTCAAGATCTCTTCTTTCATCTCCGTCATTATTATTTCACGTCTTTCTTTTTGTTCTCGATGACCTTTCTTCATCTCCTCCTTCATCTCCTGCTTCATCTCCTCCATCATTTGCTTCTGTTTCTCTTCTTGTGTACTAATGATTTCTTCCTTCATTCGCTTTATCTCTTCCATCATTTGCTTCTGTTTTTCTTCCTGTTCTTCCTTCTGTTTCCTCTCCTTCTCTTCTTGTTCCTCCTTCTGTTTCCTCTCTTTCTCTTCTTGTTCCTCCTTCTGTTTCCTACTCATTCCTTCCATCATTTCCCTTAATCTTTCCTCTTGCTTTCTCATTTCTTCTTGCCTTTCTCTCTTAGTTTCTTCCATCATTCCCTGTTGTTTTTCCATCATTCCTCTTAAGATTTCGAACATTCCCTGTTGTTCTTCTTTCTGTTCTTTCCAATATTTCTCCTGCTCATTCTGGTATTTTTCATGTTTCTCCTCCTGTACCTTCTGGTACTCTTCAAATTGTGCTTTTAATTGGCTTAACGTTGACATCTTTACTTTTACGTATTGTTTCGGAATTCTGTATTATTTCAGGTAATACTCTAATTCTGCCCTAACTTCTTTATAGTTCGATATTCGCAAATATTCTTATTCTCAACTCACTCAACTGTACTGATACAATACTTAAATATAGGCTTAACTACTCTGACTAGGCTTTGCTTACGAGGTTGACCCAATTACTCCATGAAATATGAAACATTTACCCTAATGACTAAGATTCCAAACCTTAATTCTGGCATAAATAAAAAAAATTCAAATAACTTAATGTCTTACCATCTACTTCCTATATCTAAGTTATTTCATAACAAATCATAACTAACATATTAATATCATTTCTTAAATTCACTTCCAATTATTTATATTTATAATTTTAAAGTCTTCATATTCTACCTCAGCTTCCTCTAGACAGAAATTCAACTATTTCCAGCCATCCTGAAATATTTTCTTCATCTCATCCATCCGTTTCTCTTCTTTCTTCTCTCTGATTATTATTATTATTGGGCATCTACTCGACTTCACAGTCCATTGTCCTCCTGTGCTTTCTTCGATCCCAATATAAAAATTTATCTGGTCAAACGACAACTTCTGTTACCAGATATACCTAAGTTTTGCACGATACCTCCATCTTCACTCCATCATGTGGTCCATACCTTCAAAATCCTCTGTCACATGTTTGCGTAATTCTACAAGACTCAACAACTCCATTTCTCGACCTTAATACCTTTCTCTTCATTATGAATATGACGTAGCATCACATGTACATGGTCTGATGACCACCATTTCTCTCCCACGGTGTTTTTCTCTTGAATTGCTCCACTGTTGTGGGCGACAATTTACTACATGTTTTGGCAATCCTTTGCTCCCACGGCGTCTTTCTCTTGAATTGCCCCGCAGTTGGGCAGCCAATTAACTACATGTTTTGGCGACCCTTTACTGCCACGGTGTCTTTCTCTATTTGCCACACGTATGGGCGACAATTAACTACATGCACCGCTCCCGCGTCCAGGTGGGATGCACGAGTTTCCAGACTAGCTCTTAATAATAATTTCATCTGCCAAATGTTACTGGGTTGTGAGTTCCGAGTGAGAAAGAACACCAATGGCTTACGGTAGATCCCAACCTACGTAGATGAACGTCTTCAACACGCTATCGGTCGGTTACCGTATTTGTATGATACCGCATTTTATCGTATAAATCAGATTACCATAGCTTGTCAAGGATTTCGTACATGTCATCGTCATAATCGCAATCAGAAATATTCATGGTAAGCTTATATCTAATACTTATTCTAAGTAGACATTGAAAGAGTTTAAATGTTTCTACTACTCAGCTTTATTCATAAATTGGTCTAAGAATGAGTTGAAGTTAGAATTAAAATGTCTTGAAAATTATTCACACTGTAGTTGGTTTCCTACGCAATCAGTCTCTAAATGATGTACTCATGTTGCATCGGAGAGACTAGGTTTAGGAAAACCTCTAATAAATAATGAACTCAGGCCTCCTTCATCTGAATTCTAGTCTTGGCCTATCGAAGAATTATATCCTAACTAAATAGTATCCAAGAGAATTAAAAGAAAAAGAAAATAAATAAATTATATAATCAAGTAGAATTATTCTATACAATTGTAAAAATTGGATGCATCCTTAAGGTTTAAATAAAACAAACTATACTTCCTACTATATACAATGTCCAAGTTAGGTTTGAATTGAAAATGTGAAAAAAATGCAAAGAAGGTGGCCAATAATTAATCAATTAATTAATTAATTAGTTAATTAAGATCTGGAATCTTTCCATATTAAAATAAATTGCTTCTCAAAATTACCAAAATCCAATCGTGTGAACCTACATTCACATATAATTAAAGAAATGTATATCACTCGGCAGAACACTTCACATTAATGTCCGCACAGTAGAAAAATCGTGTAGGAAAATTAATGTCAGTTCATTAGGGAATTTTTCTAGTTAAGGCTTCAAATTTTCTTTCATGTTTCATATTTCGTTTTTCAGTAACCTCCACGTAAGCAAATCTAAGTCCACCTTAAGTCGTAAGCAATTCTCAAATTAATTTCATTGTAAGATTCATGTGACTAAAATTATTCAATTAATATTTTAATTCATGGTTGAAATTCAATTAAAGTGCGTATATGACTTAATAAAGCATTACCAAGTGTATATAATTAATCTTCCAATGAATAATACCATAGGTAGGAAAAATTGACACATAGGAAGACTCTAACTTCATCTAAAATCCACATATGAAAGACTAAGTTACCAGTGATAGGTTAAGTTGCTCCCATAAAATCACAAGTTAAATTGCCGTCTGTGGGAATGCATGAAAACAATCGTAGGTATGTCAGTGAAGGCCTAAATATTGACGTAGGTGGCCTCTCGGCTCTTCTGATGATCCTACTTACTCAATTAATTCTATTTTGATGGCATTAAGATCGTATCCTAATCTGTATAATATATATATTAGGGAATCAAATAGCAATCGAAAACAGTGTGCTTCAATACCTATACCTTAGCATGTGCAACTTTCACATACTACCAACTCTCGAAGAATACTATGACCATCTTCCTAAATATCAATAACTATCACCATCAAAATATACTATCAACTCATATACTTATTATATTCACCATTTAACATTTCAATTCTCACGTAGCATTCACAAATAAAGCACTTGTTTCATCAAAATGCGCCACATATGTGCCATAACCTACACATATATAAATCATTATCATTACTGTCATAGTATCAAAGATCAGCACATCGTAACCTTAAAATTGTGCCACTATATTTTAACGTAACACTCCCTAAATACGATCTTTACGCATATTATTTGTTAAAGCCATCACGCACATAAATATTAACTTCCTCTTAATATTCTAACACTTCACTGACAGCGAATTATGTAAACTATCAATCACTTCTCCACTATTATATTGACAAACTTACGAACGGCATTCACTGGTATTTTAACGCCTATGTCTGGGATTTACGGTATCTTCAGATGAATACCTATCTCCTTATAAATACACTCGTATATTAACTACGCACACACAAAATATTATGACCAAAAGAATAAGGTTTTCTACTTACGACACGACTCAAGTGGGGACTTAACTTTGCTTATCGGAGACTGACTTCCATCTCGCTGTTGATCGTCATGGGATGGTAGGCCTCGCTCCATGGTTCGGCTTAAGTAATCGGGTACATCTTGTCATCACAGCTGATTACTTCCCTCCTGGATCATCCATCTCGTGAAGCGTCACCATAGCCAGAGTAGTCTTTGCCTCAGCTTCTTAGAACATCATGACGGTCTTCATTGCGTCAAGGACAGAAAAACATAAGGCATTAGTTGATTTACACATGCTGAAAAACTGCTCAGTAGTGCTAATGCGATAATATATTTGTTTTCTGGTACGTCTAATTTGTTTATATGAACTCTAAATATCGTCTTATCTCCGCTGCCTTGCTCGCCGAATCGATGTGAGATTTACGTGCTTTTAGAATTGCACTCTACTTTTCCTTTAATTCAGCTCTCTTAACTTCTTGCAGTATCGGGCAAAGAAAATGTTCCGAGCCCAACCGTGACGTAGTACAAGTCCAACTTGACGTTTCTTAACAGCTGGTCTTTAATCTTGCGTATACGTCAATCACAGCTGATGTTTAGCAGGTTATCGTAGATTTGATCTTATCTTCAATAACTGATCAAATAATCCGATAAGTATTGGTTTCTTTATGCGATGCCGTCTTACTTCGATGCCGTGCTGAATTGAGATTTTTTTCCAAAAAAAGACTTTTTTTTTCAATAATCGATTTAAATAATCCGCTCTTGTCATTCTTTCGCACTGCCTTCTAAAAGTAGTTCTTTCCGTGATTGCCGGTTGAACTTATTGCCTCTTCGGCTCGTACCGCTACTAATTGCTTTATCTTAATTCTTTAATGGCTGGAGCGCCATTTTTGTTCCAAATACGGCAACTATAGAAAGGTGAAATGGCACAGTACCATCCTTCTTGCTGACGGCTGCGCTTTGCTGATTTTGAACCCAGTTTTAAGAACTCATCCAAAATATCGTTTCTTTTACTGATGACTGTACATAGCGTGGTATAAGCAATGCCTAAGTCTGAAGCGATTTCAGTTTTCGTTTTGTGCGGATAAGCGTCCAGTTCTCGTATAACGTTTCCCTTTTCTGTTCTCCATGGCTAATCAAAAGCAACTACTGTTCAACAGTAAACACCAAATACCGGTATCGTGGACATTTTATTCTCCGTTGTTCCCACGAAAGAAATTCTCATATTCAAACAAAATTTACTGTATTTTCTTTTCTTTACGCACCGAAACCGCCCATTTTGCTTACAATGTAGGTACCTTAATCTTTGGCGGCGTGTTAAAAACGACGAAGGTAGAGGAGGAGCGAAGGGGGCTCGTCTTTGTTAAGCCGCCAGTAAGTAAGAGTCAACAATGTCACTCGGCGAAACTCTCTGTTCTGTTTCAGCACCGAAATCCGATCGCTCTATTTCCGCCTACGCCGACAAAGAGGGAACTTCTTAAATACAGTAGTTTTTTTTAAAAAAACACATTCTCATTACAATTACGCAAAACTCAGTTATATTTCACTGGCACTTAATACGTATAACAGCGAATTACGTATAAACGGGTTACGTATAAATAAGATTTAATTAACACGCTTTTAAATTATATTTTGCCGGGACCTAAAGGAAATTACGTACAAATACGAATTACGTAGAACAGAGTTACGTATAAAGCAGGTTTAACTGTATAGCCACCCATTCAGTCACTATTTTTTCTAGTCCAATTGCACTCTCTTTTTCCAGTAGTCTCCCACGATCTACCACATCATATGCCTTAGATAGGTCAATCGCAATACAGTTCATTTGACCTTCTGAATCCAGGATATTTGCTACATCTTGCTGGAATCCTACAAGTTGAGCTTCAGTGAAATAACCTTTCCTAAACCCAAACTGCCTTCTGTCAAACCAGTTATTAATTTCGCAAACATGTACAATATAATCAGAAAGAATGTTTTCTCAAAGCTTACATGCAATGCATGTCAGATTGACTGGCCTGTAACACTCAGCTTTAGGTCTATCACCCTTTCGTTTATACGCAGGGGCCACTAGAGCAACTCTCTATTCATTTGGTTTAGCTTCTTCATGCAAACAATAATCAAATAAGTACTTCTGATACGGTACTACATCCCAACTTAATGCCTTTAGTATATCCCCCAAAACCTTATCAATTCCAGCTGCTTTTGTAGTTTTCAACTTTTAAATCTTATTGTAAATGTCATTGTTATCATAGGTAAATTTTAATACTTCCTTAGAATTAGTCACCTCCTCTATCTGGACATTATCCTTGTAACCAACAATCTTTACATACTGCTGATTCAGTACTTCTGCCTATTGAAGATCCTCGTATAAACACTCCCTTTTACCGGGCGAGTTGGCCGTGCGCGTAGAGGCGTGCGGCTGTGAGCTTGCATCCGGGAGATCGTGGGTTCGAATCCCACTGTCGGCAGCCCTGAAGATGGTTTTCCGTGGTTTCCCATTTTCACACCAGGCAAATGCTGGGGCTGTACCTTAATTAAGGCCACGGCCGCTTCCTTCCAACTCCTAGGCCCTTCCTATCCCATCGTCGCCATAAGACCTATCTGTGTCGGTGCGACGTAAAGCCCGTAGCAAAAAAAAACTCCCTTTGTTCATTAATGATTCCTAGAATGTCCGTCTTGGAACCTGTTTCTGCATTAAAGTACATATACATACTTTTCCATTTTTCACCAACAATTATGCTTGCCATCACGTTATCCTTATCTTTGCTATATTCACTTTCCTAGTAATTCCCTTCAATTTCTCCGTACTTCCACAGCCATTTATAACTCTGTTTCTTTCCAACCTGCACCTCCTAATTAGTCTCTTTACCTCTCTGTTATAATATACCGGATCTTTACCATTCCTTGCCACCTTTAAAGGTACATACATATTTTCACACTCCTCAGCAATTCCTTTAAACCCATCCCAGAGTATGTTTACATTTTTATTTACCCTTTTCCTCCGATCATAGTTACTTTTTAAAAACTCCCTCATGCCTGTTTTATCAGCCATGTGGTACAGCTTAATAGTCCTAATTTTAATACCTTCCTTTCTGTCACATTTAGTTTTAACTATGACAAAGCAGCTTCTTGATCACGAATACCATCTACAGTATTACTTCGGTTTGTCTATTGAGCTTATCTGGTTTTACCAGCACCACATCCAGTATAATTATTCTTCCCTCTAGTTGGTTCCATCACTTTCTGAATCAGCTGCCCTTCCCGCATTAACTTATTTGTCACTTGTTGTTCATGCTTCCTGTAGTTCGCATTACCTTCCCAATTGACATTTGGTAAATTGAGATCACCTGCTACTATCACACTCCTTTCCATATCGTGTCCAACGTAGCTGATTATCTTATCAAATAATTCTGAATCAGCATCAGCGCTACCCTTTCCTGGACTGTACACTCGAAAGACACCAAGTTGCCTATTATCTTTAGAGATGAACTTTACACCTAGAATTTCGTGTTTGACATCTTTAACTTTTTCTTAGATTACACATTCTTCTTTCTCCAGAATGAAGACTCCCCCTCCTACTATTCCTATCACCGGGCGAGTTGGCCGTGCGCGTAGAGGCGCGCGGCTGTGAGCTTGCATCCGGGAGATAGTAGGTTCGAATCCCACTATCGGCAGCCCTGAAAATGGTTTTCCGTGGTTTCCCATTTTCACACCAGGCAAATGCTGGGGCTGTACCTTAATTAAGACCACGGTCGCTTTCTTCCAACTCCTAAGCCTTTCCTATACCATCGTCGCCATAAGACCTATCTGTGTCGGTGCGACGTAAAGCCCCTAGCAATAAAAAAATACTATTCCTATCCTATCTCTAAGATACACACTCCAGTTCTGTGAGAATATTTCTGCATCCATCATATCATTTCTCAGCCATGATTCAACTCCTATTGCAATATCTGGTAAGTATATATCTATTAAATTACTCAATCCGATTCCTTTCTTTATATTACTTTTTCAGTTGAACACTTACATTTTTATGTCATCCCTACTTGACTTCCATTTCCCTGTACTCTTATCACCGCTCCCTAGACCACCCGTTTCCCAGAATGTACCTGTCTGTAACCCTTCTAAACAAATTTCCTAACTTATATGTACCACTGCGGTTTAAGTGAAGGCCATCTGAGTGCAGATCCCTATCTCCTACTCACCCACTAGGATCTAGAAATCTCACTCCCAGTTTCCCCACATACCCACTCCATAGTTTCATTTAAATCCCCAATCACGTTCCAGTCAGTATCCCTCTTACATAGTGCTCCACTGATAACAATCTCCGGTAAATCAGACTGTCGAGCGATTAAGAACGTGTCTACTGTTTGGTTTTGTTAAATGTACGTAGGTGTCTTAATAGGCCTGGAACTTGTAATTTTGGAGGATAGCCTCCTAGGAAGTAACTGTGTAGAACAAGGACGTTCGTCCTACTGGTGTAAAATTTGGGGCTCAGTCTCCTTGAATATGTGTCCGACTCGTTGGCTGAATGGTCAGCATACTGGCCTTCGGTTCATAGGGTCCTGGGTTCGATTAATTCTGATTAATTCTTCTGGCTCAAGGACAGGGTGTTTGTGTCCGTCCCAACACTCTCCTGTTCATATTCACACAACACACTACACTACCAACCACCGCATAAACACGCAATAGTGATTACATCCCTCCATATAGAGTTGGTGGCAGGAAGGGCATCTGGCCGTAAAACAGGGCCAAATCCACATGTGCAACCCAGTTCACACCCGCGACCCCAGACGTCTGGGAATAGCGGTAGGAAATGAAGAGTATGTATTGAAGCGAACAATGGTGCTCTTGTTAAATTGGTGACCAGGGAGCTTCAAGCTCATGTTCTTAAATTGTTGTTGATTTTTCTAATATTGTTACCCAAGCTCACGAGCTAGACCTTGTACCTGATTAATTGTTATTTGCTTAGCAAAGTGTAATCTTTAAAATTTGAAAAGCAACAAAAGATCAAAGGAAGAAATATCACAAATTTTTGAAGTTTTAAATTTAATTTCCATCTGTTCTATATCCATCCATTCATTCCCGCACCTTCTTTCATCTCTGCGTTCCACAGAATCCCCGGAATAATAATAACAATAGAGAATCAGTGGGTAGGGCCCGACATCCCACTCTGATGAATGTAGTGACAGGCCTAAGACGAGACGCTGGTTTTATAGAACAAAAGCCTTGCATCTTGATATATTCAATGGCATATTTTCTTGTACTAATGTAACGAAAAGAAAACTATCAGACATAATGTACTCAGATTCATATAATTAGCATTAAAAATGCATATTTTTGGTTCCGTTCCACCTATATATACAAATATGTTTCTTCAGTTAGTAATCGTGCAGTATAGAGCACATGAAAAACCTGCTTAATTATTGTTTTCGTACACACTGTCTTCTTCTTTATCTGTTTACCCTCCAGGGTCGGTTTTTGCCCTCGGACTCAGCGAGGGATCCCAGCTCTACCGCCTCAAGGGCAGTTTCCTGGAGCTTCCGACTCTGGGTCGGGGGATACAACTGGGGAGGATGACCAGTACCTCGCCCAGGTGGCCTCACCTGCTATGCTGAACAGGGGCCTGGCGGGGGATGGGAAGATTGGAATAGATAGACAAGGAAGAGGGAAGGAAGCGGCCTTGGCCTTAAGTTAGGTACCATCCAGGCATTACCCTGGAAGAGAAGTGGGAAACGACGGAAAACCACTTCCAGGATGGCTGAGGTGGGAATCGAAACCACGTCTACTCAGTTGACCTCCCGAGGCTGAGTGGACCCCGTTCCAGCCCTCGTACCACTTTTCAAATTTCGTGGCAGAGCCGGGAATCGAACCCGGGCCTCCGGGGGAGGCAGCTAATCACACTAACCACTACACCACAGAGGCGGACTCGTACACATTGTATGGGTGGAAATGGAGATTGACAGAAATGCCTCATAGTCAGAATTATCTTAATTCATGAACCCCAAATGGACATGGTTGACGGACATCTTAAGTGCAGTCAGTATCCAGTACTCGGCAGATAATGAGTGTGAACCCCACTGTCAGCAGCTCTGAAGTTGGTTTTCCGTGGTTTCCCACTTTCACGCCAGGCAAATGCAGTATCTTAATTAAGGCCACGGCCGCTTCCTTCCCACTCCTAGTCCTCTTCTGTCCCATCGTCGCTGTAACACCTACCTGTGTCTACTCTTGGAATGATTTTCTGCGGTCTTTTCATATCATCTCGAGAACAATGGTGAGATGATTCCTTAATCAAGGCAATGACCATACTCTTTCCACCCTTGCCTGCAAATAAATACCAGAAACCCTGATGGACGAATACCACAGTAACACAAATGCCAGAAATACATTACGTGTATAATAAGTACACCGGCCTATTTGCCACGATTCACCAAGATTCTAAAATAAAACAATGGCAATGTCTAATTCTCAACTAAAAAAGGTACTTTAGTAAAATGAATGTGTCCAGCCATCACCGAAAGCTAAACAATGTCCAATCACGGCAAGCCCAGGAGAATTGGAAGTCAAAGAAACTCTTAACGCGGAAGTACATGGGGTAGAGTGGGTAGGGTCAGCTGGGGTAATTCTGACCAAGGGGTATTTCTGTCGATCGAATCTAAAATCTCACCTGGCGAACTGAGCACGCCTTAAACACCTCGGATAAACAGCTCCCAATTTGTAAATAAACGAAAATAATTTGTTGTAATGTGAATAATATAGAAGAAGTTACATATCAACGTATCCGAGACGAGGATAAAGAGACGTTATGAAAAATTTCGTATTATAGGTAACAAAATGCGCCGCTCTAGACAAAGAGGCTTTTATGGAAGCGATATATCCATAACCTCAGGCGTTAATGAAAGCCGACAGCAAAATGTACACGAAAAAAGTGAGAGCACTTGGGTGAGTTGAAGCCCTAATTAAAAACTGAGTGCTACTTTGCATTATGGAATTGAGATGTTACTTCTGAATAGCGAGTATTTAGAGCAGTAAATCCACATACTACAGCACCACTGTGATTGCCGTTTGCTCTGCTGAATTGAACTCAACTTAACGATTGCAGCAATGGCCAGAACTAGTGTAACGTTCAAAGATGTCAACTCGTGCGTTACAAAATCATAAATCTCTCTTCAGTTAGCCTGAGCGTTGATTAATGTGCTATAGGATCAGTCATTACGAAGAAAAGTCTTCATAAATGTTGGTTCATGTCTCCTCTGTCTCCATTTAAACACGCGCGATTACTTTTTCATTAAACGTTTAAATACCTGCTTGTCTCTAATGATCCCTCACTCCACAAATGGAAATACAGACACTTCATCTGGGCCCTTAAAGTGTGAAGTATATCTTTGGGTATCTTCAGTTGAGAAGAATTCATGATATTTTCTAGCTCGAAAACTACAAGTGCTACATGAATACAATATTGCGTGGTTAATATAAATGCATTACTATCAATGAAATAATATTCAGGCTATTAGAAATACTAATTTTTATCAAATTCATATGTTAATTCTTTTATCTAATAGGAGTTTGTATAATAAATGAATTCATTGAATATTTACATGACTCTCTTCCTGACGTTTTATCAAACTTCCAATTTCTCTTTACTTTAAATGATTTAAATGATTGCCATTACCTAACTTAAATAATCCTAATTATTTGTTTCATTTTATTTTGTTGTTTACCACGATGTTTTAAATTTAACTGTAATTATTTTAATTTTTAATATTAATTTAGTTTGTTAATTATTTAACTTCGGTTTAAATTCTATTATTTTAATTTTAATGAACGAGGCCACAATATTTTTAATTAAGACCTCACTCTAGAATGGCTAAGATATTTCTTTAGATTCTTTAAACTTTACTTTACATTTCAGTTCTTTTATATTTTTCTTTGTAATTTTGGTTTTCTAAAAATTTTTCAAAAGTTAAGTCAATTCTGTCAAAGAATAGAGCCTAGAGGATGTTGTATATGGCAGTGAGAGTCCTAAAATATTCGCCTCAAATAACACAAACAGTCAAACGTATCTAAAATCATATTTCACGCTGGAGCTGAACCTTAGTCGAGTCCACGGTCACTTCCTTTCCACCCCTAGCTTCTTCCTATTCCATCGTCGTTATAAGAACTATCTATATCGGTGCGACGTAAAGCAAGTTGTAAAATACTTTTAATAATCTTACCAAGCCTGCCATAATCGAATTTACAGTACTTTGCCAAAGTATCGATATTTGCAGTGTGCATGTTTACAAAAGTTTTCAAATATTTGTAGACAATTACGTCAAGCATAGTCAAATAGAAGTTCCTTTTATACCGTGAGAGAACTACGGAATGCTTCCTGCACGACGACAAATTTTAAGACACGTATTTCATAAAGGTGAATGCTACTTATCCACTATCCTCAAACCAAGCATACTTTCGAGACAGACATTATGAATCTACAATGTGTGATGTGATGTGCAGTCTACATCTATACTAAGATTATGATGGAGACAAATCAAGGAAAAGTCCATAATATTAATTTTAATATTTTTGGTTGTACGTCCTACTCACTACTTCTACGGTTTTCAAAGACGCCGATGTACCAGAATTTAGTCCTGCGGGAGTGTGATTTTACGTATGAGTAAATCTACGGACACGAGGCTGACGTTTTGGCCAACTTAAAATACCACCGAACTGAGCTGGGATCGAAACTAAGACCAGCCTTCTACCATCTAAGCCACTCAACCTGGAAGTGTATATAAAACCCTAATACACAGATAACTCGTCAATTCTCGTCGAACTATCGGCAGCCCTGAAAATGGTTTTCCGTGGTTTCCAATTTTCACACCAGGCAAATGCTGGGGCTGTACCTTAATTAAGGCCACGGCCGCTTCCTTCCAACTCCTAGGCCTTTCCTATCCCATCGTCGCCATAAGACCTATCTGTGTTGGTGCGACGTAAAGTCCCTAGCAAAAAAAAAAAAAAATTCTCGTCGAGAATATTCAACATTCTCTCAAGGCGAGGCAATCATTGAACCGAGAGTAAAGATGGTCGGAAGGGAGGGGAACAAAACCATTAGCCTCAAACTTGAAGACAAAAGAATCGACCAACTCATCACTTTAGTGGTGCCTCTTGTAGACACACTTAGGCTTCTACTTGAAGAGATTAATAAAATGGTAAGATCTAAGGGCTGATCTACCGTTGTGAACTCAAGTGAAGTGCCTAAAGTTGTAAAATAGATATTGTCACCTTATTTTGCGTAAGCTCGGACTCATTACGGGTACAAACATTTCCACGGACACCATAAAAAGCACAGCTCAAGTTTGGTGTGTTTGGCTCCTGAAGGCCAAAATTCCGGCATTTTGGCGTCTCTGAAAACTCGTACAAGTTGGCAATTGGACGTAAATCCAAAATGATTATTAATATTAATTTTACTTCTCCCTTTTTTTCAATTTTCTTACGTCGTATCGACACAGATAGGTCTTATGGCGACAATGGGGCAGGAAAGCGCTAGGAGTGGGAAGGAAGCGACTGTGGCCTTAGTTAAAATACAGTCTGGTGTGAAAATAGGAAACCACGGTAAACCATCTTCAGGGCTGCCGACAGTGGGTTTCGAATGCAAGCTAACAGCTCCGCGACCCTAACCGCACGGCTAACTCGTTCGATATATTATTATTATTATTATTATTATTATTATTATTATTATTATTATTATTATTATTATTCCTTTCATACTTACACATACTTTCTTTCGTTCTTTCTTTCTTAATCTGTTTACCCTCCAGAGTTGGTTTTTCCCTCGGAATCAGCGAGGCATCCCACCTCTACTGCCTCAAGGGCAGTGTCCTAGAGCGTAAGACTTTGGGTCGGTGGATACAACTGTGGAGGAGAACCAGTGCATTGCCCAGGTGGCTTCACCTGCTATGCTAAACAGGGGCCGTGCGGAGGATGGAGAAGAATGGAACGGACAGGCAAGGAAGAGGGAAGGAAGCGGCCGTGGCCTGAAGTTAGGTACCATACCGGCATTGTCCTGGAGGAGAAGTGGGAAACCACGGAAAACAACTTCCACGACGACTGAGGTGGGAATTGAGACCACCTCTGCTCAGTAGACCTCCAGAGAATGAGTGGACCCACTCTTCAAATTTCATGGCAGAGCGGGGAATCAAACCCGGGCCTCCGGGGGTGGCAGCTAGTCACGCTAATCACTACGCCACAGAGGCGGACACACACACACAATACACTAATCAAATACACGAAGATGATAACTAAATACTCCCTAAAAGAATCAAAAACAAAGCCAGCGATGAAAGAAGCAAGCAAGCAAGATTTTAGTTTTAAATGATAGCACGTGGAATCCGAGCCACAGACATGAATTTCATAACAAATATCCCACACGTAGTGGCCGGGATACGATATGTGGCAGTCTCAGTGTGAAGCTAGTGAAGATAGCACGCTAATCACGGCCCCAACGAGACGAAAAGTAAACTTATTTTGGTTGTTTCATAACGACTGAGACCCAAAACTGTAAATTGAGGTGGCAACTGCAAGACTTACAAAGTACTGCCGGACAATATCTTCAAAATTTCACTGTGTATGAAAAAGAGAATCGCTGCGGAAATAAAAATGAAATGGCTGAAAACTATAAGCTCTAGAGATGTTTCCTACTCAAAATCTCCTGTGTTAAATAGGTTAATGATTAAAAAAGGATAACTAGTTAAAATGCCTTTGCTGGCAGGACGTAGTGTTTATAGTGCACTATGTCTTCTGGTATGGGCTAGAGCAATATTGTTACTTTCATTGATCTGTCTCAGCTTTATTCTTGGCTTTGACAAAATGAAAGTGACTGAGGTATGAGTGATGCTAGTAATGCCATTCCTTATGCAGCCAGTCCCTGCTATGAATGGTGTGAAAATGTTGCTCATAGAGTCAGTTGGTGCATGCATTTCAGTGGGCTTGGCAGACTGATATGTAATAGCAACTTCTGGTTCGGTGAGGAAAGCAACGGGAAACTACCTCACTCCTCATTTCCCTAGTACGCCTCTTCAGTGATGCCTAGGCCATTTATGACAGCTGATGGCCGAGCTGTTGAGGATCCAACCAGCCTTCGGGCTGAGGACTAAACATACATACACAACTAGTTAAAATAATTTGAGAGGAAAAGTTAAAGGCAGAAATATTAGTAATTTCGCGAATATTCCAAGCGGTTACATATATAGATGTTCCTCCATTTCTAATACTGAGGAGGAGTTTAGAGGATAGGAACTTCTCTGCCCCAATAATATAGTGTGTAAGACTAATTTTCTCTCCTGCTGAACTACTGTTTATTTTGGTCGGTGGCTAGACGGAGATTTCAAAACATCCGTAGGACGATTTTTTTCCTATTTGTTTACGTCGCACCGACACAGCCAAATTTTATGGTGACGATGGAATAGGACAGGGCTAGGACTGTGATGAAAGCGACCATGACCTTAAGGTACAACCCCAGCATTTGACTGATGAAAAAATAGAAACCATCTGCCGACAGTGGGGTTCTAACACACTATCTCCCGAATGCAAACCCACAGCTAGGTTACCCAAACCCAGCGGTCAGCTCGCTCGGTCCCATAGAATGATGATGTATTCATAAGTTATTTCAACTCGAAGATGAGGGAACATCCAGTACCTACAATCTACTCTTGTGGACAACAGTTTAATTTTATATCCTTTGAACAAATTTGATCTCTTCTCGCAATACTACATAACCACCGGGTGTAGATAGCACTACCCTCTTTTTCATATTCAATATCTGTAACACGCTGATATTATAAACCTGTTAGCAGTCCTATAGAACCACAATCCTGACAGTACTTCCATTATGGAGAGATGCTTTGACATTAATTGCCTCCAAAAAATCCGAGTTCAATTAATTTTCGGTGTATACGAACATTATACCGTGAAATTGAACTGTTACATCAGCTACATCAGAAACAGGGGATTTTTCAATATATACCAACGAAATAACAATCATCCATAAAAATGTAGTTTGATATTAAACAATTTCCTTCATACGCTTGTTGTTTTCTTGCGAGAAAAATGGAAAATTAACACTCAGTCTTCTACCAACGCTAGCCTTCAAAGGTTCGATGAGACTAACGAGGTTTTTCTACTATTTTACCGAGAGAGCTCTTCATGCATTTGCTCTATCCACAAATAAGGAAAGGAAGCTTGCAGAAATGTTAAACTCAAGCATGTAACTTTTCATTTCAGAAATATCAACCGAGCGAGTTGGCTGTGCAGTTAGGGGAGCGCAGCTGTGAGTTTGCATTCGGAAGATAATGGGTTAGAACCCCATTGTCAGCAGCTCTGAAGATGGTTTTCCATGGTTTCCCATTTTTCCTATTTTATACCTTAACTAGCTTCTCAGAAAGACTGACTGACCGTGGTTTTCCTAAGTGAAGTCAACATAGACTACTACAAAAACATCAGTAGGAATGTATTGATTAAAAGCAGTGTTGTCACATAAAATATTTGATCAAATTAAAAACCTCATTTTCTCACTTTTAACTAACAGTACCACGGTGCTGATGTAACAGTCCAAGAGTTTCAGAGAAGGAATGACCAGGATGAACCAGTATGTTACGTACCAGTAGTATCAGAAATTGTATGAATCAGAGGAATGACACACTAAAGAAGAAAGTTATCTAACTCCCCAGCTACTTCCCGCCGTTACACTCGGTACGCCCGGGCGAATTGGCCGCGTGGTTGCATCTGGGAAATAGTGGATCCGAACCACACTTTCGGCAGCCGTGAAGATGGTATTCCTTGGTTTCCCATTTTCACACCAGGCAAATGCTGTTATGTGCCTTAATTAAGGCCAAGGCCGCATCCTTCAACTCCTAGCCCTTTCCTATCCCAATCGTCGCCATAAGACCTATCTGTGTCGGTGCAACGTAAAGCAGATTTTAACAGAAACATCAAATGCTTTGGCCTCTGTTCGACCCGCCTTTGAGAAGCTAGTGATGGTACCACTCGGCTATCGCGCATCCATTCAATATATCCTTCTTGAACATAGGGCATTAAGACGTACAAGAATTCGCAACAAATGTTGTCCTGGTTGGGTGGAAAACTGAGGAATAACTGTACACAAAGTTATTTTATCTTTAAAGGGGAGTAACGTGACAGTGTTAAACTGTATGGCTCTGTAGTGCATAGTTTTCTATAATATCCCTCTTAATATGCCTTATACCGCGCAAGGAAATAAATGTATGTACTTATGTCCCTTATAACTCTATAAACGCCTGTTTAAAACATAATATTTTTCGGTTTTATTTTACAAGTTTGCTTTAGTCGCATCGACACATATAGGTCTTATGACAACGATGGCCTTAATAAAGCATTTGCCAGGGTGTAAAATTGGAAACCACCTTCAGGGCTGCCAACAGTGGGGTCGAACCCACTATCTCCCAAATGCAAGCTGACAAGTATTAATACGTGACTCAAGTCACGAAGCCACGCGCTCATCCACCAGGTAGTCTTATCTAGTGCTGTCAATAATAAGAATTTTACTAGTTCTACGTCCCAAAATCTACTTTTACGGTTTACAGAGAAGCCGGGGTGCCGAAATTTCGTACTTCACGAGTTATTTTATCTACCCATATGAGGATACCGTGTATAAGCACCCTCACCACCGGCTGGATCGAAACTACAAACTTGGGCTCAGAAAGCCAGCTTTCTACAGTCTGAGCCGTTCAGCCCGGGCAGGATAGTTAACGTTTTACTTTTAACAACTAGGTACTTCAATAAAATATATCGAAAATATACATCCACAATTGATATAATCACCTTGTTTTAAATAGATGGTTTCTCAAAGACACGAGGTTACGACTAAAGTATCAAACTAAATAGTTCGAGATAACTAGTTGTTCGACGCATGTTAAATAATAGAAGTACGTAGATCACAACTTCAATGACTCACAACATCGAGTAATGTGACCAGTATTGAGAGGAAGGTGCTTTCTTTATTCTCAGTACCAAGCGAGTTGGCCGCAGCTGTGAGCTTGCATTCGGAAGATGGTGGGTTCGAATCCTAACGTTGGCAGCCTTGAAGATGGTTTTCCGTAGTTTTCCATTCCCATACCAGGCAAATTCCGGGGCCGTACCTTAATTAAGAGCACAGCCGCTTCCTTTCAAATCCTAGCCCTTTTCCATGCTTGCGTTGCCGAAGACCTTCAGGGTGTTACTGCAACGTTATACCACTAGCAAAAGATGTATTCCCAGCACAAGTTCAATGAAGTTGAACTTACAGCTTTATTCAAGCGCACACTGATATAGAAAATTAGGTTGAACACTGAACTCGCCAATTATATACCATGAAAAAAGTATTTTTAAAGCACAGGTCGGTAATATGCTACTCTTCAACATTTAATGATCCGTTTAAGATACTATACACATTCTAATTATATAAACCTGTATGCATCGATAGTCATGGTACTAAATATCACTACATAGCACAACATTGTGCAAATTACCGTTTCCTAGCTCACATAAAAACTTACTTCGTACAGTCAGTCAAATATAAATAATAAAAATATACTATGAAACCGTAATCGCACCGCAATTCCAAAGAAATATCCAGACAAAACTTACATCAAATATGTCTTAGTGGTGCCTTTTTATATTAATTTGTCATCCATTTAAATTTGCTGATCAGCACAATCATTTGACAAACATATATTCTGAACATCTGTGTCTCGCAACGTAACCTTGAGGTAATGATTGAATGGGACATTGCGTCTTTATTCATTGACACCTACGTATTTTACTTATGAGAAAACATACTTATGTTTCAACAATATTTGAAGAGAAACGCATAATGTTCGTATAAAGATACTACTTATGCATCTCCCTCCCCCTCTTTTATTGATCATCCTACTTTGAATTAGGCACGACAAAAATTCCGTTATAAACAATTCAGGTTTTCTAGCAAAGCATATACTTCACCGAAATTGTAAGTCATGTTCGTAAATTAAATTATGAATTATTACTTTTATAAACAACTTGTACGCAAAATAAATTTGTAAGTAAAGTGATATTTATATTCCCTTTACTTTATATGAATTTAAGAAAAATTAGGCATAATGTTGATCCTCCAGTCAATATTTATTTTACTACAATATTAGGCATATTTGTTTCGCCCTCTTTGAGGGCTTAATCAGTGTGATTCCGTACATTAACGTCATAACATAGACATCAATAGATAACGATAATCTAAAGTATCGCACTGAGGAAGATCTTCAATAGAACTAAACGTATACATAATAGTGTAATGAAAATAACAAATGCTAACTGGCGGATCAACTGCTAACTTTGAGTTTAATTGGTCAATGCGGTTTAATGTGACTTACTCCTTCCTTCATATTTTCTTCAAATCCACGAATATATCCGGCCGAGTGTATTTGAAGGAAGAACAATTTCTCTTGGTTTGAGAATATTATAAATTTAGAACTTGAAGCTTCATGTCGTAGAGTTATAAAATTGACAATATATTCTTCATTTGACCAATAATTCTGAAGCGATTTAATATTCAGTAAATTAATTGTTTTACCACCCTGAAAGATAATCACATGAAATTTAATTTAAAGGTAATGCGTTTGTGTGCAAACATTATTAATATATTTTATTTTAATAAGAAAAGAAATTATGTATGTCCTGTATACTCTACGCAGTCATGCAGCACTAGGGCCATTACAGTCTCGAATTATGTAGCATGTCCTCCATTCTTCTTGCTACGAATTATCTAACGGAAAAAAGTAAAAAAATCAATTGTATATATATTAAAATGTAAAAGACAGAGTTACATGTATCTTACCGTAGATGGAAGGGTTCCTCAGGAAGGCAATTTAAACTTGTCTAGAAATTGTGGACTGTCAGTAAACTAACATTGTACAGAGGGTTCATTTCTAAGTTTATGACTTTCATCGAGAACACTTTTACGTCACTGCTGATACTCGCCTCATGTGCGAGAGGCGCCGCTTTGAAACGCGACGTAGAGACTTGCCAAACGGCGTTGTGTTCCCTGCGGCCACCACTGAACGATAGCACGGCCAGCAGCCAACTGATGTCGGCTTTCGGAATGCGTCTGAACGCACCGCGCGTCAACATAGCGATGCGCGCGCATCCTATCTTGTATTACCCATATTCCGTACACTCCTTCATACACTTACTGAACAGATCAGTGCTTATACACTAACACGCCAGCTGACAAATATCAGTGAACGGCTAAAACGTCCGTATTTTATATTAGGAGGTTGTCCGACTCGTTGGCTGAACGGTCAGTGTACTGGCCTTCGGTTCAGAGGGTCCCGGGTTCGATTCCCGGCCGGGTCGGGGATTTTAACCTTAATTGGTTAATTCCAGTGGCACGGGGGCTGGATGTATGTGTTGTCTTCATCACCATTTCATCCCCATCATGACGCGCAGATCGCCCTACGGGCGTCAAATAGAAAGACCTGCACCTGGCGAGCCGAACCCGTGGGATATCCCGGCACTAAAAGCCATAGGACATTTCATTAGGAGGTTAGAACAATTCTGGCCATCAACTCATGCATTGTATAGTGTCACGACTGATGCCTGCACTATTAACTGTAGCTAAATACCTTACGCTAATATTCTATAAGAACACTCCTTGCAGTTATCTAGATGAGTGTGGTGATCTACGGCCCGAATGAGATTAACATTTCATCTGTTAGGTAGTACCAGGCTTCTCTTTCTCATCTGTCCTGTCCAGCGTTCCTTGGTCACATCTTTCACTTTCCAAACAAAAGTATTTTTACAAGGTCTTCGAAGGCTTTCATTTTGCCACATTTCATAACTCGCCCCTTTCTCCCTCCGATACCGCCAACCTACAAATCATCGTCTATTCCTTCAGTCAATTTTACGAGGAGATCCTTGCTCTAGCTTGATCTACTCATCACCATACCGTGAGAAAAATCGCCGCAGTAGTCCCTAACAGGATTCGAACTTTGAACCTCCGAAATGGTGTAGTTTACAATTTTAATAATAATATATGCATGTTTAGTTTTCAGCCCTGAGGCTGGTTGGATCCTCAACAGCTATGCCATCAGCTGTCATAGATGGCCTAGGCATCACTGAAGAGGCGTACTAGGGAAATGAGGAGTGAGGTAGTTTCCCGTTGCTTTCCTCACCGAGCCAGAAGTTGCTATTACATATCAGTCTGCCAAACCCACTGAAATGCCACCAACCGACCCTATGAGCAACATTTTCACACCATTAATAGCAGGGACTGGCTGCATAATGAATGGCATTACTAGCATCGCTCATACCTCAGTCACTTTCATATTGTCTAAGCCAAGGATAAGACAGAGAGAGACCAATGAAAGTAACAAAATTTCTCTAGCCCATACCAGAAGACATAGTACACTGTAAACACTAGGTTCTGCCATCAAAGGCACTTAATAATAATAATAATAATAATAATAATAATAATAATAATAATAATAATAATAATAATAATAATAATAATAATAATACGTGCCGATAAATCTATCGACACGGACCTGACGTCTTTGAGCACCTTCAAATACCATCGGACTGAGCCAGGATCAAACCTGCTAACATGGGTTCAGAAAGCCAGGGTCGTAACGGCCTGAGCCACTCAGTCTGGCTAAAATGGCTTTTCGTGGGCTATGAAGGTGACTCCGGAATAAGTCACCTGCTTTCGTCATAAGGTACTGATTTTCTGAGATCTTCAATGACAACTTTTTTTCTCGTACATTGCTGTATATTACTAAGACATAGCAGCACAGTACTATATTCTGATGTTTGGGAGAGCGTACATGGCGAATAAGCTTCACCAGAAAATATTAAAATGGTTTTAAATTATGCTCGATAAGATTTTTATGATATCGTTCGGGATGTAACAACTCTTGAGGAGTGTATTTGATTGAAATAACAGTTTCATAAAGTGTAACTGACATGTGTTGCCTTTAAGGATACCAGGGATACAGACGACTAATTACCAACTGATTGCACTGAAGCAAAAGTTACAGAATCCGGTCACTGATTTGACTTATGATCTGCAAGCGCCTTCCAGAAATGTTCTGATGTGTATAATCTATATAAATAAAATCGTAACGACCGTGTTTCTGTCAGTTGACTATTTTGGCGAAATTTTCGTTCAATTATCCGTTCCAGGTGTAATAATGACCGTCTGCATATCTTTTTAGCTTTGGTGTCTGTGTGTTTGAGTTCTTATAACTTGAAAACTACTCGATATATTTCTACTAAACGTCATATATAGAATCCACCTGTTCTTTGGTAGGTTCTAGCGAGCTCGATAGCTGCAGTCGCTTAAGCGCGGCCAGTATCCAGTAATCGGGAGATAGTGGGTTCGAGCCCCACTGTCGGCAACCCTGAAGACGGTTTTCCGTGGTTTCCCATTTTCACACCAGGCAAATGCCGGGGCTGTACCTTAATTAAGACCACTGCCGCTTCCTTCCACTTCCTAGGCCTTTCCTATCCCATCGTCGCCATAAGACATATCTGTGTCGGTGCGACGTAAAGCAAATAGCAAAAATAAAGGTAGGTTCTAGCGTCAATATTGTTTCCAAATCCCTGAATTTCCTGGGGGTTTATATGAAACCGAACCCGTGATTTTGCACTCCTATAAAATGTACACAACCAAACTTAATGGAAATCAACCTGCTGTCATGTCATTTCAAGGTGGGTTACAGGGTTTACGTAAAGAAACATTTTACTCTTTTCGATAGAACATATAATAAGGGAGGTTAACGTCAACAATTGGTTTCATGAGTCTTCAGCCACAGAGCGACTCCCGGTTTCATGAGTCTTCAGCCGCAGTGCCACTCCCGGTTTCATGAGTCTTCAGCCACAGAGCCACTCCCGGTTTCATGAGTCTTCAGCCACAGAGCCACTCTTGGTTTCATGAGTCTTCAGCCGCAGTGCAACTCCTGGTTTCATGAGTCTTCAGCCACAGAGCCACTCCTGGTTTCATGAGTCTTCAGCCACAGAGCCACTCCTGGTTTCATGAGTCTTCAGCCGCAGTGCCACTCCCGGTTTCATGAGTCTTCAGCCACAGATGCACTCCCGGTTTCATGAGTCTTCAGCCACAGATGCACTCCCGGTTTCATGAGTCTTCAGCCACAGTGCCACTCCCGGTTTCATGAGTCTTCAGCCACAGGGCCACTCCCGGTTTCATGAGTCTTCAGCCACAGAGCCACTCCCGGTTTCATGAGTCTTCAGCCACAGTGCCACTCCCGGTTTCATGAGTCTTCAGCCACAGTGCCACTCCCGGTTTCATGAGTCTTCAGCCACAGAGCCACTCCCGGTTTCATGAGTCTTCAGCCACAGTGCCACTCCTGGTTTCATGAGTCTTCAGCCACAGGGCCACTCCTGGTTTCATGAGTCTTCAGCCACAGGGCCACTCCTGGTTTCATGAGTCTTCAGCCGCAGGGCCACTCCCGGTTTCATGAGTCTTCAGCCACAGGCCCACTCCTGGTTTCATGAGTCTTCAGCCGCAGTGCCACTCCCGGTTTCATGAGTCTTCAGCCGCAGTGCCACTCCCGGTTTCATGAGTCTTCAGCCGCAGTGCCACTCCTGGTTTCATGAGTCTTCAGCCGCAGTGCCACTCCCGGTTTCATGAGTCTTCAGCCGCAGTGCCACTCCCGGTTTCATGAGTCTTCAGCCGCAGTGCCACTCCTGGTTTCATGAGTCTTCAGCCACAGGGCCACTCCTGGTTTCATGAGTCTTCAGCCGCAGTGCCACTCCTGGTTTCATGAGTCTTCAGCCACAGGGCCACTCCTGGTTTCATGAGTCTTCAGCCACAGTGCCACTCCTGGTTTCATGAGTCTTCAGCCGCAGTGCCACTCCTGGTTTCATGAGTCTTCAGCCACAGGGCCACTCCTGGTTTCATGAGTCTTCAGCCACAGTGCCACTCCTGGTTTCATGAGTCTTCAGCCACAGGGCCACTCCTGGTTTCATGAGTCTTCAGCCACAGGGCCACTCCTGGTTTCATGAGTCTTCAGCCGCAGTGCCACTCCTGGTTTCATGAGTCTTCAGCCACAGGGCCACTCCCGGTTTCATGAGTCTTCAGCCACAGTGCCACTCCCGGCTTCAGATGAACAACAATAGTAACCGAGAAGTAGGGAGAATTTACTCGTAACTTCACACCAGGAACTGTATCGTTCAATAAACTCTGTGATCATCCTCATTCTGTCTTCACTTTGTTCAGTTTTATCGGACTTCATGTTAGACTACTGCAACTTGCTTTTATAGAATAATATATATTTAACATGCCGTTTTAAACATTTGAATACAGGGATGTAACTTCGCATAAATTCATGAAGGAATCGTGAAGTCTAATACCAATTCCCGTGCGAAGAACACGCACATATGCTAATAATAATAATAATAATGATAATAATAATAATAATAATAATAATAATAATAATAATAATAATAATAATAATAATAATAATAATAATAATAATTGTACCGAGAGGTACACCCGCCCCGAACATTCAAATGAAGTGCCTTGAAGAAAGCCATCTGATATGTGAAGATTGCAACAACTAATACAAGTATTTTGGCCTTTTCTCTACAGATGTCTCTACTAAAAAACTGATGTTATGCCCTCTGGTGTGAAGAGGAATTATTAAAATTGTTAAGTAATTTTTTTTATTTCAAGGTTTACTACACTGGGTTGATTATTCTTTGTTTTTAGTATGTTAAAGTTGACAATACTTTGATCTTTTCCCGCCAACTTAAGATGTTGGCCAATAGAAAATTTTGTATATTTATTTTTCAGCCAATCAAACTATGTCTAGTGTTTATTTAATTACGCAATAAGAATTGGGGGGGTGTCGGAGCTCTCTAGAACCTTCTTCTCGGGTATAAAAGCTGTCACATTTTCGACCAGGTCTTCTTATTCTTCGCACGAGTCTAGTATGTGTGACTGCAAAGGGAGGCGGGGGTGCATCGTTCATGGTCGAGACGTCAATGAGCCCAAGGTAGTGGCAATCCTGGTTTAAGTGATAGTCTTTGAAAGCTAGCTCGAGACGAAAGTTTCCAATATTTAATAATGGAACTTCATTTTTCTAAAATGTAAATTTCCAAACCTCTAAATTTCAATCTTCTGATGTAAATCTCAAACAAACCAAATAAACTTAAATGTAATCAGGGAATAGAGAGTGAGATACCCTCTCGCGTTCCCTATCAACTTAATTTCGATGTGACTATGATTTTGTAACCGTTTGTAATCTCTGTAACTTAAATATTTTCTCTATTTGGTCACCTCAGTAGTATAGGATTAGCCTCTGTAACTTCGGGCTCTAAATTTAAACTTTCATTTCCATTTTTAAGGAGCGCAAATGTCAGCCTACTCTCCATTTTGATTTTTGGGCCAGTAACTTAACCTGTTGTTTTTCACAAAGGCCTGGTAGAATGGGTACTCGATACCCCTGTGTCATTTCTTTTATGTAAAAATATAGACTGTTGAGCACATAAGATAGTGCATTTTGCTTGAATTGTAAAATGTAGATTGTGCCTTTGATAGGCCTGGATATTTCTGGAAATAGATTCCTAGGTTTCATAGAGCAAAGACGCTATTTCTAGTAATGTAACTGTTGAATGGTGGCTTTGGAAGGCTGCAATGTCATACTATTCGGGGAGTTGTCTCCTAGATTAACTTGTAGAACAAAGATGGTTTGATGTTGATGTAAAAGAACTTGGGAGACCCGTCTCCTTCACTGTAAATAGGAGCAGTTGTGCTCATGCAATATTGGTAATTAGGGAGCTGCAAGCTCAAGTTTGCTAATTTGTCATTAGTTGATTGTTCTGATTTTCCAAACGTTGTCACCGAACTTGTAAATAAAATTTAGTTACCTGAAATTGTAAAGTCTAACTTTGTAATGAAACCAAAAAAGGAGAAGGAAGTATAACTTATATTTTAAAGTTTTAAATTAATTTTCTCATTATCTTCCATCGACCCATTCATGCCCACACCTTATTTCACCTCTGTCCACCACGATATATCCGTAAAATAATTAATAATAATAATAGTATGACGTCAGCTAGTGTGTGCAGGTATTTGTTCTGATGTCATTTAGACGAGATGGCAGAGAAACCAAACCTCTGTTGGTTGACCTCTATCTGAGATTTTCTCATATAAACACAAGGCATTTCACCAGAGATCTTTTACATAGCGACATCATACGACATGGAGATCCGATAGGAGTTTTTATCGCCTTTCAAAAATCTGAATACATCTACCAGGTTTAAATTCGCGATCTTGTGGTCCAGCGGCCAGCACTATACCACTGATCGGCAGAAGGGGCAGTGAAATGGTAAAGTGTGCATCTGGAAAGAACACGAATTGTCTGCGAGGATGGTGATTCAAGTAAGTCACCTTAAGGCAAAATATGACATCATGATCAGAATAATTATTCAAAACATGTATAAATAAAGTAAACGTGGCTTAAGACCTTCTTAATCGCACGTAGCATTCAAAATAAGTAAATGAAATGTATGTAACTTACGTATGAAATAATAAAAGCAACATTAAGCACGTGGATTGACTTGCCCTTACTAGTGAGTCAAAAGCGTCCACAGGGCGGAGCAAGTGAGTCTTATTTTACTACTGAATTATTAACCAAGTGTGGTTAGCTGCCACCTCCGTAGGCCCGGGTTCGATTACCGGGTCTGCCACGAAATTTGAAAAGTGGTGCGAGGGCTGGAAGAGAGTCCAGTCAGCCTCGGGAGGTCAACTGAGTAGAAGGGGAGGGGTTCGATTCCCACCTCAGACATCCTCGAAGTGAGTGGTTTTCCGTGGTTTTTTTACTTCTAATCCAGGAAAAAGCCGGAATGGTAGCTAACTTAAGGCCACGGCCGCTTCCTTCCGTCTTCCGTTCCAATCTCCCCATCCCACCCAGACTACAAGGCCCTTGTAAAGCATAGCAGGTGAGGCAGCCTGGGCGAGGTACTGGTTCTCCTCTTCAGCTGTATCCTTCGATGCAAAGTCTCATGTTCCAGGACACTGCCCTTGAGGTGGCAGAGGTGGGAACCCTCGCTGAGTCCGAGGGAAAAACCAACCCTGGACTGTGAACGGATTAAGAAAGAGAGGAAAATAATTTTTAACCAGAATAATCAACTTAATTCTGTATTTATACAAAGCAAAAGTAATAGAAAATTACAAAAAAATACATTAATACACGGTTTTAATAAAAATACGTTCCTCCAGGCAATTATGTTATAAAATTGAAGGGTTGTTTTTGTGACCTCTAACGAAGATGGTCACGCACAAATCCATTGCTCCCAGGTTTAATATCTGTGTTTTTCTCGTGCATCCACTGCTTGGACTGCATCCCTTTTGCCATGTCGCTGTCTCCATACCGTTTGGAGCAACAGATACATATAGTGTCATCCTCTTCACACTCTGCAGAGTGTCGTGTCTTGTAGCCGACTCATTCTGGTCTATTTGCAGAAACGTCTGAATGACAGGCTCCTCCACCGAAAAAAATGGTAAATATGGAAAGCTATAAATTAGTTTCCACTTTACGGACGGAGGAGTTGAGAAATCTGATTTCTTAAGAAAAACAATGTTATGGATTGTCACTTTCTCACCTCATCTGAGGAGGCTTCAGTAAAATCAAAGTGTGCGTCGATTAATGCTGGAAAGTAATGTTGTTCGTGGTATACTATGATTAATACCAGCTCTTCTCGTGAATAGACTGGCTATTTACATCCTCCAAAGCCTTTTGCACACCATCTTCATTCCATGCCACTACACCGTCTGTCTTCTTTACGTAATTTCTGATCATTATTGCAAAGAAGATACAGGGAAAGGAGTGAATATCATTGACTTAGAGGTATAATGGAAATATCAGTATACAAAGTGTTTCTAAATGCCCATTACAGACTTTGAGAGCTTGCAGTGGGGACCAAGACGGTTAAGTTTATCATAGGAACTTGTGACCGGAAACGTACCGTCTTCTTGCTACCCGCAAAAAAACATCAAAGCACTTGTTCAAATAGCCCGCATTTTCAGCGCCACCGACCATATTACGTACATTATTGAACGATCACGTGATGTCCCATAGCCCTTCCGGTTTGTTGACATTCCATGCCATTCAGCTGAGTGTGTAATCCGCGCGGAGACGTGTTGTACCTGCTATTGTGCTTGTGATCTTCGTTCATACTATAGTACAGCAGTAATTCTTATTACGTACAGAGCTGTAAGCTGTATGTACAGTACTGTACTTTGAATAGTTCATTGCTGCTGAATACGCCGGCCTATTGATATTGTACGGTGAAGCTCCGTGCAGTGGGAGAGCTGCTCGTCAGTTGTATGGGGAGCATTTTCCACACTGCCGGACACTTTCGTGCGCCTTCTTTGCTAAGGTGTGTAAGCGAGCCTGAGACGAGTGGATTCACCGCCAACAAAGTCGACTGTGGTGCTCAACGGCGGCGACGCACATCCAGCTTTGAAGAGACTGTACTTCACGCATTGGAAGAGGAGGATACTACTAGTACGGTACCGGAAACATAGCAAAGTCACTAAATGTGGATCACACAACTGCTTGTTCTGCATGAGCACCAGCTACACCCGTGACAGGCAATGTAGCCACAGGATTTTGCGTCAAGAGCCCACTTCTGCAGATGTTTCTTGCATCGTTGTATGGATGATCCCCGATTCCCATGGCGGATCCTTTTCATTGATGAAGCAAAGTTCACCAAGGAAGGTATGGGCTGCTGAAAACCCGCGTGCTGTGCGCCCCGCTGGGTTTCAGCAGCTATACGGTGTGGACATTTGGGCAGGGTTCCTGAATGGATGCGTTCTTACACCATACCTTCTTCCACGAAATCTCACGGGTGCCGCTTAGTTGGTATTCCTTGAAGACGTACTGCATGAGTTCTTAGACGATGTGCCACTGCATGTGCTTCAAAACATGTGGTTTCAGTACGATGGCGCACCACCTCATTTTTCACTTGCGGTCCGAGATCATGTGCACCAAAGATTTGGACAACACTGGATAGATCGAGGTGGCCCGATTGCTTGGCCTGCACGTTCACCTGACTTGACACCGCTTGACTATTACTTGTGGGGTCACATGAAAACCATGATTTACAAGACCCCTTTGGAATCCGAGGAAGACCTACTGGCACGCGTTATGGCTGCGGCGGATGTTGGAGGACCAGGGATTGGCGATCGTGTGTACAAGAACATGGTACCAAGGTACCGTGTCTGTGTTGACTGCGGTGGTCGTCACATCGAGCCCCACCTGTAATTGGACCCAGACGATAAGCAGCAGGAGTCGGAGAGAGCGCCGAAAATGCGGGAGCTGTGAACGTGTGCTGTGGTGGTCTTTTGCGGGTAGCGGGAAGACGGTACGTTTCCGGACACAAATTAATTTGATAAACTTAACCGGCTCGGTCCCCACTGCAAGCCCTCGAAGTCTGTTATGGGAATTTAGAAACACCCTCTATAATTTCAAAGTTTTAGTTTAGCCGGGCTGAGTGGCGCTGGCCTTCTGACACTAATTTTGTAGGAGTGATCCTCACTCAGTCTGGTGGTATTTGAAGGTGCTCAAATACGTCAACCTCGTGTCTCATTGGCTTGTAAATGAACTCGTGTGGGGAAAAATTCCGGCATCTCCGGAAACCGACAATATTTTGAACAGGCCTAAGTTCATCAACTTCAGGCTTGCTGCCAATAATTGGTGACACGCATTAACAAATTGTCCGGTACGTGGTGACGCCCCAATCTCAATAGTGGAGAGTTGTAGCACTGGAGGAGAAGACCCGTCACGTAGCTATTTCGCGTGCTGCGCTGCACTGCGCTCAACACGATTGCATGCTAAGATTATAAGCGAGATATATTATTTCAATTACCTACCGTTTAAAAAGGCTCCACACCTTTCGTCACCCCGTCGCTATCTCGCCATCATTACTATCGTCCTCACTGCTGGGACTTCTACTGTCATTACATACATCACTATCCTTTCTCTGAGTTCGTCAATAACTGGTTCCATAGAAAAATATACACCATCAAATTTCTGAACGTGTTGACATCTTGACAGCCGTAATCATGTGAACCTCTTCGTTGGATAACTTAATGCAGTCGTCCTTTTTCGAAAGTAGTGATAGTCAATCATTTCGATGGGGTTTAAATCAGGGTGATAGATTCGAAGTCCCAGCGTACTATGTCCAAGTTCTGCCAACCGAGCGTCTATTTTATACTTTTCTGCACCGCTTTTCTTCGTTTAAATCAGTTCACATAGTTCCAGTTTGAGCAAAGCACGTCTCTTTTTTATCCGAGAAAATTGGAGCTGGGTTCAGCTATTTTTTGTAGTAGGGTGCGTTGTCAATTCCACTAGTCGCACCAACCTTCCTGGTATCTTGAACTCTATTAATATCTCCATTAATTTATCCCTGTAAATAGAGTCGTATGCTTGTTGAAAGTCAATAGACATCTGTACCACATCTATGCCCCGTTCCTAACACTTGTTTCACAGTAAATATCTTATCAATAATGGATCCTCCCTTCCTGAACCCTGCGTGGTATTCTCCTAGAATTTTTCCGCCAGGGGTTCTAGTCTCTTCTTCAGGATGGAGATGAACAGCTTATATACTGTACAAAGCAGTGTAGTCCCTCTATAATTGCTACATTATACCAACTTCTCCCCTTTCTTGTATATTGCTCATATGGTGCCATTGCACCAGTCTTCAGACATATCTTCTGTATTCCACACACTCACTATTAGATCGTATATAGCTTCTCGTAGTGTGGTTCCTCCGTATTTCCACAACTCTGCAGGGATTCCATCAATACCTGGTGCTTTATTGTTTTTCAGTTGCTGAATGGCTTCTTTCAATTCTTGCATAGGTGATTCTGTGAATTCCGATTCATTTGTCTCCTTGTTATTCCTTCAAGTACTTTGTGCTTTCCCTTCCATTTCTATTGGGTTCAGGAGGTGTTGGATTATTCCTTCCATCTACCTTGGATCCCTTCCTTATCTCCCAATAGCTGTCCATCTCTGTCCTTACACATGTTTGTTCTGCCTTGAATCCTTCTTTCACTTCCTTAACTTCTCTGTAAGCCATGTAGCTGTTACCCTCCTTAAATTCCTCCACTATTCTAGCAATTTTATAATTTTTCTTCTCTTCTTTCTTCGACATACGTTCCTTACTTCTTTATTCTGATTTTCAACCTCTTGTTTCTTCAACCTTGTTGGTCTCTCTAAGTATGCTTTATATGCCTTATCTCTTTCTTCTATGGCTTTTCTGCATTCCTCATCAAACCATTCCTTTGTGTTCCTTTTGGGTACATTGTCCAGCGTGTTCCTTACCACGGCCTTAACGCTCTCCTTCACAGCAACCCATTTGGTTTCGACCGCTGCTGTTTGGTCCTTATTATATTTCTCTACCAGAACTTCTGCCATTCTTTCTCCGTATCTTCTTGATACTTCATTATTCTTCAGTTCACTAGTATTTTACTTTTCTCTCCTACTCACTCCTTCCTTCCTTCCTTCCTTCCTTCCTTCCTTGCTTTCATAATGCGACACCTTAAGATTGCCTTAACTAGAAAGTGGACGGAGCCACAACTTGTTCCTCTGTATGATCTGACATCCATGATATCGAATGCCCATCTTTTCTCCATCACTATAGGGTCTATTTCATTACAGGTCTTTCCATCCGGCGATATCCATGTTTGCTTGTGTACCTCTGTAAGAGAGTGTGCCTGTTGGCACACGATTTTAGCCTTTCCCTACTACATTTTAGGCCTAAGTGCCTCACCTTTGAAATTTGTTTCACTTTAGAATTTTATGTCTACTCTTTAAATTTTATGTTCTGTACGACTTACGTCGCTAAGTTTAATTGCATCTACTACGTCTGCGGATTTGTGCTCTATCGTCCATATACGATGTATTCTACTCCTATTCTTGTTATCTGGTCCGGTGTTGGACCGGTTCTGAAGCGAGTCTGTCTCCCGGGGCTCGTTTGCTGTCCTGCCGGAATCTGCTTCGCGTTGCTTATTGGCGTGAGGCGAGTTGATTGTCGCCCGCCATGAGTGATGGAAGCTTGATGTGGTGGCTTCTCAGAAGAACGTGTATTTATCTCAACATGCCAGGATAGTGTGTGAAGGATCAGGACTAACGCCCTGAAGATCTTATTAATTTTATATTCTTATCTGGAGTGGACGTCCGCTGCTTGTTCTACCTAGTTTTATCTCTATGGATTTGTAAGTAATCAACATCTCATCTGACGCCATGAGTTAGATTCTACTCAAGGGCAAAATGTAAGTTATCTACTTCAAGATATTATTATTTTCTTTTTCCTGGAATTGGATTACCTCGTTTCAAAATCTTAATTATGTTTGGAAATATTATTCTTTTCTACGAAAAACGTTTCTGTTTGATTTTCGACCGTATGGACTCGGAGATTTGGTAAAGTGAAAAGTGTTTGGCGTATTTACAGCACCTTTTCAGACTCCGTACTGAGGGAAGAACTCTATCAAAACCTATTTATCTCTGCGTTATTCTGCGAGAAACAACTTCCTTGTAAATTTTAATTTTTGCATCATGTAAAGAATTTGTTAATTTGAAGTGAAGGTAAATTTACTAACTGATAGTCATTTGCTGTAAAATTGAGACCACGCGATTTTCTCAGGAAACCCGAATCTTTTTATTCTTTAATTTGCATTCTCCTATTCCCCTTTTCTGATAGCTATATTTATTCTATTTATTAAAATGGTCTGGTTTGACTCTTGCTCTTGTTTGTTTCTATAGCAACCGTTGCCCTTAGTGATGTGTTGTTGGTATGATGTTGATGATTATTTAAAAAAAGGTGTAGGAGGTGATTGAAGTTGTAATTTGGCAGTTGCCTCTTGTTGGAGCTTATGCCTTTTCCCCTTGATATTTAAACTTGGAGTGCTTTCGCTCTGTATTAAAGATTTTCGAGCTTGTGTTGATTTAACCCGTGTTTCTGGTGCTTATGTGTTTTACCGTATTTATTCGGGGTTTGATGAATTAATTGCGAAGGTTGTCCCCCAAATTTGGTGGTACTTGGCATCCTTGTGATGTGCGGTGAATTTTTGGGTCCTGTTGGTGACCTGTTTGACTTAACCTTCGTGTTTATTTCGGGTTTTGAACTAGTACCTTTATCCCTGTCTTACTCTTTTCCGGATTCGCCTTGTGTTCTGGTTTCTTCGGGAGAATCCGTGGCTTCTCATTATTTAATCTGGTAATTAATTAAAGGAGAAGAAAACCTGTAAGACTTCAAAAATTAACCTGTTGGAAAACTGTTTATTTTAAGGGCCTACTGCCAGGAAATAACTCTTCTCTTTAATTGTTTCTTTCTTAATGTTAATGTTATCTTTTAATTTTGAGGGCGTCCCTCTTCTCTGTGGAAAACATTTTGATTTAATCCATTATATTTAATTTTATTTTTAACTTTTAAACTTTAATTTGATTTAGACGGTGCACCGTACCTTTAAGGAAGATTGAAAAAGGTATTCTTTCAAAAATTGTAAGGTTCTTACAAAGAATTATTAATTAAACTTTCTTTTCGTTCAAATAAGATTTTGGGGTTTTTCTTTCACGTGCTCTAGCATTTACCACTGTGTAAACCGCTTGTAACGATCTGTGTTGCCTCGGGTTAAATGGTCCAGCTCGTGTTCTTGAAGGTAAGTATTTTGCTTCCACTTTAAATTTTCTCTTTATTGGATTAATTTTTGCTTGATAACTTGTGCTAGTTTTTGCCGGTATGGCTGGTACAAGGGAAACAAGTTGACATCACTTTCACATTTCTGCTAGTAGCAAGGTCAAGCAATCTCTGTCCATTATCATTAGTATTGTTGTGTAAACTATGGATCCCTATTATTCCTTGATATATCTCCTCCTTTTCAATTTGTGCATTTAGGTCCCCTATTATCATCTTAGCATCGTTTGATGGGATTGAATCTAGCACTCGTTCCAGTTCAGCATAGCACTGATCCTTGACTATCTGTTCCTTGTCTTCCATTGGTGCATATACATTCACGATTGTTAGATTATAGAATCGCATTTTAACACGCAGTGTTGCCAATCTTTCATTTACTGCCCAAAACTGTAGTACATCACCTTTGGCTCTTGTTCGTACTATAAATGCTACTCCTCCTTCTTGTGCCTTCCTTGACTTCCCACTACTAAATATTGTATGGGTTTTGGTATTCCAAATCTCATCTCTTCCTGACCATCTTGTTTCTTGGATGGCTGCTATGTCAACTTTGTTGACTTCTAGTTTCTGCGTTAATACTTTCAATGCTCCGGCTCGCAGAAGGGTGCGTACATTCCATGTATCGATTGCATAGTCCATTTCCTTTAGTTCATCGTGTATTAAATTCACCATTCCGAGGCAGATTCTGGGGCTTCGCAACAGTTGGTTTTCCGGAGCGAGTTAGTCTTGCTCCAACCCCCAACAATCCTGGAGGACCGATGTTTTCTGTTAGGGTTGTCTCCCTTAGCTGATTGGTCACCATTTAAGCGTTGGGAACTCGCTTTCCGCCCTTACATGACTTAGTCATGTACCTTAAAAATGTACCCGTTGCCCAGGGGCCACGGCGTGGACGTGCATGTATCGGAATTGGTAGGAATAAATGGCATTTCCTGTGTTTTACTAGTGCACTTCTATCACCAAGAAGTGCACCTACAGGACCACATACTACCCCTTCGACCCCCCTGAGACTACAATGGTGAATCGAAAATTAATCACCGGGCGAGTTGGCCGTGCGGTTAGGGGCGCGCAGCTGTGAGCTCGCATCCGGGAGATAGTGGATTTGAATCCCACTTTTGACAGCCCTGAAGATGGTTTTCCGTAGTTTACCATTTTCACACCAGGCAAATGCTGGAGCTGTACCTTAATTAAGGCCACGGCCACTTCCTTCCCATTCCTAGGCCTTTCCCGTCCCATCGTCGCCATAAGATCTATCGGTGTCGGTGCGACGTAAAGCAAATAGAAACAACAACAAAAACTAAAATTGATCGTTGCCAATTACTGTTATATGCATTTATTGCATTCCTCGAAAACAAAAAGGAGAAAGCGGTGGTAGCAAAAAAAAAACTGTATGAAGAGAGATGCAATGCACAATATTGTTAAAAACGATTGAACATGAAACAGGTGACAGTTTTAAAAAATTGCGAGAATGTCATCCCAGGGTCTTGCATAGTATCAGAGCTACGATTGTGAGAGAGGAAACAACGTTTAGGAAAGCCATGTTTGCTGAAGAGCGCCGAGCTGTGACACTGCGATTTCTGGCTACAGGAGACTCTTACACGAGTTTGCAGTACCTCTTCAAAGCCATTGAAAGAATCATACCTGAAGTGTGTCAAGCCACCGTAGTCTGCTTAAAGGATTATGTGAAGGTAAGCAAAATAATAATTAAATACTTAGTTTATGAAGAAAAAATTTATGATAGCAAATACAAAGAAAAATACAAAAGTATTAATGAAACTGAAGGTGTTTACATATGAATTAGCACAGTATAAAAGTTTGGTAATAAGATTGAGCTGAATCGGAATTTTCTGTAGCAGGAGATGGGTTTCACAAATTTGTTAAAACTGCCATTGGGTAATTGGCTTGGTGAAGATTGTACGAAACGAATATTTGTGCATTCCTGAACGGAGAATACTTCTGAGGTTGTAGGTTTTGGATCAAGGGAGTTTGGAAATTTTTGTATCTATCGATATCAATGTCAAAAAAACCATTTAATATCCGATGTTGTGCTATAGCACGTTCATGTTCGCTGTACATTTTTAACTTATTTGCCACGCATGATCCGAAGGACGTACAATCGTCTTGTGAAATGTCTGGTTCAGTTGTTATTTTAAATACTGGCAGATTCTCTCACCTTTTTTCTCTTGCGAAGTGGAGGATCTGTTGGTGCCTTGAAAGCTTTGGATGTGCAAGCGCTCGCAGCACTTTCGATCTTTTCAATTATTTGTTCGGTTTTCTCAGAACGCTGACTCTGTAAAGTAAAAATAGTAAAATACCATATAATATTGATATAATATTGATATATTACAATAAACTTGGACGGTTCTTTTTCCATCTGCCGTCTACTACCGAAGAATCCTTAACCGTTCAAAGATTGGATTCAAAAAAGTTTGGAATTTCCCGCATTGCGTGGGTGTACTTAATGCGAAACATGTAACTTTACAAGCGCCAATTAAAAGTGGGAGTGACTTTCACAACTACAAATCTCAATTCAGTATCGTGTTGCTTGCTTTGGTGGATGCTGACCTACAACTTTCTGTACGTCGACATTGGTTGTCAAGGCAGAATTTCAAACGGAGGTGTTTTAAGAAATTGTGACATTTATAAGAATATTGAAAACGGTGATCTGAGTCTTCTAGAGCCAGCCATATTTTAAGATTTAAATATAAATATTCATTACTTTTTCTTGGCAGATTCAGCCGTCTCTTTAAATGATAATATATTGAAGCCATATTCCGGGATTCACCCAAAGGGATCAGTAAAGATGATTTTTAATTATGGATAAAGTCGATCGCGTAGAGTAGTGGAAAACTGTTTTGGGATATTGTCAATCGTGTTTCGCGTTTTACGAAAACCTTTTCTTATGGAACCTGAGAAAGCTCAGGTCATTGTATAAGCGACAGTTTGTCTACATAATATTCTAAGAAAAAGTTCTACTTCAGTAAATTATTATACCCCCTCTACAAGTTTCGATAGTGAAATAGAAGGAGAAATTCAGCCTGGAGATTGAAGAAACGATGTGTCAGACAATCAGCGTTCACTTCTACCCATTAAAACATTGCCACGCAAAAGTAAAGCGACCCCAGAGCAAATAAGACATTTGGCAGAATATTTTTGTTCATTCGGATGTGTTAGCTGGCAAGAGAAATATGCCTGATGTATATTGATTGCCGTTTATAATGACCATTTCCTATTTGTCACGAAAGCACTAAGTTAATATAGTGTACTTCTTGTTGTAAATAAAGGATGTGTACTTATTGTTATAAATAAAGGCTATAATATATGAATTTATTCTGTTTTAATGAATCCCTAATTTACTTTACATGTGAACTTGAAAAGTTGTGAGGTAAATGTAAAATGTAAATTATGGATAAGTTTCAAAACTTACGCTGACTGTTCCACGAGGTTCAGTTTTCTCGTCAAGGAACCCTATCGCACTGAACGCAAACCATTTGGATTTGTAGGCTTCGTCCTGTCCTGAAACAATATTAATGTGACGAAGCAAATGTTATTGCGCTCAAAATCTCGGGTAGTTTAGTTTCATTTACTTGTTCTGATTAACACAGCATCAAGAACAAGGAAACGCTGCAGTACTTATCCGATCCAGTCATGTTGCTTCTTTTTATTCTTGTCTTTTCCCTCCGGCAGGAATCCTTGAGGCTTTCAATTTTCTTGTGGCACTCATATTTTTGAAATTGCATGAGGGCAGCAATTTCACTCCAAGAATCTTCCTTTATTAAAGTATCGCAATAGAACTCGTCCTTGGGGTTCCACAGAACGGGGATACTTGTGGTAGTACCCCAGGAGGATAAGAGAATTATGCTGGGACAATTCCATTTCAACTTGAAATTATCTTTCACACTCTTTACCTGCACGAGCGAGATCGCATATGCATAGGGGAAGCAGTCGGCTCATACTGTCCGGTCTATCCCACTTGTCATCAACCGTCCACCCTGAGCACGAACAGAGTACCTGCTCACTTTGAGGTACCGAGAGCATTCGGATCGGGCTGAGGCATGCGGATCCATTCGGTTCGCCCTGTACTCATCTGAGCAAAATTGGGCAAAAGCATGCTCATTCGGGGTGAATGATCAAGTGAATGCGCCTTAATCGGAACACACACAGGCTGTCGACAGCACGACAGACAGGGTCTGGCTGCGAGGGCTGTTTTCCCACCACTGAAACGTGGCTGGAAACCTGCCTGGACAGATCTGGCAAGCGCGACCTTGAGGCTTCACCACTTGCCGGACAATATACTGTAGCCTATTTACACTGTAAACATTCACTGACGGAAGTAGCTAAGCATTCAGAAATAATGGTGCAATTTGGAAGTAATTTGGTGCACATGCGTACCATCGATGGATATTTCAATAATAATTAGAGTTGCAATGATCTGCAACTTCTAAAACATCCACCGTATTGTATAATACCACCATTGTGATAGCTATAGGGCAGGGCCATCCAAACAGCGCTCCCCGAGCGCTAGCGCTCTGGCCGCGCTCTAAGCCAGTGCTCCGAGCGCTTTGGGGGAAGGTGGTTTTGGTAGTGGTGAGAGAACTTGGCTGGCTGAGCGAGCTACTCCAGTGCGCTTTGTTGACAGCGTGTAACTAAATCAGTTTCGCAGTTGTCATGACTGAACTTCATAAAAAAAAAAGACTTGTGAAGCAGCAGCCTTTAAAGCAGAAAGGGAAATTTCATTTTTCTGTGCAGGTTATAAATGGCATGCCAAAGTTTTAGTGTACCACCGAGATTTAATGTGTTTAAAAAACACAGTTTGGAACGGCACTACAGTGCCAACCACAAGGATGATTACGGTGGTTTGACAGACGCCAGTTGCCAATCGAAGTTGGAGGAATTGGAAGAAGATTTCAAGCAGCACTATTCTGAAGGTATTATTGTTTTAATTTGAAAATGCTTGTTTACAAACGGGAATGAAGAAATGATTGAATTATCTGAAGAACACTAAAATTGTGACTTGCCGTATTTTTGACTGACAGGAGATAGAGGAAAGTGCGGTCGGTGGAGCAAGCTACAAATGTTCGCTGCGAATAGGCAAAGCTGGAAAACCCTTCACGGAAGGGAATGTAATCAAGGAGTGCCTAATGGACGCGGCGGCAAGTATTTGTCCTATGGAGCTAGTTGAGAAATTTGACAAAATCTCTCTTTCTCTTCAAACCGTTGCTCGTAGAATAGACGATATAGCCGTTGATATGAAACAGCAATTAACGGAGAAGGCAGCAAATGTTGTATCCTTTTCCATCGCCCTCGGCGAATCAACCGACATTGCGGACATAGCTCAGCTCGTTATTTTCATTCAAGGGGTGGATGACGATCTTCGGGTCACCGAGAATTTCCTAGACTTGGTAGCTCACAAAGACACCACTACCGGTTTCGATATTTTCCAAGCTGTGGAGGATATTTTTAAGTCAATGGGATTAAAATGGGAGCGGTTGCCGAGCGTAACGACGGATGGAGTTCCTGCTGTACATGGTCTACACACGGGGTTCCTCCGCTATGTAAAATTATAAATGGCTGAGAGCGGCAGTACCCTAATGGCGGCGATCCATCGCTTGATACAGCAGGAGGCAATCTGTGCAAAAGTCGCCAAGCTTAATTAAACACGTAATGGGAACAGATGTACGAATGGTAAATTTTCTTCGCTCCCATCGCTCGCATCGTCAATTCAAATGGTTCTTGGATGACATTGAAGCGGAGTATCCGAATATCCCGTAGCATGCAGAAATAAGATGGCTGAGCGAGGCGAAGGTGCTTCATCGAGTTTTTTGCTTGTGGAATGCAATAGATACCTTTTGTGACATGAAAGGTCGGCCCGAAGTTCTTTTGTGTGATCCTAAGTCAGTGGCGGACTTGGCATCGTAAGTGACATTACTGCCCATCTGAATAATTTGAACACATCGCTTCAGGGCGAAAAGCACAATATCTGCGATTTGGTGGGGGAAAAATCAAGCGTTCAAAAGAAAATTGATTTTGTGGGAAAACCAGTTGAGGGCAAGGAACGCAGGACATTTTCCATTGCTTGAAACCGTGAAAGAAGGTGTCGACTTTGATGAGTACTTGCAGGTAATTCGCCAATTACAAGAAGAGTTTGAAAAGAAATTTTCAGAATTATCAGAACTCCAAGCGGTGTTAGATGTATTTGTTCGACCATTTTTCTTAGTCAGACAGTGTTCCACAGCTATTTCAATTAGAGTTGATTGAACTGCAGTAAAATGTTCGTCTTAAAGACCACTTTCTAATGTCACAAAGTGTAGAAGAATTCTACAACGGCTTACCGCAAGAAGAATACCTCCATTTGTTCGGCTCAACGTACATTTGTGATCGTTTCTTTTCGGTTCTTAAGTTTACCAAAACTAAACATCGTGCAGCGATGAGCGATATAAACTTGCTCAATTGTTTAAGAAAAGCTGTGTCCAGAAATATTGTACCCAGTTTAGAGAAGATTGTTTGCTCCAAAACTGAAAGCTCGTAAAAGTCACTCAAGGTCTGGGCTATCTGTACGTAATGGTAAAATTTTGTTGAATTTTCCTCTCAGAGATGTTAAAATTTCAGTTTTTAACGAATCACACTGTTCTTTACTTAACACTTGATTTCGTTTCCTGCATATTCGATACATCGGAATACCTTTCGATTTGTGTATGCGGTAAGTTATATTTGTTACGGAAAAACAGCCCTATCAGTTTGATGTCAACAAACTCACAAAAACCATCGGCCGCACGATTGTACGTACGTATATAGTCAGCGCGGTCCGAACATCGTCTGTCTCAGGTCTCCTCCCTGCCACGCTGTGGTGGTGGTAGGGGAAGGAGCGCTAGTCTGACTGCCCAGTGCTCCCCGAGCGCGGGCGCGCTCTCGGAGCGCAATTGCTGGATGGCCCTGCTATAGGGTAACCAGACACGGAACACCACGCAGTCAGTCAACACAGTAATGGAAAGTACTGGACACAGAGTAGGTACAAACAGTACTTACTGGAGTTTAAGACGGAGCGCATTGGTGGTTTTCATGAGGCCGAGTGATCATATCAAACTGTAGTTTTGGGTTTATTAGTATACACTGTTTATTACTACAACTATATAACACAAAAAACTATACCAGATGTTGGCTAGGTTAGAACAAAAGAATACTAGAATATAAAACTCGGATAAAATATGGAAAAAACAACGCTAGTGAAGGAGTTTAATAGTTCATGAATCACTGGCCACCACAAAACAATTGCAACGCATATGGGTCACTCATTTATTTGAAGGGCTCAATGCTGGAACCAAGGCGTTAGGGAAAGCACCAACACGTGTCATGAAGGTGACTACGGGAGATCACACCCAGGAAGGATCGCCGGATATTGTGACCCAAGCAGTACGTAACCCTGTGATATCTGTGCCTGTCATCTGGACACAGGTATTAGACTCTCTACAACACCCCGTATCTTCGTTCACCATGCTCCGACGACTGGCATCAGCCACATCACGGGTTCACTGAACATCGCTTAGTTAACACGAGAGCAAATACTGCTCAGTCTGGAGCGGTGACGAAACTGGGAGACATGGACTGATCAGTGATGAGATTTCGATATGTGCACTTCCATTTCATTTCCACCAGCCTTTGGAATTGCTTAACTTTCCTCTTCGATGGGTATATATAATACCCAGACATCTCATGGACTTATTTAGTCATTTTAGGAAGTAGACTAAATATTGTATGATGTAGTACTATTTGTTAAGCGCTAGTTAAGTTTAGTAAATTACATGAACTCAGCATTAACTCCTCAGGATATTTTTTTAAATCTTACTCAAACCTATATTACTTGAAGTGTATTAACGTTGCACTGACTCAGTTCATTTGGCGACGATGGAACACGAAAGGACTATGGCTGGGAAGGAAGTCTCTGTGGTCCTAAAGTTCAGCCCCACTATCTGAGTGGTGTAAAGATGAGTAACCTCGGGAATAAACTTCAGGGCTGCCAACGATGGGATTCGAACCCACTGTCTGTCTAATGCAAGCTCTAAGCTATGTCGTCGAAACTGCGCAACCAACGCGCTTGTTGAAAAACGTTTGTCTTTCTTTTTATGTCTAATATCATAGCCTCACATACGCAGTGAATTTAGGTTATGGTGAAATGAAGTGTGACTCAATGGCCTCAAAATTACTGTCGGTTTATTCATAGGGGACTCTGAACATATGATGACTTAAACATTGCCTAGCTGTATCTCTCTGGGTAGAGAGATCTCTATCAAATAATTGGTAATGTACTTAATGACTGCAGAGTTGCAGCTAATTGATTGGCCTCAGTTAATAACTACCACTCACAGAGCACGTATTGACTAATCTGCAATATTCGCTGTGTTTGTAAATGACTTCGAATTAAATCAGGTAGTTAAAGAAGATAAACTCAGACGATGTTCTATTGACATGGTATGTTAATAAGTAAACACCCCAGCAATATCATTACACAGCACGTCTCTACGTTACGAAGTTCTAGTGACGATATTTTGTCGCTTTTTACATCTTATGTTAGCAATAAAACAGAAGCTATATGAAGTTTCTGTTTAATGGTCAATACAGTCCAGTGAGTTCAAAGAAGCAACTCATTGGTTACCAAGATAATAATAATAATAATAATAATAATAATAATAATAATAATAATAATAATAATAATAATAATAATAATGTGTGACATAAAGGAGGCCTCTCCATAGGGTTAAGTAGCACTGTAATCATCTGTAATTAGTATTATCTAGTGGCAAAACACTGCTTTATTCACAGAGAACTATCTAGTAAGCAGTTCTGTAGCCTGCCTATAGGTATCGCTTTCCCCGTTGGAGTTGCCGCCAAGTAGCCTATGTTGGAACTTGGCTTGTAAGGAAGAATTGTAATGGTTAGGAGTAGGCACCTCCTGTCATTTCTGTGCTTTGAGTAGCCTCTACTGTTTTCTCTGCACCCAATCAAATGCCAGTCTGCTATTATAAATGGGGCTCAGAGATGCCTGCTAAGTCTTATCTTATCCTGATCATCGGCTCAGGTTCGACCTCGTTTAAGGCGACTGATGCGCTGCGGCAATCAATAAGGCAGTCTATTACTTCGCAAATATGTGACTCTAGAAACATCGAATGGCCGGGGGAGATAACTGCGTATCTTTAGAATGTAAAGTTTAGGGTTGTGCCGTTTTCTGGTCCGTTTGAATGTACACATTCTGTTAAATTTATTTCTCTATTACCGTATGTAGGTCTTCTAGTTTCTTCGGGAAACGAATGTAGCGGCCTTAATGGGTGTAATATTTTAAAAGGAAGCACGAGTGCAGACTCCCGTTTCCATTTTTTTTAAACCTTTCCTCTATTTTCTAGCACTTCCCAAACTTTTCTTTCCTTTTCCGGATGTTTTTCCATTTTTCTAGTCACAATGTAGCATTGGGTTATCCTCTATTTCTCTGGGCCTTGCGCCCCATTACTTTTTATTGTAATATTATGTCATGGGATCGCTTGGTAGATTTGAGCATCCGTTTTCATTTTTGCAGGCCGATTTTCTAAATTCCCTTTCTGTACTCCTTTCGGAATTTAATTTGTTCCTGGCCTATACAGTATATAGTATGAACTTAGGTCCTGTTTACCTCGGGTTTCTCTCCCTTTCATATGGTATGCTGTCGTTCTACCTTTACAAATAAGAGAGCAGTGAGTGTTTGTCTGTTTTTACACTGGTACCTGAAGGCGTGTAGACCTTGGAAAATAGGAAATCAAGTTATCTCCTGATATTCATGAGGCTCCAAGAGCACTTAACCTGCTACAAAGTTTAAGATATAAATGTTATTGACTATTACCACTCGTTATTCAGAGCGATCGATCGCCAAATATTAATTTCTTTAAAAGAAAAGAAAGAAAAATACAGATAGTAAATATATTAGGGTTTTGCCTTTATGTGGTCATTTCATTCGTCCAGCCTTACCACCTTGCCATGTATAGCCCCTTACTGTGGACCACCGAAACAACAATGATAATGAATATGATATTAATAATAATATTAAAAATGAGTCCCTAAAAATAAATCATAGCGCTGGTAAGTTCAAGATGGAAAATTCCTAAAGAGCTTGAATATTTTTATAGTAATAATAAAAATAATATGTCTTTAATGTCCTATCAGCTACAATGGGTCTTATGAGAAACGAAATTTCTGAATGTTTCGTTGTTGAGGGTAAGTAAATATAATGAAAGCTCACTTATGTTTGAGCACCTCTAAGTGTCAACAGACTGTTGAAAATTAGAACCGAATAGTCTGCCGCAAGAATCGAATAGCTCTAAATTATAGAAGTTTACAGGTGACACAGAAAACTGGATAAAGTTGTCACATTTCGAAAAATTAAGATTAATTCACGTAGAAACAATAGTAACGTATATTTTAAAGGTTTTTTTTAGTTTACTCTACCATTTTAACCATACATCCGCTGTAGCTGTCGCGTTCCTCTTTCCGATAAAAAATACTGACTACAGGAAAATGCAAAAAAAAAAAAAAAAAAAAAAAAAGCTGGCACTATTTACCATAGGTATCTGCGATTTGCGGTGAGACTAAATATTGTCACAAAAACATGTATGTGCAAAGTATGATAAGTTTACGTGTTGTTAATTAATATTCAGCATGAACATCCGTATCAGTTAATAGAACACTTCGAGTTGAAACTGGCTGTGAAACCACAAACAGTCCGTGGTACGTATTTTGAAGCTATACCTTTAAAATCCTTCATAATTATTATTTTTTGGCTTGAGTTTTAACACAGTATAATGTAAAGGATTGGATTAAATAAAGGTATATCTTACAACGGTAATCACAGTGACACTTCTCGACAATTGCGTAGTTTAAAAGCAGCAAAGCAGTACTATTTTCTCTGGGTGATTTCCGACATAAGAGTGTTGATTCGAAAAAGTTTCGAACTTTGTGCTGAGAAGACTTGCGAATAAGGAGACAAGCTGCTGGACTACGCGGTAAGTTCCGAGCTGTAAATGGAGAGATGGCGAGGAACAACATTACTAGACGAATAAGTTTGAGTAGTGAGTTTAAACTTAAGAAAGGTTACAATATGAAGAAAATGTTGGAATTGAAGGGGAAAAATTGGGGCAAATATTCGTTTATAGGAAGAATAGTTAGGGACTGGAATAATAATATAACAGAGATATTACATATATTTCCAACTCCTTTGAAATGCTTTAAAATACTTTTTTCCACAAAATGTTTTACGTCGCATCGACACATATAGGTTTTATGACGTCGATAGGAAAGGCCTAGGATTGGTAAGGAAGCTTCCGTGGCCTCAATTAAGGTACAGCTCCCAGCATTTTCCTGGTGTGAAAATGGAAAACCACGGAAAACCATCTTCAGGGCTGCCGACAGTGGAATTCGAACCCACTATCTCCCGGATGCAAGCTCACAGTTGCACGCCTCTAACAGCACGGCCAACTTTCCCTGTATTTAAAGTACTAGTTATGTAACTAATAGAGAATAAGCCACCTGGGCGACTGCCCTGAATGTAAATCAATGGTGAATGAATCACAAACAATGAGCTTATGATTTTCATTCTCCACCAGCACAAGATGCTCTTCTAGCAAATATATCCTCTCTTGCGTTTTTCCTTTCGATTTTACCAAGTCACTAGTTTCCAACATATTCATATTTTAGTACACTTTCACAACACTGAATACCTTAAAGTGAAAACTCATTTATTACAACAACAGGAACCATTTCATCCTTGCGCTGCCTCGTTCGCAAATGTGCGGTCCCGCGCGGTCGAGCAGCGAATTAGAGCCGCTAAAGAACACTATTTCTCCAGAAGTTATCCACAGTCATAGGTCTAAGCGACACAAACAGTGAAACACGCACAGGGTGCTCATTTCCTATCACGCTTAATAAGTCACCAAACCTGATTGTGGATGGACACTTCGAGATGCAAATTCAAGAAGATGAAATCTGCAGTCGTCAACTGCTACAGATTGAAGAATCTCTCTCGTCTGGTGATACGTGTGTTACCGATAGAATCCCTTAGTCATAGTGTCCTATATCCCCCATGCTTCCCTTAACCTGCATGCTAGCGAACGTGATTCTCCTAGGTAATAATAATTTCCTGTGGCTATTTCTAGCCCGGTGCAGCCCTTGTAAGGCAGACCCTCCGATGAGGGTGGGCGGCATCTGCCATGTGTAGGTAACTACGTGTTATTGTGGTAGACGATCGTGTTTTGTGTGGTGTGTGAGTTGGAGGGAAGTTGGAGACAGCACAAACACCCGGCTCCCGAGCCATTGGAATTAACCAATGAAGGCTAAAATCCCCGACCCGGCCGGGAATCGAACCAGAGACCCTCTGAACCGAAGGCCAGTACGCTGACCATTCAGCCAACGAGTCTGACATTCTCCTAGGTGACTTATCCACTTTCACTTGCAGCTTATTTGCATTCAACCGAGATCCTTCATATAACTACTTTTCAGGTTGCACAGGAGAAGAAGCCGCATACGGTATAAAGTTTGGTCATGTCAAAAGAAATGTTTATTGTGATGCTAAATTGTTCATGGCTACCGTGATTCTAATTAGTTTACACGACGAAGAATGAATTTTACTGCATTGCCTACCGTTCTGCTAACTTATACATGAAACAACATCTATATATTTTTTAAATATCTTACAATTCTTAAATTCTACCTTTATTTTTTGTGGGGGGGGGGGGTAGGGTTAATTTAGTACAGGGAATAAATTTTAAGAGTGCATAGCGGAGAACCAAGGCATAGGATCGCAGAGAAGCGGTGACAGCGAGCGGAGTGCCCGCAATGGCGAGCAGACGTAGTCGTCTCAAAGAAGCGGCGCGGCGTGACTACGCCTTTAGAAACTAAACGAAACTGAACTAACCAGCTATACACATGCTCAGGACATATAAATAAATTAGTAAAGGAAACTGAACTCGCCAGTATTTACAGAAAATGTTTAAAGTGGTCTCCCTGAGCTGTGATGCAAGCTTCTCATCTTGTAATGAGATTTCGAAACACACTTTGTATTTCATGGACACTGTGTCCCTAATTTAGAATTTTAATTCTTCTGCAGTTCAAGAATTATTCCTGTAAACTTTTCCTTTGAGATTTCCCCATATACAAAAATCGCATCTTCTTAAATCAGGCAAACGAGTGGGACATAGGTTTTTACTGATGATCTGAACATCGTCGAATACTTCCTGCAACCGCCGCATAGAGTTACGCACCGTATGGGCCGGGACAACATCCTGATGGAAATAGCTGTACTTTGTTTCCTTGGTCAGTCAGTTCAGCAAGAAATGGTTCGAGAATGTTGTGAATATAGCGGTCTGAAGTAATGGTGTCCTGAAAAAAAATTGGACCGATAATTCGCCAGGCACTAATAGCGAACCATACACCCACTTTCACTTCGTGCAGAGCTGTCGGTTGTAAAATGTGCGGGTCCTCTGTATCCCAAATCCTTTTGTTCTATGAACTAACATATCCACTCAAATGAAACTATGCTTCGTCACTCATAAAATGAAAGTTCAAATCAGCAATGCCATCGTGGACACTATTAATTATCCAGTTCCGAAATCTTATTGTTGCAATGAAATCTCCCGTTTTGTGCGAGTGCCTTGCTTAAGTAGTTTCGACATAAACTAATGAGGGTATCTCCGTTCGTCCCCACCGAAATTGGTTTATCCCTACATCTCATGGTCTTATGACCCAGGTGATACAATCAGCTGGTAGCCCATTGTCCCCAGTGACGATTACTGCCGGGCGGAATATAATTCCATCGTCGATTAATCAAATCAAGCCAATGCGTCCTTTGCCCTTCGAGGAAATCCCGCCTCGGAGTGCCTCAGTATGTTAACATCTGGCTTTTCAAAAATCTTCTACTCACAATTAAGTGTAGTTTCACGTTGGTTAGTTTATAGTACCGAACACAGTGTTTAATTTTATGCTAAATTCAGGTGTTTCGTTAAAGATTTGTACAGCCATAAGGAATGTCAGAGTTTTGAAATGCTATTAATATTTGAATATATACGGTGTGCCCGTGATGATGTTTCAAACTTTCAGGGAAGATGGAGGACGACAAATGGACCAATTTGAGTTTAGAAACCGTCGTCCGGAAACGATCGAGTCAAAAGTTAAGCAAAATTCTCCTCATTTAAGTCCGTTTACCTGCACAAGTTTCACAAGCTGCTCAATTTACAACAAATGTTCGAAATGGCGTCCCCCAGCGTCAATGCAGGCATGACATCATCCCACAAAGTTCTGTCGCACTCATTCGAATATCCCCGGTGTCGTTTGAACAGCATGGCAGGCAGCGAGAATTCTTGCCAAGAGATCATCTTCAGTCTCGACAGGTGTCTCATACACAAGGCTTTTCACATGGGCCCACAAGAGAAAATCAAATGGGGTGATATCAAGTGAACGAGCGGGCCACGAAACAGGACCACCTCTTCCTATCCACTTTGCAGGGAATGTTTGATCCAGGTGTTCACGAACCCTCAGTCCAAAATGAGGTGGGGGCCCCATCATGTTGGAACCACATCCTTTGACGAAGGGCAAGAGGGATGTGTTCCAGGAACATGGGTAGTACATCTCTGAGCATCACAATGTGCACTGCTGCATTTAGGAGGGGAGGAAGAAGAAACGGGCAAACTACTCAATCACTGACTATGCCTGCCCACACGTTGACTGGATGTTTGTGCTGATGGCTCTTCACAACTGTAGAGTAGGGATTCTCATGGGCCCAAACATGACTATTGTGACTACTTGGCATTCCAGCTCTGGTGAAACAGGCTTCATCCGTGAAAATCACATACACAGGAAAGTAATGACCGACTGCAAGGCGCTGCAAGACGCAACTACTCGTCACACAGACATTTGCAAAACATTCATTTTACGTTCGACTGCTCGAGTGCTGATTGCAGACGCCTCATCCACGTGAGGTGAACTAAGCGAAAAATATTAAATGTCGAAAGAGTGTTAAAAATTTAGTTTTAGAAAATTTTAGTCATCCCATACCAAGTTGAATGGGAATCAACAGAGCGTAATCACTCTTTGTTCCCTTACAGAGTCCTCAGACTTGCCGAAAATCTACATTTAAATCCGTAAATTAGGACTTTACGTACAATTAAAGGAGTTTGAAACCTTGTCCTCAAGCTATCTGGCTGTAGCTATCACATGTTAAAAAATATCTGCCATTACCTTGAGTGCCTTCCGAACGCCGCCCTGCAGCACCTGCCTCCAGATAACTCGCCGCACTCACTAAACCGGTGCGATGAAGAAGCGCCCAGATTTTATAGCAGGCTGAATGCCTGTACAGACACCCAAATTTAATTGGCTAGAGAGAATATTCACAAAATTTTTGACTGGTTATAACTAAGGAAGAAGGAAGCAGCAGGAGTGTTGACAACTTTGATACATGAAAACAATATCCACAAAAACTAAGGTTAACAAACTCTGAAAATTGAAATTCCCTCAAGAATGAATTGTCCTTAATCACGCCAGAGGGGCACCTAGGCCGATGGTAGAGACCTCTAATGGTTGCAGTCCAAGTACCTTGTATTAAATTAGTTCAAGATCCATAGCACAGATGGCCTTCTAGAGGGCGCGCAATTCCACGGGACGGAGGAGGTGTACCCTTGGTACAATTATTATTATTATTATTATTATTATTATTATTATTATTATTATTATTATTATTATTATTATTATTATTATTATCGGATTATTAGACTGACATAAAATATGCCTATATCACCATGCAGCTATTTAAGCGTCGGCTTGCCTTGTGTAGCAGTAATTATTCTGTATCAAGTGGTTACACACCGAGGTCGGAATCAGAGTCTGGGTCAGCACACTGGGGCTGGAGCTGTCATCAGTGGTTTTGTCGTGAAGAAGTTCTATGAGGCCATCAGCTTCCCACATGTGATTCCCTGTTTCACGTGTTCAACATAACTGCGCAATTGTTCTGAAGTAACTTTACGAGTTCCCTCTCGCATTACTTGCTCCACTTCAGGGAACAATATACAGCTCCAGCATTTGCCTGGTGTAAAAACGGGAAACCATGGAAATAAACGTTTTTTGGTAGCCGCAATGAACCATTTCACTTGGCTCCACACAAGTTCTATGGGATTTAGCTCGCAGTGATATAGAAGGAAACGTAATACCTCGTGACCTTCGGCTGCAACTAGATTATCAATGCGATAATTGGCATCATAATTTGCCCGAATTTTATCGAGTAGGCCTAGTTCCACTAGGCCGAGTTTATTCATAGAGGGTTCCCAAGTAATGTTTTTCTCTGTCAACCTTCCACTTTTTTCTGCTTAAAATGTGGTTCGGAAAATAGTGAGATGTGGATACTTTTAAGAAAACAACTTAACCTCCCTTTTACCTCTAGCAGGATTAAATTTCGAAAGATGCTCAAACATGTGATTTGCTCTTTTATTGTTGAATTTGTATGCCGAATTTCACCTCTCCAATTTAAAACAGTCGTAAGATCTGGGTATTCCTGAAAAGTAAGATTAACCCCCTCTTCACCCTTTCAGGGCCCGAGTATTAGAAAACGTTCCCTACCTCTTGCCTACGCTGTCCAAATTTCACGTTTCTTGGTACAGTGGTTTTGTCTGAGCGTTGATGAGATGCACCAGACCATACGGTAGTCATGGCTTGCCGCCAGTGTGTTTGCCTCTCACGGCGTAGGGTGGAGTTCCAATCCCAGTCATTTCATGCTGGATTTTAAAAACAGTATTTCAGGAATATGTTACTGCTTATTTCATATTTCGTTATTAATGAGTAACGTATACGCTGAATTGAAAGCCTCAACTTTAGCGACTCGTGAATTATAGGTACCTTTGGTAAACCAAATTACCCCTATCAGGATTTAATGTCCAAAACATCACCACAAAAACGTTTATTTTCAATAAGGAGTTCATGCGCCGCATTATCGTATCCAGATTTAATGTCTCGTGAGGATGCCTTTGGTACATCCCATTTCACCCCTATTATGGTTGAATTTCGAAAATTCCTCAAATTATGCGTGTATATGCCGAATTTCACCTCCCCAGCTTAAACGAGTCTTGAGATATGGTACTGACATTTTGTTGACGCAATATAATTATTCTTATACATTTCTATTTACCTTTAAGAAAACAAATCCCTCCCTCCACCCCCACCTTTTAATCCCTATAAGGCCTGAATTTCAAATACATACATATATATATATATATATATATGTTTATTTTAATAAGGGATGTGTAATTTCTCGTCTCCAAATTTAGCGACACGTGAGATACGGATTCCTTTTCTCAATCAAATTATTTCCCTTTTCATCTTTATTAGAGTTCAATTTCGAGAAACGCTCAAACATATCTTTCTCTATTTCCTAATGAGTTTGTATTCCAAATTTCACTTCTCCAACTTAAACGGCTTGTGAGATATGGATACCTTCAAAAAAACAAACTACTCTCCTTTTCCACCCTATCAGAGTTAATCACATTAGTGATGGGTTGTTCGATTCATTTTACTGAATCGATTCATTTGATTCCGTTCACGTTACTGAATCGATACAGTGAGCCGATTCACGGCTCATTAGACTCATCGATCCTATTGCATCTGTGTAGTGTGTACTGATAAGACAGCAGCAACAACATCCAGTGCTTGCTGCTGCCATCTGGTCTTCATTCTATGAACTGTTTTCCTATGCCTCATCTAGCTTTCAGATTCTCGATCCTCCTGCAGCCACTTCTTCGCATAAAGTTTTGATGTTACAAAGCCTTCCCCCGACAGTGACAACTCCATTAAATAAATATATATAGTTAGATGAACAATATTTGTACACACAATCATCAATGATCTGCATTTAGAGCTGTCGTGCAGGTAGGAGATTCCCTATCAATTGTTTGCCTAGTCTTTCCTTAAACGATTTCAAAGAACTTGGAAATTTCATTATATTGTCGGTAAGTACATAATACAAAATAAATAAGTTAAAAATTGAAATTCAGGAAAAATAGGTATTTGTGCAATACTATACACGCTGATTACAACACAAACCTTATGTAGATAATAATAATAATAATAATAATAATAATAATAATAATAATAATAATAATAATAATAATAATAATAATAATAATAATATAATAATATTTTTTAAAATTTCGTGTAGCTATTTCTAGCCGAGTGCAGCCCTTGCAAGGCAGACCCTCCGATGAGGGTGGGCGGCATCTGCCATGTGTAGGTAACTGCGTGTTATTGTGGTGGGAGATAGTGTTATGTGTGGTGTGTGAGTTGCAGGAATTGGAATTAACCAATTAAGGTTAAAATCCCCCACCCGGCCTGGAATCGAACCCGGAACCCTCTGAACCGAAGGCCAGTACGCTGACCATTCAGCCAACGAGTCGGACATAATAATAATAATAATAATAATAATAATAATAATAATAATAATAATAATAATAATAATAATAATAATAATAATAATCTATATAACACAAAATATATACGCTACCTTATGGTTTAATACAGTTCTCTGAAAGTCAAAACTCTATTATACACATAGAATTAGATTAAAACTACCTGTGTCCACAATAAGTAGCCTGGATATTAAATATAAACCAAATAAGTTACTTCACGTCGCACCGATACAGATAGGTCCTATGGCGACGATGATATAGGAAAGTGCTAGAAGTGGAAAGGAAGTGGCCATGGCCTTAATTAAGGCACAGCACCAGCATTTGCCTGGTGTGAAAATAGGAAACAACGGAAAACCATCTTAACTGCTGACGACGGTAGGATTCGAACCCACCATACCCCGAATGCAGGCTCACAGCTAGGCGACCCTAAACGCACGGCCAACTAGCTAGGTCGTCTCAATGTATTGTTCTATCAGCAGAGGATTTTTTAAATCGTTATATTTTGTATAGGCTACCCGAGATGCACAGTGGCCCACTGGTTTCCAGATTAAATGTCTTTTTATTTAAGCTATTGAATCAGTCGGCTCACTTACTCACTGTCCACGTACACCGGTGATCTTATGATTCTATTATTGAAGTATTGTGCAATGATGCGGCATACGACTGAAAGAATACCGAGCGGTCCTTCCCAGTATAAAACAGACAATTTCGAGTGGTCATCAGCATGACTCATAGTCATAGGGTAGGCTAGATAATAATGTTATTGGCTTTATGTCCCACTAACTACTTGTACGGCTTTCGAAGACGCCGAGGTACAGGAATTTTGTCCCGCAGGAGTTCTTTTACGTGCCAGTAAATCTACCGACACGAGGCTAACATATTTGAGCACCTTCAAATACCACCGACTGAACAAGGGTCGAACCTGCCAAGTTGGAGTCAAAAGGCCAGGCCTCAACCGTCTGAACCACTCAGCCAGTTTAATTAATTGTCGAATGTCAACTAGTTATAAAAATACTGATTGATTAAACTAATACGGTAAATATAATAAATAGCCTACCTACTTACAAGCGAGGTACTTTGGAATTATGTCTTGACTACCTTTTTAACATTGCAAATAAATCCGTTTATTGTCTAGTGGGTATTATATTCAAATGAGATGAGCGCGAGAGTCAATTATAGCGAACGATTCTTTCAGTGTGCTATGGCTCTGTGTGTCTCGCTGCAGACGAAGTTCGGCTTCCCGCCAATGTCCAGTGTCCCGCTAGTGAGCCGTGTGTGCATGGTGTCTCACTGATCCGTGAGTGCGCCACTCAGCACTGTCTGCTGGGAGTCAGCTGAATCGTGTGCCGTGAGCTCGCCGTTCCTGTGAATCGATTCACTCGGACACTTGAATGAACCGATACACTGCTTCGAATCGTACACTCAATAGCCAACACTAGATCACATACGAATTTATTTTAAATGATGAGTTTATACGCTGAATTCACTTCTCCAACTTAAACGATTCGTAATATACGGGTACATTTATCCTAAGGAAATAACTTAACAAACTACTCTCCTTTGCACCCCTATCAGAGTTGCTCACATACGAGTTTATTCTAAATGATGAGTTTATATGCCGGATTCACTTCTCCAACTTAAACGATTCGTGATATATGGAAACCTTTCAGGAAATAACTTACTCCACTTTTACCCCTGTAACTTTTTAATTTCGTAAAATACTGAAACACGTGATTGTTTACGATTAATTACAATTTAATATGCCGAATTTCACTCCTACAACTTAAACGATAGGTGATACGGTATTCTTTAAAACGAGTATTAACCACCTTACCCACCCCTTTAGGATACGAATATCAAAAAATCCCTTCTTATTTCAAGCCTATAGCATAAAAGAAATCAACTGTCCAAATTTCTCATCCCTTGGTTTTAGTTCGATGTCGATGAGTGAGCCAGTCAGCGAAGTCTCATTTATTATTATTATTATTATGTAAGGGTGTATTCTGCCCGAAGGCAGGTCCGAACCTCCGCAGAGGTGTGCCTGAGCCGGAGTTTACGTGCGGTAGTGTGGCCAGTTCCTTTCCGCTCCTCCATTCCCTTAACCCCCACCAACAGCGCGTGGCAACCCATCCAAATCTTGACCATGCCCAATGTTGCTTAACTGCGGAGATCTCACGGGATCCGGTGTTTCAACACAGCTACGGCCGTTGGCATTCAAGAAATATAAGTATAAAATTAATCACATTTGAGTAAATCAAACATCATGACGCTAAAGGTCTTGTTAAATCTTATTCTGCTGACCATAGGCTGCCTTCACTAGGGTATGAGAGTGTGCCTAATAATGGATATCAATATCTTCAATGACCTCTTGTTTTACGCGATATATGGTAAGAACCACTGAAATTTGTTCTTTTTATTTCAAGATTCCCTTATGCGTCGATAGGTACGTTGGTAATGTAATTCGGCTATCACGGTCCCATCAATACCTGTTTAATTTTCACCAGAAATAATTCAGCCATTTCTCTTTAGCATGTTCACAAGAACAAAACATAAAGAAGCAACATCTTATGGTCGAGTGTATGTTTCAGTACATACGACAGTGCTGCGATGTGTTAAACGCGGCTACCGTCCGCACCATAGCCCCGATGGGATATCCTGAATATTACCTAATCAGCATTGTTAGTGGGAATAATATAGCGAGTGATCAGATTTGATTGTTGTTGTATGTCCGGCGCTCTCTTCTCGCTCCGCCAGCCAGCTGAACGCGCGCCTGTGTATCATTCTGCTAGCTTCGACGCGCAGCCCTCAGTGCGCGTGCCTGACCATCGAGTGTACTATAAATAGGAGCTCCCTGCCTGCTCACTGGCCCACTTCCCCCGGTGTCCAGCTCCAGAATACACCCTACGTCGAGCACGGAGGCTACTCCTCTTGAAAATGTGCTTCGACCAGGTGGACTGAATTTCTGGCAGTACGAGGTTTCACCTCTGGTCACCGCTCCCTTTCCTGTTTCCGCTGCCTATGTTCCGTAATTCTTTTACAAGCCATTTTCATTCCCTAATTTATGCAAGCTCCCTTAGTTTCGCTAGGTGGAATTTCTTCAATCAATTGAACTTGCTTTTTAGGAATTCAGGCACTTCAACAAACAAGGACTCTCAAAGACATTCATGTTAGTGTGCCAGATAGTTCTCGACTATCAACGTGTCAATTCACAAAGACTATCTTTTCAAGATAGAAGTGTATATAAAGACTGTAAACCTGTACATATTGTATAAAGACAAACTTTTCTCAAGATTCAATATTCCTTTTTGCTTCAAAATAAATTTCAGTTATTTGTGTAAATATCATAAAGTGAAGCAATAAAAGTTGTGTTCTGTAAACTTCAACCTTGGTTACAACAATTGTCGTAATTCGTGGGAATGGAGTTCGTAGCCCGGGATTGAACGACAGTCCTGCCAGGTTTATCGACTGGTATTGTCTCCAGGAGAAGCACAGCATATTGAGTGGGAACGGCACTATCAAGTCAAAGACGTCTCCACCTGATTTCAATATATCTGAAGCCTCTTCGCGCAAACTGCTACTGTTGAAGTGAGATGAGATAACGTACAGTAACACGTGAAAGTCCCATCGCCATTCAAAGTGAGAAATGTGAATCCACCTTGAGAACAACGCGAATCAAATGAGAGGAATATAGGCGCTTACTTTTCCTGGATTACTGAAGTACCCGTAAGCCAACACTTAGAAGCAAATAACTACCAAGAGACTATGGAACCAGGGTAGGACCGAGCAGATCGCTCTGCACTCGGAAAGCGAGTGGTTTCCGTCGGCTCTCCTCAGAATGTTTTTTCTGTGGCTTCTCATTAACTTTTTCAGATACATGCCAGTATAGTTCCTTTTATAGGCCACAGTCGGTCTCTTCTCACCCTTCACCACACCTCAAACCAACGCAACATATACCCCGGCCTGAGATAGGGTCGCCGTACGCCTAAATAATAATTCACGTGTTCAACATAATTGCGCAAATGTTCTGAAGTAACTTTACGAGTTCACTCTCGCATTTATTGTTCCACTTCAGGGAGCTTGTAACTTTTGTTTACAACTTTCTTTACGTCACACCGACATATGGCGACGATAGGATAGGAACTCCCTAAATAATACTTGTGCAGCTACGCACCATAATGTGTTAGGTGTATGTCTCCGTTGCACAAACTTGAAGGATCAATTTCCGGCCAAGTCAGGATTTATTTCAAGGTACCTCTGTCAATCTATTTACTGGCAAAACTCCAGCATTTCGTTTTACCCTGTGTCCAGTAGTAATATACAATTTGTTAAACAAGAAGAAGAAGAGAAAGGAAAAGACAAATCACTCCTTTCCTCACAAAAAAAAAACGGTTTCATTTCCGTCTATTTTTAATATTTTTACAGGAAACAGGAAATTCTACAATTTCTAATCAAGTCGAGATATTTAGCTGAATTTTTAATACTTCCGGAATCACGTTTGGTTTTGTTCGTGTAAGATCTGGGAATTGGCATTTTGGATCAAAAATTCTCTTTTCATCTTCACCGTCTTGGTATAATGGAATATGTAACTGTACACGATGAGTACTGGATGTAACAACCTTTACTGTTGTAATAAGATTTGTATTCCTATTTGAAATGGAAATAAAGTGGTTTGAATCGGTATCCAACTTTCAATTACATTTTAAATAGTTTTCAATGCGTTTAGGACGTATTTTTAGAGTCAAAATGGATAAACTCTAATAAAATGGCAACGAAAGTGTATTTTGAAATTCAGTGGATATAAGGGATTTTGGAAACAGGTAACTCAACATTCTTCACATGCATAACATCAGTACATATTCTCATTGCATTTCCTGAAAAAAATGCATCTGACAAATGAGACAAAAGAATGCATAGTACTAGATATATTTCAAATATTGAGATGCCATAATGTTAATTGATATTGGTATTTAAACTGCTTTACACGTAGTTATTATCAGTAGTAATATAACGAAAGTTTCAGAATTTATATTGAGAGAATGTAGAGTCTGAGTTGTATTTATTTTGTCTATTTAAGGAATCATTACACAATTAAATGTAATTATAATAAAAGTGACAAATCATATACCTACGTGTTTGATACATGCATAGGTACATGATAAAGTTACTGAATGGAATGACTGTGAACTACTGGGAGAACGAAAACTTGCAGCAAAATTGCACTCTTTTATATTTTCATTTCAACACTTTGGACCGCAACATGCCAATATGTTGGCTGTTAGCTTCATCAGAATAACGAAAATATGTTCTGTTTATTGTCCACTCTGTGGTCGACTGAAACATAATAGCCTAAAACAGTAATAAAATGTGCGACTAACGGTGGTAGGAGGTTCTTGGAGCAGATCTTGCTCCGCGAAGCAGATACGGGAAATGGAAAATTTCTCGGATGTGTCAGCAAGGAGTGGGAAGGTCAGTTCAGTTCCATGGCAGGCAGACCAACGTTTGACGACCGAGCAGAAACAGCTGTGGTACCCAGAAATCGGAGTGATGACATGCGTGGATTGATGACCTCACTTCATCAACGGTACAGAATTGTGGCAGTAGAAGAGGAAGCTGTTTTCGGAACAGAGGACAGAAAAGCAAGGAAAGAAGGACAACATCTAAGGACATTGGCCCCATGAGGTAAATGAGAGGAATCGGACTTCGATAAAGTATCCTGGTTGGAGATAATTAAAAGTAAAGAGAGAGAGAGAGAATTAATTATAACATTCTGCTGCAACCATACAGAGGAATCACCCTTTGTAAAAACTATTTCTTTGGTGTCTTCAATGGAGAAATAAATCTGATCAAATTAAAGAATTGTGATATATCTTCATATAAATGACTGAAATAAAATATAATACTCACCTCACGCTTGTAATATTACTTATTTGAAAATAAAGTAAATGAAATAAATTAATAAAATGATTAGTCGAAATGTCCGTAATATGGACGCCAGAGTTCACCTAAATGGATCCCTAAAATTTTAATAGAGCATGTTAATTCTCTCACCCAGGGCATGTACATAAAGCAGTGTACTGGTACATCCGCTTCAGGCCTTACCTAACCTTCTGGAAACGACTGATTAGGAAGGAACTGCACCTAGGTTCATCAATAACATCACTGATTCTAAAATAACTGACTGTATTTTGAGTAATATTCGTGCATGAGCACCTCATCAACACACAAAAATATGCATATGATACACCTACAAAATACTGCTGGAAGACTCCATATTTGCACAATTATCCAACATTTACAAAAAGCATTGGGAAACAAAAGCGAGGACCAAGCTACCATTTGCAGTTATCCCGATGAGCACTAATTATATACAATATTTACGTTGCACTTCACTGTTTTTGTGTCTTAACATAACTTGCAGATTCTCATTACCGACGCATGGTATATCACATTGAGACTGTGCCTGAATAATTCTATGTACACTGACTCTAACACTTGGTTCAATGATACTTCGACTTGTGCAACACACGCTTGTTGTTCCAGACCATAGATTATGGAAAGTCTGAAATACAATACCCCATAGTTTTCACCAACATATAAGACAGTTGGTGGTTAGGATACCAAACCGCCACAAGTGATATAATAGCCAGTTCCTAAGCACTCGACTGTTTCTAGACCAGTGCCACACTTTACGTTCCAAAAATTTTCAAATTAACCACGTTCCACAAAAGTTTTAAGTCAAGTCTTTCGTTGTTTTCTCACATGACTATATAGACCTCAGCTTCCCCTTACTCTCTCATGGTACGTCTAGATAGGTCCTGATCGTCATCTAATCATGAGGGAAAAATCCTTCTACCATTCCAAGACCACGCCCCGAACCTCTCCCTGGTCCGAAGGCAATGACAAAGCCACACTTTCCGTCTCAGGGCTGTTCCACATGACACATGGAAACTTTCCGAGCTGTAAATAGTACTGTTTTCTCATCCGCTTGTACAAAACAGATTGCTCATATCACATATGGAGACTTTCCAGCTTAAAATACGAGGGCAGATCAGAAATTAAGTTGCACTTCCCAGTTATGGCCATTTATTACACCACCTATACAACAGCAACACGACTATAACGACATACACTGTAACGTCAATTTTCCACATAGTTTCCAAGATACTTCAAACATTTCTGCGAACGCACAACCAACTTGCCGATGCCGGATGCGTAGAAATTTCCTCCAGCGTTCTGCAACCACTCGGAGACAACGGCCTTCACCTCCTCATCGGTCTGGAAACGTCGACCACCGAGCTCCGTTTTGAGCTTACCGAACAGATGAAAGTCACATGGCGCTAGGTCGGGACTGTAGGGTGGATGTTGCCAGACCTCCCACTTGAAACGCTGCAACAGTTCTCTCGTTTGGCGGGCCTTGTGAGATGTTGCGTTATCGTGCAACAAAATCACACCGGCGTTCAATTTCCCCGGCGCTTCTCTTTAATCACTTTACGCAACCGGTGCAACGTTTGACAATACGACGCCTCGTTGATCGTCGTTCCTTTCGGCATGAATTCCACGTGCAGCAAACCCTCCATGTCAAAGAACACTGTCGCCATAACCTTACCGGCTGAAGGTTGAACCTTGGCCTTCTTTCGTTGTGGTTATGAGGGGTGCACCAATTCCATTGATGTTCGCTTTGTTTCGGGGGTGAAGTGGTGGACCCACGTTTCGTCGCCTGTGACGATTCGCCGCAGAAACCCGTTGCCGTCTGCGGCATAGCGTTGCAAAAATGCCAGGGAGGATTGGAAACGTTGTCCTTTGTTCTCATCAGTGAGAAGACGTGGGACCCATCTTTGACACAGCCTACGATATCCAGGGTACTGATGAACAATGGCGAATACACTGCCATACGACATGTTCAGCTGCGTCGCAATTTCTCTCAGTTTAATGCGCCGATTCTGTCTAATGATCGCATTCACGCTGTTGACCTTTGCACGGGTCCTGGACGTTGCGGGCCTGCTTTCGCGATGGTTGTCAGTGATATCCGTGCGTCCGGCTTCGAATTGCTGACACCACTTTACGATACCTTGCCGGAAAATGGCCCGCTCCCCATACACAGCACTAATTTCACGATGAATGGCCGTGCAATTCTTCTTTTTGGCCCATAGGAATCGGATTGTCGCACGTACCTCATATTTGGAGTGAACGTCCAGTTGACGCGCCATTGCATTTGGCCGCTATTCACACAATACTAGACGAGACACCACAGCGACCTGCCTAACAGGCGTGTGAGCTGTGTCTGTCCCTTTCTCCGCTGTGCCCACGTTTGCGACACACAGCGTGCTGCTGCGGCGCGTTAGTGCAAGTAACCTGTTGATCCACCTGCGTACTAAGAATACATATACAAATGAAGTAATAATAATAATAATAATAATACGAATAATGACAATAATAATGATACTATCTCGTAGTTGTTAATACAGTACGACAGTGTGATATATGTACTGTCACAAATAAAGAAGCGGGAATAATTATAATGGGATATTTTAATGCAAGGGTTGGTGGGAAAAACTTGGTATGCGATGGAGAAATAGAGGAGATATTATTATAGGGAAGGAGAAGTCAATACAAAGAATGTAACACGACTGGAGAGAAACTATTAAAAATGTGTACAGTTGAGGAATTATACAAAATAAATTGTTTGTTGGCCGGGAGATGAAACAGGGAATTTAAACTATATTCTTGATTCAGGGCAGAGTACTATAAATCTAGCTATAGCTTCTATCCCTGCTGTTCTGTTCACTTTTACTTGACAAATGTACTGTTCGGGTCAATGTGACCCGACATCAAAATGCTGCAGAAATTTTATACAAACACACTTTTTTGTACAGTTGTTGGCTATCAACATTGTTGTTCTGTTCCAACGCCTTGTTGGTAATAATAACAATAATCGTTCATAAAACTTCATTAAGGAATATTTCTTATTCAAATAACATAGATTTGAAACAACAGACAGTTTTCAATACAGATATTCATTTTAGAGCTCACTACAGTTCTTTTCTTGCATGCAACTTAGAATGCACTACATTATATATCTTACTTCTCTTCTTACTGATTGCAGTTTAGGCACAAGTATTCACATATATTTAAAACAACAGACAGTTTTCAATACAATCATCTTAGAAAACACTACAGTTATTTTCCTCTTACCGACTGCAGTTTGGGCGCAAGTAAGTGACATGTGTTTTGCAAATATGTTTACTACCTTCTCCACACAACATGTTTGTTTTATTGCCATTTCTTCATGGGCAGAACTTACAGCGTCCATGTTTCTCAGATGTTCTTGTTATACCGTTGGGAATGTCGAATCAGCGATATTCCTCTCCACCATTCTTCTGCCACGGTGCACTGTAAATAATATATACTTACCGCTATGAGACTCTCATCTGCTTGGGGTGCGATCAGTTCAGTATTCTTCTTCTTCTGGTACATAAAGATATCAAGTACTACGAGTACTATATTCACTCTTAAATGATAATGGACTAGGTTAACATGTTTAGTAATTTATTCAAATTGAAATTAATTAAAAATCAAAAGTAAGCAAATAGAATAATAAAATGGACTCTGACAGTAAAATAGACATCAATAGTTCGGTTACATTATAAACAAGAATTCTCTTAAATGATTAATTAAATGTTGAAATGAATTATTGGCGTAATTTAATTACCTTAATCTACAATGCCAAATACATTAATTGGTACATAAAAAAACTCCGAGCAGTTTTAAATATTATAGTTTGTTCATTTAATTTGCAGATTTCAAAAATAAAATCATCAAAAGGATTACACTGCCATTTGTGAATTTGCATTGCTCCAATAAATTCATTAGGAGTTTACTGAGAATACACCTGAGTTTGGAAGTTTACTGCTCCCTGTTACCTTGGTATTATTAAAATTAGCATCATATTAAATATGGTCTCAACTGACCTTTCATGATCTGATATCGGAATGTTACTCAAACAACAAATTTTATCCATGAGCATTTCATAAATCACTGTGTAGTCACCACGGATTACCTAAATTAACATAACGAAATAACTGAACAGACCTGCCTAACAATTACATATTCATTAAATATTCAAATATTTAACCATACCGGCTTTGCCTGACTCGCTTACCTTTTACCTCGATTACAAACACATGTCTAATTCTATTGTTTTACACGTACAGTCCTACACATTTACAATTATACACAGGCCTGTTCAGCGAATTAATTATTGATAAGTTGCGATGTGCTTGGATGCTGTAAGTGAAATGTTGTTTTAAGAATGTAACCAAGCTGTCTTCCTCCCCTAAGGTTATTGAACTCTTATTTACATTAGAGTGCGGGTGGATCCTTCCACGAAGAAAACAAGTTAAATAACAAAATGAAAGAGACAGCTTAGCTTCAATTATCAATATCCTACGACCTAAATATGCTCCTGAAAGATAAGGCATCCTATTATAACAAACCTACATCAAGCATCAAGATCACGTACAAATTAAAGTAACTTCAATCTCAGGTGCTGAAGGCACCTGTCATGTAAGTGACTGGAACGTCGCTCTACTGCAATATAAAAGAAAATCAGGTTCAAAAACAAATAGGCATAAAAATACGTACGACTGGGAAATCCATAACTTATCCAAGAACTATCCCTCCATGACAAAAATTACAGATGAACAAGTCAATTAAATTCATGGACAAATAAATGAACATTAATTTAACCTCCGTAGCGAATGTTTCTGGGTTATGGCTTATTGTTACAATTCACCGGTGTAAATTTTTGAGTATAAAATAATTAGAGTATAAAATAATTGTTTATCAATTTAACCCTGCTTCAGTATCAGAGTACACAATCTGGAATCAATTCAATATCGATTAAATGTTCACAGTGAGTCTGGATTTAAGTATGGAGCTCTCATCTCATGTATACGAGCATATTAAGCAGACCTCTGCCAGTCTATTTATATTACACAGCGGCTAGTTCTCCTTTATTTTATTTCCTATTTCTATAGGACTATTTCTACTGGCATCTCAACGGAATATTTCCGCTCCTTGAGGGAATTTCTTTCTCATATTTTTTGTTCATTGCTCGGTATTTCATTTACATCAGGCCTCAATTCCCATCTAGACATCCGATCTGCACCATGTTATTTCACTCAACGTTACGTGAAAATGTATCACACTTATAATTTATTTCTTACAAATTCCCAATTATTTTATTACTACGTGGCCAAACAAAAATGGCGGATCCTCACAGGGATATCAAATTATCCACCTATTCTGACCTTATGATGGAAACCTCGTAAAATTCATAATTGAGAGCCAGTTAAATCACACATGCAAATCGCATCGGCATTGTAATATTATTATCATTACTGATTTTACCAAATTTTCATATATACTTGTTAACCGTGTCGTCGTAAAAAAAATCATTACAAATTTATCATTACGTTTGTTGCGATCCTTCACTATAAAACTATAATCCGCAACACAACATATTATTATTATTATTATTATTATTATTATTATTATTATTATTATTATTATTATTATTATTATTATTATTATTATTATTATTATTATTTGACCTCTGTTTATAATTCTCAAATATGACTTAAAATTCCCGAACATGGATAAATATAAACTTTGATCATTAAACGACACAATGGACATTCCCACGTCTATCACACAATGAAATCCACTCGTTAAGCAAATAGATCGAATTAATGTTGGGCCCTCAACATTAATTCACGCCATGTTAGCCAATTCTGGTACTGATCTATAATTTTACATCCAAAGTAAATCAGGTGTCCTTAAAAAAACCTTAAACTAAATCAAAAATAGGCATAAATATATCTAACGGATGACAGCGTGATTGTGGCTATAGTTAATTATTTACATATTAATTAAAACAACACTTCAATAATCTTGTACTTACATCTCTCCAAAGCTGCATCAGTCAGGCTCTCCCATGCACCCCATGGTACATTCCGGGTTCTTAATCCATGTTAAACATTAATATTTCCATGGTGACGACTAGTGTGTATCCGATTTGGCACATCATTCACTTGTGACACAACTTATTTACACACGCAACACTTTTCTTCCACTCAATCCTAAGCTCTAATACTATCACTTATTCTAATACACTCCTAGGAATGACTTTACTTTACCTGCACAGCTTGTAACACGATCCTATTATCATCTACTTCCTATCACCTGGTCTGAATATGCGGCAAAGCGACACTTTTCAAATCTCGGACATATCTGTCCCTGTTTTGACGTCTAGCTAGGAATTGTTTTCTGATCGCGTTCGTTGTCCTCTGCTAGGCTGGTTATTGGAATGTCCGTAATGAGTATTAAAAAACCTGCTCCCTCAATCGAAATACAGGTGACTCCACAAGGGATATACTAACTGCTTACTTACTACCTGTAAAATGTTCCGTTAGCCTTTGTGGAATGTCATTCTCTCCCCTTTACTGTTCCTATACAAATCGGCAACTTGTGCTTCTCCGACTGACTTGCGATATAAATATTGTCCTCGGCAGTAGCCAATGAATGTGTTAAGAAAATCCTATATCTCCACGGCGAGTGAATAAATAAAGTTTGTGAATTATTCACTTACATTTCTATTATCTGGTTTTAATTCCTGACTAGTCTGTAACCTGGCGTTTTTGGTTGAATACTCACACTATGGACTTCACTTGTAAACTGAAGTGCTGAAGTGTACTCACAACGAAGTACTGAGTGCTCATTGCCGAATGTTGGAATGCGAGTGTTGAACTGATGACTGCAGAATACCGACTGTTTGACTGGTTCGATGCACGTCTGTTATATACCTATGGTCCAACTACGTGATTCTCACCCAGCTTCCGGTGATATTACGGAGCGCCACAATTTTATCCCATGGCTTTACTAAGTGATGAACCAGTGTCCGTGGTTTCTTATTTTTACTGTATCACGTTAGGAGTAGAAAGTCTGAGTAGAGTGCACCGTTTTGCCTAATTCACTTGGCGTCGGTTGAATTAAACTAACGTCGGCCATGTGCTTAGTGGCGTGAAAGTTGTTACTTCTGGATGCAGCAACGCTATACACACGTGATCAATTGCGCATAATGCTTATTGCTTCACTCACGTTATACTTAATTCCACTAGGTCCACCAAAATTATCTTCATTTTAATACTGTGACTAGAAACCCAATTTACGTGCTGTAATGTGTATGTTGTATGTTGAGTATTCAGCCCGAAGGCTGGTTGGATCCTCAACAGGTTCACCATTAGCTGTCATAGATGGCCTGGGTGTCACTGAAGAGGCGTACTAGGGAAATGAGGAATGAGGTAGTTTCCCGTTGCTTTCCTTACTGCGCCAGAATTTGCTATTGCACATCAGTCTGCCAAGCCTACTGAAATGCGTGCACCAACCGACCCTATGAGTGATATCTTCACACCATTCATAGCAGGGACTGGCTGCATAAGGAATGGCATTCTAACTGTCACAAATTCACAAGATGGACTAAATATTCCCAGCGGGAATCTCGGCGGAGCAATGTGATTGGTCGCGCCATTTTTCTTTGGGGTCTGCTCGTCTAATTCCAAAGATTCTAGCCATCTTCTGTCCTTTTCGCGCATCTTAAGTTTCTCTGTCTTACACGGCCTCGTGGAACGTTTTCAAAAAATGTTCTCAGGATGTGGTGACCATCTGTCCCTTGGGTGCGGCGGGCGGAAGTTCTCAGGTAATATCTGGCTAAGTGCCTTTACGACATAATTGTTTAACAACCCCAACAGAACGTGCCTTATCTCTGCCAATGTGGCCTAGCTCTTTCACGTTGGTGGATCGTGAGCAATCTGCAGTCATCGCTAAAACTGTCGAATGTGAGATTTATCCAAAGTGTCTGATTAATTAATGTATTCCGCCATAGCGCCTATGGCAATTTGGGTGCAGTATTCACATACATATTAAACAACAGACAGTTTTCAATACAATCATCTTAGAAAACACTACCGTTTTTTTCTTCTTACCGTTTGCAGTTTGGGCACAAGTAGGTGACGTGTTTTGCAAATACGTTTACTACCTTTTTCACACAATATGTTTGTTTTATTGCCATTTCTTCATGGGTAGAACTTACAGCCTTGCATGTTTCGCAGATTTCCTTGTTGTTACTGATTCTGACACACCAGCCACATCTTTAAGGTTTTGGAGGCTTCTGACCATTCTCAAAGATTCTTCTGTTCTTGGGAAATGCATTTTTTATGCACACTGTTCTCTTATCAGTGACTTTCCAAGTTCCTCCAAGAATACCCCCCTTCTATTCAATTTCCTTGCATTCCAATAAGTGTCAATCGAATTCCACAAGACGTATCTAAGATAATAAAAGTAAGCATCTGTCTGTCTGTCTGTCTGTCTGTCTGTCTGTCTGTCTGTCTGTCTGTCTGTCTGTCTGTCTGTCTGTCTGTCTCTTGCGTGTGCGCGATTCCCAGCAAAATCTACAGCACGCAGATATCTGAAATTTTGAACATAGGTAGATGGAAGGGGGTCAGAATGCACCTCGAAGCCGGAATTTTCATATTCGTTTTCGTTGGTGAGTTATGAACGAAAAACCATCGGAAAACGTGTATTGGAATATGACAATCCAACGTGCTTGTCACCAAGATTAAATGCATAGAGTCACTGTCGCTAGGCAACGTACAGAAGATAGGTAGAGAACATAATTCAAGGAGCCATTTTACATCCAGGGCGTAGGAAGCCGATTTTGGTCTTACGGTGTGAGGGCATATGACGATGTTGATGGTGATTCGTCCGTCGGATGGGGACGTAAAGCCTTGAGCTATTCGAGAGGAGTGGGCTATGTGCCGGCACCGGGTTTCATCCTCTTCATTCTTACTATCATATATCATGTCATTCATTTCATCTCATTAACTCATCTAATTAGGTTGACGTCATAAAAGTCATCCGGTCATAAAACTCGCTACGAAGATTCATCTCACTTCATACCCAAACCCCGTAGAGAAAGGGGAAGGGTTGGGCACGTATACTTTTAGAGGAAACCTATAGGATACAAGATAAACGATAATAATAAACAAGGAACAATACATATATCAGTCGAAGTGCCATTTTAAGTCCGTGGAATAGGAAGCCATTTTCCTTCAGCCATGATGTCTGTCTGTCTGTCTGTCTGTCTGTCTGTCTGTCTGTCTGTCTGTCTGTCTGTCTGTCTGTCTGTCTGTCTGTCTGTCTGTCTGTCTGTCTGTCTGTCTGTCTGTCTGTCTGTCTGTCTGTCTGTCTGTCTGTCTGTCTGTCTGTCTGTCTGTCTGTCTGTCTGTCTGTCTGTCTGTCTGTCTGTCTGTGTTCATGTGTGCGATGCCCAGCCAAATCCATGGCAAACAAAGATCTAAAATGTTTGTCATAGGTGGGCACAGATTTTCGCCTAAGACGCATGGCTGTGTCTAAGAGCAATTTTTGCACCAAAACATTAAGCTGTCAACGTCATCAACAATCAACACTCACAATAATTATCGGGTTTTCTATATATTGAAAAGTCTATCGACACGATGTGTCATCAGATGAGACTGTCAACTACACGACAGAGATTTTGAAGACTTTGGAGTCACCTGGAGTACCCTCGAACATCTTTGAGTGGATGATTGTAGCACCGATTATCCTTCTCAGGAATATAGATCCTTCCCTCTGCAATGAACACGGCTCTGAAACTGATGACAAATATTATTGAAGCCACCATCATGACTGAGCATGCCGCGGTTGGAGTAGTATACCTCCGATTGTAAGTCCATTGAGTAGGAAGCCATTTTCGGTCAGCGACACGAGGAACCATCAGCCCGTAATATTCGGAAGTGTTTGTGTGTATGTGTGCGAAGCCCAGTCAAATCTACGACACATAGAGATCTGAAATTTTGACATAGGCGTATTCTCAGATGAATCTTTATGCAGGTAGAGACCTTCTTTCATTAATTACTTATATTACTTTAATCGTTTTAATTACCTATGTATTTAGTTACTTATTTCATATTTAACCCTCAATCGGGCGCGCTCTTCCGACGAACACTCTCGGGCGCGCGCGGTCTTTTAGACCGCAGCGATTATTTTCATAATATATTGTACGGCCTTGGAATCTAATAAAAATGTTGAAGTTTAATACTGTTGCAAGTAAGTTTACTTTTATTTAGATAACATTTAAAACATTTTTACGTACTCAATGACCGCAATAGAAAAGTAAAAAAAACTTGATGAAAATCGAGTTGATTTACACATAAATTTTGAAAGCTTTGAAAAATAACTTTCCGTTCTATTTATTTTTTATGGTTTGTAAAATGGAAGCGTTTCAACTAGATACACATTTATCCTGCTCTTCATCCATTGTCACTGTAATATTTCTGGCACAAGTAATAAATTAAAACACCGTTTTCTCAGAAATATTTGTATTTCAAATGATAAAAACTTCTACTTTTACAGCATAACAACCACCTTTGTGAAAAACATGTATATGAGAGAATTGTACAATATTTAACGTATATTTGAGTTCATATTCAACCGAGCTCGATAGCTGCATTCGCTTAAGTGCGGCCAGTATCCGGTATTCTGGAGATAGTGGGTTCGAACCCCACTGTCGGCAGCCCTGAAGATGGTTTTTCGTGGTTTCCCATTTTCACACCAGGCAAATGCCTGTACCTTAAGGCCACGGCTGATTCCTTCTCACTTCTAGCCCTTTCCTGTCCCATCGTCGCCATAGGACCTATCTGTGTCGGTACGACGTAAATCAAATAGCAAAAAAAAAAAGAAAGATCCTTATTCAAGTTCAATTTTGCACTATTTTCTTTATGTGAACACACGGAAGAATTATTGTCATTGTTTTAACCGAATTTGTTATAGTCGACAATCTTTTGTACAATATCGTCTGGAAAATATATCTCTCAGGCTTCAATTGGAGTTTTAACATTCCTGGCTAAACCTTTAGGCCCTATCAGGCATGTTACAATATTATGACCTGGTCCACGACCAGTCCTTGCGAATGTTGGGTGCGCACGCCATTCTGTCTTACCGTCTTTGCCTGTCAAATTCACTTCAGAAACACCAGCACCGCATCCGTCATCACCAGATAGCTCACTATTTGTATCATGGTCAGTAACCTGAAGATTTTCAGTTTCACTTTCATCATCACTTTGTGGCTGCTGTCTGTAAGTATCTTCTGCTGCCTCATCAACTTCTTCCAATAGGCATCCTACTGCTTTGTCTCTGTCTTTCACAAATGCAGTTATTCTTTCATTTTCTTCCTTTTCAACACTCTCTATCAATAATCGGATCCTTTCCTCTTCAGCAGGATCCATATTGAGATGTATATGCACACGAAACTAAACGAATTTAGTAAAACACAGCCGGGCGGGTACTGGTCACAATGACCGAGACACAAGTTACACTAATGGGCGCATCGGTGTAAAAGACCGCAGACTGACTCGAACATCTATGTTCCTGTCTACAGGGTGTCTGACGAGGGGCCACCCTATCAGGTGGCTAGATGATCTCTTGGGGGAGATAGTCTGGAGGAGGGGGGCATAGCTGACCTTCAGACGGATTCCCTGACCAAAACTTTTAGAAGTCGGTCGTTTAGACCGCTACGCGCCCGATTAAGGCTTAACCGATATTCACCCATTCACTTAAAATTTTAGGCTATAAAAGGATTTTTTATTCCAGCAATAAAACGTGAACCATATTTACTTTCAACTAACTCAGTTTTACACTTTATTATTTCATTTAGACATACAGTACACAAGATAGATAATAATGAACACGCACAGATCTGAAATTTTTAACATTTGTCGCCACAGCATTTCACCAATTACGCATGGTTGTGTCAAAGAGCAATTCTTGCTCCAAGAAATGAAGCTTTCAACGTAATCAACAAGCAACTTCTACAAGAATCACCCGGGGTTCTACAAATTTACAAGTCTATCGACACAATATGTAGTACAGATGAGGCTGTCAACTACACGACAGAGCTTTTGAAAAACTTGGAGTCACCTCGAGTACCCTCGAACATCTTGGAGCGGATGAGTGTTTCTCAGGGATATGAATCCTGCTTCCCTCTGCAACGGAACACGACTCCCCATCCAGGAAATGATGCTGAATATAATTGAAGCCACTCTAATGACTGGATATGCCACGAGCGAAGTAATATTCATTCCCCAGATTCACCTAATTTCTTCGGATATATCGATTCAATTTAGACGGCTGCAGTTCCCCCCGTTTGTTTGAGTTTCGCTATGTGCATCAACAAGGCACAAGGACAATCGCTTAAAGTTGTAGGACTCCATCTTCGAAAATGGTGCTTTTGCCATTGTGAACTGTACGTGGATTGTTCAAGAGTTCGAAAGGCAAACACAATACAGTATGCATCTTACCTCCAAATGGAAGGTCATTAATATAGTTTATCCCGAAGCTCTATAAGAAAAAATATATTTTGTATTATATAACATGGTCTTTTACATGGTTTTAATATTATTTGTACCACCCATCAACCCGGTATCTTAAGCATTGAAAGTAACAATATAATAAAAATAAAATAATGTATTTCATTCAATTTACGTCGAAACGATGTGATTCAATAAATATGATGTTTAATTTGTTTTTAAATAGTTCAGGAACATTTAACGGTTGAATTAATAAACGCGGGCAAAGCCGCGGGCACATGCTAGCGTATTATAATCAGAAACATCAAGATTATCGTAGAACACTATCATTGGCTACCTATTGGTTTTTAATTTGCACGTATATGTACCTGATAGCTAATAAAGCGTGTCTACAGTCCTTTTGGTTGAATTATAATCCAAAATCATGTTTGGCTTCTTATCAGCCCTGTCATTGATTTCCTCATCATGGTGGAGAGTGGTCATAAGAACAACATTCTTATTTCCCTTAGGGATATAATTTACCACAATAGTGTCATTTGTGAAGTAAAATGAAGATCTGTGTACCTCCTTGTTGGCCATTTTATGTGGAAGCTCCGACTTTTTCTTCCGTATAGTTCCCAACGCAGTCAATTTCCTTTTCAGAAGCAGCTGTCCCAAATTGTATGATGTAAAAAAATTGTCACACATGATATTCTGACCATGTAACTCAGAAGTGAGGTTAGATACTACGCTCATTCCCTTATATCTTTCTGGTGTCACTCTTCTTTCCTTTCCTGTATAAATTTGGGCTTTCAGTACGTATGAAGATTTGCTGTCACACAAGGTACGTAGTTTGATACCATATTTTGCCGGTTTACTTGGGAATTACTGCTTGAATGGACAGTGGCCTCTAAATTCTACTAACCGCTCGTCGAGAGTAACATTTCCTCCTGGATTATACAGTTTAGGAAGGACTTCTATCAAATACGAATTGCGGCAAGTTTGTCAGTACGTCTACTTTCCTTTCTAGTAGATTTCTTGTCAAATCGCAGGACACGCAATATCTTCCAGAATGTTTCAAGGGACATGGTTACTCGAAATATGTTTCGCCCAGTATCCTTATCCCACAAATATTTTGTAGACTCCCCATGAGATCGATAAAAACCGCAAGGAATAAGAGTCCTACGTATGCGTGAAAAAACAGAATCATCAATATTTGTCCGATGTTGACCATGAACTCGCTTCTCCTCGATATTTGTCGTCTCTATTATTTCATTTTGAAGCGTTGTATGAAATAGTGCTTCAAATGAACATTTTACATCAGATATTCTGGTGACTGCATACCTGGTAACTCCTGGGATACTCTTGATGATGTTCGAAGGTGGTAGGTGGCCATGTTGTGCTGGTGGATTCAACTGCCATTATATATTCCCATTTTTAGAAACGAAAGTCTCTACACTATTTTTTACAGGCTGTGGACTGTCGTAACGGTCATCAAAACACTCGCTTTCAGACGCATTACTGATATGATCTTAGAACTCAAAGTGATTCTTCATCTGCTGAGCATTTACTAATTCTTCCAACTCATCATCGATCAGTGGTCTAATTGCCATCGTGTCACAATTCAAACTGATCAGCAACAAAGCACTCATATTGTTGAGAACTGCTAATTACGATATCATGGGAAAAGCAAGAAACAGGCCTATTGTTATAAACGCCTGGAGGCTTAGTTGATTACTGAGAATAAGTTGGAATGATAAAATTCACTATTCCCATAAAATATAACAAAAATTAAGTTCAACATTTCATTTTTCCAAAAATATCCGAATTACATTATTCATATTTGTGTCGGGTGATAACGACCCGAACGTTACATATGTAACTATTACAGTTTATGCCCAAACTACTTAAACTATTTTAAACACACGCTGCTCTTCCATTTTCAAATGAAGTCACCAAGTTTCATAAACAGGGCTAGAAAGGCACTGGATTATATCAAAGACATCATAATTATTGGTTTCATAATTATTGTAATTTCATTAGTTTGATTTTAATGGTACTTTCTATTTATATAAATTTACAATATTAAATTCGGTTTTCAATTTTCCTTCTTTTTTTGCTTTCATGTTATCTGCCCTCTGAAAAAATAAATTCAGTTTAGGAAAGCCAGTAATTTTCATTTTGTAGCGTAACCCCGATAGTTAGCAGCCTTTATGTACCCCTACGAGAAGTGACGGATGTTCCATCCAGGAGGAAAAGAAAGTAGATGAGTATTTGAATGGTGCCAGGCAAACTTCAAGAACTCGCCTATAACGATTTCGCAGTGAAAAGTAAGTAAAGGACACAGTATGTATGTATGTATGTATGTATGTATATGTGTGTGTGTGTGTGTGTGTGTGTGTGTGTGTGTGTGTGTGTGTGTGTGTGTGTGTGTGTGTGTGTGTGTGTGTGTGTGTGTGTGTGTACTTTGCTATGTTTAGAAACTTTGCAAACGATCCTCTTGCTTCTAAGAAGTATGAATGACATGAATTCCCGTCTAGAAAATGACATGCTCTTAATTTTGTAATAAAACTATTTTCTAAGTCCAATCCTCGTTAGCTGTGGTGAGAAGTCCATGAAAGTGACACGACTCGATTATGGCTAGGAGCCCAACTTGTAGTGACGACTTAGGGACTGGTTTTCACTCCAATTAGCTTCGTGGTTTCTGCTATCTGACGTTGAAAGTTTTGAATGGATTTTCGATATAATGCAGACGAGTTTGGCCTGTCCTTTTAAATCCCCCTCGTCGTGTCACTCTGCTTAGCTAATTAGAACTCGCTGATAACTTGTGACCTCACACAACAAGCGCGTGTCGGGTAAACGCTGCGCTAAACTTCTTGAGACCATCACAGTACAAGTCATCTTCATCTCGGGATTATTATTTTTAGCATTTGTATTTTCGTCGTCCAATTCTTCACACACATATATATTCAAAGGAATGATACGAAGAGTTAATTAAACATCTCTTCGCTCCTCACTCGAGTTCAGAGAAAGAAGTAGTTTAATCACAACGAGTCAAGTTGCATTAATTCGCCTGGAGAATACCATATCCCTTTTACACCCTGACCTCACATTTGTGTAGATAAGGAATATTTTTCTGGGGTCATATTTCCATCCAGGCAGTTCAAACCTGTACCGCAGTCATGTTTGTAACGATGTGCTCCCTCCCGATTTCAACTGGTAATTTTCTTGTTTTCCCATTTTCTCACCAGGCAAATGCCAGGATTGTACCTTAATTCAACCCTTGTTCTAGCCACGCATCACCCCGCTCCAAAATACTTCTTTTCGGAGATATTACTGGACTTTTAGGTACTTTCTTCATCTTCTTTCGAGCTGTGTTAACCATCTTGTTCCAATCATATGATTCATGCATTGTTATATGAATACTGTACAGCCCTTTCAAACCCGGTGAGAAAATGGGAAAACAAGAAAATCATCTCCAGGCCTGCTGAGGGTGGTGTTCGAACGCAGCATCTCTCCAATGCATGCTTACAGCTACGCGACTCACTCTGTGAAACAAGTTCATTCGTATCTCATCGACTCATTTGCTAAGTGAACAATTTATCAGTGGGTGCGAGAAGTACTCAACCAGCGTTGATTTTGATATCTGGAGAAAATTACAGGAAAGCTTCCTGTCAACGACTGTCCTTTTGAGAAATCATCTTTGTGCTCAGTAATGTAGCATACTTGTTTCACTATATTGTGTTCTATAGTTATCTCGTTGAAAGCCTGTTTATATAACAGACAACGTCTCAGAACGCCACTGAGGATTGAAATACCAGTATAAAAGAAGGTGCTTTGGAGAATATGTAGCAGGAAGGAACTAGAACAGCGAGGGGTTAAAAGATAGGGCTAAGAAGACCTGGACGACCTATCTTGCGACCAGAGAAATGCACGAGAAAAGAAACATCAACCGACGAAAAGATGAGGACAAGGCAACATTTAGGAAGGGAATACTGTAGGTGGCCTGGACGATGACACTAGGAAGGCATGGGGCAGAGCAATTGGAGAAAGAAGAGAAAAATCCGTAGTAACTATGGCCAAAAAGATGTGGTCAAAAATCGTAACAGAGATCAAGGGACGAACTGTACGGAAAGAGGAGGACTACCTCAGAACAAATAAGACTCAAAAGAGCAAGGATTGCTGGACATGTGATCGGGATGGACATGGAGAGAATGACCGGAAGAGTTTGCGAGACAACGGGTAGGACCAGAGGAAAGACGTAGCGTTATCGAACTCCGGAAGGACTGGGCTGAGATGGGGATCAAGGTGGAAAGGACGGGGAACTCGAGAAATAAATACACACCAACCAACATGCCGTAGCTCAACAACAGAGGAATGGTGCATGAACAGGATGGAGAAGGACCAACGAGGCGAGACAGGAGGATAGGATACTGGAAATCTCAGCTGAAGAACGGGAGAGAAGGAGAGAGATGATGAAGAGTTTCTGGGAGGAGAAGAAGAAAACTCAAACCATGAGAAAGCTACGCCATAACGAAACAAGAAGGGGAAGAGGAGTGAGTATGGATGAATTATTAGTGTTCTTTCAAGAAACATTAAGACATTCTAACCTGCTTTAAAATTATTATTAAACAATTCTATGTTCCGCTTACTATGGTTTTGTCTTCCTCGTTATGTCTTAATGGGAACATTCAACTTACCGTGCAACTGAACTGTTTAGCTTTAAATTTTGAAATGGTTAAGTATCGTTCACTATTCGCAGTAAATGATTTTATCTTGTACAGAAGCATGGGGCAGGTAGTGTAGTCTTACGGATACAATAACGACGTGATTCAATAAAAGTCTATGTTTAGAATTACAATATCTTCGTTATTATTATAATTTTTTCGTTCGTTTTGGCCTACTAGGGACCACGGGGCTCTTAGCTAAGGTCTTCTGCTTTGTCTTGGCCCAGTATGCTTTCATTTTCTGGCCGTGCGCCTGCTTCCTTCCATCCATCCACTTAGGACTGGTGGTTCCTGTACTCCTTTTGCTTGTGAGGGACAGTGGGAAGACCCCCTGTAGGATGGCCTGTCAGTACCGAGATCGGTTCTCTATGGTCTCTAATGGGATCTCTAGTTCTTCTAGGTCTCATTTGATTGGAGTGATCCGCTTGGCCTTGGAAGCCTTTCCCCTACCTGTCACTGTGAGGATCCTGTTGGTAATTCTGCAGGGTTTCAGGCGGCTCATGTGCCCGTAGAAAGTCGGTCGCATTTTCCTCACTTCCTGATGTTCGTAGAGCTTCTTGTTGTGCCTGATCCTGTAGGTGCCATCCTCCTCTCTTATGGGTCCTAGTATCCTCCTCAAGATCTTCAAGTTCTAGTTTCATGAGTGGGTCCTTTCGATTCATCGATTCTATTATTATTACAGGGGATACCGTGGTTCACAGAGGTGAAAGAAGGTGCGGGTATGAATGGGTGGATCTAGAAAAGTCAGAAGATTAATTTAAAACTTTAAAATTGGAGCTATAGTTCTTCCTTATATCTTTTGTTTCTTTTTAAATTTTAAACTTTTCACTTTCCTAAGCAAATAAAAAATGAGGTACAAAAATCGAGCTCGTGAGCTTAGGTAACAATATTACAAAAATTAATCAACTAATAACCAATTAACAACCTCAGCTTGAAGCTCCCTAATTACAAATTTTACATGAGCACTATTGCTCCTATCAACTAACAGAAAAGGAGACGGATCTCCCAAATTTTACATCAGTGAAGGAGCGTCTTTGCTCTACAAGTTTACACTTTAGGAGACTATTCTCGAAATGTACAAATTCCAGGCCTATAAAAGGCACAACTGAGAGGGAATACAAGAGGGTTCCTCGCTCTTTATTCCCTAAGTTCGAGTAAGCTTGCTTGAGAATTTACATCAAGAAATAAAAGTTACATTGCGATAGAAATGTTAAACCTTCCTCTCGAGCTAGCTTTCAAATACTATTACGTTGTTAAGCAGAATCTGCCATTACCTTGAGCTGGTGGACCTCCCAAAGATGGACGAGAGAGCCCTTTCCCCCTGCCTCCGCTACGTACACACTCACTGGAGCGATCACAAAGACAGCATGGCTTGAGATGTCCCAGCCTTTATAGCGGAGATGACGGTTCCAGATTTCTCTGCGTCGAAACCTTGACACACCCACAATTTTCATTGGACAATCAAATAAATACCAAAAACCCTCATTGGTTACTTAAATAAATGTACAAATTTTCACATTGGTGGAGAGTTTTAGTTGGCGGGAAGAGATAGAAGTGTAGATAACTTTTGAACCAAAAACCGAGCTATAAACAATTCAGTTTAGGAAACCTTGGCATACAAAATTACTTTGAAAATTAATAGTTCATCTTCACCCCAGGGGGCGCAACATAAATTGACAGTAGTGCCATCTGTCGGAAAATGTCCAAACTTCATGAATCAAACAGTTTGACGACCCAATTCTAGATGGCCTTATAAAAGGCGCTTGATTTAAATGCACAGGGCAGCTGTACCTCCGGTAAAATTATTATTATTCAATCGATCAAGCAATCAATCACTACTTATCTGCATTTAGGGCAGTCGTCCAGGTGGCAGATTCCCTGTCTCTTGCTTTCCTAGCCTTTTCATAACTGATTGCAAAGAAATTGGAAATTTATTGAACATCTGCCTTGGTAGTTATTCCAATCCCTAACTACCCTCCCTATAAACGAATATATGCCTCAATTTGTCCCCTTGAATTCCAACTTTATCTTAATATTGTGATATTTCCTACTTTTAAAGACACCACTCAAACTTATTCGTCTACTGATGTCGTTCCACGCCATCTCTCCACTGACAGCTCGGAACATACCAATTAGTCGAGCAGCTCGTCTCCTTTCTCCCAAGTCTTTCCAGCCCAAACTTTGCAACATTTTTGTAGCGCTACTCTTTTGTCCGAAATCACCCAGAACAGATCGAGCTGCTTTTCTTTGGATTTTATCCAGTCCTTGAATCAAGTAATCCTGGTGAGGGTCCCATACACTAGACCCATATTCTAGTTGGGGTCTTACCAGAGACTTATATGTCCTCTCCTTTACATCCTTAATGCAACCCCTAAATACCCTCATAACCTTGTGCAGAGATCTTTACTCTTTATTTACAATCATATTTATGTGATTACCCCAATGAAGATCTTTCCTTGGGTACTTACAATGTTCCCCAAAAGGAACTTTCATCCCATCAACGCAGTAATTAAAACTGAGAGGTCTTTCCCTATTTGTGAAACTCACAACCTGACTTTTAACCCCGTTTATCATCATACCATTGCCTACTGTCCATCTCACAACATTATCGAGGTCATTTTGCAGTTGCTCACAATCTTGTAACTTATTTATTACTCTGTACTCTCTCTTTTTTTTTCTTTTCTTTTTTTTTTCAAGTTGCTTTACGTCGCACCGCACAGATAGGTCTTATGGCGACGATGGGACAGGAAAGGGTTAGGAGTGGGAAGGAAGCGGCCGTAGCTTAAATAAGGTTCAACCCCCAGCATTTGCCTGGTGTGAAAATGGGAAACCACGGAAAACCATCTTCAGGGCTGCCGACAGTGGGGTTCGAACCCATTATCTCCCGAATACTGGATACTGGCCGCACTTAAGCGACTGCAGTTATCGAGCTCGGTACTCTGTACTCTTATTATTATTATTATTATTATTATTATTATTATTATTATTATTATTATTATTATTATTTGTTTTGTGTACTTGTTTGCCATGAAGTCGGGGAAGTGACATTTATAGTTGTTTTTGATAAAGAATAGGTTGTGATCACAACAAACAACTCTAATTACTATTGCCCCAAGTATTAAGAATTTTTAATGTATATGATGCTCAAATAAATATATTTTTTATAATTTAAGGTGGGTATGAGTATCTTTTTAGAAAGTGAGAGCTTCTAATTAGCCTCCGAAAAGCGATCTGATTTTAAACTCATCGAGCAGTGGACTCCCAGAGTATTCTTAGGTGCCTTCCATCATAGAAATGATGCCAGGCTTTGATCGACGTTCAGAGCTTCGGACAAATCACGGGGTATGTGGATATCTCGTGATAAATGGAAAAGAAGATATTTACCATGTTGTGCCTTCCGCGCTGAGAAGTAAACAGTGAATATATCACTCCAGACTGCCCTCTGAGATCCTATAGGGATGTTTGTGGCTAGGAACACCTCAATTAACTGTTTCTATCTGTAATTTAGATATTAAATTGCAATTATTTCTATGTGCATGTCATACGATATATGTATGTATCTTCATACGGGGTGAGATGTTTCTACTACTGGATACCCTTCCTGACGCCAACTACAGTTGAGGAGCTAATGAAGATGAAAATATGAATGAAAATGTGTAAATAGTTTGAAGGAATTGACTGTGGCCTATGAACAGTAACTGTCCTGGTATTTACTTGGAAGTGAAGATGACAAACTACAGAAAACCATGCTCAGGACAGCTGACAGTGGGATTTGAACCCACGCAAAGCTTGGCTTCATAGCCGTAGCGCATTGACATGCGCGGACACTCCACTCAGGATGTCGTACGATAGATAAAATAAATTGCATGCCACCCATAGTTCAGTCACTATCATATTGTCAAAGCCTCAGGTTAGAGTGGGACAGATGGATGAAAATAACAATTTTGCTCTTACTCATACTAGAAGATAAAGAGCAGTGTGAATACTACGTTTCACCAGAGATAATGCTGAGATTTGCTTTGTGTGGTGAAGGGCTTCCCTACACCCCGAGTGATTGTTATTACATGGTGTCGTAGTAGCTACATCATCTGGAGGCCATTTGCATCTTCATTCCTGAGTACATAATGAACTTGTGTGGTAATTTCTGCTATTATGATGGAAGTGTAAAATGTACAGTATAGAGTGAATCTTAAAACAAGTAGCATAACAAGTGTTATTTTATTGATTTATGGTTGAAATATCTAGAAAAACAACATCTTAAAAACGACAATCAAAAGTCATCCAATTCTCTTCACTCCCAAAAGAAAGTCGCCTTTCGGTTGGAAAATAATTCAGAACTCAGTTTCTACACTCAGTTTCCAGAGTGGATTTCAGAAAATGTTATCAAATTACTGATCTTTCTTTAACGACTTCTCTTTATCAAATATGACGAATCATGTTTCTCGAAAAAGAAATCTGCGGATAATGAAAGAGATTACGTAAAGACTAACAAAACTGATAATATGACTAAAATCCGCAAAATTAAAATATCTTAAATTCGCGTATAATGTTAGATAGATAGATAGACTCACTAATTGTAAAGGATTCACCTAGGCTGCTAGTAAAATAGTTTCAGCATAGTTTTTTTTTGCTAGGGGCTTTACGTCGCACCGTCACAGATAGGTCTTATGGCGACGATGGGATAGGAAAGGCCTAGGAGTGGGAAGGAAGCGGCCGTGGCCTTAATTAAGGTACAGCCCCAGCATTTGCCTGGTGTGAAAATGGGAAACCACGGAAAACCATCTACAGGGCTGCCGATAGTGGGATTCGAACCTACTATCTCCCGGATGCAAGCTCACAGCCGCGCGCCTCTACGCGCACGGCCAACTCGCCCGGTCAGCATAGATCTGGGGGGTGTATTTAGCTCAGTGACTCACCCAGAAGGCGGCGGTTCGAATCCCAAATATTTGTTAAATATTCAGTCTCAGCTGTATACATGGAGGTAATATCGTTGCATACGCCAGAAATATATGATTAATTCACTTTACTGAAGAAAAGCTTTTTCACTAAACAATTCAAATATATTTATTTATTTATTTATTTATTTATTTATTTATTTATTTAGCGTATGGCTTTTAGTGTTGGAAGTGTCCGAGTACATATGTTAGTCATGTTTGTATCGGTCTTGTAACCCACATCTGGCGACAATAAGACTGCTTAGAATCAGATAAATATGCGTGAATACGAAAACATAGTTTTGAGATATTGCCATTTAAAGTATTGTGCAGCAAATAAAGACTTTTCGTCACAGAAAAATTTTAAAAAACACTATGGTTGTGTAAAAAGAAATATAATTATCTCTTTTTGTACCTCATTTGTAAAATTTTGGATCATCTCAGTAGGACAAAATAAGTTATTCCTAAAATTGCTGCATGTAGATACCTCTGTCTGATTCAAAACTATGACATGTAGTTACGCTTCTCCGATTCTAAACTAACTTCTAACCTATGTTGTAGGCTGGATTCTAATGAACAACTCAGGTTATAGTCGGCAACTGTTTACTTACCGTGGAATAAGTCTACATAAGAAAAAAAAATTAAAGTAGTGCATTCCGTGTTTCATTCTAGACATTTTTCAGAGCCCTCATTGTCTTTTTGGAGTCCGAGTGGTATCTGCTTGGAACAATAACCTTATGATTTGGCTAGTATTATTTCTCCTTCGCTTCTCTAATGCACTGAAGACCGCAGTAAACTGGAGTTAGCTCTTGTCTAGGGTTAATAGAACGTCGCTGAAAGACTGTCCTGCTTGTTGCTAAAACATGAAATTCTAGTTCATCGTAGGAGTACATGAAAAAATGTATAGGACTGTTATATTGCAGAAATGCGTCAGTACAGATGTGCAGATGGATCAGTTTACGCTCTAATTTTAAAGCACACTCTGTCTAGAATCAGAGAGATGTAGCAGCGCTTACGACAATGTGATCTATCCTGTTATAACAATCGCATAGACGAAGTATTTTAGGTTTCTGTGATCCTCAATGTTAGTAATGAAATGTTGATACGTCTCTATGATCCGTAATTTTAATACTGAAAGGTAACTATGCTTGCAGCTAATTCGTGGAGTATGATGGGTGATTCAAATATATTCATGCACTTCCTGATCAAAACTCTGAGGGTATCTACAGAAAGCTAAAAGTATAGTTGCGTATGTCTCATTCTAAGCAGTCGAATTCTAGCCTTCCTAACGTTCGCGTTCTCTCAGTATCGCTAATGAACACCGAGAAGTGACGGCCGGACATATTTTTAACTCACCTGATGGACGGAACCGTGCGCATCAATGTGGCGAATGAAGCATAATTACTTCGAAAAAGGAAACGTACTTTTCATTTAGAAGTATGAACATCTCGGTAGTAAGAGGTTCAAGTAATAATAATAATAACTTAAATGTTTCCACCTTTTCAATACAATATATTCACAAAATTACAAAATTATACGGTACTAGTTTCGACCCATCTAGGGGTCATCATCAGCCGTATTGGAGCAAAGATCATTTGTGGATTTCGCCACAAATGATCTTTGCTCCAATACGGCTGATGATGACCCCTAGATGGGTCGAAACTAGTACCGTATAATTTTGTAATTTTGTGAATATATTGTATTGAAAAGGTGGAAACATTTAAGTTATTATTATTATTACTTATATATTGTTCAATACGGACCAAAAACATGAAATTCATAACCATCAGTAAGAGGTTCATCTTATTTTTCTAGGAAAGGGGATGTAACAAGCTATATCTTGGGCCAATTTCAGATCTTGAAAACCCCCTCGTTTTCTCAACATCGCTGTGAAAAACAGACGGGATAAGGATTTTATTTGCAAGATGTTAGGAGTAGTCTTTGAGAGCAGATATATCTTGTAGCAATGGTAACGATGTTGCAATCCTCGGATTTTACTTTCGTGAGCAACGGGATACGACGTTCTTAGAGTAGGTAATACGCCTTTGCTTCGATAATAATAATAACTAGCGAATGTACCCGTGCTTCGCTACGGTATTCTACATTGTATTCGAATATCGAAGTAAATAGTGTACATGCAGTAAATAAGATTGTTTTAAAATTGCATGTCTCTTAGCGTTATCCGAGAAACAACATGGGGAGGTCCCCGTACGTTGTTTCCAATGTAAAGTGTTTGTTACGGATTTGTGATATAACGGCAGGCTCACTTGCCTACTGCCATTCACAATCGAGTTGGGAAGTTTACATTATAATTGCAGGCCCCATTGCCTACTACGCGGACAGAATCGATTTGGGGAGTTTTCGTTAAAATGGCAGCCCCCCTTTCCTACTTCCAGACAGATTACAGTTTTTATTACAATGGCAGGCAATTACCCTACTATCACTCGAAATTGAGTTGTGCAGTTATCATTATAATGCCAGGTCCATTTTCCTACTTCCAGCCAGCTTACTGCCAGTCACACCAAGTTGGTGAGTTTCCATCAAAATAGCAGGCCACTATGCCTAAGGCCAGTCACATTTTAGATGAGGACATTTCTTTATAATGGCGGGCACCCTTGCCTACTGCCAAACACAATCGGGTAGGGGAGTTTTAAACAAAACTGCATGCTCACTTGCCTTCTGCAAGTCACATCGAGAAGGGAACTATTCATTACAATTGTAGGCCTTCCTTACTAATGACAGTTACACAGCAGTTGGAGAAGGAACCCTTTCCTACTGCCAGTCAAAGTCGGTGTGGGGAGTACTGATTGCAATAGCAGACCCACCCTTTCTCGATCGCTAAAAATCGACATCAGTGAATATATATTGATCGACATACGAAAGTATATGCGTGTTTACAATATTGAAGACCTTCATTTACAGAATAACTGCTACTAAACGTACGTCATATCGACAAAGGATTATACCATAAGACACGCCGGATTTAGTGGCCTAAATGGCTGGTCCTATGATATGTCATCTATTCTTGGGTCAGATTGAATTAGAAACGTGGAACAGGGTAAAGGTTTTGTAAGATTATCTCACATTACATTACTTTTCAGATAATTATGTGACAGCTACATACATAGCATTTGGCTCACATATGGCTACTGGGTGGGCCAATTTTCGTGAAGAGTTTGATGATTCTGTATTTGCTATAAGTAATTGAAAGTATGAATTATGCATGTGAAAATTCCAAATTGACTTAACATCGATTAATAGAGAAAAATCAAACGTAAAAGGGGTAGAGATACGGCAAAAACTCATAAGACCAAGGTTGTAGACCATTCCAAATTGAACGGAGATTGTGCAATCCGTTATGTGATAGGAATTTCCGAAGGTCTGCACCATCATTAAAATTGCCTGCATATTTCGATATTCTTCGGGGATAAAAAGTGAAAAATTTAATGACCTAGGATGTTTTCCGTTCGTTACAGGCTAAAACGTAAAATTTTGTCAAATTTCAATTATCTTCTTTTTCTTCTGGCAGATTATGCCGCAATCTGGATTTTGGGCGAGGCGGGTAAAAATTAGGACTTCCAGGTAACTAAACCAAAAATTATGGAGTTGGTCATTATTACCCCTTAAACGGAAAGCTGTACGAAAATTTCGCCAAAATAGTCAGTGTAGAGGCACACAGTCGTTACGATTTGAGTTATATAGATAAGGAATCTGCTCCATGTAAAACACCTTCTGGGCTATGTCCGCTGGACTTAACCTGCAAAAGTGACCATTCATGATATCTCCCTTATTAATCCTCCTGACGAAAAAATGCTCATGAAAGAAAAGGGTTTAGAGGTGGAATTCTATCACGTTTGGTCGATTTCCAGTCAGGTTAGTCTTGTTCTGTATATATTGTGGAAGAGTAAAATAACCATTTCGGTTCCCTATAAACCGCCAGTCCATTCCGGAACATGAAATGTTATTTACGTTTAAAACCTACCTTTGGACAGGTGGATGCTAAATACAAAGTTTGGTTCGAATGTCTTCAGTAGTTTTCAAGTTGTAAGGAATACGCTTTACACGCACCCGCTCGTGAGTTAAGTCCGATGGGACTTGTACAGAAAAACGGTCCGTTAATGATATCTCCCTTATTAATCCTCGTATCGAAATGATGCACATGAGGAAAAAGGTTTAGAAATTAATTTCTACCAAGGTAGGTAGATTTCCATTAAGTTTGGTTGTGTATATTTTGTGGAAGTGCAAAATCACTGTTTCGGTTTCGTATAAACCCCCAGTCAGTTCAGGGATTTAGAAACAATATTTGCCCAAAACCTATCAAGGACTGGTGTATTCTAAATATGAGTCTTGGTGGAAATACATCCAGTAGTTTGTAGCACTTGCGTACATACGGCGTAATTAAGGAAGAAAATAATACAGTTAAGAAAGTTGAAAGTAATAGAAAATGGATTATAACTGAGGACAGCCGGATAACGACAAATATGTAAATGCCAAGTGAATGTATTGGAAAATCAAATGCCCCTCAATAAATTTTGCTAGTGTGAGTTATGGATATAATAAAGCGGTAACAGAGGAGAAATTTAGGTCCAGTGATTCTTAGGTAAACAAATAATAATAAGATGACTAATGGTGTTATTACTTAATCTATTCGAGGGCGGTTATAACATCCAACGATATTCCGCCAATATCCCGCAGATAGGCCGATTGACGCCTCTCTTGCCTTCTACCCAAGGAACAACCACGAATTTAAAAGCATGATGAGGAAAATGGCAATACGTTACTTCCCTGCTGGCATGCAGTCAGAGACGTTGCCATGGTAACCTGTAGGTTCGTTGTCGGTCTGTCGGTCACTCAATGCAGAGCATGATACCAGCGGAAAATTGTAAATTTCTCCGTCATGTGAAGAGTAAGGTAAATTATGAACATAACGAAAGTTGTTTATAATGAAGAGACGTTTCACATACGGTAAACTAAGTTTACAGAAAATCAATAGTATAAGAGAAAATGTAGGAAAACCATTCTGGTTTTCCTATAAACCCCCCGTCTATTCACAGATTTTAAAATAATATGCATATCGAAACCTTCCCCGGGATGAGTATACTCTAAATATGAAGTTTGGTTGAGATCTATCCGGCCGTTTCGAAGTGATGGTGGAAAAATCATTCAGGTTTTCCTATAAACCCCCCGTCTGTTCAAATATTTTAAAATGATATGCATATCGAAACCTTCCCCGGGATGAGTGTACTCTAAATATGAAGTTTGGTTGTGATCTATCCAGCCGTTTCGACGTGATAGTGGAAAAACCATTCTGGGTTTCCTATAAACCCCCCATCTATTCAAAGATTTTAAAATGATATGCATATCGAAACCTTCCTCGGGATTAGTATACTCTAAATATGAAGTTTGGTTGAGATCTATCCAGCCGTTTCGACGTGATGGTGGAGAAACCATTCTGGTTTTCCTATAAACCCCCCGTGTATTCAAAGATTTTAAAACGATATGCATATCGAAACCTTCCCCGGGATGAGTATACTCTAAATATGAAGTTTGGTTGAGATCTATCCAGCCGTTTCGACGTGATGGTGGAACAGACAAACAGACAGACAAACAGACAAACAGACAAACAAACAGACACGAAACGTAAAAACCACCGATTCGGTCTTGAGTTGACCTAAAACGGATAAATATCTGAAAAATTGGCAAAACAAAAGAAATTACAGACAGCGGACCCCCTACAATTTTATTTAGATAATAATAATGGCGTATGGCCTCCGGAGAGGCCTGGTGCAGGTCTTTTTCTAGTAGACGGCCTATTAGGTGACCTGCATGTCTGTGAAGATGAGGGCCCTACCTAGGATGATTTCTAATGTTGAATACGCCACTCACAACCAGCCCCCGAGCCATTGGAATTAACCAATTAAGGTTAAAATCCCCAACCCGGCCGGGAATCGAACCCGAGACCCTCTGAACCGAAGGCCAGTACGCTGACCATTCAGCCAACGAGTCGGACTTTGCTTCGATAATAGCCATGTTAAACACCATTCTTGCCAAACTGGTTTTGTTTATGTTTATGGGCATCTGTACAACGATAACAGCTGAAAGCTATCACTACTAGGATATGCCATGTTACGTAACATTCTCGCCAGACTGATTTTGTGTTGCGTTAGTATTTTGTTCCTATTTTTGGGGCTTTAGATACCCTTGGTAATCGGTCTCGGGTACTGGAGATGTGTCGAACAGCCGATGTTAATGCGTTTTCTTTTGTTGTTATGTCCTTTATGGAATTGGGTCATCTGTGGTCATCAGCCTCATGCTATAATGAGTATGGAAATGGCCTGACAATCTGTGTTGGTGCGGGGTCTGTATGAGTGTATGATATTATAATTATTCAAGTGTAGGTTTGGGTTAAGTGTTCCGGGGCGTGAAATATGCTAATACCGCCGGTTTTTAATTGCATAAATGGAGAAGGAACAAGACAAGATCGTATTGGTGGGTACGTAAATGAAGTTCCTTAGGTCAACGAAAGAATGCATGGGGGTAGGATGTCCAAGTGATTAGTATCAGAAGTGAATTGTTTATGTACATCGAACATCTCATTTCAAATGAATGATGGACATGTTGTAAAACTAAATAAATTAAACGAACCTACAGTTCATGCTTCCTGACGAAGAGAACATGTATAATGGTAAAATAAAGCATTATGACTTATTGCTTCTTTTGCGGTGCTAATTAAAAGTATCAAAATAAAAGTTGCCGGACTGGCTGGTTTTCGTCAAGTGAAATTATGACCACTCACTTCAAGTAAATTCAAGATGGCATCCTCTTTAAGGGCTCGTCATTTCTATGGTAATGTTTCCTCTCATTGCCATAACTATGTGCGATCCTAATGAATGCTGTAATTTTCTCCTTGATATTTCCCCTCATTCGTAATTTACTCTCGGGTGCCACCCTCTCCGAAGGCTTGCCAAGAGGGAGTTGCCAGCAGACATCATCCCGCGCCAGTTGAGTGTGAACCAAGCAAGTTTGTCTCAACTTGTGACACCAACTGGCAGGAATAATTTAGAGCTTAGTTGGCCGCATTGTTCGGCTCACAACAACTTAAGAAACAATTCGCTCATCCAAGAGCAGGGACTTGTTGCATGTCACAGGCCAGCCTGTTCGATACAAAGTTGTGACGTCACCAGTCTGACCCTCACTTCGATAGCATCCGGCTGGGGAGAAGACTTTTAATGGGAGTTTAATAACGGGTCGAAGAGTTGATGCGCTTGTTTTTTCTTCTTTTGTACTTTGACTAACTGAGATACTCATCTGCCAATCAAACACGTGAAGTTCCCCATGACTTCGAAAGTAATAAACTCGTAGCGCCCCATTACTAGCACCTCATGTCAGGAGTTTGATTTACTTCCATTTACTTGTATCAGGCTCTTCTCCTTAACACATTCTCCTAGACGCATTTTGTTGATTGTGTGGGACAGATTTAGGGGTTCGTCTCCTATGTCCATGATTGAGGGATCGAATTAGCCATTAAAAGAACATTATGTGCTTAACATCAGTAGTAGTAGTAGTAGAAGTGGTATAACTGCCTCTGTGGATCAGCCTCCAGATTCCAATGCCACGGGTCCAAACCCACAAGTGGTAGTTGGATTTTTGATTGGTAGGAAAGAATATTATGTCGAACGATGTTGTCATATGAAAATATATCTGGCGACACATTTGAAGTCTACCCGGCAAAATAGACTAAAATTTGGCCACAGATCTCCCAATAGAGATCGGTAGAGTAAAAAAGGGAACGTCGATTTTTAGATAGATACCCTAAATGGCGTAAAATGAAAATTTCTACACACGGTCGCTGAGATCTGATTATTATTATTATTATTATTATTATTATTATTATTATTATTATTATTATTATTATTAGGAGGGAGGGTGCGATCAGTGGTTGAGAAGAAATTGGATGAAAACCAGTGTGATTTCAGACCATAGAGAGGCTATCAGGATCAGATTTTCAGTATGCGCCAGGTTATTGAAAAATGCTACGAGAGGAATAGACAGGGGTAGATTATTAAAATCATTCAAAGGCATTTATACTGACAATTGGGCTGCAGTGAGAACTGATGGTAGAATGATATCTTGGTTCATGTTACTGGAAGGGATTAGACAAGGCTGTAATCTTTCACCTTTTTTGATCGTAGCTTACATGGATCATCTGCTGAAAGGTACAAAGTGGCAGGGAGGGATTCAGTTAGGTGGAAATTTAGTAAGAAGTCTGGCCTATGTTGACGACTTGATCTTAATGGCAGATTGTGCTGAAAACCTGCACTCTAATTTCTTGGAACTTGAAAAATAGGTGCAATGAGTATGGTATGGAAATTAGCCTTTCGAAGGCTAAATTGATGTCAGTAAGTAAGAAATTCAACAGAAATGAATGCCATATTGGTGATACAAAGCTAGAACAGGTAGATAATCTCAAGTATTTAGGATGTGTGTTCTCCCAGGATAGTAATATTGTAAGTGAGATTGAATCAAGGTGTAGTAAAGCTAATGCAGTGAGCTCGCAGTTGCGATCAACAGTATTCTGTAAGAAGCAAGTCAGCTCCCAGACGAGACTATCTTTACATCGATCTGTTTTCAGACCAACTTTGCTTTTTGGGAGTGAAAGCTGGGTGGACTCAGGATATCACATTCATAAGTTAGAAATAAGGGACATGAAAGTAGCGAGAACGATTGCTGGTATAAAGAGGTGGGAACAATGGCAGGAGGGTACTCGGAATGAGGAAATAAAGGCTAAGTTAGGAATGAACTCGATGGATGAGCTATACGCATAAACAGGCTTCGGTGGTGGGGTCGTGTGAGGCGAATGGAGGAGGATAGGTTACCTAGGAGAATAATGGACTCTGTCATGGAGGGTAAGAGAAGTAGAGGGAGGCCAAGACGACGATGGTTAGACTCGGTTTCTAACGATTTAAAGATAATAGGTATAGAACTAAATGGGGCCACAGCACTAGTTACAAATATAGGATTGTGGCGAAGGAAGGACGTTGGTTCAATCCCCATCAGAAAGTCGTAAAATTTAAGAAACGAGATTTCCAATTCCGGAGGTGAATATGGCCCTGAGTTTCACCCAGCCTACACCAAAAATGAGTGCCAGGTTAATTCCTGGGGGCAAAGGCGGCCGGGCGTAGAGTTAACCTCTCTGACCCATCACGTGCCAAGGTTACGAATAGTTGAAGCCTTTATCATCTATCCTTCCAAGGGCCTTCATGGCCTGTACGGAGATGACTTGTTATTAGTATGATTATTATTATTAGTACTAGTAGTAGTTGTTGAAGATTATGACCATGTACAAATTAGAGAATTTTACTTTTGTATGTTGACAGTTGATATAGATAATGACGAAACAGTTGATAGTAGATTATTATATTGTATGTTCACGAGACGTAATAAAAAATCACGATCAGCTAGTTTTGTAATAAACACGCTTTCAATTATCACCCGTAAAATATATCATGGTGCCGAAACCCGGGAACACGGAATACAGGAGAAAATAACATACAACAATATTTAATCTTGTGTAATACGTAATAAGGTGTTGATTGAAAAACTTGTGACTATCGGCCCCTTCGTCAACCTACGTTTCACCACGACAAGGGAACAAATAAGTACTTACACGGCATTAATACTATTTTGAATGTTGTTAGAGCACTAAAAAATTGCTTTTAGACACGGTTGAGTGCTCCTTGATTTTCAATCATCTCAAAATACTATATTTGATTGCAATATATTTTAGCCGCCATGTTGTTGCCATATAACCTGCAAAGAGGTCATAATCTCTAGGAGACTCTAACAACGACAGGGTGACAACTAGCGCTATCTCCTGAGCATTTCTGTAACTACAAAAGAAAAAACATTGTCAGACACCAGGGGGGCTCATTCCCGACTCCCGCGCTTTGCTTCCAGCATAGCATCGCCTCATGCTGACGTCACGTGGAGGTCTCCTGTCGGCAGCTGTTGCGGTGAACGATAAGGAACTCGCTTTCAGTATAGATCTATTTTGCGATACGCAGTCTTGTAACATTTTTCGTGTTGTGTTAAAGATGAGTAAGGTTTCTAAATATATAGTTAATTGTGCTATGGCACAATGTACTAATTGGGCATCGGAAACAACTGGTGTCTTGTACCACAGATTAGGCGAGTGTGGGTGTTGTGCTGTAAGCGAAGTGACAAATTTAATCGTGATAATGCCACAGTATGTTCCATACATTTTCGTCAAGAGGATTATGAACGAGATTTGAGAAATGAACTACTGGGATTGCCTGCAGGCAGATGCTGTTCCGTCTCTGTCCATTGCAAATTGGCATGGCGATAATGCTTCGTGTTCAACAACTAGCACCGTTCCCAGCGAAACAGCAGAGCAGGCAGGCCTGTGAAGCGCTTTCTGGAGGTGATTATACAAGTGAGATTTGGTAAACGGAAAACTTTACTTCCGTTTCAGAAGGGGTTTATAATACCTATAAACTCTCTCTTAGGACTTTCTGAAGACATGAAACATGAAAATACGTCTTATTTTTTAACTGCCAGATTAAACCAAGACTGCTTGGAGAATTTTTTTCACGTGTCCGTGGCCTAGGAGTTTTTTATAGCAATCCGTCCCCTTTTGAATTTCATAACAGAATTCGACTTCTATTACTCACAGGGAGTAATGAAATTCCTCTCTCCTGTAGTGTATCAGTGGAAGCTCAAAATAATTCATCGCCGAGTGATACGGATATTTTTCATCCTGATGCTGATAATGAGGAAGATTTCTTGAGCTTCGTAAGCACTGAACTATGTATAGATGTTTTTGAGGGGCCGTTAACACCTGTACCCGTAGATGAACAGGAAGAAACGTTGAAGTTGTTAAGGATGGAAGACTTGAGCCAGGACTTCGAAACTGAAGACGTAAACCAGGATGCAATTAAATACCTTGCAGGCTACTTGGCATTTAAATGTCGCTCTGTTGATGACAGCTTGGGTGATAAAAGTGAAATATTTGCCTTGCCACAGGAAGTGCCTCACGACTGGTTATCAATCATTTCAAACCGAAGAATGGTATCAAAAAGTTATGCAGTTTGAGGTACTGTTTGGAAGTTTTCACGGGATTTATATTTCTAAGTGTGAAAGAGTAATGCAGACTTTGATATCTATAATTAAATCAAAATTTCCAGAACTTGACGATAATATTACGTATATCACTGTACGTCAGAACTAGGACTTTTATTAGAATACGTCACATCAACAAAAAATATCATATAGATGCTATGAAGAAGTATTCAGCGAAAAAGAGTCGACTGTGGGCAGCTTGAGCTTCTTCAACAACTTCCTAAGTCATCAAAACGTGAGTTTTAAATATGATTAAACCTATAACTATTCCAGTGTGTCTATGTATGTATTGTTCTTAAGCCGGCTTTTTAGATGATGATGCTGCTGATGATGATGCTTGTTGTTTTAAGGGGCCTAACATCGAAGGTCATCGGCCTCGCTTTTTTTATGTAATTGCTCAGAGTTTCTTCTATTTTTCTATCAACAGTATTATATCACTGATCGCAGGTGGTATGTTAAGTGCCACTTTATTATAATAATGCCAACCTTTTAATTATTTATAAGAAATTGAACTTATTTTACCTAATTATCGAGGTTTATGCTGCATGCAGGCAATGTAGGCCCGCGCTTCTAGCCCTCCCGGCTACGTCACGCGCGATCAACCAATGAGAGCGCTGTGAGCGGGAATGGCCTACCTAATATACTCTACCTACCTTGGTCAGACACGTCACGAGAAAATTCACGGAACATTATTACACTAACCGACTAACAAGAAAGAATGTCTCAGTCCTCGCTTGACAAGCAAAAAAGGAAACGCACTACTCAGCGTTCCAACGTTACACGTTTTACTAAACAGATACATGATTTCAGCGATACTGCGGCGCTGGACGATGTAGAACACTGCTTGGAACGCCTTAAAGACACTTTTGAGAGCTTAATCATTCTAGATGATGCTATACACGATCTGATTGAGAACGAAGACTATGACGAGGATATACAAGTCTGTGAAAATTACACAGACAGTGCTAAACGTGCAATGCGGAAGGCTAATAAACTTATAAAGGCAAAGAATTCACAAGACGCACATGCTTGCTCAGCTACTACTACATCACCCATAGCTACTTCCGAAGTTAAGCTTCCTACTATTAGAATAGAGACCTTTTCAGGAGACATAGAATCATGTCCACGGTTCTGGGAGCAATTTCAGGCTTCGGTGGACAAGAACTCAGCGGTATCGGTGATAAACAAACATGTATTCCTTCGAGGTTATCTCGACGGTGAACCCAAACATCTGGTGGATGGAATATCAGTAACGGCCGATACTTACGAACAGGTGAAGAAGATTCTGGAGTCCCGTTATGGGGATAAAAACAGAATTATTCAATCCCACCTGGATTTTTTGGAGCATCTGCAACCTGCACATTCCGACAGTCCTGAGATTCTCAATGCCACGTATATTGAGTGCCACCGACGGATTCAAGCGCTGGCAGCACTAGGTGAAGATGTAGACGTCTATGGAAAACTGCTAGCCCCTAAAATTCTTCGCGCATTTCCTGACGATCTTTGTCGCTGATGGCTACTTAACGCCAAGAGGTTGGAAATACCAGAAAGCAGTATCTCGCGTCTAATGCAGGTTTTGAACGAAGAGGTGGAGTGTGCCTTGACTACGCAGAAGATACGTTGCGACCGGCCATTTTCGACTACTTATACTCCGACGGCAGCGGCTCTCCATGTTAACACCAGACCTAACAAGCCGAGGAGAAAGAATATCAAACAAGTCACAGAACCGTATTGCGTTTTTTGTGAGAATCAAGGTCACTGGAGTCAAGATTGTCAAACAATAACGAACAACCAGGAGAGAACTGAAAAACTGAAGAAGGCGAACAGATGCTTCCTTTGTCTTAGACGAGGCCATCACTCTAAAGACTGAGCGAAGAAGAATAAGGTATCATGCTCCATATGCAAGAAGACACACCACATGTCAATTTGTGGAGGAGATGAGAGAGAAGCTGTAGCGGTGGGCAGGATAGATGTAAACACGCCCTCCAACTTCACGTATCTTCAAACTGCTCGGGTTTGAATAACTGGCCCGACTGGACTGACCAAACTTACACGGTGTACTTTAGATGCTGGAAGTCAGTCCAGTTTTATCGAAACAAGCCTCGTGGATCAGCTCAAGCTTACTGTTGTCGAAAAAAGGAAACTGTCTGTTACGGCATTTGAGTGTGATCGACACACGGTTACAACACGTAGGGTTGTCCAGTTTAACATCAGTGGCGTGTGGTCGAAAACTAATATAATGATAACAGCTTTCGAGAGCGAAAACAAGTATTCCCCGCATCCTGCTGTTCCACACGATGTCTATTCTTTATCATGCGCCCGAACGTTGCAATTAGCAGACCCCAAGGACAATAAAAGCGACCTCTCTATTGAGCTTCTCATAGGTGGTGATCACTACTGGAAGGTGATCCGAGATGGCCAACCAATACGCCTTTCTGAGTCCATAGTACTTCTCCCGTCTAACTTGGGTTGGGTTTTTAGCGGAAACAAGTCAGGAATCACAATCCATCATGTCGCTATAAATCATGTTCACACAAGTCAAGAATTTGAACCTAAAGACGACAGCATGCGACAATTCTGGGATTTAGAGACCATGGGAATAAGAGAGCAGCAAGGTAGAACACTTTCTAGGAAGGACGCTACCATTCTTCAACAGTTTTACGATTCATTTCGTATGAAAGAGGGGCAGAGAGTAGTGTCTCTACCCAGAAAACAGGAAGTTATATTGCCATCAAACCGCGTCAACGCCAAAAATCGCTTTAGATCACTTGAAAGGAAACTTCACGACAATGCTGAGTTTCGAGAAATGTACTGTTCACAAATGACTGACTATATTGAGAAGGGTCAAGTTGAAATGACTGCTGCAGAAGATAATCTAAGCGATGTTTTCTACCTACCACACCACGCTGTCAAGAAAGAGAGGAATGGAGCTATCAAATGGAGGATTGTTTTCGACGCTTAGTCACACGAGAGAGACTCGCCATCTCTTAACGACGCTCTGGAAGCAGGACCAAACCTCCTTCCTGAAATTCTATCAACGCTAATCCGCTTTCGTACATATCGAAAAGCAATAGTCGGGGATGGAACTCAAGCCTTTTTGCAACTGTACCTAGATGAAAAAGACAGAGACTTAACCAGATTTTTCTGGTATCACGTCCAGAAGGGGGAAGATGGTAACTGGCAAACAGCAGATGAAATTGTCACGTACAGGTTCACGCGGCTACCGTTTGGTCTTAAATGCAGTCCTTTCCTTCTATCTGCGACTCTACGTGAACTGGCTTCAAGGTGCAGTAACACATACCCCACAGCAGCAGAACTCTTAGATCAGAGCACATTTATGGACGACTTCGTTGCTGGTGCTGACGACGACAATGAGGTCATAAGCTTATATTACGAAGTAAGCTCCATGCTCAGGCACATACGACTACCAATGGATAAATGGGCAACGAACTCAGAAACACTTAAGAGCGTATGGCAGTCTGAGAGACGAGATATCAAACAAGAAACTGGAGTATTAGGTATCAGGTGGAACACAGAATTGGACTGTATCCTTTTAGATCATCGAGAAATTACTGAAAAGCTAGCTCACATTCCTACCACGAAACGTCAGCTCTTACAAGGAACAGCAAGATTTTACGATCCACTGGGGTTATTCTCACCCGTCTCAATTGTTGGAAAGTTAATCTTCCAAGATACTTGGTGTCGAGGAATAGAGTGGGATGAGATTCTTCCACAGGATATAGCCTTAAAATGGCAACTTTGGATCTCGAGCATCAAACAGCTGTCACTTATAAACGTCCCGAGGTGGATTGGAATGTGTAAACAGATGCCAAACACTACGCATGTCCATGTGTTTTGTGACGCTTCTGAGAGAGCATATGGAGCCGCATTGTACACTAGAACGGTAACAGACGATAATATATCAATACACTTGGCCTGCAGTAAAAGCAGATTGTCTCCAGTTAAAAGGATTACACTCCCACGACTAGAACTTCTGGCTACTTTGATAGGTTCCCGCCTCTTGAAATATTTTTGCCAGTCAACAGGATTTGACAGCACGCGAGCTACACTATGGTCGGACTCTATGGTGGCCCTCGGTTGGATACGGAGTGACCCAAATCGCTGGAAGACATTCGTATGCAACCGCGTGTCAGAAATTCAAGACTATCTGTCGCCGGTTCAGTGTCAATATTGTCCTAGTGAAGACAACCCCGCAGACCTTCTGACGCGCGGAATGTTAGCGACAGATCTAAATTCCTCTTCATTATGGTGGAATGGACCACAATGGTTTGCTGAGGCTCCCACTTCTTGGCCACAGGAAATCTCACGTCAGAAGGTATCACTACCCGAATCCAAAGAGGCAAACCCTCAAGTCCTTGTAATCAGTGCCAATGAATCACTGATAGATATTTTACGATATAGTTCGTATTGGAAGGTAATACATATCACCTGTTGGATTTTACGTTTCGTAGAGGTGACACGGAGAAGAGTGGAGTATCCACGCCATTTGACAACCACAGAATTAGAAGCTGCAAGGCTCTATTGGATACGCCGAGTTCAGGAGGAATGTTTCTGTACAGAGTTTACTGCCCTGACACGAAAGGAACCGGTACCGGGTACATCCAAGATTGCACGATTCCATCCACTTCTAGAAGACAACCTAATTCGACTTGGTGGTAGGCTCCAGTTTGCGGATCTTTCCGAGAATGAGTGAAACCCCCTACTTCTTGATGGCTCTCATCATTTCACTAAATTATTGATAAAAGAAACGCACGTAAGACTTCATCACATGGGAGTTCGTGTTGTGTTATCAGAATTGCGTCGTGAATTCTGGATTTTGAAAGCTAGGCAAGTAATCAAGAAGGTCATTTACTCATGCCTTCCCTGCAAAATAACACACGCCAAGAGATGTGAACAGATAGAAGCTCCTTTGCCAATGGACCCTGTTAAGTTTCAACGGCCATTCACCGTTCGTGGTGTAGATTTTGCAGGCCCGTTGTTCGTGAAGGCTGGAGCTGCAGAGAAGAGATGCTACATCGTGTTGTTTACCTGCGCAACGACAAGAGCCATTCATCTCGAGCTTACAACTAACTTGTCAACTGATAAATTCCTACTTGCCTTTCAATGCTTCGTAGGAAGACGTGGGCTTCCGAACACCATGTATTCAGACAATGCTCGAACGTTTCACTCCGCCAACAAAGAAATATCCGAACTCCAGGAATTATTAGAAAATTCAAGAGTACAAACTCACTTGTCACACCACCATGTTACATGGAAATTTATAGTACCAAGAGCCGCATGGTGGGGAGGCTTCTGGGAAAGGATGGTATGGTCCACTAAGATGTGCCTCAAGAAGATACTCGGGCGAGCTCAAGTAGACGAGGAAGGGCTAAATACTATTTTGGTGGGGATCGAGGCCACTCTAAACTCGCGCCCTATTACCGTAGATGACAGTAACTCTGATATCCTGACACCTTCATACTTCCTCATAGGAGAAAGGCTGATATCTCTTCCAAGTACACCAGATACTTCCATCTATCAAGATTTGACTAAGGTGTACAGACAGAGACAAAAGCTAATCTTACACTTTGAGCAAAGATGGAAAAGGGAATACCTCCTTCAATTAAGGAGTTACCACGAAGTGAAGCAGACCAAGAAAGAAACCGAACTACGGATAGGTGATGTAGTACTTTTACAAGAGGATCTGAAGCCCAGACTGGCGTGGAAACGAGGCCGAATTTGTGAACTGCACCGACGACAAGATGACAGAATCCGAACAGTCATTCTTCAGCTCCCGGATCGCTCAATGGTCACAAGACCAGTGCAGCTGGTCGTTCCCTTAGAAATCGACCGACCAGGGTGGGGAGGATGTTGAAGATTATGACCATGTACAAATTAGAGAATTTTACTTTTGTATGTTGACAGTTGATATAGATAATGACGAAACAGTTGACAGTAGATTATTATATTGTATGTTCACGAGACGTAATAAAAAATCACGATCAGCTAGTTTTGTAATAAACACGCTTTCAATTATCACCCGTAAAATATATCAGTAGTAGTAGTAGTAGTAGTATTGCTGAATTATTTAACACTTGTCGTTCCCTTCCCTGATCTTTAATAGATAGGTCATTATATCTAAATGCTTTGTAATTTCTATTTGAAGTTTACTCCTTTAAATTATGCCTTAAATTAACTGAATTAATTTAACATACACTTTAGTAAGATGATCGTAAATTTATGGACTTCCCATTTTCTTCACACAGTACAGAAAATAAAGGCTTTATCTATCTATCTATCTATCTATCTATCTACTGTTGTTCTTCATCGCGGCCCTTTCGGCTGATGATCACGGTATCAATACCTTAAACTCAAACTTAAATAAATCTGTCAGTATAACAATTTCCTGAAGAAGAATAGTATATATGTCATAATTCATAAAATTGGCCCCAGGTTTTACTGCTAAGTCAACACGTTTTAAGATTGAAACAGGGTACAATGACTTGAAGGTACAATAAACGGATTTAACATTAAATTCTGGGTATACTGACAGGCGCCTCCAAGGACTTACAACGTATGCTCGTCGAATAGTGACCACGGATGCCCATCAGAGTCAGTCATTGTCTGAGATTACTTGTGTCCAGCTGTTTCCTTTTAACTTTCACGTACTCTGCCTTGATCAACAATTACCTTCTCCGGCTCTGATGGTATTAGGTTTGTGAGATCTTAAGAGTTTCATTTCACATTTTTAAACGCCTCTTCATTCTTCGTAAAATCTAACCCAGGGGTCCTTAGCCCTTCTTTTTTTTTTTTTTTTTTTTGCCATGGACCCCCTTGAAAATCTGGTAAATCCTATGAGCATAAGTACATAGACACAAGCTTGCAGGCAATGAATACTGAAAGGTGATTGCTTTATACAGTGTGTACCATGCACAATCTTCTATATATATAAAATAAGAGTTTTGTCTGTACATTGCTCAGAATTTGAAAATAATGGTATTTCTGTATCGGTCATGTCCATAGTAACAAGAAAATGCACGTTTTACTTTTCCGTAATGTCTGTCTGTCTGTCTGTCTGTCTGTCTGTCTGTCTGTCTGTCTGTCTGTCTGTCTGTCTGTCTGTCTGTCTGTCTGTCTGTCTGTCTGTCTGTCTGTCTGTCTGTCTGTCTGTCTGTCTGTCTGTCTGTCTGTCTGTCTGTCTGTCTGTCTGTCTGTCTGTACACGCATCACGAGAAAACGGTTGAAGAGAATTTAATGAAAATCGGTATGTGAAGTCGGGGGATGAGCCTCTATAATCTAGGCTATAAATCATTTTACTCGCGCTGAGTGAAATGGTAGTTTAGGGGAAGGCCTAAAATTGAATTCTCAACTATTTATGTTATTAGTGGTCTAATGAAAATCGGTATGTGAAGTCGGGGGATGAGGCTCTACAATCTAGGCTATAAATCATTTTACACACGCTGAGTGAAATGGTAGTTTAGGGGAAGGCCTAAAATTGAAATCTCAACTATTTATGTTATTAGTGGTCGTATTTTAAAGAAAATGGGTATGCAAAGTTGGGGAATAAATTACTACAAACTAGGCTGTCAATAATTGTATTCACGTTGAGAAAAATAGTAGTTTACGGGAAGGCCTAAAATTTAATTCTCAAATATTGTTGTTATTAGTAGTCCTATCTTGATGAAAATCGGTATGCAAAGTCAGGAAATAAGTCACTATAGTCTAAGCTGTAAATTATTTTATTCACGCCGAGTGAAATGGTAGTTTAGGGGAAGGCCTAAAATGTAATTCTCAAATATTTCTTATTAGAGGTATAATCGATGAATGCTACATAACTAAGGTTATATAGTATTAAATTTCCTATTATTCATCTTATACATTGTTTCCGTACTGGCTATGATCACAAACATATTCATGAATTTGGATTTTTTTTTTTTTTTTTTTTTTTTTACTAAGTCCATATCAGCGCCGAGTAACGAGAAAATGGGTAAACAGTATTTAATGAAAATCGGTATGTAAAGTCGGAGAATAAGAAACTACAGTTTACGGTATAAAATATTTTACAAATCACAGAGTCGAAAGAAAACTAAATGTGTAGGCCTACAATATAGAAAGCTCATAACATTGATCAACAATGACATTACATTGACCATTGTTTGTCGTGATGTGCTTTGTGTCTTCTGTTGCCCCTCATCTCCGGTAGATAGGATTACTGCTGCATACAGAGTATTTTTTACTTGATTTACGTCGCACCGACATAGATAGGTTTTATGGCGACGATGGGATAGGAAAGGGCTAGGAGTGCCTTAGGCCTTAATTAAGGTACAGGCCCAGCATTTGACTGGTGTGAAAGTGGGAAACCACGGAATACTATTTTCAACGCTGCCGACAATGGGGTTCGAATCCACTATCTCTCGGATGCAAGCTCACAGCTGCGCACCGCTAACCACACGGTCAACTCGCCCAGTCGTACAGAGTATAACAGCCTGCCTGAATATTGATGGGAAGTAGCTGGGAAGTTAGACACCTTTCTTCTTTAGCATGCCATTCCCCTGGTTTATAAATTTTCTGATACTACCGGTATGTAACACACTGGATCATCATAGCAGTCGGGCTATTCAATCCCTACTCTGAGGCACTGATTGGAATGAACAGTGTATATAATTAGCAGAATAATGGCAGATGAGTGTTCATGGCAATCTGCGGCCTGGTCACCTCAGATGTGGAAGTTTGGACTATTAGATTGGCACCGCAATCTAACCGCAACACTGTTCGTTAAAAGTGATAAAACGTGCAGCTTTCCATTTGAAGGAGTATTCTATATGATAGCATTGCTTTTAATCGCTACATTCTTACTTACGTTTTTGTAATGACCTATGTTGATTTCAGTTAGGAAAACCACAAAGTCAGTCTTTCTGAGAATCCCGTAGCGAAGCACGGGTACATCAGCTAGTTATGAATAAAGAGAGCAATAACAACAAAACAAATTCCGTCTTTGTCACAAAAAAATTGATGCTCACTCCATACAGAAATGAAACACAGCCAAGTGGAAATTGAATAAAACAAAGCAATGTTTAACTCAGGTTTGAAGTTCATGTAAAGCTGTCAGCTTGCATTCGGGAGGTAATGAGTTCGAACCCAACTGTCGGCAGCCTTGAAGATGGTCCCGTGGTTTTCTATTTTCATACGAGACAAATGTTGCGGTTGTGCAACGTGCATTCCTGTTCCACTCCTAGCCCTTTCCTATCTGGGACCTATCTGTGTCGGTGCGATGTAAAGCAAATTGAAAACAAATGTTAAATTTCAGATTAATTATGTCAGTAATAAGAATCCAACTTAAATATAGGTCAACGTCATTGTGAACTATAAAACAAACTTAAATAAGCATATTCTACGAAGAGGGAAATGCGACCCTTCTGTGCCTGTCGTCCTTAGCGGTTGATAGAGCTCACCAGTTGCGGTCTGGCTGCGGTTCAGAGTAGTCGTTAAGCAGTACGACCACCGTCGGCTGTAAGGCAAACCGCTGAACGTATAGGTACAAAGGTTTTAAGTAGAATTGGTAAATAATATTCCATGTTGATATTCATAACATTATAATCAAAACAAAAATTTCAGGGAGCAAACATATTAAAAGAGAAACATTTCTCATACGCATACTTATGTCAAAAATGAAACACCACGAGAATTGAAGATAATGCTTGTTTTTGTCAAATTCTCACAAGCCAATAAAGTTAAGAACATGTAAAGATGCAAGCAATACGTACTTGATAATGCGAAACGTAGTTATTTCGTTTTCTTACGCAGGCTTCATAACTGCTTGTGATGGTGATGGTGGTGAGTTTTAAAGGTAGGAAGGACAAATATATTCCTGAATTAGCGCACTGTTGCACAACAATGTACGGCAATGACATGACCTGCAAGAGACAGCGAGCACATTACAAACCTTTTTAGATCAGTTGATGACTTGGTTCACGAATTGCCACAAAGAGGTGGTGGTGGTGGTGGTGGTGGTGGTGATTATTGCTTTAATAGGAAGTAAAACTTGGCAACCATTCTCTATATAACAGCAATCAGAGAGAAAAATGGAAGGGATCCGACACTTCGAAAAATGAAGGTATTGGCCAAGGAAAGACAAGGGGCGTGAAGGGCATGAAAATGAAAGACTCCCTAGGACTCGCAACCTAAAGAACTAAAGTTGACCAAGGGAGGTCGGATAGGATAGATGAAAGTGAGTAGTCTAGCACAAGTAAGTGGAAGCAATGTTAGGAATCACCTATGGGCCCCGTGGTCGCCAACCCACTCTCCTAAGTTAAGAGCCCTTGGGGTCCCTTTTAGTCGCCTCTTTCGACACCGTGGGTGTTATTCTACCGCTCCCACCTACGAGAGGCTGCCACAAAGACCGAGGCAAAAATAGCAACGAAGAGACACGAGATCCTTCACATAATGGAGATGCGCATGCTGAAATGGTCCGTGGAAGTAACACGACTTGACCATATCAGAAATACAATCGTGTGGGACACCTTCAGAATCGCTGACAAGTGACGTTGCACTGTTATGGACAAGTGGTCAGAACAGCCACTTAAATCACTGCAAGACCGACACTCACGCTTGGTCGAGTTGGACAGAGACCCTCATGTCGGTTCACTTTGTGGGTGGGGCCGGTATCCCATGTGTGTCGAAAGAGGCGATTAGAAAGGTCCCCAGGTGCTCTTTTCCTGGGAGCGTGGACTGGCGACCACGGGGACCTTACCTGGATCTTGGCATTGCTTACCCTTACTTGCGTCAGGCTCCTCACATTCATCTGTCCTATCTGACCTCCCTTTGTCAACTCTTCTTCTTTTCCTACCCTGACTGTATTAGGTTTCTGCGGCTAGGGAGTTATTTATTTTCACGCCCTTCGTGGCCCTAGTCTTACATTGGTCGATACCTTCATTTTTCGAAGTGGCCGATCCTTTCTATGTTCTCACTCTATATTACGGAAAGATAGTCCGTAATATTAATAAATCACAATTACAAAGCCAACTAACTTATTTATGGAAGAAAAGAGGTTTATTCATACAACCTCTAAGATGCTCAGAGCCGAACAACTTGTAATCAAATATCACAGAACAGAGTGAAACTCTATGATACGTCACACACTTCCACGTTGTAATTTTGTTCTCACCAAAATTGCAAAATTTATAAAACTTAACACGGGTGAAACAAGTGCACTATCATTCGTTGGCACCTCAACTCATAAGAATCGTGTAGGTCGTTTCATTTCTCTTCCACTACGTGTCTGAGTACCTTGAACACCAGTAGACATCATCCTAATGACATTCAGTTCCTGGCAGCTGATTATGAGTTATGGTTCGTACTGTCTTCACTGACGATCACAGACGACACCTCCTAAGGGATCTATCGTTGTACAGGGCGAATAATCATCCCGTTCTACGTTCGCAGCCTCGCCGCTCGTCTTCATCTTTACCCGGGATTAATTCCTCAATAACACCAAAGGAAATTCCAGTCTTTCTCATTTTCAGTTTCTACAAGACCATATCCCCTTCTTTTACTGCAGCATATTTATATTTCTTCAAGAGTAACTGACTCAAATATTCCCGTCGGAAACGTCTTCGCAGGTTCTCTGGTACACGAGCACGATAAGTTCCTCTCTCACTCATGCTTTCCCATCATTGTGATCCAAGTCAGGGACCCCTATTTCAATATTTCCTTGCAGTAACATAGCCGGTGTGATAGGCCGAAGATCATTAGGATTATCCGAATCCAGGGTTAGTGGACAACTGTGGGTTATCGCCTCGCATTCACAGAGAACAGTCGTCAGTTCTTCTAGGACCAGGGAGTTTTTACTAGCAGCTTACGCAGAAGCCGCTTCAACAAGCCCATAAATCGCTCCCACCATCCGGCCCAACAGGGTTGAACAGCCTCGTGATTCTTCGAACATTTCTCTAGGTTTCAATTTTCTTCTGACTAGTTTAATTAACTTGTTGTTCGCTCCTCAAGTAATTTCCATTATCGCTATAGATAGTAGAAGGCTGCCCTCTGCGTGAAATAAATCACCACAACCCTTAATGAAGTCCATCAGTTGATAATGAAGGAAGAAGTTCCAAGTTTGCAGCACGATATAGTGCACACATAAATAAGCATATCTAGAATTTATTATACCCTACAACAAATAAAGGACCAGCAATGTCGACACCACAAACTTCAAAAATCTTTACATCTCGGACTCGATCGTGAGGTAGGGATGCAATAGTGACCTTCTGCACTTCCTCACAATGGCTCTTACTACTCCCCGTCCATGTACTGCCCAAATATTTTCCCGCAGAATACTCAATAGTGTCTGTCCTCCTACGTGATTATTGAGAACATGCATGTCATGTACCAAACGTCCGCCTCCCTAGCACTAGTAGCTGCCGTCCTCGGAGGCCTGGGTTTGATTCCCGGTACTGCCGGATATTCAAGATCGGAAGGAGAACTGGTATGTGGTTAAAATGGTACATGCAGTTCACCTCCATCAGAGGAGTACCTGAAAAGAATTGCACTACCTCGGGATGAGGATACGAGTTTACTTTATGTACAAACCTTGAAATAATGGATGATCCTCTGCCAAAACCGCTCGGCTAAGAAACTATTCTTGGTCCTTCCGTTCAGATATTCATGTCTTTACTCGAAGAATTACATATTCATCTCGAAATAACTGTAATAAAGCAAGCCCCTTACTCTCAGTTTCTTGAAAGCTTTGCTTCTGAACCAGTTTGATGACACTATTTCAGCTTTCATCAATTCCGAACATGTCAGATGTCTCTCGTTTCCCTTCTGATTCTGATAGTTGTAAATGCATCTCCTGATCCATCCTAGTAACCTGAATATATGCTCAATTTTGGAGAAGGGAAGGTAAAACCTTTTTCTCGTGGATACTTCTTCCGGGGTGACCCGATAACATAGTCAAAACCACTACTACGCTAACGGCAGTCAAATTTTGAACTAGCTGTTACAACAAATGAGCTGTTCACTAACAAAAAGTCGGGAAGCGAAAAACTAGACACCATAAAACACCACCCAAAAAACGAACCAACAAGAACCTACCTGAACTGGTGGAGAGATGTTACAACAAATCCGTGGATATTAAATTAAACAACTGTACCTGGTATCAAATTACTTAATCTGAGTGAAAAAGAACACTTATTACGTTGAGAAAATAAGAATATGCAAGAAAATAATAAATAATAATGTTATTTTCTTTACGTCCCACTAACTACTTTTACGGTCTTCGGAGACGCCGAGGTGCCGGAATTTAGTCCCGCAGGAGTTATTTTACGTGCCAGTAAATCTACCGACACGGGGCTGTCGTATTTGAGCACCTTCAAATACCACCGGACTGAGCCAGGATCGAACCTGCCAAGTTGGGGTTAGAAGGCCAGCGCCTTAACCGTCTGAGCCACTCAGCCCGGCTATGCAAGAAAACAAAATGAAATGGAAATCCTTAACATCGTCCTCCTAGAGATAACTAATCTTTAGACTAACTAAACACAAATTACAAATCAGAAGGATTAAATAAACCTTAAATGTGAGCGGCTCACTTAGAGGATACTACGAGGGTTGGAACTTAAATAGTGGCAACACTGCTGTGAAGACGCTACGCAACGGAATCTAATATTGTCGCTGATAGCGCACGTTGGTTACATACCTACCTTACCTCAGAGCAAATGGACTCGCCCTTCCCACATCACCTGCGTGCGCACAAGCGAGAGATACACGGTCACTTGTGAGCTAGCGGTCTAACGTAACGTTGTCACTATGTTTTCCAAACAGGAACAACGGAGTTGGATCCAGATTGAATGTGCCAGAGGTCGTACAGCACGACAGTGTCATCAAAGTATTCAAGAGGCTTGCGGGGAATCTGCATTGCCTTACAGAACAGTGAGTGACACGTCGGGTAAAAGCCTTCAACGATGGTCGGCAAACTGTGGCGTACATTCATCGGGCAGGTCGTCCTACGAGTGAAGAAGAAGTGCATGCTCTTGCCGCGTAACTGGACAGTGATCGAAACCAGACAATTCGTGAGCATTCGCTTCAGAACTGTTGCAGAGATTTGACAGGCAGTAAACCGCTCCATTCGCACCATCAACAGAACAGGCTCTGCTAAAAGTATACTACGACTTCCACATCGCTAGCAACGGGTTATACACAACGCTGGTGACTACATTGAGGAACAGTAAAGGTTGCTATCTTTTGTATCTGTTGTAAATAAATAGTTGCCACTATTTAAGTTCCAATCTTCGTAATAAATAATTAACTCATCAGATTTTTCTGATAAACAAACAACCTCTGAGGTATAAGAGTGAATAGCATTTTCTGAATTCGCTTTGAAAGGAACGAAGTTCAGACTTTTGTTAAAAATCATCACAGTATAACCTAGTGTGTTTCCCCAAGAGAATCCGATGCGAAACTCATACGTCAGCATTAAATGAAAAACATAACTGTCACAAGTACAGGATGATCAACACAAGAAGGGGAAGAATAATAAGATAACACTACAAGGTCGAGTAATATGACCAAAATTTCACGTGAACTGGGAGTACAGCCACAAAGTCACAATTCAACTCCAACCCAACACGTCAACAACCGAAAAACAATAATCACCACCAGGACAACGAACATCGTCATGGCAACGAACACAAGCAAAGAACGCCAAGAACGACCAATCCAAGCTCGTTACCAAGGGGCACAAACCTCAATACAAGGAAAGGAAAAAGAATTAAGGATAGGTTAAAGACAAGCTAAAACGAAACTTCGGACTCCTTGGTGAAACCACACATGGACCTAAAAACCTTCCACAGACTTAATTCATTAAAACCATAAGTATGATTACAGTTTATCTTCTAAGGAAAATGAATAATAATAATAATAATAAAATGTTTTGATTTTACCAAGTTGGAAATAAATTTAAAAGGTTTAGTACACATGATCACTTAGTATGAATACATTTTTCATTAATAAATGAAACCCGAGAATGGTAATTGGTACAACAGATTAAAGAAAATGCCGTGATACGAGGATGTAGGAATTTCAGAGAAATAGAATGCACCAAAATCTGGAGTAGTTGTTATTTACCGAAGTTAACGGTCCAGATACTGAAAGTCACCTTCAATAAAAATGATGAAGAACTTACATATTCCAGGAAACTGGAGGGGACGCGTTAACGCCCTTATACAACACTCACGCCATTTTGGTTATCAGAAAGATACACTTTATCGTAGTTTGAGAACGACTTCAGGAATACTAGAGACAGATGATGTAAGGCTGAGAGAGCACTCTTCCTCAATGATATTTAACCAACTTCCATGGTTTGGGCTAAACTCCAGCCCCAGAGAAAACACCAAGCACGCCTTCGTCTCATCTTAGTCAAGCGACCGAACTCTAATGGCGGATAACTCTTCACTATCGAAGGAATCAGATCAACAACATAGCCAGGGGCTCTGATTGGTCGGAGGTGGAGCCTCGTAGACAGACGGCCGGATGGAGATAGCAGCACACGGAAGGAACAGAGCATGCCTTAAGAACAAGAGCTTAGTAGCGAGCGCTAGGCCCGGGGAATATATGAATTAAATAAAACATAGAATGACTTAAAAAATGACTGGGGAAAAGACGGGTTGGGAATAAATTATAATAGGACACCGATTTCAATGGCAGCTAGGCCACAACTAAAATGTTAGAGGAGAAGGCAAATGAATACAATTGTGTCATCCTCCCTCCCCGAAGCACAAAATATCCATATGGACATTCACAGTACAGTGGTCTTGAAACAAACTAACTTTGCAATATAGTCCAAATCAAAATTACCACTAATACTAAGTTCAACTTCCGAAGCATCAGCGTGTAGAATTACCACTTTATACTAAGTATTTAAGACCTTTCAAAACTTCAAATCCTGTCATACGATAATTTTCATAGTAAACACAGTCAGAGTTCATCAAGTTTCCAACGCAATTTCAATTTTCACATATCACCTTTTAATAGATAACGCAACATCACAGAGCACACTTGGTTCCAAGAAATTTGCAGTACAAAGTCCAGTTCAAATCACGTCTTAAAACTTAGTTGGTTCCCAAAATGGTTACCCAGACTGGTTATTATAATACACATAAACATGGTCACTCGCAAAGTTTACTTTTTATTTAAATTTTTTGAAAGATGATACGCAACGCATCATCAGTAGTTCTTTACTCAAAGCCTTTCACCTTTTAAATACTCTCGGCAGTACATTCAACATTTAAATATTAAAATTAAAATTTCAGTAGAAGTAGTAGTTAGCGGGTTTCAAATACCAAGAAATGCAGCATCTTATGCCCTTTCAACAATTAATTCAACATCACAAGAAAAATTAAGAACACAAAAGCGCAAAACAGGGAAGGGAGAAGGTCAAAAAGGAGATATTGGTGAATGCATATTAACAAGATAACCCAAAGTCCAAACATTAGTCAAAACGTAATTTAGAGATACTCTAAATAGACTTAGGGCTAGATCATAATCAATACAGACTAGAACAAAGCCAAGTACCAGGTTTAGTTCCTTTCCCCCTCTTCTTTTGCAACAAACATGTACACACGAGTACCATGCACCGTAGATAAGCAATACAATAATAGAGTTTACCCTCAGTACACTAGAGTAGACCACAGAAAAGGGTGCAAAACTACAGGATATTAGAGAATAACAAAATCTCAACACTGACCTCGATATAATAAATACTCATTTACCAGTTCATAACTACAGTGATGAATAAGAATTATGGACAGAATATTATGCAAGGATTCCCCTAAATACAGAGAAATATAAGGAAAGGAGCAAATTAACATGCTCCTGCAATAAACTACCACCACACCACGCAATAAGTACCATTCAACTTGACATCGAACAAAGGGAGCACATCTCAAGCTACAACATTTTACACAAACGGAATAAGATAACCAAAGTTAGGGTCAACAAATTTAGATCTTAACAGGCGCAGAACTACAAACCAATGAGCTTATGGGTTTTCAAAACTTTCCAAATATACTACCAAGATCGTTCAATACATATTCAATTTAGACTGGTTGACTTTCCCATACGCATAATTACACGCATAATCTAGTAGAGCAAAAATGAAAATTAGAAGCAGTATCACCAATAGATCAGAACACACCAAGGTGACAAGGTTAACAATGAGAAGATCCATGGCTTAAGTATAATAGTTATTCTAAACAAGGGTAAACCTGACAGATACAGTTGGAGACCTCTAGTAATATCAGATGTTGGGTGCGCATTAAGTTTGTCATCAACAACAGTATGTATGTATGTTTAGTCCTCAGCCCGAAGGCTGGTTGGATCCTCAACAGCTCCACCATCAGCTGTCATAGATGGCCTAGGCATCACTGACGAGGCGTACTAAGTAAATGAGGAGTGAGGTAGTTTCCCGTTGCTCTCCTCACCGAGCCATAAGTTACTATTACATATCAGTCTACCAAGTCCACTGAAATGCATGCACCAACCGACCCTATGAGCAATATTTTCACACCGTTCATAGCAGGGACTGGCTGCAGAAGGAATGGCATTACTTGCATCACTCATACCTCAGTCACTTTCATTTTGTCAAAGCCAAGGATAAAGCTGAGACAGATCAATGAAAGTAACAAGATTGCTCTAGCCCATACCAGAAGACATAGTGCACTGTAAACACTAGGTCCCGCCAGCAAAGGCATATCAACAACAGAACTATCAAAAACACCAAGCTAAGAAGGATACAGGTATGGAAAACAATAAGCTCACTATAACACCTCCAAACACCATAGGAATAACAGGAAAGAAAATAGTAAAGGGGAAACTCAGGAGGCTTAACCTATCTAAAGTCACGTAATCCACCAACTTCACAAAATTATCAAAAATACTCATTCCCCACGGCACATCCGATTAAATAAAACAAGCGACATAATACACCTCAAACCAAGTGGCCGATAGGAAATTAGGAGCGATGATCCACACAACATAATCCACCAGTTGTCCATCAAGACTTTGGCAAAATACGGTCTAAAAATAAGTGGCATCCCAGGTCCACCCTGACGCTCCACAGCTAAACATGTACCTCCTCCTATCCCACAGGAGACAATGTAAATAAAATATAAGTGGTAGATAATGAGGCAGGACGATAGAAAACGCTCAATAGAACAATGAAGAAGGAAGGAACCCCACCAAAAATTCCCATAATCAATTAGTAGGGTGACTTTAGTACCGCATGGGAAATACTAGATAATCCCATACTTATCTAGCAAACCAAAGAACGGTAAGATGAAAAATCAACAATACCAACAGATACTAAAAGTTCCACCGAGGAAAAAATGCCGTAGACTAGCAGATTGACTTTAACTGAACTTTACAGTACAATAAAATAATTTCATGATGACATCAGATAAACAGGTTATGCATGTAAACAGTAAGGTGGCCAAACAAGAACCCATAAGGAACCAGCTAGTTATATACAGGAGGAAAATATTATCCCACAAGAGTTGCATGCACAAGTGAATAAATAACTGTCAAATCTACTGAGGCACAGACGAAATTACCAAGACAATATATGCCTTTGCGAAAATGCCATGACCACCCAATAAACACAATACAACCACAACAATAACCATAATGACCCCCAAGAGACACATGTCAGCCCATAAAGGATCAAAACATCACACCATCCTCAACAGCATGCCAAGAAGCCATTGTGCAACACCAAAATAACCCTAAAAATCAAACCTACGGTACCGTAACATCATCAGACACAGGTCCAGAACCATACCTTCCCGGTTTAAAAGGAGATGCACTCCTCAGGTTAAGGATCCTTCTTGCACAACGCAACACCACAACAAGAGGTAGATAAGGTAGGACTCTCCTTTCATCAAATGCAACGCACTACTCAAATGGAAGACCACAATTATGAATTTAGAAACGAGAAACCCGGCAAATAATACTTACAGCAGAAAGCAGAACTAAATACCACATGAGACCAATGAATACCATAATGGATAACACCATTACTAACCTGTACCAGAAATGGATAACAAAATTTCCAAGAAAGATAGGTTAGGTAAATTAATTCCACACCCGAAAATTTACAACGCAGGCAAGACAAGTGATAGGCCACTCTCAAGATGGACATTCCACACTCGGGTAACGGGTATAATTAAGAGGAGGGCACCGGAACTATTATAAATAGAGAAGCACATGCAAAGAATAGTCAGCGGGGGGAACACGATAAAGAAGCAGAGTCCATGCACGAGGTAAACAAGCTACCCACTCCAATAACGGTCAACAGTGCTCTACCATAATTGACATAGAAAATATACCTTCAACTACTGCCTCGCAACTCACAAACCCACACTAATCATGAAAACAATTTTAAAACGCTAAGCTATTCACGTAATGTAGTCGAATAGCAGAAATAGAGTCATATTACCAATGATAGATTATAGAACACCAGAAATGATCATATAGAGGTTGATATAAGGCAGAACACCTTTACAAAATTTCACTTCAATGAATAAATAATGAAACAGAGCTAGAAATTATTTTCATAGGATTAATAAGGATTATATATGCAAAAGCAGTAGCAGGCCAAATGTACTAAAACATAACAGTCCATATTTAAATCATGTCCTACTTCAGTAATACTCAATTATCAGATTTCAATAATTTTAGAGGTAATCGTACTGATATGGAAATAATACCAAACAAGTAATAGGATGGTAACTACTAATAATTAGACACTCACAGGAAAAGTGAAAGAACGCACACCAGTTACAAAGAACAAGCAAATTTTAAAAGACAAAGGCCTCAGTAGGTAAATAGTGGTAGGCAGTCTAGCAATGGCCAATACATCAGTGCTACAACACTGTCATATCGAAATTGACATGGGATATAAATGCCGAAAACCTGGTTAAGAAAATCTTAAGGTGTACATGTCGGATCTGACACAGCAAGAAATATCAGCGAAGAAACCGTCTGCATGGTCGTTTATTCTGACACTACTGAACTACAATGCTCGAAACAAAACCATTCATAATCCGGGAACCGACACAGAAAATACTATACGATGTTCCCAAACCTAAGACCAACCATCACGGCCACATTTACTAAATGAAATTCACACTCAACAGGAATAATAACATTAGACAATATAATGAGAATTAAATCCAATTTGCTCACTGAAAGGTAGTTCTCACACACAGATCCAAACAAACACACGACGCGGTTTACAAGTTACATCATTAGGAAAAATAGGTATTATATTACACATTAACCAAGTTTAATCTGGGATAGATGGGCATGCCTAATTCTCTTAGCGACGGGATCACTCACCAATCTATGAGGCATCAAGACGGGATAAATCAATTGGCACCTGTAGGCGAGTAGAAAGCAAGGCCGCACACTCAGAAACCGTGCCCGCAGTTTCGGAACCTCGGATGCCCAATTCATACTGCAATTCATACTTGCGTAGATGATGTGGATTGATGACCGGACAGGCCATAAGGAATGGTACATGAAACAGTTATTAATGAAAGGATTAGATAAGAAAAATTCACTTCTTTTACAGTAATATCTTACACCTTTTTAACACTATGCTCGTCTTTCAACCCATTAGCATCTGATACCGTACAGTGCACAATAAAGCAAGGAGGGATGCAACAGATCTACAGGTAGTTACGAGCAGCCCGTACTCAAACCAACAGCCGAGTTCTAGCTCCCGTAACTGACCCGATAACGCAGTCAAAACTACTACTAAGCTAACGGCAGTCTAATTTTGAACCAGCTGTTACAAAAAATGAGCTAGCTCATTAGCAACAAATCGGGAAGAAAAAAAAAAAACAGACACTATAAAACACCACCCAAAACCAAACCAACAAGAACTTACCTGAACTGGTGGAGAGGTGTCTCAAACAAATCCGTGGATATTAAAGTAAACAACTGTACCTGGTAACAAATTACTTAATCTGAGTGAAAGAAAGAACACTTATTACGTCGAGAAAATAAGAACTTGTATGCAAGAAAACAAAATTAAATGGAAATCCTTAACATCGTTCTCTTAGTGATAATTAATCTTTAGACTATTTAACTAAGCTCAAATGACAAATCAGAAGGATTAAATAAACCTTAATTGTGAGCGGCTCACTTAGAATATACAAATAAATAATTAACTAATCCAATGTTTGTGATAAACAAACAACCCCCGAGATACTACTATTTTCTTAATTCGCTTTGGAAGGAACAAAGTTCAGCCTTTTGTTAAAATCATCACAGTATAATCCAGTGAGTTTCCCCAAGAGAGTCCGATGCGAAAATCATACGTCAGCATTAAATGTAAAACATATCTCTCACAAGTACAGGAAGATCAACACAAGAAGGGGAAAAATAATAATGCTACAGTTTCAATGAATTGTTGTTTCGCTTCCTCTTCTAACTGTTACCCATGCCTTTTTATAGAGGATCTTCAATACTTAGCATATCTAACTGCAACAAATTGCTAACCTTTTCAAGGTTAATCCTAATCGGAGTTATTTGTGTTTCTAAAAGAGAGACAGCGGGAGAGGACTTGCCAAATATTTTACAACCTAAGCGAGTCCTAAATGCAGTCAATTCTTCTGCATTTCGACATTTCCCAGTGATCATTGATCTTACGTATCATCCCCAATTAAAATCTCAATATCCTCATAATGACCAACATCCAAATAACACAATCCGAATTCTTTCACACGTTCAGTCGAGATCCGAGTTACGTCATTACAAATCTTGAGTTGGCTGAAAACAATTAAACTAAAATAAAAAGTTTCGTCTAGATTCTGAACAACCAACGGAATCACATCATGGAATATTGTAGAACTAGTATGACCAAAAAAAACGACAGGGCTCACCTCTGTCCTCTGAATAGGTCTAAGGCAAAGTTTTCGGAACTCTCATTCTTAATATAAGAATGCGGCGATGCCGAATCTAAGAGAACACGCATCACGTTTACTCCATTACAATGTATAATTTTCACAAGAATGGTTTGGACGTAAATACAAAGGAAAGCAGAACAGCAATTTGTCACTGACCTTGCTTTAGATGCCGAATCATCCTTCTAGTTTTCATATTTCATCCCCGAGGTACACATTAATGAATAGTGACGTCTCTCACGTAAGGAACAGCTGGGATATTGACGACACTTCTTCGCTGGATGGCCATCCTTAAGACAGATAAAACAAGCACACTTTTTCCATAGCCTTACTGTAATTCTCTGCTTGGGAGGGAAAGCATTTATCTGATCATGGGCTCGAGTTCCTGAAGTCATTGATTCCTTAAGATAGATAATTTTTTCGTCAGCTAACTCATTACTTTCATGAATTATTTTAAACTCATGCATTTATCACTTTAGGATTTTTGGTAAATTATTTTTATAAATCTGAGATTTTGTGGAATACCGTAATCGATGTGAACAGTTCCTCTCATCTTTCCTCAAAATTTATTTTTCATTAATGCCTATGTTTAATAATAATAATAATATCGAATGCCAAAATTTTACTCCGTAGGAAGGAGTTATTTTATTTGCCAGTAAATCTGCCAACTCTTTGAGCACCATCAAGCCGGGTTTGAATCCGCCAACTTGTGTTCAGAAGTCCACTGCTCTTGCACCTGAACCACTCGGCCCAGCACAGCGATTTCTTAATTATTAGCCAATCACCCAATATTAACATACTTATGATACACAACATTACCAAATAACACAAGGCCATCGGTATTTAATATAATGAATTCTGGATGGGTCTTTTTACTTCTACTATTTCAAGAAAATCTCAGCTTGAAATCTGACGCTCAAATATTTGTTCCTTGTACCTTCATTTAGCTGTAGAGGCGCATTCCCCCCCCTCTCTCTCTCTCTCTCTCACACACACACACACACACACACACACACACACACACACACCGCTCCTTATCCACGCCCGAAGTGTCCGTTGGTAAGTCGACTCTTACAAGACATCCTTTGCTTCTTTCTGCGATGGATGTCAGTTACCGGGTCGAAGGGACATTCTCATTTGAACGTCTTTTCAAGCATATTGGAGTAGAATAAATATCTACATTTTTCTGTATCTGCGCTAATACCGGAGTAGATTAGTAGTGCTGTAGATTAGTGTTTCTCCATCACATCACGCTGTTTTCAAGCGTAGTAACGAAGTGTTCTATATAATTAAAAAACTCATTAAATGGAAAATGTGTGCAAGTGGCTGTTTATTCACTCTCCCTTCATTAAGTCCTGATAGATATTGGCCACAGTAGAATCAATATAGTCATGAACAAGTAGAAGCCATTTCGAAAGTTGTTAACTGAGGCCATGTACTACGAAAAAGCTCGTGTACATTTCAAGGGACACTGGGCCTGAAGCTTTGAAGGTGGATCCTTTGAATTATCCACAGTGTTTACCATTTCATGTGTCCGGCTCCTTAACTGAATGTTCAGCTTAGTGTCCTTCAGTTCAAATGGACCCGGGCTCGATTCCCAGCCGAGTCGGGTATAGTAATCCAAAAATGCTTAATTCCCTTGGCTCAGGGACTGAGTTTGTGTGCTGTCCCCAATACCCTTGTAACTCATACATCACACATAACACTGGCCAGTTTCACTATAATAACACGTGGTTTCCCACCTACAGCAGGAGCCGCCCAGTCTCGTGGAGAAGTTGCCTTACCAGGCTAGAAATACCCACATGAAATTAAATTAAAACCATCTTAAGAAAGTCTCCTGTGTAACGGCAAAACCCTCAGGCACCTTTCTCAATCCCAGCTCCATAAGCACTCGCTCACTGATAATCGCCTCCCCCACTCCACACAGGACAACCGCAGATCTTTCTTTATTGAATTCCTTAAGAAACGACTACTATTTTGTTTGCACGATATAAAAGGGAAGTAAGTAGATATGAGGAGGTGTCCACATTTTTATAAGTAAGACACTTTTGAAATAGTCAGCTCTTTCTGCAGAGCTGGGGTTGAAGTGAACATCCCAAGCTGGCTGGCACAAGCGCATCGAGCGGCATTTGTCTCTCCACCACAAAAGCAGCGACCACCAAATAGTGGCATGGCTCCAAAACATCATCAAATCCGCAGACTGGAAACAATGGCTGGCCTCACTAAAACCTGCTTGCGGAGACAGAAGAGAACTCATCTTACCTTACTTTGACAAACACAGAAAGTATCATGAGTTTTACAGTGCCAAGAGAAGAGAATGCATTTAGACTATAGTTCCCAAAACTAACCATTGACGTAGGGACGGTTCGTCAAAGTGGTTTAGGTACAAACACAATAACTTCCCTCTCGTCTGACCTGCATTCGATTTAAAACTCGATTAAAGGCCTTACAAGTGCTTTCAATGAAGTAAAGAAAGTCACGTAGGTAAATCTACTATTTGCTTCACGTCGCACCGACACAGACAGGTCATGTGGCGACGATGGGACAGGAAAGGCCTAGGAATGGGAAGGAAGCGGCCGTGGCCTTATTAAGGTACAACCCTAGCATTTGCCTGGTGTGAACATGGGATACCGCCGGAAACTATCTTCAGGGCTGCCGACAGTGGGGTTCGAACCCACCATCTGCCTGATGCGAGCTCACAGCTGCGCGCTCCTAACCGCACGGACAACTCTTCCGGTCGTAGATAAATCATGCTTTCGAATCCTGTCCCTTAGCTCTGAAAGAAGTACGGCAGAGAAGTGTGCTGATGCCGAGAACGGCAATTCTGCATTTTCTTTTTCCTTTCCTAGAAGAGCGTCTTGTTTCTAATCTTGAAGCTTTTCTTTTTCAAATGTTATATCTAAGTAGTTGTCTAATCGCTCAAAGAAAGAATGAGGGCATTGTACTGTATGTTCCTCATATTTGATACTTGATCAGATTTAATTATAATTTACCACCCATGTAGATGATGCAAACCCTATTCTTGATACCCAAAACAAACAGTATATCTATAGGTTCAGTCCTTTCAGAGAAAAATGTTCCTCCGAGGAACTTACATAATACCATTTCTATTTTTTATTTTAATGACTGTACGTATACCACAATAACAGAGCATTTCAGACACTGTTTACAAGGAACTGTAACCAAGAATGTCCCTAGATTCTTTTAATTACTATTACACCACAATATATAGTATAACTTACATGTCCTGCAGGAAAAATCCATTCATTTTATGGTTTTCAGCGTTACGTCTGCGTATCGCTTGTGAACTAAGTCTCATCTTCATAATTTTCTACTGAAGTTCTGATGCTCCCATACCACTTGCCTTGAGAGAGTTATACATTGTAAACAATCTCTCGTAGCTCCCTATCTGGCTCTTGCCTTTCACGATATACAGTCTACTCTCAGGACCCCATCATCGCAGTCGGTCATAGTCATCTCGTTACTTTTACGTCTGTTATCAACAATTTATAACTAAGATATCCGGAGCACACACATCTTAAACTGTCAGCCTAAGCGCCATTATTCTATATAAATAAAATCGCAACGACCTTGCTCCTGTACATTGACTATTTTAAGGAAATGTCCGTACATTTATCCGTTTCAGGTGTAATAATCACCATCTGCATAATTTTTAGCTTTGGTGTCTGTATGCTTGTCTGTTTGAATACTTATAACTCGAAAACTACTGGATATATTTCTACCAAACTTGATATTTAGAATCTACCTATCCTTGAGTAGGCTTTAGGGCCAATATTATTTCTGAATACGTAAATTTACTGGGGGTTATCCGAAACCGAAACCATAATTTTGCACTCCCACAAAATATGTACATCCAAAATTAATGGAAATCTATCATCGTTGATGGAAATAAATTCCTCAAACTTTTTCCTCATGTGCATCATTTCGATAGGAGGATTAATAAGGGAGATATCATTAACGGACGGTTTTTCAGCACAAGTCCTAACAGACTTAACTCAAAAGTGGGTGCGTGTAAAGCATATTACTTATAATTTGAAACCTACTGAAGATATTTAAACTAAACTTTATATTTAGCATCCACCTGTCCAGAGTAAGGTTTTAAGGTTCATACTATTTCAAATTTTTGGAATGGACTGGGGGTTTATAGGGAACCGACATACGAAGTATATGCATGTTTACAATATTGCAAACCTTGATTTACAGATTAACCGCTGCTAAACGATACGTCATATCGATAAACGGACTGTACCATAAGACCTCATTTAGCGGTCTAAATGACTGGTCTTACGATATTTTCTCTTATCTATTTAAGGGTTAGATTCGTTAAAAACGCTAGAAAATTGAAATTTGACAAAATTATACTTTTGAGACTGTAACCGACGGAAAACTTCCAAGATCTTTAAATCTTTCACTTTTTATCCCCGAAGAATATAAAAATATGGAGGCACTAATGACGGTGCAGACCTCCGTTTCGAGGTATTTCGTGGCTAAACGGTAAGTGCCTATGTAGTATCGCAAAACGGATGGCACAATCTCCGTCGATTTGGAGTGATCTACAACGTTGGTCCTACGACGTTCTGTTGTATCTCTATTCCTTATACGTTAGATTTGTCTCAATTTCTCGATTGTACGTACATTTCGCGCTTTGTACGCGTATAATTCATAGTTTGAATCACTTATACGAAAGACAGAATCATCTAATTCTACACGAACATTGGCCCACCCAGTATCCACATGTGAGCCAAATTCAATGTTTGTAACTGTCACCTATGTATTCAAAAGTAATGCACTGTGAGAAAATCTTACCCAAATTTCACCCTATTCAACGTTCTACCATTTTGAAATGTTAACAGGGCTGCTGCCATGCTAATTTAAGCAAGCATTAACATTTTGTTAGCGTTAACAATTCTTGATGAGACGGCTAAATTGTGTGAGTGAAGTCTACAGCAGTGTTAACACTAAACAGTCGTTGAAGAAACTGGGCCTGAGAGTATGGAAACTGCTGATGTATGTGTGGTGCTGAGTAATGACATTAAACATACGACAGTTCGGTTGAATACAGGAAAGGTGCTGCTCAGAGGATCAGTGGTCCTCCGATAGCATTCTCTAACTCAGTAAAGAAAGCAATGACAAACTATATAACTCCTAGTATGCCTTGTGCTAGCGCCATCATTGGTTTCTGAGGACTCCGTATAACTGCACAAACTTCTATGGTGAAGATGGTTGCCCAATTACAATTCCTCTTAAAACAACACTCACCACTACTTTCTGTGGCACTACTTGAGAATCCAACCAGGCTCCAGGCTGACGACTTTGTGTACGAAATACCTCCTACACAACGTATTGGTTTAGACTTATTCTAAAAGGTCTTTACGTCTACCGGTACATAACTATACTACTCTAATATTAAAGAGAGACTGTAAGTTGTGACTATGTAATGGGTAACCTCAGAATTAACTGGACCGATTTTGAATTTTTTTCACCACTTTAAGATAATATCATTCCTGGCAATATAGGCTATGTATCATCCCGGAATATGACAGGTTCCCATGAGAACGGTGATTTGGGTCCTTTGGCATATTAGCATAGGCCAATACAGGCGAAATATCGAATATGTCGTAGAAGGATGAGACAGAACACATTTTAAGATTCACGACGCGAAGAGAAAAACTCGGCAACTCCCTGTAGGGCAGGAAATCAGTTTTAAGATTTCTATTTCGATTTGGAAGGCTCGAGAATACAGGTCTCGTGTTCGAGGTAGGCACTTGCGTGAGTGTAGGTAAGATCAAAGAGAGAACCTGTTTAAACATTTAACTCATAGCTAACGTTAATCTGCGGAGATACGGTTTCTGGATCCACGTTTCCATACCATAATTAGCATATGATTGTGAATAGCACCAAAGTTCTCTCGTCATTTACAAGACCGATTTCTAACTAGCGTTAATCGGCCGAGATAATTATGGTTTCTGTATTCACATTTCCATACTTGTATCAGCATAATGATTTTGAAACCGTGCTCGATAGCTGCAGTCGCTTAAGTGCGGCCAGTATCCAGTATTCGGGAGATAGTAGGTTCGAACCCCACTGTCGGCAGCCCTGAAAATGGTTTTCCGTGGTTTCCCATTTTCACACCAGGCAAATGCTGGGGCTGTACCTTCATTAAGGCCACGGCCGCTTTCTTCCTAGCCCTTCCCTGTTCCATCGTCGCCATAAGACCTATCTGTGTCGGTGCGACGTAAAGCAACTAGCAAAAAAAAAGATTTTGAATTGCACCAAAGTGTTATTTTGCTGTTTACAAGAGATTCTGGTTTAAAATATATTAAAACTCATAGACAGAAATTACCTGTCGAGGTACTCCTATGGTTACTGAAACCACATTTCCATATTTTTAACACGATAATGACTACTGTGAATATCACCAAAAGTTTGCTTTCGTTATTTACAAGGCCAAGAATGAGAAGAAATATTCTCATCAAAATCTGGTCTTAGCCTAGGCCATGGTCCTACTCATTAATAGCATGCTATATCAAATATCTTTACATTCAGGGAGACTTCCATGAAATGCATCAATTACTTCTAGAGAAGGAATACAGAGTAATGTATATACGAGCTTTATTTTGTGTTGTCCCAGTTCATTGCCTTCTTAGAAGAAGCCAGCATTTATCTCATTTACAGAAATACGATCAAATGTGTTTCTGTGTTCTATAACAGCTTCATATTGTTCGTTTAACTAGCTTTCATTCGTCATACGCATTAACGTAGGAATATGAGCTTTATTCTGTGTTGTCGCAGTTCATTGCCCCAACCTGTTTCGATCTTCTTCTCTCCGTTACACCATTCGTACTTTAATTATTTCTACATAACCCTGTGCATTTCATTTTGAACTCCGTACAATATAATTTGACAAGATATATGTTATTTTATAAGGCGAGAGACATCAGAAAATTTGGAGCCTTTGTAATCTTTAGACCGGGTGAAGCCGCGACAGCTATCTATACAAACATGTAAAGAGGGACTGTGAATATCTGTATACGTAATGGGTAATCTCAGGAACTAATGAACCGATTTTGAAACTTTCTTTCACCATTTGAAATATAACACCACTCCGGATAACATAGGCTGTGTATCATCCCGCATTATCAATGTAATCCTGCAAGAACCGTGATTTAAGGAAACAATGGCAGTAATAATTAATCTCAAAGTTTGTACGTAGCAAGTTTTTTTTTCCTCACAAAATCTACGTGGCTGACGGAACTCAAATTTGCCAAGCTAATAGCTGAAAATTTTGGTTAACACACAGCACTTACTATTACGATATCTTTTAAGTGAGCTATGTAGTAAAGCAAGTTAGAGGAATACGTACGGTTCGGAGCCTTAAAATCGAATACGCTGCCTAATAAGTTAGTCCTATTGCACAATGGAACACACCAAAGTTACTTGAAGTTCGATTTTCCAGAAAAGAGGTTTATATGAATTTTCTTCATATCTCTAATAGTTTGCATTATCCTTGGTCTCTTTGCCTTGGTTTCTTTCATATAAACTATTCGATGGACCATGGTCAAATATGGTAAGCACAGAAGTGGAACCTTTGGTCAACATACAGGCTACTTACTATTACACTGTATAATAAGGGGGCCCTGCGGGGAAATAAAATGCTAAACAAGTTATAGGAAAATTTATGCCCTGTCTAAACGGTTACTATTAAATAATGAAGTCAGTTATTGTATTTAAAATTCTATTTCCTACAAACAAGTTTCTATCAAGTTCTTCGTAATTCTAACAGTGTTCCAGAAAAATATGCTGTTACTTAAGTGGGCCATGTAGCGAAAGAAATTGTGAAGCATGTCAGAGAAAACGTACGTCCGAACACTTAGTCTTATTAAACACTGGAACAGAGTAGGTGTACATAAAATACGAGTTATCAGAAAAATGTTTATAAGAATTTTCTTCTAATAATGTATATTGTACCAGGAAAAGTTGTTGGGATAAAGAGCATGAAAAGCGTCTTAGGTAGTGATCGATTCTTACGAGCCGGTACAGAAAAAGGAGATCGCAGAGCGAAATAATAGATTTTATTTTGCTAAATGAAAATTTATTCAAGTGTCTAGGCGCACAAATAACCTTCTTCTTATCTCGCATTTAAAACTGAGAAGTGACTTGGAAATATACTTTTTCATGTGCATTCAACCAAAATTGGAATTCTGAAAATTCTTTCCTATACATGAAGTTAAAAAATATATTTCTTCATGAAATTCGTGAGTTAAGTGTGGTTTTCGTAAGTCTTTGGAATGTTCTGAAATAAACACTTGTTTTCGCAAATCACTTTTATATGAAACCTAAAGTCTTTCTAAATCAATGCCTAAAGTCTTTTTCTAAGTTTTAAATTATCAGTAATATTATTTGAATAATTGGAAATTAAATTATTTTGAAGCACCTAAAGTCTGTTTAAATTATTAAATTAATTATCACACGAAAATGAAACTTCATTTGAAAATCAATTCGCACTTGTAATGAGATAAACAGTGGTTAACGTAGCACTTTACAAGAATGATTTGAAAAAAATGAAAGTGCCTCTTCAGTTAAGTCGGTAACTGCCTAGCGCAATAAATAGTGTTTAAAGTAATCACTTGCTTTTACCAGTTTAAAATGCTAAATGCACTCATATCACCTGAAAATTTTAGTAGGGTGGAACTGGTGAATGCGATTCCATGAACAGCAACTGGAACTCCATCGATGTTGTCAGCACCACGTCGAACCACTTACCATCTCCAAGGTCGTACTGGAACCTTTCCCACCGTCTCCCATGACTCATGGGACCATGTGACAACAAACCAACCCTTTCGGGTCACGAATACATGGGACCATGCTCCACGGAAGCCGATAGTCAAGGGATCTTTTTGGCCTGTGCCGATTTCTCCTCATTGGGATTGTATATTTAATCCACTCACATGAGAGGTTATCGGCCATACGGCTCAGCTAGATCAAAGCTACTCTCCCGTTCCTGAGGTCTGAACACGGACTCCTCAGGGCCGAAGACCGTTCGCGGCATATAGAGGCTATCAAACATAAACTATCTTAAAGGCCTACAATGAGCGGAAGAGGATTCTGGATGCATGTTTTTCGGTATAGATAGGCACGAAATAGTTTAGAACAATTTTCTATTCACTCGGTGAAATATACAAAATTTACATACACTCTTGATACTTATTACACAATTGATATAAGCAATCACTTATTTTAGCAGCGGAAAAATCCGTGCTGCCATTGACATCAGCTGTTACCTCCACATTCCACAGACAAAATCTATGTGGACGGCAACGTTAACTGGTACTGTCTCTAATTAAAAAAATGTTTCCTTTTTGACACAGACGTTAATATCCATATCCCTCTCTACCAAAACAGAGAATAACCGAGAGGTTGTTAATATGATCTCACCTTTTCACATACTATCACTTTGAATTGCCTGTGTCCTACATTGCTTACATAACTACTACATTGGTTTGGATGTATGCTACACAGATTGTTTTGTGTATTATCGAAATTGTTTTGTGCGAGCTATCGCCCGGTTTACCATAAACCACTGAGTACGACATACACAATAAAATGACCCTACCATATTCACAAAAACAAACAAGCCATGTTTCCCCCAATGCGAGTATTCCATGGGACTGAATCCCGTATTACACGTTAAAATCTATTTACACAAAGAAAAATGTCCGCTTTTTGAATGGTCGGCTAACTTAAAGTATATATAAAGTGAATATTAAACAGGATTAATCCGAACATATCAGAAATCCATCACTAAATCACGGAAAAGAAAAATAAATGGACTCAAGTCTTCCATAAAATTAAACACAGACTTGAACAACGAACTATCACTTGCAATCACTACCAGTGGATTTTCACGAAGTCTAGATTCAAAACGACATCGATTACAAGTAAACAGATAACATCTTGGTTATGTAGAGAGTGGGAGAAAGGAACGAATATAACGAAATTCTTAAATGTGGCCAGAGCTATATTTATAAAGAAATTGAGGGAGTAACAGGGGTTGTGCAGATAATGTGGTTTGTGCTGAGGGAGAAAGGGGGAAGGCATTCTGCTCAGAGGAATGGATATCCGCCCTGAGCAAATGCGGGAAGGGTATCATGGTAATCATGATATCAGAAGAGGGGGCTTTAGTGTTAGGGGAAAGGGGGAGAGCACCTTGCCCTGTGGAAAGGTGATCCGCCCGGGGCAAAGGGAAAGCCTGAGAAAATTAGGTAAGCGTTGAGAAAAGGGGAGGTTGAGTAGGTTTGAGGGTAGTGTAAAGCTTAGTAAAAAAAAAAAAAGCGAGTTGACTGAGTGAACTAATGGACTTGGAATGGAGTACTGTCTGTTGGTATGTAAATGAGGAGTGAAAAAAAAAGGGATTGTTTGTGAGGAAGAAGTATAAAGAAGGTATATGTGATAGAATTGAGATAGATTAAGTGGGAATGTAGTTAAGGAGAAAATGTTGGCAGTATGGAAATTATGAAAGTAGGTAAAAAAATAAATAAAAATTAAATGGTGTAGATGCCTTGATGAAGGGTGTAAAATTGAGGGATTCTTGATGTTTATGTATTAAGTTTAATGTGTAATAGTAATTTAGATAGATTAAGGGGGACTGTAGTTAAGGAGAAAATGTTGGAAGTATAAAAATTAAGTCCAACGGTTTGAGGCAAGTGTGGTGTTGTAGATTGTGAAGACTGAGTGAACTGATGGACTTGGAATGGAAACTGTCTGTTTGTGTGTAAGTGAAATAAAAAAAAAAATTGTTGATGTTTAAGTCTTAAGTTCAAGAAGGTGAGATGTAGTGGGCGGGAATAGTGCGAGAGAGGAGAAGGTGGCGTATCAAGGGAAGAGGGACGGGTTGGGGCTTGACCCAACCCAAAGAAGCTAGGCTTTAGCATGTCTGCACGGCAAGAAAAGAAAAAGAAGAGGGAAGGTAGTGAGCTGACAATGAACAGAGAAGGTGTGACGTATATAGCGGAAGTGTGTGACAAGCCATGTGATGGGTCCGGTTTCCGCCAAGCTGGCTTGGCACACATGGTAGGTAAGGAATACATTGTCAGCAGGTGTAGGTGAGAAATAAGATCAGTTCTCACGTGGCGAGGCTGGTCCCTGCGATCAACGGGTTGGTGGGCATGTATTCCATACCAGGGCTGACGCAGAGACCGGTCTACTATATATATTTTTTTTCTAGGTGGTTGGTAGGAATAGGGGAATAGGGAAATAGGGTAATTTGTAGTGCGGTGCTTCCTGCACGTTTGCCGGCTATCCGCGTGCGTGTGGGAGGACACTGAGTAGATTTAGAGGTAAATAATTTTGCTAAGTAGTTTTAGGAGAGATGTAGTGCCTAGTGTTTGTTTGTTTGTTCTTTTTGTTTCTGGGTTTCGCTCTGTCTGTCTTTATTACCTGTAAAGCCGATGGTGTATTCTAGGGTGGGTAATAAAGATATGTATGTATGTATGTATGATTACAAGTAAACAAAAAACACATCCTGGAAAAGAAATATCAAACACATGTATCAATAAATACAATGGCTGTAGTTGATCCGTTGTAACCCGCTATCTTAGCGAGCTGTTGATTCCTGCTGTGCTCACACGAGGTTTGAACCTGAGACTCTGGTCGTCTCCATTCAGGGCGCTGGAATGCAAAACCCTAACTAAGCTAATCATGTCTCGTACAGTAGTTACTCTCTACATTGTTTTCCGGATCAAGGCTAATGGACAGTGTGTAGTAGTTACATAAATTTTGTGTCTTATTCCACACAGTAGAACGCAACATTCTACCAGAAACGTTTTCTTAACAAGGCGTGTTCTCTTTCAGCTCTGGCCATAAATCCTGACCCCAGTCCATTCCCCTCTCGCACCACGGCGAGACTAATTCACCACATTCACAGGCGGCCTTCACGGAGTCAATAACATCATTCAATTTAGCTAATGCAGGGTCACCTGCTCAAATTAGCTCAATACGATAATTATTTATTTATTTATTCTTTTTTTCAATTACTCAGCCAGATTATATCAAAAACTCCCTCATTATACTAGGAGTTGGAATTTAACCCTTCGATTCCACTCGTATCTTCATTCACACTTCCGATCGCCTTTCCTCGAAGAACAACGTCTCCTAATTTCACCCGTGTGGGTATAGATTGTGTACCTGGCATAACATTAACTTGCCATTTAAATAGATCGGCATGAAATCATCGATCAAAATATGAAATAATAATAATAATAATAATAATAATAATAATAAAAATTCATTTAAATTATTAAATCCTGCCAAACCACTAACAGACCTTCTACGTGTAACCTCACTAGTGTAGTGGAGGACAGGGGTTCAAACCTCGGCAATTCATTCCTTGAACCTCTTCAGTTACAGCCAAAACGTATATTACCATGCAACAAACTCTATCTTTACGAACATAGTGCTGATTCTAGCCCAAGCCTTTCCTTTTATACGGGCACTTGTTGATGACTCTGTCACCTCGCTAATCCCTGCGTAACTTAGGCAATTGCTCAGATGAGATCTACATCATTAATCTACATAGCATTCTACTCCTTTTCCCCCTCAATTCCTTCTCAGCACTAAATAAACAAAATATGATAACATGCAAACATAGCAACTAAAAGGGGTCCCATATTCTATACACTAACATAGGATCACTCCCTTCCCATATCTAATTAATTAAAACCAAAATGAATGAAAGGATTACCGACCATTCTTAGGCGGATTTAGCCTATTTAATCATGTTATTAATAACCCTATACTTCATGACTGTTATTTACAAAGGGAAATACTAGCATTGGAATAGAAACATAACTTTGTACTCAACGGTTGATGTCTTCGGCCCTATCCGGAGGTTCCGGAGGCCTACCCATGTTGGATTACTCCATGGCGCCGGATCCTGGAGTCCTGGAGTTCAGAAGTTCCATATCTTGTTTCGCGTAATCCATTTTAGTAGCACACGGATCACTGAAATTAGATTGTAATTTACACAATTTATCGATTTCTTGCTCACGTGTCACCATTCACTCCTACTACTTCTTTGTCTACCCTCTGCCAGTTACATGGAGATGATTATACCGGCTACTTTCAGCTAGTCTACCCCAATTGCACTGTTAAGCCGGGCATTCCCAGCATCCGCATGATGCAGAATTTTCTATCCCTATCTTCTGTATGTTTTAATAGTTCAGGAACACTTCTCACTGCCTGTTAATCAGTTAATAATCTGACCTGTGCTTTGTTCAGAAACCAGCGTAGATTAATACAGTTCTTTGCCTCTACCCTACCTATTTCGAAAAGGTCTTCGAATACTGTGATTCTGTCCCTCTCACTAGTTCATTCTTACGGCTAGAGCGTTCTCCTACAGAAGTTCTGCGTACAATCATGTACTCGTTGCTATACAAAATCCTACTTCATATCTCACGAAGTCTTAGTCTACTTTGCAACCGATATCTTAAGTACGTCTCATTACCATAATCTTCTGTTGCCTATCACAAATTATAAGCGAAAGAACTGAAAAATTTCACTCCCGCTTTGTTCACATAGTATACAAAGGAGCGGTAATTCGATAGCGAACCGGCCGTCGTTTCCCGTCGAAAGCTCCTCACCGAATGCTGAAGCTCCTTAGGAAGTGCAAAAACTTATACTGGACACGGCAGTAGGGGCGGCTAACGAGTTCATCCCCCTCTCTTATTTCGACTGCTCCTGGATAAACCAGCCTGTCGAAATTAGCAATACGCTAGACTGTGCGACTTGGTTATGCACAAGTGCGCTGTGCCATGCGGAGTTGAATATGTTCGGCGGATCCGCAGTAATTAATTAATCAGCTTGGAGGGGAAGTAGGGAGTCCCCGAAGGCATCTGGCTTTTCACTAAGCGTCCTTCCGCTAACGCAGTTATATAAGTTGTTTACCAACGCCTTTCGCTTGGAGATTATTTTCTATCCGAACTCCTGACTTTATAATTCCACCAAAATTCAGCACACTGCTCTGACGGGTGCAGTTTTGTTAATCAAACCTTATTTACGCCGAAAATACATTAAATTTGGCCCGGTCGCTTTGGCATCGCTGTACGCTGGCATTTGTTTTCCAATATGGAGTCGCTAAATAGTGTTCTTCTGCTGCTTCTTCTATGACGTGTGCCTAGTTCGGGGATTCTTTAAGCCACCCAGTGGGCGGGTGAGGCGCCTCTCTGGCGGGCGTCCTATTGCACAACCTGACGCTACTCCCAACATCCACACAAAGAAAGCTTGCTGCCTGCTTCCTTACCAAGCATATCACTTGAAATAATTATTAAATTGTGCCGATACGGTCACAGTACCACGTTCCATTTCCCTCGCTGTACCACGTATTATATCCCTCGTCGAACCACATACCATCTCCAACGTCGTACCACGTACTATGTCCCACGTCGAGTAAGGTGTTGAGTTGATATGAGGATTAACACTCGGTCAAGATTTCTGGTGTCGTATAATGTTGTAGACACACGGGAAAGTTCAATTGACAACTGATTGTGAGTGTTAAAAATTAGCACTGTCTGGTTAATTGAATATTCGCAAGTCAATGATAAACAGCATTCATAATTGCACTTAGAATCACCGACTATTACGTGAATTTGAATCACAGTCTGTTATGTACAATTTGAATCACAGTCCGTTATATAACTTCAAAGTAATGATCACTATTAGAAATAGCACAGTCTGAAGCGTTTGAAACACCCGTCACAGTTCGATGTTTCCACAGTTTTTAAATAGTCACACTTCTTAAATAAAAAGAGTTTTTGAAGACGCTGTTCATATAATTCAAACTATTTAGACGGGAAAACAATGTCTTTGGCATTCAGAACACGTTGTATCGGGTTCGAAACGAAACTTAAAGTTCAAAGCTTATTGGAATGTTAAGAGTAAGTTCAGTCCAACTCCTACACACACACACGATGCGTTTAACTGTCTCTAGTTATCACCAGCACGAATCTTAAGAAAAATTTTCAGTGTTATTTAGCTTCACTAGAGTTAATATTTTATAAAAATCTCATAAAATGTCCTTAAGGTTTACTCAGTTGTTTGCTATCACCGTTCAAACACAAAAATTGTCCCCACCCGGCTACGATAATTGAGTTCCTAATTCTTAAAATATTCTAAGTTATGAGAAGTCACAGTTCAATGTTAAACACATGAAGAAATTTTGCCAAGTTTGGAGATGTCACCGATAATAATAGAGTTCGAATTAGCACACGCAGTATTTTTCCAAGTCCGTAACACTGCCGAAATTTTACAAGTTACTAATAATAACAGAGTTCCACTTGATACACGCTGGATATTCAAAGTCCGTAACACTGTAGAAATTTTATAAGTTATTGAGAATAACAGAGTTCAAATTAATACACGCCGGATTTTTACAAGTCCGCAACACAGCAGAAAATTTATAAGTATCGTCTTAGTACACATCGGACTTTTCTAAGTCTTTTAACACGACATAAATCTTACAACTTCGACGAACAACTTCGCGTAACGCGACATGGCGACAGTACTATCTGACATGGTCGAGTTGTGAATTGCAACTGCTTTTACTTCTGGAAGCAGAGCAGGTTCTCTGCTTCAACCACCTTAATATCTCGGAAACCAGTATGTGGATTTTCTTCAAATTTTGGCCACTTTACTTTTAAAATATGGACTTTACGATGGTGTACTTCATTATTTCGTAGCTAACGACGTTTAGTAGATATCAAAATTGTTCCATTAATTTCTAGACGTGTGAGTCGGCAGCACGTGGCGATTACGTCATCCGGCCAGTTCTTCGCCTGTGACATAGCACTGTCTCTCTCACCCCCATAGCTAGCAGCTGAGTCCCGCATGTCCGCTTTACACACTAACTAAAAATGCTAGAGCTTTCAACTCGTAAATAAATTATAAATTAAAAAATATTATATGCCAGGCCGTAGGCATTCCTGGTACAATATCTACATTTATTTATTCTACTATACTTCTATATCTACGCTAATCCACTAAGAGGGAGTGTGAGTTTTTTCATATATGTAACGGGTACACTTACAATGTGTAGATTACTTCATGTACAGTTCTGTGTGCAATGTAGAATGCCATAGCGAAGCGTGGGTACGTCAGTTAGTTTTTCTATATGTCACCAGTAGCCATATACCTAGCGATTCCTTTTTCTACAGTTATACAGTATACTGATGTTTCTTGTTATTCCTAGTTTTTAGTCCCTGAGTACAACCTATTCTATTTCAATATCTTGGATTTTCTTTCATTGTCTGGATTGCTACCTATAATCCCAATGTTTCTATTTTTCCTTATCTTTGAGATTTCTCACTCATATACGTTCATTCTCCACACATTAGTCCACACTGCGATACTGATCAATTCGTTTAATTCATTTTAATTGACCATACTACTACTACAGTGAGTTTCTCTCATCGGTTGGCCAGCAGGAGCGCCCAGCTTATCTGCCTCCCTTTGACTCATCACTTCCCGTTACACAGCGCAGCGACAGCACTTCGCAGTTCAGGTCCGTGCTTAGAACGTGTATTAAATGTTAATCTGTCGCTCCAAATGTACTCGAGTTGTGAAGGTTTACTTCGGGGTATAATTCTCATAACGCCTCCACATGTGTACACGGTAGAGGAAAGGGTATTTATGTACGATAATTATGTATGAAAACAGAGTTAGCAGGGAAGTTGTTAGGCGATTTGTAACACAATTTCCAGGTGTACGCCCTCCACAGAGAAAGACCGTGCGGAAACTCGTAAACAGATTGAGAGGAACTGGTTCTTTACTCGATAACAAGCGAAGTGTTTAAAAACGTGTGCTTAACGAGGAAAATGTAAATTAAATCACATAAAGATTAGAGCATACGCCTACAAAACCCTAAACCGACTTGGACAAGAACCCGAGGTTTCGAAGAGTTCAGCACGGAGGGCGACGAAAATGTTAAAATTGAAACCATACAAGGTAACTGTAGTGCACGAACTGCATCCCCGTGATCATGATAAGCGGGTACGATTTAATTGGATGTTGCGAAACGTTCATGATGAAATAAATGATCCACGCGTAATATTTTTTCTCTGAGGAAGTATGGTTCCATTTACACGAGTATGTTTCAATGCAGAATAATATATATTGGAGTAGAGGAAACCCTCATCGCATATACGAAATTCCTCTACCTGACGAACGAATCGGAGTATAGTGCGCAGTGAATGGATACGGAATTATAGGACTTATCTTTTTTCAGGACACAATTAATGCACAAAGATACAGGGATAATATACTCAAACCATTTTTTTGACGAACAGACTGACACTGACTGTCGAAATGGATATTTTCAGCAAGAGTCTGCCACCGCGCATACAGCTAACGACACATTAAACTTAATTGAGGAATGTTTTGAAGACCGTGTGATTAGTATGGACTTATGGCCGTCACGGTCTCTAGATTTAACTGTTTGTGACTTGTATTTATGGGGGAGCTTAAAAACTAAAGTGTGTGCAAGAAATCTTCACACGCTGGACGAACTGAAAGAACATACTCGGAGAGAAATAACTCTGAGAGAAATAGCCCTAATTATGGAAGACGACCTTATGTGTGTAAATCGGAGTTTCCTAAGACGATGTGTGGATACAGGAGGAGAACATTTCCAACATCTCCTGTCATAAGATACGAGCTTATTGTCTTACTGGTAATTGTTATCTCATGTCAGAGCGAAGTGCTGCCCTTGTTGCAATGCCGCGGAGCGGGGAGTGATGAGTCAAAGGAGGCAGATAAGCTGGGCGCTCCTGTCGGCCAACCGTTGAGAGAAATTCATTGTACAACTTTTCCCCACACCCTGGTGAAGATTCGGATGTAAACTGAATCGTACGTGTGAGTACTTGGCCATGGTTTACGGTCGGATGCCTTTCCTTACTCCAACTTTATGTGAAGGGATATATTCGCATAACATGTTTCTGCGTTGGTTGGTAGTGTGGTGCATTGCATGTATATGCGACGATTGTGCTGGAACAAATATGAACACCCAGTCCTAGTCAGAGGAACTAGCCCGTCTGGGAATCGAAACCGGAATTCTCTGAATCGGAGGCCTCGACGCCAAGGAGCCGGACTAAAACTTTCTTTAGCTAATCTAATTTACTTCTGGGGTCACTGGAGTTACCAAAGCCCTTTTTGATTTTTGCTTGTTGTTTAAAGCTTTTTGTTTAAGGGGCTTAACATCTAGGATCATCGGCACATTTTTTATTTTTAGCCGGGGGTTTAAGGTCGGATGCCCTTCTCGACGGCACGTGATTCTTGAGATGAAAACCTCAAACCAGCGTCAACCACGAGTAGAGCAGCTACGTCACTGAGGTAATCATGCCCTCATTTCAACTTAGTTCATTAACAACGTTTGAATTTGTCGCCCGTCAGTTGTGTGAATGTGGACACTTCTATTGCAATGTAATGGTATTAAAACCACAGTATCCCCTAAATTAAATATTTGTGGGTGGGTAACGGGCGCATCTCTCTCACTTAGAATTCAGAGGAACATATTAGCATACACTACAGGAAAGAAATTGCAACACCCTAAAGAGTGATGAACAATTAAATATGGGTACATTAGTTGCATGCCCGAGGATTGTAATGAAACTTATGAAGTTTTCAAGTATATCAGCTAGATGGGGTACCGTTCAATTCGTGGTACCTTGTCCAACCACGCACCAGACAACATCGCATGCACCTGTCATACTATAGTTATGCCTCGATAGTGGTTATGTGTTGTGAAACTACAGCGGTTTGTAGGGATATGGGATGAGTGTTGAGAGCAGGTTCTGCTTTCATATAAGTGACCGACATTTAGGTGTGTGACGTCAACGTAGTGAGCGTCATCTTCCAGAATGTATTCGCCCCCACGTATGGGCTCAGATCCTGGCATCATTGTGTTGGACTCAATAAGAGTTAATCTTTGCTGTTAATAGAGAGTCCGTTAGACCAATGGTTCTCAACCTGCGGGGCAACACCCGCCCCCACTCTGGAGAGGGGTTGGAGAATTTCGGGGGAGGTGTGTTGAGCAATTAAAAAAAACAAATTGGTAAAAAATTAAAACGTTGTGATAAAGAAAAGAATTTACTACAAAAACTTACTCTTCGTCACGTAAAAAAAGGTTTTTCCTAAAACTATTATACTTTATACTAGCGTTGGGACAAGGAATTCGTGCTTCTGAATTATGTAATTAAATGTGTTAGAATTATAAAACTACAAGAATTTTTGTCGTGAAGTGTAGTAAAAATTATTGCATTTATCATTTTACACAAGCTTTTTTCTACATGTATAAACATTTAGTAAAATTACCAAAAATAAAAATAAATGAATAAATCAACTGATGAATTCACCGTGCCAGCCCCCTCATTAATCATTAATTCTGTTCTTACGAAATCAAATCAAATTATGTAGTTAGAAATTTGAATTGCGGTGAGTGTAGAATCCTCCATAATATATTTACTGCCATTACTTTTGTTCTCCTTTTGTGTTAATATTTGTGTTATTCGTGCCTTTCTTTGTAAAGTGATTGCATTATAATTATTACTTAAAATATGTAATATTATGTATTAAGCACTATAATAATGATAATAATGAATAATTATTTAAAAATTGAGATATTAACCCTAACAGAAAATTATATTTTTTATTGTTTTACGTCGCACCGACACAGATAGATCCTATGGCGACTATGGGATAGGAAAGGCCTTGGAGTGGGAAGGGAGCGGCCGTGGCCTTAATTAAGGTACAGCCCCAGCATTTGTCTGGTGTGAAAATGGGAAACCACGCAAAACGATCCTCAGTGATGCTCGAACCCACTATCATCCGGATGCAAGCTCACAGCTGCGCGCCCCAAATCGTATGCCCAACTCGCAGCACAACTTTTGTAAATCAATCATTCATTAGTGGAGCGTAAAATAATTTACGGGTGCAAAGGGGGCGCAGGCCCACTGCGCTAGACACTGCCTGCCACATCCAGGTCATTGTTCGAACCATCCTGTTGCCATTTCTGCAAAAGGAAGATGATGTATGTACTTTTTCAGCAGGATAATGCTCGTCCCTGCCCACATCCATATAATGTTATTGATATTCAGAGTTCAGAGTGTACTGTGTCTTCTAATGTGGACTAGATCAAGTTTGTTACTTTCAGTTTTCTGTTTCAGACATCATTGGCTGTGAGATACGAAGGAGATTATCCCTGTAATGTGTTGGGTGAATATATTGCTCACAGGGTCGTTTGATGTATGAATTTCAGTGGGCTTGGCATACTGATATGTAACAGCACCTCCTAGCCACGGGAATCTACTTCGCTCTTTATTTCCAACCTTCGTGCTGAGGACTCAACATACACACAATCCTCGTCCTCATACTGGTGCTGCTACTACATGATGTGGTCTTCGTGGTGTTCGACAACTGCCCTAGCCACCACGATCCCTAGACCTCTCTTCCGCTGTTCACGTTTAAGACATGATGGGACGACGTCTGACCCAGCTACTAACCTTCCACAGGTGTGACAACAGGTGCAACAACGCAAGATGATACTCATCACATGTACGATTGTCTAAATGTGAGAATACAAGCCTGCGTGGCTGCTCGAGAGGAGTATAGTGTAGAATAATGTGGCGCTAAGTACCTTCCGTGTCTGACACCTATCGCTTCGTTTTGTTTCGGCACAGGCGCTCACCTGTGAGCTTGCGTTCGGGAGATAGTGGGTTCGAACCCACTGTCAGCAGCCCTAAAGATGTTTTTTCGTGGTTTCCCATTTTCACACTAGGATGTTCCTTAATTAAGGCCACGACCACATCCTTCTCACTCCTAGCACTTTCCTATCCCATCGTCGCCAAAAGACCTCTCTATATCGGTTCGGCGTAAAGCCAATTGTAAAAGGAACAATTTGTTGTCTATGCAATGTAATCAAGATTATATTACCTCTAGGTTCAATCGTGAATAAAGTGATACACAGTCATGGTGTTGCAAATTATTTTTCCATCAGTGTGCTTCATTGGGGTAATCACATAAATGGGATTGTAAATAAGGGGTAGAGATCTCTGCACATGGTTATGAGGGTATTTAGGGATTGTAGTAAAGATGTAAAGGAGAGGGAATATAAGCCTCTGGTAAGACCCCAACTAGAGTATGGTTCCAGTGTTTGGGATCCTCGCCAGAATTACTCGATTCAAGAACTGGAAAAATTCCAAAGAAAAGGAGCTCGATTTAATCTGGGTGACTTCCGACATAAGAGTAGCGTCACAAAAATGTTGCAAAGTTTGGGCTGGGAAGACTTGGGAGAAAGGAGACGAGCTGCTCGACTAAATGGTATACTCCGAACTGTCAGTGGAGACATGGCGTGGAATGACATTAGTAGATTAATAAGTTGAGTGATGTCTTTAAATGTAGGAAAGATCACAATATGAAGATAAAACTAACCAAGGGAGATGTTCAATAAATTCCAATTTCGTTGCGATCATTTCAGAAAAGCTTACGAAAACAACAGATAGGGAATCTACCACCTGGGCGACTGCCCTAAATGCAGATCAGTAGTGATTGATTGCTTTTTCGTAAGGGGTTCAATTAACAAAGCTACCGGATTTCCACAAGGATGGCCAAACTTCGAGTCCGGGTCGATCCCAGATTGGTATTTAGACCTAAAATACCGCGTTGTGTCAAGCCATAGTCCCCTAATAGACCTGAAATGGCGGGATCCCAGAAATGTCTGAGATAACGTGAAGAACGTTTTATAAAATCGTATGTTCTTGTCTGTAGATATACTGTACGTACAGGGTGCTGGTTAGCTACTAAGAATGAAACAACAGAATGGTATAGACTCGAGAAATTATTTACATTTTATCGAATTCCAAATGAAGATGTCCTTAAAGAATTTAAATAGGAGTATTTTTTTTCGACCAATCATATTTGAAATAGGGCAACGGTGTTCGAAACAATTTCAGTACTTTATATCCAACATAATGTAAAGCGTTCGCTATTATTTAGTAACCCAAGAACGAACAGAAGAGATGACAAGTGTAAATGATCCTCTCTCAGAGCTGAATACCACATGACGATCATCCAGCCGGAGCGTGCCTTCTAGTTTGCCAGAAAATTCAAACCGGGTGTATATTGTTTCCTTCTTTAAGACCTTCTTACACATTTTACTACTTTTCTCGCCTTAAGTAAATGTACTCCTAGGTATACACGAATATTCTGTCGTCTAAGGTTCAGTACTGCATAAACTACAGGGTCTCTCAAATAAACTCAGACCGAACGCACGGTGTTTGTACTCTGCGCGATTGCAGCTGCCTCAGCCGAACGCATGTCGCTCGCGGCCGCCTTGCTTTAAGCGTGTATACAATCTTATATGAATACTTAACTTATAACAGATGTTTGAAGTGTCGTCCTTCCTCGATTATGCAGGCATTGTATCTGGTAACCACATTCTGGTTGACGCGAATGAGTTCTGGTACTGTAATGTTTATGATTTCATTCGTAATGTTTACTTTCAGTTCCTCCAATGTGTGGGGACTTGTTCGACACACCTTTCTTTCAGCTTTACCCCACAAGTAAAAATCACACACTAATAGATTTGGAAAACGAGAGGGAAATAGACCAGCATTGATTGCTGTGTCTGCAAACACTTCCGAGGTTGTAAGAAGGGAATGAGCGGCTGAATCTTGTAGAAACCACCCATGCGATTTTTCTTCTTTCGTTAACTGATGGAAGAACCGCGTCAAAATACCATCCTGGTACTGGACCGTATCACCAGTTCACGGTCCAATTATCATCATTTTTATAACCAGCATGTTCAAATCAGCATCATTTTATTAACTATCATGTTCAGATATAGCACCATGTAGATCCCGAACTCCGTGACTTAAGAGAAGGTGACCCCATAGCGCAAGTTAGAGACCTTGCAATTACTTGTCAGAATCCCGGACGGGAAGGAAAGTTTATTTCAAACTTACTGGTAAACACCCCGGAGATAGCGTCATCCAGCCAGGGAGAGAAAGAAAGGAGATCTTGCGAGGGTGACAGAGAGTTTTAAATTTGTCACGTGGAGCTAATAGTGCCAACTATACGTAGCCAAATATGAGCACTTCAGGCCTGACAGGAAGTCAATAGAGCAAGCTATTTCCACACAAGCGCCAGTTATATCACACATTGCACAATAAAACATATTAATTAAATTTATGGAAGGCTAATTGCGCCATTGTGGTGAGAAGAAAGCAACGTTAAGGTTTCTTCACTCAAATTCAAACGACCGTTGACGGCCAATGGCCAGTACACAAAGACAGTCTGGAGAGATAATGGGGAAGTATCGCCCGTAACGGACACAGACCTTTTCTATAAAGGATAGCCAGCCAGGGACCTCACCCTTGTGACTGACAGACCAGTGCGAAGTGCGTATCGTTCGCGTGAAACCTCGAGACGACTTGCCTAAATTAGAGTGCCTAGAACAAAGTGCTAGTAGAGTTGTTAATAGGATGTAACCAGCTCACCCGAGCATATACTGTGTATAGAGAATAGCTGCACTAGATCGAGTTCGTGATTTTTAGTGCGGTTTGCGAAAGATATCTGCCTAATGAACTTGTCTATGACCGGTTTCTTACCGTAATAGGCTCAACTTGTGACGGGACAAATTTATAAGTAGGAGATCAGCAAAACGATCTCGCCTAGGTCACAGTATTGTGCACATTTACGTACGAGGCAGTGAAGGAGAATATTCAATTGCAGCGGGTAGTTTCCAGGACGTGCAGAGGACAAGAAAGAAGCAGACAGCAGCAATTAAGGCGTTCCCAGGAATCGAGTGCCAGGATTCCAGATTTGACGTCCGCAGCTCCATTCTACCACGAGCCCCCGGATGGTGGCCAGAGGCAATGGAAGAGGATATCAGATGAGTTAAACTGCAATTTTTAAGCATGACGTACAATATAGGCTCGAGTCAGGTCCATTTTCTTTATTAATCGTGTAAATATTTTATTATTATTAAGCATAGTTATTTCAAGCAGATTTTAATTAACTTGGGGCTGTCGTCACGAGCCCGCCATGTGTTTTATTAGCTTCGTTTAAGAAGGTATGAGGAAAATATTAGTTTCGTGGTGTTATATGTTTCTTATGTACTTTCATAGCGCCATATTTTGGGTTTCAGGCTTAGTGATGTTATTGTCGTCAGTTAAATTTTGGAGGTAAGATCACCTCTAGCGTTTCGAGCGTTGGACCCGGTACCGTATACCGTGTAGTTAATGTCAGGATGTGCATGAGTTGCATAAGGCATGTTTTTCAGCTTGAAACCAGACCAGTGAAATAATTTCCACCGTTGTGATGAGCGAGGATGTTTGAGATTTATGTACAACAGACCGTTCCGTAGCTGAGGGCAGATACAAACCGAGAGGGGAAGATGTGATGTCGGAATGAGCCCAGATATTTATGTGTACTAACGTCACGAAATGACAGTGGAATTAGCCGTGTGAAGGCTTAGTTAACCAGCCGAGAGTGAGCTGAGATTTTATTGAAATTAGCCGAGAGTCGAACCTGTATATTCGAGATGCAAGATGCCAGAAGCGCGAATGAGAATATATGTGAAGTACGGGCAAATGTTAGAATGTGAAGAGGGCTAATTTGGGTAGCTTTTCAGTCGAGGTGGCAGCTGAGGCTGTTTTAGTAAGAAACAAGGATCAATATTTGTGAGGAATTCAGGTAGTTTCAATGTCAAGACCCAAGTCGTGGTAGTTAGTGTATGCTAGGTACCGTCATGTTGTGACCGAGGCGAGGAAAGGTCTGTCTGCAGTTGAAGCTCCATTCTGTTGCTCATTTACTTTCACCGACCAGCTGTATTGCTAGCCTTGTCAACTGAGACCTGCCATGTGTGCAGTATACGGCTTATGATATCCCGAGTTCGCGACCGGGATATCAGACGACGACATCAAGTGTATTTTTTTTTTCAGAATGTGTTTCAGTGCATTTTGTTCGTTATGTGTGTATTTCATTTTGTCATTTTTTTGTGTGCGGCATTGTATTATGCATGTACAGCGGGGTTCTGACCTCTTCAGTTATCCGGGAGGATCCTGTATGTTATATTCAGTGCTCTTTTGGGGGAAATGTGTCAGTCCCAATACAGTGTTTTTATGTATAAGTGTTTATTGACTTGATCGGATTAATTCAATTTGGGGCGAGATACGCGAGTCAATAATTGTATATCAGTTGCAGTGTATAGTTAATTGTAGATTAGCTAATCTGAACACTACGCGAATATACATTGATACCACCGTAATTTCCACTCACGATGTTTTGATTTGGGTTCGAGGCCCATATTGCGACACACACTTTGTGACGTCGCATTTATTGTATCATTTGTAAACGTGATTTTGTTTTGAATTTTTATTTTGAAGGTTATCATATTTCTAATGCGTTTTGTATAAGAAATTGTTTCCATCCTTTACTTCACGATGTCTCATTTAGTAAAATATATATTCTAGATCCTGTCCTATTCGATTTTAGTTAATTTTAGTTAGATTTTGAGACACACTTTGCAACCGAACGATCTGCGCAGCTTCTCCGCTGAGCCAGGCCAAAACTTAGAGGACAGGATAATGCACAGTACCTCTCTGCATTTACTGTCGTCCCGGAAAAAAATTACCCAGTTATTCGTCTTGCACTAAAAGCACACCAAACACCAATCTTCCCATCATAATGAAGGACTTCATAAACATCATTAGGATTTTCTGCACACCAATAGCGAACGTTATGTTTGTTCACATGACCATTAAGATGAAACCAGAACTTTTACATACGAAAATACGGTGTTGCAATGGTAACTGTCTAACATCTGAGATTCGGACTGGTGACTCTTGCTTGTCAGGTCGAACACGTGCAGGCTGCTTGTAAGGTCAAGAACTATACGCGCGCCTCCCATACAGCAGCTTCCGTAACGCAGAGTACAAACGCCGTGCGTTCGATCTGGGTGTATACGAGAGACCCTGTATATCAATGAATTCTCTTCCTATGTGATGCTTGTGCTGCGGGTCAGTATTTCTCCCCTCAACATTGTGTTTCGAGGCGCTGCGACAATATACTTTATATAGTGACATGTCAGCCTGTTGCAGTCTTTTTGTATCTACCTCTTGGCATAGGCCAGAGCAAAAAGTAGCTTCCACCGAAGTCTCAGTCTCATTTATGGCTGTGGCAGTATGGAAGCTGCTCATGTATGGTTGGTGTTTCTTAGTAACATACGGTTCTCGACAGTATATCTGGATGTTATCAGAGTCGTTGCTTATAGGGCAAGTCATGTTGCAATAGCACATTCTGACCCAGTGAGGAAAGTAATGGCAAACTACCTAACTCTTCATCCTGCCTAGTATGCTGCCGCTACCGGTTACCGTATAACCTCTGGTGGTGCTGTTTGAGGATCCAGCCAGCCTCAGGGCTGAAGTCTTAACAGACAAGCAGAAGATACTGCTATACACCAAACTTATCGGCATCAAACAACATTCTAAAGAATTAAGTCCTAAAATTCAATAACAGTTTTGCAATGTGCAAGAAAATCTGCTACCGCCAGGAAATTCATAAACCGCTAAAATTCACAAATATCCCAGTTTGCATCTTGAATATTGTGGAAGATGAGAACTACATAGAATTACTATGACTTCGATGAGCAATTTCTATGCTCACGCTGACTGAAACTGGAATATTCCCAATCGATGAATTCGTAATTACGGACCGTGAATTTGTTATGACATGTGTGGTAGTCGGTTTCAATTTCACATGCTTAAATTATGAAGCATGAACCTGGAAAAGGGCTTTCAATGTGTGGCCAGGCCTATGTGATGTACTTGATGCGTGAGCAGGCTCAAGCATGTAGGGTGACGTTTTGTACTTTCCTAAAATGCCTATTGTGTCAATTACTCTATAATAATTATAAGTAAATTTGTTGGCAGGACGATATAAGAGATTTTCAGGGACTAAAATTGTATTCTAGACGGCTGCTATACGCAACACTATACCCCGAGTTCTCTCATAATACAAAAGTATTCTGATGCCATTTTCATCCAAGATTTTCGTCAGTTCTGCTGGTATTTCATCAGTATCGGCAGTCTTCCCTTTCCTTTCCAATTTAATTGCATATTCACCTCCTCAATTGTGATCTATGGTCCGTTGACTGCCTGATTTATAGTTCTCTAGGGCGTAGTTTGTCTTTGAAAAATCCCATACCTTCAGTGTGTCTTCGCTTTCGAGGACTAATTCACGTTCTTCATTGACTATGACTGAATGATAACTCAATTTGCCTACCAGTGACTTCCTTACTTCTTATGTGCATTTTGGATCCTGAAAAGTAAGCAAATTTGCACGTTAAGTAAACTTCATATCTTGACCACCGACACGGTATCACTATTTTTGATCACAATCCGAACCACAAGAACGTAACTTTTAATCCAAACCCCATATACATTGGCTAGGATTTGAATCACGGTTGCCTTACGAGATGCCACTTCTATCATTCCCCATTGCTTCCTCCTTTCCAGGCCTACCGCCACTTAAATATAAGTACGCACATGAGTATAGAGTTCATAGCCGCGTAGGTTTTGAGACACCTCAAACTAAGTATATGGAGCTAGTGACTACGACATCCCAAGTTCTTTGCATTTAGAAACAACAACATCTACTAACCCGGGTGGAGTAAGGAAGTTACTTATTCGCCGCTTGACGCCAACACGCTATGTGACACTTAACGGTGAACTTGGGAAAGTTATATCGTTGGGAAACCCCGGATCCAAACTCCGTTCCTAGCAGCGACTTTCTGGACATTTGCAAATGGAAATTTCTGGAATAATATTTTTATTAACTCTGTGACATGAATCAATGGCAACAAGGAAACATCTAAACCAATAATTTATTTTTATTTAAGAGTTGAGTCTTTGTTTTTACAATTACCTAAGTCTTCTGGTATGGGCTACAATAAATTTGTTACATTCATTGACTTGTCTTAGCCTCATCCTTGACTAATTTGAAAGTGACTGAGATATGATAAATTTTGGTAAACTATTCCTGACACAGCCAGTATGTTGAATGCAGAAAAAGTGTTATTCATAGGGTCGGTTAGTGTGTGAATTTCAGTAGATTTGGATGACTGATATACACAGTGCACCAGCCCAGCCCCTTAAAATTTAGTTTCACGCAACCCAAAGTTAGACAACCTTAAAATATCCGTTCCTGTTCTTATGCAGGATTACCAAAAGTATATGGTCGGATTTAAGCTCGACAATACAGACGGACTCATTAGATTTTCATTTTATTTTCATTTTTAATTTGCTTTACGCCGCACCGACACAGATAATTCTCATGGCGACGATGGGACAAGAAAGGACTAGGAGTGGGAAGGAATCGAACGTGGCCTTGATTTTCCTGGTGTGAAAATGATGTGATGTTTGGGACATCACGGCATATATTAAATTATTGAACTGTATAATTAATTATAAGATGTATATATTTAATAACTGGTAGGTTATTTTTAAATTAATAGATAGATAGATAGATAGATAGATAGATAGATAGATAGATAGATAGATAGATAGATAGATAGATAGATAGATAGATAGGGTTTTAATCATCCATTTCACATCATCATTTCGTTTCTTTGTATAGCGGCTATAACGTATTCTGAACGAACAACTTATTGTGTAAAGTATTTCAGCAAAATTCGTATTAATAGCTTGCAGTAAAATTTCCAATAGCCGTAGTGAGGTGACCGGAGTCAGCAGGCTAATTTCAGCCCATTACCAGGAAATGTACGTCATCAAGCTTACGAGAGACCATGCCCCTTCCAAACTCTGAGGAGACAGTTGAAACCTGGTAAGCGCCTATTTTTCGAAGTTCGCTACCTGACGCTACGTTTCCACGGGAAAGCTCAACCTATGTGAATGGATGTAATAAAGCAACATGATGGATTCACAGCAATACATAGGAGAAGGGATAAGACCTCAAATCTTACTGGACCATGTGATATGGTTGATGGAGGGAGATTTTGTAGGCTATATACATCAATGATAAGAGCTGGAGACACACTTGGAAGGACACTCTTACGACGATTCTACGATTATAATCTATCATCAAAGGAGGGCTGTACGTCTTGACATCGGAGAAGATCTTAACTTAGTTTACTTCGCATCTGAGTAGCGTACTACTCAAAAGTTACTCTCATTGGGACCTGTTATCTCAATGACGAGAGGTAAAGTCAACGGGAGACCGGTTTTGACTGGTATAGGGCAGGAGAGATTTTGTTATGAATTTAGTTACGCTACATTTCCGTAATACGGAAGAATACAAGTGTATTCTCTCCATGAACGTAACCCATAGTGGTTTTGCTATCAAAAATAGGACTCATTACGACTTTATGTAAGGAGTACAGTAGGAAGTGTTAAAGGAAAGTCATAGTTCAACTAGTGTACTATGCATAAAGCAGAAGTAGGACTGGAATCCACAATAAGAGATGACATCGCCTGTACGAGAGATCCATCAATCATCATCAGCTGCTACATACATTGCATCCAGATAACAGAGTCTACCAATGGTGGGCTAATTGCATAAATTACTGCAAGTCTTCGCGCAACAGTTTATTTTCTTAGAGTTTATTTCATTCAATTTTTCTTTTGCTTCCGTAAGTTCAGATTCCGTTAATACGCCGTTACGTCACGTTTGTCATCCTAATAAATAGTTGTTTTAATTTGTATTTTCTGAAATTATTATTAATGATCCTTAACTTCCAAGTTAGTGTACTTAATGGTTTGTGTTCCGTCACCCCAACCCTGGGAGTTTTTTGAGTCTCATTACGTATTATTATTATCATTATTAATTATCAATTATCGTTTTCAAGCCATAAGCTTGAAGGCTGGCGCCCATAGGATATTGTTTATGGAGAAACAATGAGATATCATTTATTTATATTAATATTAAGGTGACCTGCCACGTCATAATTTAGTCACACATCTGTGGGCAGAGTGGGTACGTCACAATGGGAAACCATGGAAGACCATGTTCAGGGCTGCCGACAGTAGGATTCGAACGGAATCGGTAGTACTAATGGTAATACAATGCCAGAGGCTGCAATGAATGCATGAGACGATCACAGCTGCAAATTGCACGTATATATACGAAGATATATTTATTTGGCCTTAAAAGGTCCATTTGTATTCGATGTTACGTAACGTGACTTTTGTGCAAACGTGATTCATCCGAAAAGAGGGCTAATGACTTTTAATAAAGGTAGCATCACAGTCAATTGTATGTGACATCCATTGACAAAACACTCCCCACGCATCAAAATCAGATCGCGAAGGTTCCGATGTAATTGCAGGTGGTACAAAGGAAATTAATTTTTATATATTATTGTTTATTTATTTATCGCACGGCTTTTACTGCCGGGAGTGTCTGAGGACATTTTCAGCTCGCCTGGTACAGACGCCAATGCGCGACCTGCACGTCTCGATCTGGGGTGTTGATGATGTGGAGGAGGAGGAATAGGTAGGGAGAGGATGAAACCCAACGTCGGATACTTTGTGGAATAACTCCAAATCATTTGCTCAAGGCTTTACGTCCCCATCCGGTGGACGAATCAACATCAACAGCGTCATATACCTTTAGTCCATATGAACACTGCGGAAAGATTTGGAATTGATTCCAGACTTTTGAGACGCAATGTAGTGATTAGAAATTGTATACCACCACCTATCCTACCTGCCGGCCAACATTCTGATGGCGATTACTGTTCTCCACCAACGGAACTTGAACTGGCTAACCACAATGTCAGACTTGATGCCTTAACGATCATGACTATCGGGCTGGCTAAATTGCTAGGTAATATTCGAATAACAGATGGCCGGCTGATGTTCGTCTATTGTACGAGTGCCTCTGTACCAATATGGGGGACATTCAGGACAACGTCTAAAAGAACCTTTAGGGGCGCGCAGCTGTGAGCTTGCATTCGGGAGATAGTGGATTTGAACCCCGCTGTCGGCAGCCCTGAAGATGGTTTTTCGTGGTTTCCCATTTTCACACCAGGAAAATGCTGGGGATGTACCTTAATTAAAGCCACGCCGCTTCCTTCCCATTCTCAGCCCTTTCCTACCCCGTCGTCGCCATAAGACCTATCCGCATCCGTGCGACGTAAAGCCAATTACAAAAAGGAACCTTTCCATTAGAACGTTACGTGCTTTCTTTCTTTCTTTCTTTCTTTCTTTCTTTCTTTCTTTCTTTCTTTCTTTCTTAATCCGTTTACCCTCCAGGGTTGGTTTTTCCCTTGGACTCAGCGAGGGATCCCACCTCAAGGACAATGTCCTGGAGCGTGAGACTTTGGGTCGAGGATACAACTAGAAAGGAGGACTAGTACCTCGACAAGGCGGCCTCACATGCTATACTGAACATTGGTCTTGTGGAGGGATGGGGAGATTGGAAGGGATAGATAAGAAAGAGGGGAGTAAGCGGCCGTGGCCGTAAGTTAGGTACCATCCCGGCATTTGCCTGGAGGAGAAGTGAGAAATCACGGAAAACCACTTCGAGGATGGGAACCGAACCCCCTCTGCTCAGTTGACCTCCCTAGGCTGGGTGGACCCCGTTCCAGCCCTCGTACCACTTTTCAAACTTTGTGACAGAGCCGGGAATCGAACCCGGATCTCCGGGGTTGTAGCTAATCACCTAAGTACTACACCACAGACGCTACGTTCAAGGAGTATACCTAACAGAAGGTTTCCTTCTAAGTGCCCTAGTTGAACACAAACGTCGTTGAATGCTCCGGAACGTATTACCTGTTGGTTTTCTTCTCTCAAGGAATCACTTTTTATACAGGCGTTGCGGCTGTAATGGCATGTATCTCCACAGATGAAGACCATATCAATGTATTCTTCATGGAAACATGACGCGAGTGTAGATTAGCAAAAACAAATATTCGTTCCCATTACACGAGTGAATGAATAACGTTTGTGTTGTGACCAGCTGTAGAGTTCAGGCAGTAAACACTGTGTTATCGTCCGAAAGGAAACACTCTGCCGTACACAGATACAATGATGCGATGAATATCTTCAAAACTGTTCTTTCACATCTCAAATACCTTACCGATTCGTCCGCAATGAAAGTACACACTTTACGCGCAGGAAGCGCTCTACTAATGTATACCCCTCTCCCATCGGCATTTTATTTTCCTTTGTCATACCTCTGATTCTTGTTTTACGGCATTCATTTAGGCTCTACCACATCATACTGTACAACCTACTAACTTCATGGTATTAGCATTACTTGTAACATAACAACACGTAATACATAGATTGTGGAATGGTCCTTTCATCTTGGTGCGAAGATCGCATATTGTCGTTCTTCCTGTGTAACGTTGGCTAGTTTTACATTGCTAACATACAGGTAGCAGGCAAAGCATTATCGACCTTAACGAACAGCAGTGTAAGACGTGTTGCGCATCATGAACTTTAAGGGGCTGGTTTACCACTCTGCATAAGAGCACCTACTGGCCCTAGTACGTATCTTCAGTGTCACTTAAGCTATTTATGAGTAGGGTCAGGATTTATAGCCACTAAAAACAGTTAAAATAGGCAAGCATATAGGCACTAAAAATAGCCCAAAATGGCACATAAATAGACATCATTGTTTAAATTAGGTAACCAATTAGGCATGAAAATTATTAATAATATTAGTACACTCAATTAAGGAAGGAATTCACAACTAACTAATTTTCAATATAACAATCGTATTATATTGTCACGAAGAATGTTTCTGTATTGTGGGAAGGATCTCTCAACATCACATCAAATGAAGCGGCATTTTTACTATTTCTTTCCGCCCTGGATTTCGTTATATAACCCTATCAGACTTTTCCCTGATAGAGGCTATCTTTCCAGATGTCTGCTCAAGAATTCCCTGAACTTCTTTCAGAATCCTAATGGGCTCCATAAGCGACATGCCAATTCTCCTCTCCAACTCTCCGATGGCTCCCGGCAGCTTACTTAAGTTGCCTTCAGGAAAGCCAAATCTGGTTGAACCGTTGGTCAGGACATGACGTTCTTGGCTTCTGTTACACAGACAGCTTCCTCATCCTCTATGGCCTAAATTGCATAGCGTTACAATAAAACAACTTCCTACAATACAATAGGCCTATGAATGCTACAATGAAATGCGTTCGTAATCCTCAGTCACAAAAAAAGATAAAAGGGACCTCCTAACTTCAAGCTTGGCAGAAGACTACCCACCCATTGGAAGGAAACTTTGGATTTCCAGTGATTCAATGCTTCATCAAGTAGGACTCGGAAGAATTATTTTTAGGCATTGGGAAACACACTTCTTTAAAGGGGCCAATGACCTAGATGTTGGCCCCTTTAGACAACAATTATCATCACTTCTTCAAAGTAGATCTCAACACGATCTTAAGCGTCCAAAAATTTGCAGAGGGAGGCGTAGGGAATATGGGTTTGCTCAACATACACTCACGTTCATACAAACCAGAACACCCCCTGAGATGATTGACACCTCATCCGAATGGCATTGCAGGACAGATCTGCGTCCTCCTCGGCTCTGGCGCAACAGTGGAACAGTGTAACGCCTCGTACACTATGAGGAGTGACAGTCCGTCGCTGTTTATTACGGTCTGGGTTACCGGCGAGTCGTCCACTTCTCCGCCTACCTTTGACTAAACATGCTAGACCGCAATGGACCGGGCGAGTTGGCCGTGCGCGTAGAGGCGCGCGGCTGTGAGCTTGCATCCGGGAGATCGTGGGTTCGAGCCCCACTGTCGACTCCCTGAAGATGGTTTTCCGTGGTTTCCCAATTTCACATCAGAAAAATGCTGGGGCTGTACCTTAATTAAGGCCACGGCAGCTTCCTTCCAAATCCTAGGCTTTTCATATCCCATCGTCGCCATAATACCTATCTGTGTCGCTGCGACGTAAAGCAACTAGCAAAGACCACAATGGTGTATGGAACGACGTCACTGGGAACAAGAATGGCAGCAGATAATGTTTTCGGACGAATCCAGGTTCTGTTTGTTTGTAAATGATGGCCGCATTTTGGTTCGCCGAAGTCAGAGGATAGTCATCACATTGCCTACATTCGCACAAGACATACAGCGCCAAATCAAGGCCTTATGGTGTGGGATGCTATTGGATAGACCAAACATCACAGTTGGTGCGTTTCCAGGGCACTGTGACCAGTTTGACCAACGTGAATGACATCCTGCGACCCTCAGCCATACCCTTTCTTCACGAAACCCGGGGCGCCATTATTTCAGCAGGACAATGCGCGACCACATGTTGCTGCACGAACACGTGCCTTCTTGTTGTCACAGGATATCAGACTGTTGCCCTGATCCGCCCGATCGCTGGACTTGTCGCCAATCGAAAATGTGAGGGACATGATGAAATGACGAGTGCGACGCTGTGACCCAATGCCAACCACCAAAGATGAACTATGGAACCAGGTGAATGCAGCATGGACGCCATTAGCGCCTTACACGCGTCGATGCTATCGCGCATGGAACAAGTTAACAGTGCCCATGGAGGACCCAGTACCTACTAAGAAATAGGACGCACGCCGAACCTAGGTGACTGAAATGCTAATCGTTTCTGCAGAACATACGTATTAATAAACATGTCCTATGAATATGTACTTCCTATCTCAGTCTTTCAAGGTGTTCTATTTTTTATGAACATGAGTGTAGTTTGGCATTGACTGGTTCTCGCATATAATCTTAGGAAGTGGAAGAAGCGGATTAGTTCGTGGTTAAATGGTTCCTTGTTTAACCCGAAGCAAATTCCAGAATTGTTGGTGGGATGAACAGATGTTGAAGAATGAGAAAATAATTCTGTCGACCACACCAGCTAGAATATGATGCACTGGAAGAAGACTGGATTTAATAAACTGGCAAAAGAAGTTAAATAGGCAATCATACTCCAAATGAACACGAACTCCTGAAAGAGGCATTTATAGGCACAATAAAACAAACAATTTACTGCTACAAAGAGCCTGAAACGCATTTATATATTAACGGCTCCAAGAATTGATGATACCCCTGCTAAGTGGAGAGAGAAAATTGCTTAAGTCAACAGAAGCACCAGCGTGAGCAACCCCTGAGGAGAGGGGGGGATAAACTGTTCAGCCAGTACCTGCACCGCTTTCCACTAAACTACTTCTAAGTAATAATTAAAGGCCTACGTTTCAGTATACAGAAATAAAATAGGCAAAATCTCATCCCTATTTATGAGATTCGATGGTAGATCTCTTGAATATCCAAGCAGTCTTCGGGCTGAGGACTCAAGAAATAAGGGATTGGGTCGGTTGATGAAGCATCATAACGTCAAGGTACAAATAGGAAAATTCTGGCTATAGGGACCTGTCGCTAACAAGTTTACATTGTAATTAATGTAATGAAAGTGACAGAGGAAACTGGAAATTCAGGAAGAAAACTTACCTTCCCTCCACTCAGTCCAGCTCAAATTTCACAATCATTCGGAGAATGTCTAGTCGTGGCTGCATGGATGTAATGTTAACGAGAATGATATCGAAGTGATCCCAATATTAACGCATTGACTGCCTTCTAAAGCCTCCCGCCGTTAGTTAACTCTCCTATGAAGAGACGTGACATCTATTACGTATTGATGACATCGCCGATAGGTCACTAGGCAATTTTGGGATCCAAGAAAAATTAACGCTGCTGTCCATGAGATGACCGCTAATAATGTTTCATTGGTTCTTTCTATCTGCACTTCACAAGATCGTATACTTCAGTAATAAACCGGTCGCGGTATGTATTACCAGAGTTGTTTCCCTCTTTATTCGAGCGCCATCAAAGTTTACTGTCTTTTGTACTTCCAAGGATGACGTTAACCTCTCGGAACAGGCAACGCACTGTGACCTAGTGATATTCTTGCTCAACAGAAAATCGGATATAGTTAACAGCCTTCCCGTTAAAGTAGGCTTCATAAGAGCTCACAATTTCAGACTGCATATATATTTTTATCAAGCTTCTCACCAATAAGGTGTGCCTGCAAAGACAAAGCTTGCGAAAGCAAAGAATATTACATACGATTTCTTAAATTAAGTGAAAGGAGAGATTATCTAAGTCGTCTATTTGTAGAACCGGATAGATCACAAAAATGTAAATTGTTCATGACTAAATTGAAATGCTCCGCTCTCAATTACAAAAAGATACAAGTATGATAATTCGGGAGAAAATTGGCCAAATGGCTTGTATACAAACACCTTAAAGTATTTCAAAAATGCAAAAAAATTATGAGATAGTAGAAAGTGTATTTGTGTTGTAGCTTGGTTTGAAAATTAACCAGTTAACAGTCTGGTTTTGAAAATGAATATTAGTACAAAGGTTTTTAAAGCAAAATTTCTCATGGACAAAATGCATTCATAATTTCACATTAAAAGTACCAGTATTACAATACCGGTATTAAAGTTAACCAAGACATTAAAATACGTATTAATAAAGTCAGCCATTGCCTGCTGAAACTGAAAATGTCATAAAGAGAAAATATTATCGTTTTAAACAAAAACTGTCTGCATTTGTAATTAGAATATTACTACAATGAGACATCTTAGAAGAAACCCTTTTTCATCTTAAGAGACCTTCTTTGTCATTAATATGGTGATATTCATTTTCATGAAAGTTCTTGAACATGTCTGCAGTATTTACACAGTATGAAAATGTTTGATTAGATTCCAGTCGTTGCCAAAATGGTTTGTAAGGAAAGTTCTCCCATTACACTTGCACCTCTGTCAGCATTATAACTGGTGAACTGGCATCCACTACTGCAGTAGTAGTAATAGTACAAACACTCTTGAACTGGTCATTTCCACTTCTCTCCTGTTCTCCGCCCTTGATTAAGACGTCTTCTCTCTTGCTGTTTACCTTAAAGAAGAACCTTCTGTATTGAACCACTGATACCGAGGTTTATTTCTCCTCAGTTAAAAACTTGTGACCTCTCTTGTTTTGAAGCACAGAATTTCAGATAAAATATACCGGAACCTTTATTTCGAAAAAATGAATGTACTTGGTTTTGAAATAAACGACTCACCTGTAACATGAAGAATGATTACTATGAATATACTAAGTTTACAGATGGAAGGCCAGAATAAAGCAGAAATGATTTCTCAGAATATTAAGTGAGTCGTTCATTTGCGCTATATCAATACGAATAATCCACTCGGAAATGCAGATAAATTTTACGTAATTATTGTAAAAGTTAAGGAGAGTCCCCCAGCAACTATAAAGGAGAATTTCGAATGAATGGAGTCGAGTGTTGAAGGCAACACTTCTGTCTAATCACAATACCTGCAATGGAAACTGTACTTCATCCATGTAGATCTCACATTTTCCTGCAACTTAACGTCATCACGCTGTTCTAAACCAGAGAGTCCTCTCAAATTTTACATCCATGAGATTGCTCTAATGGAACTGAATATACAACACAGTGAAAATCTTCAACATAAGAAAATAAACTTTCTTGATGCTAGAAAAGTACGCCGTGCTCTGAGAAAAGCACGATGTGATAAATGGTGCCGTCTAGATCAAAGAGGTACAAACGTTATTATTTTTAATAAATACACCCAAGTCAATAAGTGGGTTCGAATTCCAGCATGGACTCACTAGCAGCGAACAGCGAAACGCACTCGAGATAGGTTGACAACGTTGCAGCACTACGAGTTTTTCAAGACAGGACCTATGACAGTTACCGCAGTTGACATTGCTACAACGAGATCGAAACCCTCCCTCACGTCTATACAGTGAAACTCTAATAATGTCAGGTATCACATCATTCTTTCCATCCTGGTCAAAAGCCTGAAAGATGCCGGCATGGTCGTCCATGAAGAAGTTCATGGCATCTCCACTACTAGCAGCCTGCGTTGAACAGATGTGTTCACTTTCGACGGGAAAAAAAGCAATTACTGTATATAAGCGATGTAACAGTCGGATTCGCGACTGATGCCATGCAGGCAGCAGAAGTTGGCAAACAGAAAAATCTATATACTGTATATATATCAAATATGAGTTTTGTCTGTACATTGCTCAGAATTTTAAAAGGATGGTATTTCTGTATCGGTCGTGTCGATAGTAGTAGGAAATACACTTTTTAATTTTCCGTAATGTCTGTCTGTCTGTCTGTCTGTCTGTCTGTCTGTCTGTCTGTCTGTCTGTCTGTCTGTCTGTCTGTCTGTCTGTCTGTCTGTCTGTCTGTCTGTCTGTCTGTCTGTCTGTCTGTCTGTCTGTCTGTCTGTCTGTCTGTCTGTCTGTCTGTCTGTCTGTCTGTCTGTACACGCATCACGAGACAACGGCTGAAGAGAATTTAATGAAAATTTCAGTCACCTAGGTTCAGCGTGCGTCCTATTGCCTAGCAGGCACTAGGTCGTCCGTGGGCTCTGATAACTTCTTCCATGCGTGATAGCATCGACGCGTATAAGGCGCGAATGGCGTCCGTGTAGCATTCACCTGGTTCCACAGTTCATCTTTGGTGGTTAGCATTGGGTCACAGCGCCGCACCCGTCATTTCATCATATCCCGCACATTTTCGATTGGCGACAAGTCCAGGGATCGGGCGGGTCGGAGCAACAGTCTGATATCCTGTGACAACAAGAAGGCACGTGTTCGTGCAGCAACATGTGGTCGCGCATTGTCCTGCTGTAATATTGGGGCCCTGGGTGTCGTGCAGAAAGGGTATGGCTGAGGGTCACAGGATGTCATTCACGTAGGTCAAACTGGCCACAGTGCCCTGGACAAGCACCGTCTGTGATTTTTGGTCTATCCAATAGCACCCCACACCACAAGGCCACGAATTGGCGCTGTATGTCTTGTGCGAATGCAGTCAATATGTAGCCTCTCCACTGTCTGCGGCGGACCAAAATGCGGTCATCATTTACAAACAAACAGAACCTGGATTCGTTCGAAAACACTATCTGCTGCCATTCCTTTCCCCAGTGACGTCGTTCCGTACACCATTGCGGCCTAGCATGTTTATGCACATTAGTCAAAGGTAGGCGGAGAAGTGGACGACTCGCCGGTAACCCAGACCGTAATAAACAGCCTAAATTTAATTCTCAAATATTTACGTTATTAGAGGTCCTATATTAATCAAAATCCGTATGTAAAGTCGGGAAAAAAGTCGCTACAATCTAGGCTATAAATAATCTTATTCGCGCTGAAAGACATGGCAGTTTAGGGGAAGCCTGATCTTAAATCTCAAATTCTTATGTTATTAGTGGTCCTATCTTAATGAAAATCGGTATACAAAGTAGGGAAATAAGTCGCTACAATTTAGGCCATAAATAATTGTATTCACGCGGAGTGGAATGGTAGTTTAGGGGAAGGCCTAAAATGTATTTCTCAAATATTTGTGTTATTAGTGGTCCTATCGACAAATACTACATTACTAATGTTATATAGTATTAAATTTCCGAATTATTTATGTCTTATACATTTTTACCGTACCGGCTATGATAATAGAGATATTCATGAATTTGGATTTTTGTTGCTAAGTCCGTATCAGCGCCAAGTCACGAGAAAATTGGTAAACATAATTTAATGAAAATCAGTATGTAAGTTCGGGGAATAAGGAACTACAGTGTACGCTATAAGACGCCCTAATATCACCGAGTCGAAAGAAAACTAAATGTGAAGGCCTATAATACAAAAAACTCATAACATTCAACAACAATAATATTACATTGACCAATGTTTGTTGTGATGTGCTTTGTGTCTGCTGTTTCCATCATGTCCGATAGTTGGGATTACTGCTGTTTACAGAGTTTTTTTAAAAACTTGCTTTACGTCGCACCGACACAGATAGGTATTATGGCAACGATGGGATAGGAAAGAGCTAGGAGTGGAAAGGAAGCGGCCCTGGCGTTAATTATGGTACAGCCCCAGCATTTGCCTGGTTTGAAAATGGGAAACCCCGGAAAACTATCTTCAGGGCTGTCGACAGTGGGTTTCGAACCCACTACCTCCCAGAAGCAAGGTCACAGCCGCGCGCCCCTAACCGGACGACCAATTCGCCCGGTCGTACCGAGTACTGTAAAACAGCCTGCCTGAATATTGGCGGGAATTATTTGGGGAGTTAGATAACTTTCTTCCTTAGCATGCCATTCCTCTGGCTCATAAATTTTCTGATAGTACTGGTACGTAACGCACTGGTTCATCATACCATTCGAGCTATTCAATCCCTACTCTGAGCCACTGATTGAAATGAGCAGTGTGTATGTTTAACGGAATAATGGCTAAGGAGTGCTCACGGCTGTCTGCGGCCTGGTCATTCCAGCACTGGAACTTTGGACTGTTAGGTCGGCACCGTAGTACTGTTCGTTAAAAGTGAGAAAATGTGCGGTTTTTCATTTGAGCGATGTTTATATGATAGCATTGCTTTTAATCCCTACATTGCTACTGGCGTTTTTGTGATGGCTGAAGTTAACTGCAGTTAGGAAAATCACAAAGACGGTCTTTCTGAGAATCCCGTAGCGAAACACGGGTACATCAGCTAGTAATTGATATAACCCGTGTGTCCGCTATTATTTTAATAAATATCTCCTGAATAACCTTGAAGTTAGAGGACTTGTGATCGGAGCCAGAGACACGATTACTTCTCTCTTTGTAGACTTCTGCAACAGGTTCAGAATCAGCAGAGATGTCATTTATACCGTTTACCTCACAGCATTGGAGGGATCAATCGGGTATTGAGACACCATTTACATTATCCTAATGTAAACGCACGCGATGTGCCGCAAGTCACAAAGTTCTCTACTTTTTTGTGGTACATTTCCTTTCTTCAAAACTGCTGTATATTATTGATTTACGAATTTATTGTACAGTAGCATTCTGGATCAGTGTGGTCACTGTAATTTCAGGCATATTAATAAAAAAGCATGTTATTAACTGCTCAAACAAAAACTGCATTAAGAACTAGACTCGTCAAGTATCAAAATTAACGTTGGACTTATAAGAGAATTCTTCCTGATGTTACACTCTGATTTCGTTAAAAATGTTCTTTGAAGTAGCTGCGATAGTGCTCATTCCGAAATTAAAAACCGTTTGTGCCCAAAGGAATATTTAATGCTCTTTATTTATCGTTGAATGTTGTGGAAAAGTGTGCGGAGATGAGTCGTGTAGTAGTCACCGGCCACCTAATGATGAGCGGGAGGTTGGATTGTTGGCTGGGTGCAGCAGTGTTTCCAGATCAAAAAATAAATTTCGGAATATTTGGTAAAAATTTCGGAATATGTTCATAAATATTGTGACGTTAATACCTCACTAATAATTTTTGGCTATTATCATCGTGATATAGAAATTTGTGTCAACATTATTTTATTACCTTAAAGTTATATAACTTATGTCACGAGAGTATTACTCTCTTTTAAATGTAATGAAATGTAATGTATCAGTATGCTAACTTGTCCGTATTACAGTGACACTATATGTACAGTATGGCCAACGAGTGCTTCATTCTAATTGACTCCGCCATGTTTTAGCCAAATGCCCCGTTTGCTGATTTAAACGTATATATTCCGCACATCACTCTTTATGCAATTTCAGCGAAGTACAGGTTACCTATTTTAACTTTAATACTACCGAAAATATGTTTTTATTAAACACGAGGGATTATTTAGTATTATTAGTTCCGAAATGTGTTTGAATTTACGTATTTCTGAGGTCTGAGATTTGAAAAAAAAAAACATTACGCCAGGCTGTTGTGCTTATGGATGCAAAAGCAGATTCAGAAAGGGTTTTAAAATGAAAGTGGACTATTGCTTGTTTTCAGCTTTGAAAGTAGCACGTTATAAGACGTTCCCAGCAACGAGTAGAATTATCTCACGCATTATAATGGTAACAATAATAAAATAGGTTCGTAATTTTATGGAGGCCTAGGCAGTAAATGTCAGATTTCTCCGTTAATATTCGCCGTATCGAAAAGTTGTACATAAGTTGTTTAGACTATGTTTTTCTATCTTTTACGTTTTGTGCCATTTTACCGTGAAAGGAAAAGAATAGATTTTCACGATTATGTTATTTTTCACAAATTTCCAAATATTCCCAAAAAAGATCTGTTTTATCTAAAACTTGTACATAACAAAAGCTACAGGAAAGGTCACTCCCGATCATTTGTGTCTCATTCATTTTCATCGTTTGTATGAGCTATCATCTTTCTCTCTTTCTTAATTTTACCTTCCAGGGTTATCCCTCGGACTCAGTGAAGGATCTCCCATCTCCCACCTCAAGGGCAGTGTCCTGGAGCGTGAGACTTTGGGTCGACGTGTTACAACTGAGGAGGAGGACCAGCACCTCGCCCAGGCAGCCTCACCTGCAATGCTGAACAGGGAACTTGTGGAGGGATGGGAAGATTGGAAGGGACAGGCAAGGAAGAGGGAAGGAAGCGGCCGTGGCCTTAAGTTAGGTACCATTCCGGCATTCGCCTGGAGGAGAGTGGAAACCACAGAAAATCACTTCAAGAATAGCTGAAGTGGGAATCGGACCCACCTCTACTCATTTGACCTCCCGAGGCTGAGTGGACCCCGTTCCAGCCCTCGTACCACTTTTCAAATTTCGTGGCACAGCCGGGAATCGAACCAGGGCCTCCGGAAGTGGCACCTAATCACGCAAAGCACTACACCACAGAGGCGGACATGAGCTATCATGATGGATATATTCTCGAATTCAAGTTTTTATGGCTATTCATCTCTTAAAGAACGTGGTTATAAATGCCGCCTAGCACCAAGTTCAATTTTCCCATACATTATAATGTAAACAATAATAGTCAGACTCAGTGGCTGAATGGTCAGCGTACTTCCCTTGGGTTCAGAGGGTCCCGGATTCGATTCAGGTCCGGGTGGGGTATTATAATAACACGGGCTTGGGGACTGGGTGCTTCTGTTTGTCCCAACACTCTCATTTTCATATTCTGACAACACATCATACTGCAAACCACCACAGAAACAACTACATAGTGATTACATACCTCTATATAGGATTGGCGTCAAGAAGGGCATCCGCCCGTTCGACATGGCAAAATCCACATGTGTGACGCAGTTCGCTCCCACAACCTCATAGTTGTGGAAAGAGGGGTAGAAAAAGAAGAACAGATTTATTAACAGTAATAAAAATTATCTTAACAAAACCTATAGTAGCAAATAGAATGTTTAAAACACGGCGGATATTTACCAAACTAACCGAACCGGGGCACAGAATTAGTCGCACATCACGGGGATCGAACGGCGTGTGGTCAGTAACAGAGTCCTAAATACAAGTACTTCGGGACCAGGATAACAGCTTGTTTTCTCCGAGCAACAAGTAGTATTTTCTCAAACTATATTGTATAGTGATACCAATATGTAATTGACCATTGCGAAGATCAAATCGTATCCGTCATTAACAGAGCACTATACACAACTACCCGGGAACCATGACAGTTACTTGGTTTCACCACTAAAGAGCAGAAGGTTTTCGTTATTATTTGCATTAGTGGCACGAGTAAAATGGTACAATGTATTATGTTAACTTATATTATGAAAATCCACAGCCTGTTTCCAGTCATTCAATCGGGTCAGGAATGGAATGAATGAAGCCCCATCTAGCGGCGAGGATAGGAATTGTGCCGGCTGCCTAAGCCTGTCGCACTCCTCTGGGGCAATGATTAATGAATGATAGTTGAACTGAAATGATATTGGAGAGTGTTGCTGGAATGAAATATGGCAGGGAAAACCGGAGTATCCGGAGAAAAACCTGTCCCGCCTTCACTTTGCCCAGCACAAATCTCACATGGAGTGACCACGGAACCCCGAGGTGAGAGGCCGGCGCGCTGCCGCCTGAATCACAGAGGTTCCACTAACTTATATTATGTTAACATAAAACCTGGAATATAGTAATGTTATTTTTAATTTAAATTTAGGCTAACTTTACAGTCATCAAATACATTATTCAACACAATGATTATACTATTCTATGACACATGTATATTATAATATAAATGTTATTATATGCCTAGCTTCCAACACAGAATTTCGAACCTCTTTAATAATTGTGACTTATATACCACCTATAAATCTAAATTAATTCTTAGATCAGGTAGTCAGGCTCTGAATATAACAAATCCTGATAGGCTTATATACACACACAGTATGAGCAAAATAAATAAAAATCCACAGCCTGTTTCCAATCATTCGACCGGATCAGGAATGGTATGAAGCCCCCATCTAGCTGTGAGGATAGGAATCGTGCCGGCTGTCGAGGTCTGTCGCACTCCTCTAGCAAAAGCAAAATAAATAACATATTAAAATATTGAACTAGTCTATTCTTTATTGAAACAACAATAATATCAATCTCTTTCATCTATCAGCTGACTGAACATTTGGCTCAAGCATAGCGGCTGAACTGGACTTGGCCACACTGTACATAGAGAGTCACTGTAGTCCGTATGGACTGTATACGCATCATGTTGGTGAGCCTGAGTACTGTACTAACGGGCAATATTAATAGTATTTCCTAACTCCTCGCTTGTTTGCTACCGGGCGAGTTGGCCGTGCGCGTAGAGGCGCGCGGCTGTGAGCTAGCATCCGGGAGATAGTAGGTTCGAATCCCACTATCGGCAGCCCTGAAAATGGTTTTCCGTGGTTTCCCATTTTCACACCAGGCAAATGCTGGGGCTGTACCTTAATTAAGGCCACGGCCGCTTCCTTCCAACTCCTAGGCCTTTCCTATCCCATCGTCGCCATAAGACCTATCTGTGTCGGTGCGACGTAAAGCCCCTAGCAAAAAAAAAAAAAAAAAAAGCTTGTTTGCTAATAATAGGCGACTCGCTGCCGTTTAGTTTGTGTCTGAGCTTTATACGACCAAGATATTTTCGCTCGTAACTAAATGTGTATTTTACCTTATAGGCAGGAAGAAAATGTGCGGAATAAAACCATATTTTTTATGGTTAACGTTAATGTCTAAAAGCCTTTGGAGGCTTTGTTTCTTCTAGGAAGTGGCATTTTTATTTTCTTCAAGATATTATACCTGACTTCGATGTCTACTCTTTGAACAATAAAACTACAGCGTCAGACTGAACTCAGAAGTGGAAAAAAACGCATTACTTCAAATCCGAGTTAACTCGAGCATGGGGTGAAAAAGGTTAATAACCGATGTTTTCCCATCTGCCGAACACAAGATATAAATTTATAACACACCGGTACATACCTTATTGTCTTTCTTATATGTGTATACTATTGTTTTATAAATTTCTTTTTGTGTTTTCATTCGACAGACAGAAAATGTTAAGGGTTCTTTTAAAATAAATGTCAAGCATCAACATTGAAATATGGACCTTCATAATTTTTGCTCGTACATCTTATATAGATGTCAGTCTTCATCAGACGTAGAAACTCTGCTAAACGTTTGAAAACCTTGATCTTCGAGAACCCTTTTGAAACATGTTTACTCGTGTATGGTCGATATCTTAGTGCAGGTACTAGCATTTAATACTACCTACATTCGAGAAACTCTTACCACTGGCACGTGAATGACCCTTTATGAAAGCATCCCAACTAGTCTTAAAACCGATAGCAGCTTAAGGGAAATTGAACACGTATATATTATTTCCGCAATTACGAAATCTCCATTCTAGGTATACCGATAATAATCTACAAAGAAGACTGCTAATAGAGTCGTGATGGCCGAAAGGCTTTGTTACTGGCTGCTCACCAAGGTGACCGAAGGTCGAATTCTGGCCAATGCATTTTTGATATGAAAAGCCACATCCTTGTGGTTAGGATTCCACGTAAAACTGAAGGCCGTAGCAATAGTCAAGATTTCACCAGTCACGTAAAACTACAAGCTCGTTTGATATTGACTGTGTTATAGAGGTCTGAAAACGACCCAGTTGGTTCGCTCACGCTCATTCGAACCTTATACGACTTTGAACGGGATGGCTAGCAGCATGAAGTCTGACGCAAGGCGGCTCGTGAGCTTACGGACAATATCAACGAAGTTGCGATAAACAAACTTAAAAGGAGCGATGAAAGAGTGGCTGACTATAAAAAATGTTGGACACCATGCAATTAATTTTAACGAAATATGCATTGAAGTAACGTAATTAAAAACTTACTCTAAACACTGTGAGATCAACTTGTCACGTTAGTAGACACGGAACATTAACTTGTACTGCCCTTCACATCGTCACAAACTTCATCATTATTGTGTTGTCTGATTTAGAATAGAATTAATCAAAAAGACTGTCATGTACTATAATTTGGTTAAGCGTGCTCCTTTTGTTAGTAATAAAGTTACCAGCTGAACTGAAATGTATTTCATTGGCCGCATTGGAGGCTGGAATATACAATATTTTCTTCGATAGCAGAGCAAGTCTTTGATATTATTTCTTCACTATGCAAGGGGTTCGTCATCAGAAAGGTGATCTTTCAATTAATAAATTGTTGCATTAAGAATTTCGGCAACCTTTATTGGCCCATAATCTGCGGCAACATTAACTCTCTTTTTACATAGATCTGGAACTTCTTCCTGAAACGGCACACATTTTGACTCACTTCTGTGTAAAGTTTAGTTTAATATCATGTGATACTGTATGAAGACGCACTTTACGCGTGTAATTTCAAGTGTGAAGTACCGGTTGTAGATGCAAACGTCAATAAGAAAGCACAATATTTACATGACACATATCCCTGCATGATCACCATTCGCAGGTCTTACTAGTAAGAAGTATTCTCACATTTCGCTCTTTATCCTTTCTTAACTTAGTAATCCACATTGCTTCCTGTAAAGTTTTGCTTTCGTTGGACTTCCGTTCCGTCGTAGTGACTGCGAATTCGAATCGATCGCACCAAATGTGGTGCGTTCGCTCAGCTGTCGAGCGCCAAGCGGTCGGACAGGTCACGTTGACTAGCGGAGCAGGACTTAACTACACGACCGAACGTAAACGGGGAATGCAGACCTTTACTCTACATTATTCGTAACAGACAACTGTCTGTATGAAACACGTCTGAGTGAAAGAATGACGTTCGGTACTCAACACTCGATACTGCCGCGTGTCGAACCCTATCGTACCAGTGGACGTAGCGTCTTCCCTACTACAGTACTCCTGTATGACAGTGAGCTAGCTACTGCTAGCCGCATCACTGTCCGTATCTTCGCCACTTTCAACGTTAAATTAATAACATGAAATATTAATCTGAGCATGTACAGCATGTACCTATTCTGTTTGCTTCAGTACTTCAACGCACTGCCAGAAAATAATAAACTGGAGAGGATTTTATTCACTTAACATATATTCAACAAAGCCCTCAGAAAACACATATCTACTACATCTATTTTCAACTATGTTTACAAAACATACAACTTCTAATTAAGAATAGCGCGCCCATAATCTTGTATCTTTCCTATTCGTACAAGAAAATTGAACACTTTAAATAAACAGAAAATGAAGGGTCCCTGGAACATGTTAGTATCTAGTGGAATGTCCCCTAGCCTTTATAACTGCCTGACATCGTCGCCGCATAGAATAAACTAATTTATTGCACGTGTCCGGGCTGATTTTCTGCCATTCCTGAAAAATCACACTTTGAAGTTCCTCCTTCGTACGCAAGCGTTACCTGCGGACATTCCTCTTCAACGTAGCCCAAAGATGTTCGATGGGATTTCAATCCAGAGACTGGGGAGGTGTTCTAAGCTGCTTAGGAATGTCCCAGATCAACCATATCTTATTAATGTCAGCAGTTTGTTTTGGGTCATTATCATGCTGCAACATACAAACAGGTAGCATCCCATTTTATTACGGCACTCAGGATTGCATTATAGCCCTCCTTGTTCATTATTCCGTCAATGAAATGTATGTTACCCACACCTCTGGCCGACATACAGCCCCAAACCATTACAGACCCACCACCGTATTTTACAGTTGGGAGTGTATTTGCCTCACCATTGTCCGTATCGATTTTTCTCCATATTCTGTGGATGCCATCTGACCCGAAAAGGTTTACTTTTGTCTCATCAGACCAGATAACATCATTCCAGAATTCATTCTCCTTATTTATATGCTCCTTAGCGAATGTCATTCTAAGCCGTCAGTTCTTTCTACTTACATATGGTCTTTTCCGAGGGATTCTTCCATAGTACCCATGCCGATACAGGATCCGACGGATGGGTGGGTTGCTGATAATCCTTCCAGTTCGTTCCTCCGTGAGTTGCCTGACTACTGGTGCACTTAATTTGGAACCTCACTTTATCAGCCGAACAACAAACCGTTCTTCCCTTCCAGCTAAACACTTTCTCCTGGGTTTCCTTGGCGTGTTCTTAATGGTGCCTTTGTATTTAAATTTATCATGCACATATTGCACCGTAAAAATGAAACAGCGTATGGCTTTTAGTGCCGGGGGTGTTCTAGACGTACAGTAAGTTCGGCTCGCCAGATGCAGGTCTTTCCACTTGACTCCCGTAGGCGACCTGCGCGTCGTGATGAGGATGAAATGATGATGAAGACGTCACATACACCCAGCCCCCGTGCCAGCGAAATTAACCAATTATGGTTAAAATTCCCGACCCTGCCGGGAATCGAACCCGGGACCCCTGTGACCAAAGGCCAGCACGCTAACCATTTAGCCATGGATCCGGACATTACACCGTAGAATATGTTCTATTGTCCAGCTGTCCAACCTTTCGTAATGAAAATTC